>NW_026262593.1:51300909-51944217 GCF_021869535.1 Mytilus californianus
TCTGAACACAATCCATAGTTAGCCTCAAACAAAACAAGTCAAGTTCCTACAACATGAAAAGAAACGATGCAAAACATAACATTTCATCATCATGCAATTGTGTTTCATTCATTAACAATATAACTCGATGATGATCCATCATCGATCGATCCATACAGTTATCATGATACTGTGGATTCATTAATTTTTCGTGGGTACCAATTATTGTGGATTGTGGGAAAAATTGTATTTTCATGGATATTTGATTTTGTTGTTTTGCTGAATTCTACAAGCCTATCAAAAATTTTATTCTTTGTTGAGTTATTTAGATAATCTACATAAGAAGTAATAGCAAAGACATCACAAGTATAGTGAGCCCTCAAAATTAAAACACTGTCATGCCTATATGTTAATCGTGTTTTATATCCATATAGTATGTGACAATTTTTCCACTCAATTACATTGCTGTAAACTCAGGCACCTATTTAATAAGTTGCTCCATGAGTCTCAAGTATGACTAATAATAAAACTTTCATCCATTTTATTTATGTGGTGCATTGTTGTAGGATTTAATGGATTTTCCTGACAGTGAGCTAGGTACCCTCACTTAAAATGAGGTCACAAGGTAAGATTAAAAAAATCACTGAATCACTCTTAAGCATACAAAATAGTTAACATTGTACATCTTTACAGATCACAAGTCCTTTTCTATGAGACATCAGGTTTGCAAGGTCGGCGATCAGTACTCTAACTAGCTTAAGGAAAGAATTTGAATAAAAGCATTTAAAAAAAGTGAGGAAATCAACTTTGATATCAATACGCATCTTGTACCAAATTTTATTCAATAACTTACACAAGCATAAGATACTGATAAAATACTTTCATAATTCTTATCAACTGACTAAATTTGATATATTACTTTTTCACATTAATTCGGCCTTGAAGAATAGATGACCTATGCATTTTTTTAAATGTTCTACCTATAAATATTTGAGAGATAACCTCATTTAAAAATTAAATAATGTTCTATTGAACCATTTTTTTTTTTCATATAACTTGTTTATATCAATTCTAAATAGTAATTCTCCAACAGTATTAAAAATTGTTGTAAATTACTTGAATAATTTGATTTTTATAATTTTTTTCTCTTACTTATCGACAGCCACTCCTTCATTGTACATATTTTATAGTTGTTTTCTGCATTTTGTTGCCGCTAAAAACGTAAATAAGGTTATTATCGATTTTTGGCAGGAACTAAAACTTTCTTTATGTAACGTAACGGTTATAGAACGACGTTGCTCGCATATATAGCAGCATTTCATGCAAAGGTTAATTTGCGTTGGGTTGAATTAAACCCATTATAAATAAAACTATATATATCATTTTTGAAATGTTTAGCTATTTCAATTAATCTTTAATACTTTTATCATTCTCCTATCGAATCGTTAAATATACAATACAGTTTATAATAAAGTAATTTTCAAAGTTGCATTTGTTGTATCGGAAAAACAAATTTTGATCACATTCCGTATAATAGAAATAATTCTCAGCTTGCGGATTATGTCTTCTACTCGGAAGTCCGAGGGTATCCGCGGGCTGATAAGTAGCACTTGCTTTTTTGACTGCGGGCAGAATCATTTCACTACCAACGTCCAATCGCACAGGAAGGTAAAACCTGAAATTTCGTGTTACAAAATGCCACACCCAGCACATTAAAAACCTTTGTAGCAACTATTTTCGAATGGTCCTTAAACATGTTAAAATTGGTTAAAGTTCTCGTACTTATACAAGGCTCCACAATTTATTCGAACAGTGGCAATCAAATTTTTTTTCTGTGTCCCATCATCCTGAATTCCTTTTTCATACGTCTTTTTTATTCTACATAATATGTTAAATTTCCTGTCCATCGCCTGGATATAAAATCATTACCGGTTACTTAGATGTTAATACCGTTCAAGCAATCGATCAATTTGTGTAAAATATGAGGAAACTTAAATGCTTCTGATAAATATGTATACAGACTAACAATAAAAGACACATCGCCATATTAAAAAATCTTCTCATTTGTAATAAACGGATCTGGTTTTTTATCACCTAACAAATGAGAGTGTGGCTAGACTTCGAATTAGAGTTCTTGTTCGAGTTAGAGTTAGAGTTGAGTTCGAGTTAAAATTTGAATTCGAGTTCGAATATTAGTTCCAGTAAAAGTTCGAGTTAAAGTTTGAGATACACTTCGAGTTATAATTCGAGTTAAACTTCGAGTTAGAGTAAAAACTATCGATTGATTGGCTTCTGCCAAACTTTCTCAGACAAATATTACATGAATATCAGCACGAAACATCTTGAATAATCATTGTATGAATTGAATACTCTTACACATGACAGACTTTTAATGTGTTGGTTACAGTGTAGTAGTACTCCGGAAGACATGTTATTAGGTCTTTGTTCTGATTATTAGGTCTTTCCACTTTTCTGTGGAAAGACCTATTGTATTTGTTCTGATTATTATTATTTTCTTCCGCCAAATTTTGTTCTCGCGTAAAAAATTTGGTTTCGCAAGATGTCGCTTAGATATTTCTTATATAGTATCATACAGTTGATGCGCTTTTTATTTTCACCCATTTTAAGCCGAACAATTTTCTTTGTGGGAGTTATCTCCCCAAACACTGTTTTCCTTGTGACTGCATCTTCTCCGTAACCGTAAAAGAAAGCGACAAATTTATTTTATAAAATTGCTCGTTATATCCTTTGCATGATTTGTCCTATTTTGACCGAATCGATATGAATATTCCATATGAGAGTTATTTCCCCTTATGCATTTGATATAAGTGATATGCATTTCTATCTTGTAAACCATAAGTGATAGAGACCTAGGATCTTTTGATTTGAGGTCCTTGGTCCAAAAAAAAAAGAAAATAAGGTCAAGGTCAGAGGTCAAGGTCATATTTTAAATTTTGATTTTGGCTTATTTTCAATTCTTTTCAAAAACCGTATAAGATATCGACAACATATTTTTACTAAATTGTAAGTTGCGACATGTCGTAACACATAAATTTTGGTTGAAAGGATACACACTAACATTAAATTGGAGTTTTCTCCCCTCTTATATTAAAAATTAGGCATATAGTGATATAACTCATTAACCATATATAATTAAGACCTATGGTCTTTTGATTTGAAGCCCTTGGTTTATGACCTTGAAATTGAGCTCAAGGTCATAGGTAAATTTGACGTTCTAAATATTGACCTTTACTTTTACCTCATATGTATACATGATAAAGCCATGGGACTTTTTGCATTACGTTGCAAGCCACTTGACCATGGAAAAGCCAACCGGAAGTGACCATGTGTAAACCGGAAGTAGCTATTTGTTTGTACTTATTTAATGTAAAAGTATATTAAACCATATACTTTTGAAATCAGTATCAAGTAAACTATAAAAAAAAACCCGGAAGTGACATTTTTCAAACCGGAAGTAACAATTTATCTTATTTAGAAAAAAAATGTATAGATACCATATATTTTTGGAATCAGTGTACAATAAGCTATCATTTGACGCTGGATATGATATTTTAAACCGAATTTTAATAGTTCTATATCAAAATATATCTTGATGGGTGGAAAGACCTTCAATTGTTCTCTGAACAATTGGTTTTTAATTTATATTTATGTTTCTATCGGGTTATATGACCGTCTTCAGAGACCATCTCAACGGTTAATTAGATGGTGTCTAGACTAAAATACACACGAAATGCTGATATATATTATCGAGTCAATGCATTGCTAATTGTTTATTTTAGACTTATTGTAATTTGAATATATGTTTTAGTGTGCTATAAATCAAACATGAACATGATATGACAGCTAATGCCACTTTAATAAAAGACAAAAATAGTTAGAAAAAAATCATCAGTTGATTATCTGCCCTTGATTTGAACGGGTTTTTTTTTAAGGTATTTATTGATATCTCTAAAAAGTATAAAAGATACAAAAAACAATCAGGACGGTAATGTAAGTATGAATGAAAGGAAGCCACATGTAAATTTTGGGATCGATCCAAAGTCGGAAAACAATAAAAGTCTTATACTCCGGTCAACAATGTACACAGATATTCCCGTTATTTCTAAACAAAGTTCATTTTTACTTCAAGAAATACCTTTTTGCACCCAAATTTGTATTGAAAACTTGAAAGAATATACTTTTAGGTCAAATCAATGTAAAATAATGTTCATGTTTGCATTCACAAAATCTATAAAATCTGTATTTCATGAACAGAGGGAAAGACGTTTTTCATAATATGTATATTTTTTTCCATCGGTATGCTTCGACATTGTTATTTTATTTATATCAATTACATATAATTATTATATTACTGTGTTTTAACTTGTACATATGCTATGCAATCCAGTACAAAAAAAGGTAGTAAGCATCTGCTTTTCCTTTGAGCGGACCGCCATTTTAGAAATAGGCGACCTTTACGACGGACTCTAAAAGCGCGACGTCATCATACTGTTACGACACTATAGTAGCGCCGAGAGCGATGCGTATAAACAATCCTAACTATCCTACTGCCAGCCGATACTTTGGCATTGCACAAGTCATGTCTTCTTTGACTGTCCATGGCGTTAAAATCCTAAATCCCTGGAAGTGTTTTAATTGATTTTAGTCTCTGATGCATGATTTTTTATTATTGTTTTTTGGCTTTTAACTAGCTTTCAGTAACTGCGAGTACTCTCAAATCGTACTTTCTTGTTAATTAGACGTGTTGACACAATTTGTAATGCATTTCTGTTATTCAATGTTTACATATTAATTTTGTGTTTATATATATCTCGTTTCACTATTTTTAATATGTACCACTTTTGATAAGTATTTAGTATGACAATACATTTTCACTTCTGTACTCGTACTGTGAACAACATTTATTTTGTAAAAAATGCTTCCGTACTCCTAGCAACAAAATCATTATATTTAAATTTACCTGTGTACGTTATTTCATTTAACACCATTTTGTCCCAGCTTAGTAGATATGTCCTATTTCGGTGCAAAATATAGTTAGCATGCATTTTGTGTCCGGGGATACATGGACACGTATGTATGGCATCACCAAAAAGAGTACAAATATAAACAGCGTTATATCTATATATAAACAATCAATAAGAGTGGATACAGTTACCCAGTGCTATTTCTTATATAAAACTTAAGATTCAGGCGGACACAGCTGGACACATCGTTATTTCTATATAAAACATATAAAAACTATTGACTACAGACGTCACGGGCACAAGTGGACACAACGATATGCCTTTATAAAACTTAAAGAATTTGCTGGCTACAGGCGGACACAGCTGGACACAGTGCTATTTCTATATAAAACATATAAAAACTATTGACTACGGGTGGACACAAGTGGTCACAACGTTATTTCTATATAAAACTTATAGAATCTGCTGGCTACAGGCGGACACAGGTGGACACAGAGCTATTTCTATATAAAACTTTAAAAAATATTGGGCTACAGGCGGACACAACGTTATTTCTATATAAAACTTATAGAATCTGCTGGCTACAAGCAGACACAGCTGGACACAGTGCTATTTTTATATAAAACTTTATGAAATAGGGGAATATAGGCGGACACAAGTGGACACAACGTAATATCTATATAAAACTTATTTAATCTGCTGGTTACAGGCGGACACGACTGGACACAGTGCAATTCCTTTATAAAAATTATAAAAACTGGGGATACAGGCGGACACAAGTGGACACAACGTAATTTCTATATAAAACTATAGAATCTGCTGGCTACAAGCGGACACAGCTGGACACAGTGCTATTTCTATATAAAACTTTATGAAACAGGGGGACACAAGTGGACACAACGTAATTTCTATATAAAACTTATAGAATCTGCTGGCTACGTCTAGTATAATTATGTTTATCGCTTCGTGTTATCTGTACATCTGTATTAAAATTGAGAATGGAAATGGGGAATGTGTCAAAGAGACAACAACCTGACCATAGAGCAGACAACAGCCGAAGGCCACCAATGGGTCTTCAATGTATTAGTATAGTAGTACGGTCAACTGCAGAATAAATTGTAATCAGTTGATTAATTGAAATTAACATTCCCCCCGAAACAGAGGAATCCTGTGGGATATTGGTCAGCGGAAAAGAAACCCAACAACTAAAGACAGAAAAGGACAACTTTAAATTGTATATAGATAAATAAATGTGCTGGTTTTTTTTTCTTTTTTTTTAATTATTAATGATTTAAATAATAGATTCATTTTTGTAATAACACACAGCATTACACTGGAACTATTTGAATATTAAATATTGGTATTGGTGTTTTAGATGGATGTGTCCGGTGCCTACACAATGCCAATACGAATTTACAGTATAATTTGTGTTCCAGAAAATTGTATTAAATTAAAATTTACATTTGTGGCATTTAACATTAGAACACCGTCATTTGTATTAAATTAAGTCTTTAAACTGAATTAGTATATTCAATATTTATAATTTATCCGGTTGTTTCCGTGTGTCCGGCTACAAAATGCATGTCAACTATTTTTTGCACCGGAACCTTGCCACTTATCATAAACATGATAAAAACGCGGACATTATCGAGTGCAAAATAACATTTCCTTATCGCTTGTTTTAAATTCATTTTTTCAAGGATACGCCTAAAAATACTTTTTTAGAACATAAATTAATAATATGAAAATGTTTTGTCGCTAGAAATATATATAAATAAAAAATCTTTAATATCTATGCACACGTACAGAAAAAGTGTGTTAACGCATGCGGAAGAATATCTCAAGAACGTTTGCAATCTCCCATGCAGAGTAATCGGTCTTTGCTCTCTCTCTCAAGGACCGATAACTCTGCATCGGAGATTGAACGTTTGGCGGGAAAATATGAATGCCTACTCAAATCCAATCTATTAGAAAAATCGAATTATTACAGAAGAGTGTCCACCATGCACTAGCACTGCACTATTATTAATATAATAGAATAGAATGATATACAAATGGATGAAAATTATATATACATGTAACTGTAATATCCAAATATTAATATAATATATAACAACAAACCAGAGTAGACCATCCACAAGAACTTGCAGTCATCCGATGTTCAGTACTTCAGTACTTTGATTATAGTTACATGTACCCTATTTTCAACATTTGTTACACATGAATTGTTTGATCTGATATGTATTTATGTTCGAGACCTTTTTCATGACACGAGTACACAATTGTATAAATTTCATACAACATTGCATACAGATTAAATGTCCTTACTAGGAACTGCCAGTGTGTTGAGTAATTTTCTATCTTAACACCTGATAGTTGTTGGATAGAATGTTATTTTTCAACTCATCATGCATATGTATGTGTACAATGTTCGTATACTCTTGTTTTAATTATTTATACTTATTTACAATTTCATACCTTCTCGTATGCAGATACATGACATTTCTCTGGATTGTCATGGTTTAACCATGCTTTTGGGGCATATGCTCTGGTGTTTTTACAGTTGGATCCGTCCCTTGTTTTTGTCAGTCTCTCATTATATACTAGGTGTTTTTCTGGTGTACTAATCAATTTAACATCCCCCACTTCAACTGCCTATGCTCGCTCATGGCATCCTCGCAGTCCAAAATTTCTTGTATTCAATTACCACAGAAGAGTCACCAGACCTTCAGGGTTGTACATACCTCTATCATGGTCTATTCGTCAGATAATTCCACTGCATCTGAAACATATGGTCGGTTGCTCATTCCCATCTCTTTCAGTTGTTGTTTTTTTGCTGTGAGACAATCTCGAGATTTCTTGAACTCGTCATCCGTTATGGTATTCAACGTTGACTTTACAATCAACGTTTAAACTACAATGTTGATTTAACGTTAAGTTAACGTCAGTCATTCGCGACAAAAAAATCTCATTGTCAAAATTGAGGGGTACAGATATATTTGATGAGCAGATCGGACAAGGGGCAGTTTAGTAATATAAACGATTGGATTAATCAGTGGCTAATTCAAAACTTTTTATAATACTTATAAGGGGGTCCACTTACTGCCATAACTTTAGCATGAGGGGGCTTCCTTAGCTTCTGTCATCAGCTTCCATGATCTCTATATAATCAACCATTTTTTCCCACAAAAAGGGGGGAGACCGGACTGTTTATCATTGGAAAGGAGTTTTGCACAATAACAAGGAGTCATGAGACATCAGCAATAACACATCTGCTTTTTCCCTTTAATTTTTTTTTGTGTTTATTTTTTAGGTATCTTTTAAAAAAACTGTTGAAATCAAATATTTAGTCATTTGTGTTTGATGATTCTCTATTTTTGGGGGGAATCGCAAAGGCTGTTCATGCTATTTTAATTATATGTATATCTGTATGAATATGATATGTTCTTAGTTTATATTTTTAAAATCAAATCGATTTTTTAAGTTGCTTTCTTTCAATTAAATAAATAAGAGAAATTTTTCAGTTTATTTATATTATATATATATGATCTAAAAATATCATTGATGTACAATGTATTCTGTATAATAATTGCGTAGTTTTTAAATTTTCGCGGTATTTCAAGTTGAGTTCCGAAAATTTTCTTTCGGATGCGCACGCAAGCACGCGCACCTCGATTCAACATCCGTTTAGAAAATTTTTAAAATTACCCTCAAGATATTATCGCAACAGATTGATAAACAAATAGTGAAAGGAATATAAAGACAAGAGAAGACTTTTCTGTATAAACCTCTTGATATTAGTGTAAGTATATTTTACAGTTAGATTAAGGAAGAATCATAATATATGCAAACACATTCAAATGTTCAAATTATTTTTCTGTATGTTTACCATGTTTACGTTCACAGAAATTGTGATAAGGGTTATTTTGATTCATTTTCGTGTCAAAACAGTTTAATGATTTGTTTGTATATATCCTCCAATTAGCAAACTAACATAAAACATATGGCTAGCCATGTACAGAATCAGTAATATCAGAAAAGGGGGAGGGGGTCATCGAATACTAGCCAATTCGTTCCAATACAACTCGATATCATATAGGGTGTGTCTGACACACACAGAAATGGTCTGCTCTTAAGTACTGTTTTGGTCTTTTTGGTATTATCGTAAAATACCAGTCATCTTTGTTCGTTTCATCTGTATATGAACATTATGTTTATTGCAAAACACAGATCTGGTTAGAATTCATGCTTTGACTTGTTATTGATGTAAGCTTGTACAATTGTTTCAAATGGAAATGTTGCGTTTTATGATTTGAAATATGTTTTTTTTGTTATTGGTAGAATTTGATAACATTTCCGGCTTTAGTACACAACTTTTATTAGGTAATTCAAATTTATGTTCTTTCTCTTCCATGCTTTCAGATGCTGTTCTAGTCTGCCACAAAGAGATAACAGAATCCAAAATATCTAAGCAGTGTACAAGACATTTGAAGTGTGCCCCACAGAGAGCAGAACGAGTTGCCAGGCTAAAGAATAGATCTTTAAAATAAAATATTTTTTTTCATTTTAAAAACCTCTTTTTTTAATTTCTATAGTTAATTTAGTGCCAGTAAAAAAGGCAGTGAAATTAAGAAATACATTATTTGGTGTTCTGCATCTTTTTGTTCGGTTAACTCAATTGTATCGAATGTATAGATAATGATTGAATGAGTAAACAGCTTGATGATGTTATGGTTTGTTCAAAAATCCTTAAAGATAAAAGAAGAAAAAAAAAACACATATCCGGTATACCCACAAAAAGTCAAAATTCAGATCGACATGATATCAATAAAAATGAATAAAAAAGACAAAAAATAGAACTAAATATCGGATAACAAAACTCAAAATGAGATCTTTTGTTTTTAAATGGTCCTGCTATGTATTCACATTAAACAAAGAAGGCATGTTGTGTCACTGTGTCAAACTTGCTGCATTTACATGTTTTTGAATAAGTTCGAAAACTTGATCAACCAGAATCAAAACAATGTGTAGTAAGTTGATACATGTGTTCCTTTGCTTAGAGAAATTGATGTGCTAGAAAAGAAAGCTTTGTTGATATTGAAATACTTGGTTTCAAATGAAATCTTGATATTTTAACTGTCTCATTTCTTTGGTTTTGATTTTTATTGTCTACTATTCTATTTTTAGAGTTGTCACTTGTTGAGAAAAGAACTATTGATGGATATTCTAACTTGAAATAAAAAAATGGCTTTTGGTATTTCATAATTCAGATATCTTTTTGTTGTATTTGAACACGTGCCAATAAGGATTAATTTACACCTGAGAACCATAACTTTACCTAACTTCAACCAACCTACAATTGACCTGATTTCAACCTAACTCGACCTGATTTCAACCTAAACCCGACCTGATTTCAACCTAACCCAGACCTGATTTCAACCTCACTGGACCCGATTTCAACATGTTATCAACGTTAATATAATTTCAACGTCATCTCAACTTTCAAATCTAACCCAAGTTTCAACGTTGTAACAACGTTGAAGTCTGACATTGGATCAACGTTGATACAACGTTTTGTACCTGCTGGGTATAGATATATGTATCAGATATCAGAATGCGATTTCTTATCATTGCGATACTCAAGGAGTCAGTCGTACTGCTACTTTTCCCATTAACAAAACCACGCATTAATTTTTAGTTATGAGTAAAACATAAAAGATGTGCAAGTTTAAAACACAATTACAACTACAATGTTATTTCGCGTATACAAGTTTTCTTTAGTCGCCAGTATTGAATTAAAAGACGGTCTTTCTAACCATGAAAATAACTTTTTACATTTCGTGCGTCCGAAGAACTATCCTGAATACCTTTCATTAGGAGCGCTCACTCCCAAAATTTTTAAACATGGGGTGTATGAATATTCAAATATTATGTATAATAGCCTTTTTACGGGTTATTAATTCAGTTGAAACAAAATAATTATCTATTTATGTTGATTACATTATCAATGTCTCTAATTTGTTTTATAAATATTTCATAGGTTGACAAATTAACCAAAGAGCAAATTAAAGGTAAGTTACCAAAAAACAACTTGTTTGTTGACGAATGATGGTAAATTAGTAGGTGACAGGAAATCAATAAAATACCTGAAAATTACTATATCCATGTGTAGCAAAGTAAATGCACATTAATTGCAGTTCGTAGTTATTACTGACAGATTATGAGCCAATTAAACCACCACTTTAACTGGACAAACTCTTCTATACAAACACGCTTATTGCATGCTTAACCTAAAGCTTTAATTTTCAGACTGATTTTTGTTTTGTTTTTCTAGTATTTTGTTTTATTTTCATTGTTTATTTTATAGATAATTTAAAAATGATTCCAATTATTTCGGGTGTTATGCTTTATTTTCAGTAGGTTAGGAACTCTTATAGTTTCCCTTACTTTCATATTTTCAGAATGTAAGTCAGCCTTCTGTTTGTTTGATAAAGATGGTGACAGTACTATTACAACACATGAGATATGGGTTGTCATGAGATCATTAGGAAAACACCAAACAGATGAAGAACTGAAGAATATTGTAGATGATATTGATATAGATGGTTAAACCTAACGGCTATTATGGCATTCACCGTCCCCCTTTTTTAACAGTTTTTGTATTTCGGATATTTTCTGAAAGTAGTGTATCACTGTGGCTTATTTTACTTTAATTAAAGTATACTTATCTTGCTGAATGCAATATTATATTTCGATGAACACAGATCATATATGCATTTAATTTACTAAATCCCCCGCCCCCCCCCCCCCCCCCCCCCCCCCCCAAAAAAATTTGAAGATACAATTAAAAAACAAAGTCCACATATAATCTGGTCCAAAGACATATAAGTAAAGTATAAGAGGTCAGTGTAAAACATTGTAATTGGCTTACTCCGTGCTTTCATTCTTCTGGGTTTTTTCTTCTAAAAATAGCAGAACTGAAAAATGTAATACAAAATGTATTCTTATGACTAATTTTAGTGTTATAAGAAATAAAAAAAGATAAAATAAAGTAAAAAAACAATCAAGACGTGGTGAATCATAATTTAACGAATAAGTGATTGGAATTCGTGTAATTCATCTTTGAAATAAAAAGAATATATTATGGGTGTGATCCCGGCAAAAAAAAACCTTTGTTAAAAAGCAGATAAATTTGTAGCAATTACTTGTGTGATCAATATAAACATTTTCTAAGGGTTGTTTTTCTAGTTTTGTACCAAAATGAAAGAGTGGTATGATTTCCATGTGAACACACCTGTTTCTTGACCAGACTCAAGCTGGCAGCCACTTTTAGCAGCCAATCAAGATAGCAGCCACTTTTTTCGGAGGACACTGTTTGTTAAAAAAAAATGTACAATTTACAATTTAAAATCGAGGTTTTTTTTCGTTCTTTTTCTCGTTTCTGATTCCTTATGATTAGGAGGAACGGAAATAATGTAGGAATAAAAAAAAATCAGAGAACA
Organism: Mytilus californianus; assembly: GCF_021869535.1. Taxonomy (NCBI): domain Eukaryota; kingdom Metazoa; phylum Mollusca; class Bivalvia; order Mytilida; family Mytilidae; genus Mytilus; species Mytilus californianus. The sequence goes on from NW_026262593.1 coordinate 51,313,376, forward strand.
ACTACCATTGTTAATAATAGATTTAAGAAAGTTGTGAGGAATCGTGTTTTATATATAATTCCAACCAATTGGGACTGAATAAAAAAGATGCAATAGACGATATAAAAACTACATACATGCTTACCATAAACTCGGCATCCTCAAAAAATCCAGTATTTTAGTTGAAACCAATTTTAATATCTATTTCTGTATATCAATTGAAATGAAAAAAATCGATATACATGAAATGGTTATCTCATTTTTAATGTGAACAAGTATTTTCACAAAAATCCTACGTGGACTATTTTGTACGGCATGCATCAGTACCAATTCATCGATTTAAAACTGAAATTTTCCTTATCAAATGTGAAAGTACGAATAATTGACATATAACTAAAACTGTGGTGGCCATACGGGCCCGTATCCCAGAAAAATATTTAAGTGGCGAATAGCCTCGGTCAATACCTTTGAAATGAACTAGGTCTGGTTCGGAACTTTGCCGTAGTGATATGCCGAGGAGTACCGAATGTGTGGTTAATATGGAAAATTCGCTGTAAGGACAACTTTGAACCTCTGTGGTGGCCAGACGGGCCCGGATCCCAGAAAAATATTTAAGCCGGGCCCGTCTGGCAACCACAGTTTTAGTAATATGTCAATTAAATGTACTGGCACTTTTGACAAGGAATATTTTAGTTTCAAATTAATGAATTGGTAATGATGCATGCCGTACAAAATAGTCCACGTAGGATCTTTGTGAAAATACTTGTTCACATTAAAAATGAGATAACCAATATTACATGTATATCGGAATGTTTTCATGTGATATATACAGAAATAGATATTAAAAATGGTTTCAACTAAAATACTTGATATTTGAGGATGCCGAGTATATGGAAAGCATGTATGTAATTTTTCTATCGTGCATTGCATCTATTTTATTCAGTCCAAATTGGTTGGAATTATATGTATTAAACGATTTCTCACATCTTACTTCAATCTATTATTAACAATGGAAGTTGTACTTTGATTTCTTTTTTATTTTCTATTCCTACATTGTTTCTGTACCTCCTTATTATAAGGAATCAGTGGCTGCCAGCTTGAGTCTTGCTGTTTCTTGAAAGGATGATATAAATTATTTATATTTTTTTAACTTGCGCACGATTTCAATCTCATTAAAATCAGATCTTTAACTTTGCTCTGTTAGATTTGTTTGTCGTCCGTAGATGGGTATATTATTCGCATGTTGAGCAAACAGTAATGTAAATATTGCTTTTCTGATAACAATTCAAGTTGAGGTCCTCTTCGCATTCCGCGTTAACACTATGTTGATTTCTTTAAAAAAAAATTCAGATACAACTATTTGGATTTAACAACTGAACATTAAAGTGCAGTGTGTAAATTTCAAGATAATTATTATATGTACATTGTTGGAAAATATAAAATTTATTTGTACTCGCTACGAAACAGGAGAAAAGCTTAGCGAGTCTCGCGTTTCGTCTAGTTTCTTAAGCTCGTACGAATAAATTATGTATTTTCCGACTATGTACATATATTGTATATTTACATATTTCTTCTGATATATTAATGTGTCAAGCTATTCAGAGAATTTGTTTCAAGCGTAGCTTAATATAGTATTTCAATTAAAAGATGCACTTGGCGAACAGATGAATAAGTTTCGCTATATTTAAATCAAAGCACTGTAAACGCTATAGGCAGTTAACCAAAAACCAAGGCAAACGTAATTATGAAAACTGTGGCAGTGTTGCTTCAATTTTTTTGAAAGAACAAACATTAAACATTCGTATATTGTACATGTATGTTTATTTAATGAATTGATTATTAAGGCAAAATTAATTAATATTTATCAAGATTTTCAAAAGCAATGCATATATCAATGTATATTTCTAATGATGAGTTTGTAGTGGTACAAGTTCGCAATGATTGCAGTTGTTCTACTTGATATTTCACGTTGGTGCCAGTTGACTTTAAGTGGTACAAGTTGACGTAGTGTAGTACGAGTTTGTAATAGTATGAATGAACTTGTTTTCCTGGCAGGAACACTGAGGTTTACTACTACAGGGATCAAAGGTGAGTTCTGATTGCAGACCTGCCCATAGTAAATATAAATGACACTTACCTTAACCAAGTTCATGATGTCAATCCAACCCAAATTTGGAATAAAATGACAGGTGATTATAAAACAGTTGGTCAAACATTCTTGGGCTTTACACTACTTGAAAGATTTATATCTTTTCTTTAAAATGAGCCATAAATGAAAATTTTTATAGGTCCAGAAATAATTAAAAAAAATAATTAACGTAAATTCAATTAACCTAGACTTATTTTTGCATCAATTAAATTTTATAATAAACAAGAAATAATTGTAATAGGGTACTGTTACGAAGTCTTCCAAACAGAGCTCCCATAATTCGTCATTCCCATGGTCGCCTGACATTACACAAAGTCCAGTACAAATTGGTTAGGTCTAGTAAAGTGATATGCATGTGTGACGCCTAGGAGATTGACCCTGTATGTCATTCAAATCTTCTTGAAATGACGAACAGGAATAAATATGGTTTAGGGGTGGGTATCTCACCGTTTACAAGTTCTCAAAAAGGGGTGAGTGATCCCCAGGGGACTCACCCTGTATTTCATTTGATTTAGTTTATTGACCCAATCAAGAATATATATGGTTTCGGGGTGGTGATCTCAACCGTTTACAAGTTTTCAAAAAAAAAGGGGGTGGGGTGACCCCGTGGACTCCCCCTATTATTCATTTGATTTGATTTATAGTCCCATACCAGAATATATGTGGTGTAGGGGTGGGGATCTCGACCGTTTACAAGTTTTCAAAAAGAAGGGGGTGGGGGTGACCCCTGTGAACTCCCCCTATATTTCATTTGATTTGTTTTATTGTCCCATACAAGAATATATATGGTGTAGGGTTTGGGATCTCGACCGTTTACAAGTTTTCGAAAAGAAGGGGGTGGGGGTGACCACAGGGACTCCCCCCATATTTAATTTGATTTGTTATCTTGTCCCATACATGTTGAATATATACGGTTTAGGTGTGGGGATCTTGACCATTTATAAGTTTTCAAAAAGAAGTGGGTGGGGTGACACCTGTGGACTCCCCTATATTTCATTTGATTTGTTTTATTGTCCCATAAAAGAATATATATATATATATATGCAGTACGGGTGGGGATCTCGACCGTTTAGGAGTTCTCAAACAGAAGGGAGTAGGTTGACGCTGGGGATTCCCCCAAATTTTCATTTGATTTGTTTTATTGTCCCATACAAGTATATAAATGATTTAGGGATGGGGATCGCGACCGTTTACAAGATAAAAGCACATTTTCAAATTAAAGGGGATGGGATGAACCCCAGGGACTCACCCTATGTTTTATTTGATTTGTACTATTGTCCTGTTATCATTACTGAGAACGCCTGTGTCTATCACTTACTGTTTTCAAGTAATAGTCATTTGAAAATTGAAAAAAATAAAATCCCATAAGATTCTATAGTAAACCCCTCCCTTATTTAGGCCCCTCAAAATACCCCTAAATAGACCCAAATGCACAAACAAAAGATTAATGGCTCCGCTAGACATGTTAGTCTAACATTTTATGAAACCTTAAGTAAATCTGACAAGAGGTCTGAGCAATGGTTGAAAGTTGAAAATCGAATGTTGAAAACGAATGTTGAATGTTGAAAACGAATGTTGAATGTTGAAAACGAATATTGAAAGTTGAAAATCGAATGTTGAAATCGAATGTTGAATGTTGAAAACGAATGTTTGGATGTTGAAAACAAATGTTTAATGTTGAAAATCGAATGTTGAAAAAGAATGTTGAATGTTGAAAACGAATGTTGAAAAAAAACAGAAATTAGAAAAAAAAAGTTTAACAATAAAAAAAATTTTAATTGTTGAATGTTGAATGTTGAAAATGAATGCAACACAAAAAGAAAAAAAAACAAAAAAAAAACCAATTGAATGCTGAATGTTGAATATTGAACCAACTTGACATCCGTGGTCTGAGTTGTCTTCTTAGACGGTCAAAGTGGACTCGGTCCGACTTGTCTCGGGGACAAGTTGTCCACATTTCTTAAAACATCCCATCAACGTCGATTTTGGGATCTTTATCATAAAGTAAACAACAACAACTTCAAGGTCAGTGATAAACGGAGTAATATAATAAAAGAAAGGAATATAAATGTGCATACATTTAATTGAAATCAATTAAATAATCACAATCCAATCTTCTTAAACATGTTAAACGAAAAGAACATTATGATTTACAAATCTTACTTTATAACATCAGAATACTTACTAGCTTACGTTTCGTGTAAGTTAAAATTACCGCCAACTTAGATTACTATATATAACTTTATTTTCTCTATCATAGAGATTTTGTGTACATGAACAATATTCCTGCGCCTTTTGCCATTTGGGAAATGTAAACGACTTGTAATTAAAGATTTTCGGCGATGAAATATTTCATACAATTGTTCTTTGACATCTTAGCCAAAAGCACATGGGATAATAAACTACGTACGGATTTCTAATGAGCACTACTTCCTATGTGCAACTTCAAAAATTTTGGGTAGTTCGACGAACATTAAAGGTTTTTCTGGTCATATTTTTTGTATTCCAGAATTGAAAGTATGAAAAAGTGCCCAATTAGTTATTAGTAACATATTAGCCAGCTAGATAATAACAATAACACTTTTTACACCATTCTGAGTGGGAAGAACAAAAATCTAGGGTGGTAGCATAAGCCAGCTTAACTGCCTTAAAAACAAATTCAACATATTTTTAGGGGGATGGAACAGTGACTTTTGAAGAATTTTTGGCCATAATGACAAAACAGTTATGCTCAGGAGAAACAGCTACGGATATTCGAGAGGCCTTTAGAGTTTTTAATAAAGACGGAAAAGGTTATCTCACAGTATCAGAGTTTCGGCACATCATGGGAAATCTTGGAGAGAAAATGACATGGAAAGAGACGGAGGAGATGATAGAAGAGGTCGACACGGATGGTGATGGCAAAATTTCTTGTGACGGTACATATATTTATTTGTGTAATCAAAAGTTAAAGTATGAACCCTGCCAGCGTTACTGGTGTACAACCAAATTGAAATAGTTAATGAAATAATGCCAAAAAATATAATAATCGATTCCTTCCAAAGTATGGGCAAGATGGATTTACAACCCTGTGTAGGATTATATATATTGTCCGCCATGAAATTATGTCCATCGGACACTTTTTCACAGTACATTGTGTCCACGGACATATAATCTATTATGAAGTATCATCAGGACAATATTTACCTATGAAATCGTGTCCACAGATGTGAAAAAGTGTCCTTCAAATAATGGACATCCAGTCACAATATATCATATGAAAACGTATCCTTCATAGAAAGGAATAATGGTAAATGACCCTACCGCGATAATGCTAAATTTTACAAATTATTCAATTAAACAACACCAATACGTGTCTTGGCCTGTTTTGCACGGTGCTGCTTTGAAGAACAGTCTTTTTAACGCTTGAAGATTGAAAAAGTGTTAAAATTTCGAACAATCAATTAAAAGAGAAGAGAAATTGAACTAACTAAGAAATTGAGCCGATTTTTTCGAAGAATAACAAAACAAGGTAAACAAATACACATAAAGACAAAGAACAGTTCACAAGCATATCGGAAAAACTTGAAATTAAGCAACACGTAACCACACCAAAGAAACCGAGGTTACTTGAATATGGTGGTCAAGAAAATTCTTTAAAAAAAATATAATTTTGTATTTTTGTATAAAATGTTGACGCCAAATATAATTAGTTACAGCAAAATGTGTATGTTGTGTAGGGTTTGTTCCTCTGTTTGGTTGTCATCTGAATATATATTTTTGATAAGAATATTCAAATCAATATTTCGGTGGTTGTAGTATAAAAGAGAAGTCACAAATTGTTACATATCATATGCTATAATTTGCTTTAAATTCATGATCTTGCAGCTGCTGGTTTGTCTTATTTATCTATAGTCTTATAGTTTCAAATATAGGCATGACAATGTTTGTTTAGTGAAAACTGTTAATTATACCTTGTCCATCAGATTTCTTATGATTGAGAAATACCAAGCGTTAGAATATTCATAAAGTGCCTATGTTAGCGTATTTATATCATTGATTATTAACTTCATCCTGGCCGAGGCTGGAGCCTGTACTTTACACTTCTCACTTCTACGACAACGACGCCCAGCATTGCACAGAAGCCTTATCCCCAACTCTAACTATACCTCAGCTTATCAGCTATAGTTAGAAAAGAGAATAAGGCGTCTGCACTATGTTAGCTATGCGATGATTATCGCAATTTGTGTGATACAGTCTTGACATACTCCTGGAAACACAAACCGCCACCGGTACATACACATAGGAAAGATCTAACGATTTTTTTTATTAGCAGTTATTACCCTTTTCCTTTTGACAGGGAGACGGATGAAAGGGAAACATTGTTTCCGAATCCCTTTGTATTTATTAATGTATCTATTACTGTATTTATATGTATATGTCATGCACATAATTTTTTGAAATAAATGTTTAAAGTAAATTATGTAATTAAAAACATTTTAAATTAATTGAATAATTTGTCTTTTTTTTTCAAATTTCATAAAAAATAGTTACTACGACAGATCTAGAGTAAAGCTCTTTTTTTATTTATTGGTTGTGCGAAACCATTAGCTTGAGTAAGACCTGACGATATTCCTTGATTATGATGAAACGAAAATGAGGCAAACGCACGGTAGAAATTTTGAGAGTCGTTTAATGAATTGGGGTAAGCATAAACTCCGTAATTTCACGAAAGGAAATAGAAAGGTGAACAACGCAAGTTTTGAACAACAAATAAACTATTCTTGTTTTGAATCTTTTTGGCGGGAAAATGAGCAGACACTGAAAAAAGTGAGAGAGATAGATACACAAAGTATAAACTAGTTTGTTTTCATTTCGGTCATTGAATAAAAAAAATTCTATGTAGTACTTATATATTTTTCTACACAATTAAATAATCGTTATTTCACTATTTGCTGTGTAACAATTAACTTAGCTTTCAGCATTGGATTAAGTTTCCCTGTGTATTAATTATTAGATATCTAGGGACAACACATAAAAAAATATATTAAATGTTAGTTATATACATGAAGTTTGATTTATATGATATTTTAGCATTGCACAAAGTCATGCTTTTCTCAGACTGTTTATGTCGTCTTTTTCTAAACCGTTGGGTATGTACTGATTGGTTACATGGTTAATTTGATATTAGTCGTTACTTGCTTTGAAATAGCTTTCAACTTGTCAAGAGTACGGAACGGTACTTAAAATCTTTTGTCTTGATAAGTTAGTGTTTTTATTATTCGTGTCAAACCATTCTAAACGATATTTATATATGTTCTTATGTTATTCTGTTTAATACATTACTGTCCAAGGGTAAGGGGAGAGGCGATCGGACGTACACACGTTTAACCGGTCCCGCCAATTTCTTAAGTACCTGTCCCTATCGTGAGTCAAAATCCTATAAATCAGTGGTTGTTGTTGGTTGCTGTCAACCCAGCTTCTTTTGCATTTGGACTTTTGCAGAATTATAAATTTAGAATACCGAAAATATGCATAGATACGTATATAACATCTAGTTTGTCTAAGAGTGTTAAAACTTTAGTTTTATTGTCGAGCGCAGAAAGATCGACACAGGATTAGTGACCTAGCGGCGGCGTTAACTAACTACTAAAAAGCTTTACATGTGAGAAGGTGGAATACCTGGATGCTTCATACTTTGTTTATGAAGTGTCCGTCTGTCATATGTCCATTGTCCTTGACCTTATTTTCAGGATTCAGTTCATGACTTCTTGAAAAAAAATGTAAAGATTTTGTGTAATGTTAATTTCTATCTAATGCTTTTGAATAAGTTAACTACTAGAACACACCCACGAAATCGCGGGTATTTAGAGCTTGGTTGAAAGTATGTAAACTGTTGTAGGATGAATTTTTGTAAAAGATTTTATGTCTGGAGAATTTCAGAAAAGGTATCAAACTGAGTCATAGGCACTTGGAGACAGGACAATTATTTTAAGCCCTCTTCCTTTTTTCCAAAGTCCGTTATTTTTTTGCTCTCCGTTAAATTCTATGATTTTCGCGTTTCTGTATACTATGAACATACAAATAATATAAATAAAGTGTGTTTGCTATTAACTATCATTTCCAAGGTTCTTCTCCACGGCGATCACTGCTTTATTATATAGAGATTCTCTATATATTTTAGGATTATAATTTTTTGAAATAAATGTTAAAAGTAAATTATGTAATTAAAAACATTTTAAATTAATTGAATTATTTGTCTTTTTTTTTCAAATTTCATAAAAATAGTTACTACGACAGATCTAGAGTAAAGCTCTTTTTTTATTTATTGGTTGTGCAAAACCATTAGCTTGAGTAAGACCTGACGATATTCCTTGATTATGATGAAACGAAAATGAGGCAAACGCACGGTAGTAATTTTGAGAGTCGATTAATGAATTTGGGTAAGCATAAACTCCGTAATTTCACGAAAGGAAATAGAAAGGTGAACAACGCAAGTTTTGAACAACAAATAAACTATTCTTGTTTTGAATCTTTTTGGCGGGAAAATGAGCAGACACTGAAAAAAGTGAGAGAGATAGATACACAAAGTATAAACTAGTTTGTTTTCATTTCGGTCATTGAATAAAAAAAAATTCTTGATATTATGTAGTACTTATATATTTTTCTACACAATTAAATAATCGTTATTTCACTATTTGCTGTGTAACAATTAACTTAGCTTTCAGCATTGGATTAAGTTTCCCTGTGTATTAATTATTAGATATCTAGGGACAACACATAAACAAATATATTAAATGTTAGTTATATACATGAAGTTTGATTTATATGATATTTCAGCATTGCACAAAGTCATGCTTTTCTCAGACTGTTTATGTCGTCTTTTTCTAAACCGTTGAGTATGTACTGATTGGTTACATGGTTAATTTGATATTAGTCGTTACTTGCTTTGAAATAGCTTTCAATTTGTCAAGAGTACGGAAATGTACTTTAAATCTTTTGTCTTGATAAGTTAGTGTTTTTATTATTCGTGTCAAAACATTCTAAACGATATTTATATATGTTCTTATGTTATTCTGTTTAATACATTACTGTCCAAGGGTAAGGGGAGAGGCGATCGAACGTACACACGTTTAACCGGCCCCGCCAATTTCTTAAGTACCTGTCCCTATCGTGAGTCAAAATCCTATAAATCAGTGGTTGTTGTTGGTTGCTGTCAACCCAGCTTCTTTTGCATTTGAACTTTTGCAGAATTATAAATTTAGAATACCGAAAATATGCATAGATACGTATATTACATCTAGTTTGTCAAAGAGTGTTAAAACTTTAGTTTTATTGTCGAGCGCAGAAAGATCGACACAGGAATAGTTACCTAGCGGCGGCGTTAACTAACTACTAAAAAGCTTTACATGTGAGAAGGTGGAATACCTGGATGCGTCATATGTCCATTGTCCTTGACCTTATTTTCAGGATTCAGTTCATGACTTCTTGAAAAAAAATGTAAAGATTTTGTGTAATGTTAAGTTCTATCTAATGCTTTTGAATAAGTTAACTACTAGAACACATCCGCGAAATCGCGGGTATTTAGTGCTTGGTTGAAAGTATGTACACTGTTGTAGGATGAATTTTTGTTAAAGATTTTATGTCTGGAGAATTTCAGAAAAGGTATCAAACTGAGTCATAGGCACTTGGAGACAGGACAATTATTTTAAGCCCTCTTCCTTTTTTCCAAAGTCCGTTATTTTTTTGCTCAATGTTAAATTCCATGATTTCCGCGTTTCTGTATACTATGAACATACATATAATATAAATAAAGTGTGTTTGCTATTAACTATCATTTCCAAGTTTCTTCTCCACGGCGATCACTGCTATATTATATAGAGATTCTCTATATATTTTAGGATTATAAACATAGTATACATGCAGAATAACGCGAAAATAATTATCATGTCCCCGCGTAATTATGAAAATTGTGTTTAAAGAGGGGAGTAAAGGGGGGTATCTGCACGGAAGAACGCGAAATAAAATTGCCATTACACGATGAGCGAACAATTAAAAATTTCTTGTACATTGATCTTTTTGTCGATTTCAAGAAACACGATGAATAACGAACCTTTTTCACGGCTGCACGTGAAATAAAAACTTGCAAAACACGTTGCACGATAATAACCCTTTACCCCCTCTTTTAAAGTTTAAAATCGGAAGTCTTGGGTATGACTTAAAAGTCGGTCTGATGACGGAAACAATATCCGGACGCCTTTTTCTTCGGTTTTCTCCCAAAATAACCCAAACTGAATAATCATAAAAATGGATGACAAATGCGACTATGCATGGTACCTATAGGACACAGAGGCATGATGATTAATTTATTGGGGAAGGAAGATAAGCGACACACAAAATGAGATCTTCTCGTTTAATAGTATAGATATTTAGTATTTGCGCATGCGTACCTTGCAAGGTCCTCGTACCTGTCAGACAGTTTTCATCTTACCTCCATCTCATTTCATAGATCAGTGAACAAGGTTCAGTTTTCGTTGTCTAGAACATATCTCAGATACTTTAAACAATAGGTCTACTGTAGTTGGTCTATGGAATGATTGTAAGTGTATATGTCCAACTAGCAGGTGCCATTTGGTTCAGTGATTAAAGTGTTTTCTGTGTTTTTGTGTTGTTCTGTTTTATAATACTTTTTGCAATAGGTCATCTACATTTAGGTGTATGGAAATATTTTAAGATGAACATGACAGTTTGGCTGGTTTTATTTGACCTCATTTTCACAGTTCATTGTTCATAGTGAAGTTTTTATGCTTTGGTATGTTTGTTTTAAACTACAAACATTTGATTGGTTAACTATGTTTGCTGTATGTAATGATTGTAAGGTGAATATGTCTGTCGGGCCGGTATCATCTGACTTTAACCTCATTTTCATGGTTTTTTTGTCAATGTTAAGTTTTCATGGTAAAGTTTGTTTCCTACATACTATAAGCAATATGTCAAGTATGTTTAAAGCATAGATTGATTGTAAGGTACATATCTGTCTGACATGGTTCGTTTGACCTTTACCTCATTCTTATGGTTCATTAGTCAATGCTAAGCTTTCCTGGCTGATATAAAAAAGAAAATGTGGTGTGATTGCTAATGAGACAACCTTCCAGAAGAGACCGAATGACACAGCAATTAACAACTATAGGTTACCGTACGCCCTTCAACAATGAGCAAAGCCCATACCGCATAGTCAGCTATAAAAGGCCCCGAAATGACAAATGTAAAACAATTCAAACGAGAAAACTACCCTCATAGAACTGAAATGTTTGCCGCAAATTTGCAGCAGACTTGCTGCAAGTTTGCGGCAAACAAAAAATTTGCAGGAACACAGAAAATAGTGTTCGCAGATGTTTACCGCTAGCTGCAAACTTCCCACAAACATTGCAGCTTTTTGCTGCAAGCTTGCGGCAAGTTTGCAGAAACATCAATGTTTGCAGTAAGATTGCAAGAAAGTTAAGATAATAAAGAATGTTTGCCGCAAGATTGCAGAAAACTTTGACCATTCTATATGTTTACCGCAAAATTGCAGAAAACTTTGACCATTCTACATGTTTGCCAGAACATTGCAAGAAATACACAATATTGACTGGGCATGCTTAGTTGGCACTTTCTGAAAAGCTGACAATTTGAAATTGTGGGCTAGGTCGTGTTGATTGTGTTTGATGAATGTTACATATAAGAGATCAAGGAGGCATTTTGGTTCAATAATATAGGATATTCAATATATATGTAGTTTTGTAAGTACACATTATTCATAGAACTGTTTTAATAAAATAATTAATGTCACCATCATAACAACTATTAGTTTGAAATACTCTAGCTATTATAAGTTTGAATTTTGTAACTGATTAAATGTATACTGTTTAATAAAGTTAAGTTCAATTCTGTAATGGAATTATTACCTTAAAAAGCTTTATGCTCAATACACATTAGAGATTTATCCTTTTTTTATTTCTTAATACCGGCCGGTATATGATGTCATTTAAGAATGACCCCCGCTCCCTTTTTCAAAAATGAAATGCATGTATGCATTTCCTATAATCTCATAAGTGTGCAAGAATTCTTTCAATGACAGTGTTTGTATACAGGCAGGAAGTTCTTTTTTAAAATTTTGATGTGTAATTTGAAAGAAATAAATTGAATGTGTCTACACACATGACATTGGTATATGTGTAGTTCCTGCAAGTTTGCCGCAAGTTTGCAGAAAACAATTGCCGCAAGTTTGCAGCAAACAGTTGCGGCAAGTTTGCGGCAAATCTAATTTGCATAATTATGTTTGCAGCAAGCTTGCCGCAACCTTCATTTGCATGGTAAAGTGGTTGCGGCAAGTTTGCAGCAAATGTTTGCTGCAAACTTGCGGCAAATGTTTGCCACAAGGCTTATTTTTCGGTAAGGGTAACGGCCTAATTAATGTACCAAAAACGAAGCAAAAACAAATATGTAACACATCAACAAAAGACAGCCACTGAATTACAGGCTCCTGACATGGGACAGGCACATACATACCGAATGTGGCGGGGTTAAACATGTTAGCGGACTCCCAACCCTTCCCCTAACCTGGGACAGTGGTGTAACAGTACAACATAAGAACGAACTATAAAAACCAATTGTAAAAGGCTTAACTCATCAGATGGATACAAATAGAAATACTACACAGAGTGGACGACAACAAAAAGACACTAAGTACAGATCTGAGAGTACTCGCAGTTACTAACAGCTAGTGCAAAGCTACTAACAACTAATTAACAAATCATGCAAGAAACTATATGCAATAGGTCAATTATATTTGGTGTTTGGAAGGATTGTAGAGTGAACTTGTATATCCGGTTCGGTTTATCTGACCATGACCTCATTTACTTCGATCATGTTATTAATAAGTTTATAATGTGATACTTGTAGTAAAGCTTTATATTTAGAACTATCAACAAAAATTAAAGACCAGTAAGCAGGCGAGACATTTCAGTGTGTGCACTCTTGTCTAATTAAATATTTTATGAAAAGATGTAACTTAAGTTCCCACCAGTACAGAACGTCTGGAATTTGCCTGATTATATCCACCTGATCTGAAACACAAACATAACCTAAATCGAATCAGTGGTAGCGGAAAAAGAAAACATGTGATGAAGCAATTGATGTTAAGTACTGTACCCTGCGACTACACATGGTATCGGGTCCGTTCGCCCTAGGTCCGTCCGGTCGCTTTACCATACATAACATGAAACAACTAGGTATCAGTGAAGTGTACAAAAAATTGTTATATTTAGATATACTTTATTGTTTCATTTAAATATTTAACAGGTCAATCAGACAAATGTTAGTGGAAAACGAAAACAAATGATTAAGCAATTGACGTGTGCGCTACATGGCAAGTGATGTTTTGTTTGGAATAAATAAAGCTAAGATATGACTTGTAATTCATAACAGAAAATGAACAAATCTACTAAATAAAAGAACTGTAACCTGAGACTAAACACATGGTTCGTTCGTATTAAACCATAGCATGAAACAACTAGGTGTCCAAGTGTAAGTGTACTTAAAATTGTCACATCTAGATATTCATTGTTCCGTGAAGACTATAAAGAAAATATGTCATGGGCGAATTCTGGGGAATGTTCAAGATGGTTTTAACCATTGTAGACCATGTGTTTTAGTATGTTTTATACGATTTTTTATTCAAGAACTGAGACGATGAACAATTATGTACGAGTTGTCGTGTTAAGAACATCGCGATATCCACATTAGTTATTCAGCAGTATTAGAAAAAAATACAACTGTTAATGGTTAAATTTTTCCAATGTGACCTTTAAAGAAAAAAAAAGAACATATTATTTTATATTTATTTTGTGAAGACATATAGTTATTAATATCATTATTTGAATAATTTTGGTTGAATATATTTTAGAGAGAAAGACTCTAAAAGCAACACTAACAAAGGTGAGCGATTTCTAACTTGAGACAGGCGCAAAAAATTGACGGGGTTAAACATGTTTGTTAGATCTGAACCCTTCCCCTATTCATATAGACAATGTAGAATAAACATAAACACAACAAAACCCACAGTAATACTCAGTTTGAATTAGTAATTTTACGTGTAGGTATAATTAGCAAAATTAAATGTATAATAATGGTTCAAAAATAACTTTAAATCAGTTTGGTTGCTGACTTTTATTTTGTCATGTTAATTGCTGAAAGAGTTAATAGTTATAGTGTGTCTTTTTTTTATAAGAATCAATAGGCAGTTCTGATGTTTCCCATGGTGGACTGAAAATGTCAAATAGTGGTTCAGGGAATTTGCTAGATATTTATTGTCGGAGAATTCATACAATCAGTAGTCTCAGTCTGCATATATAATTGTTAAATGAATTGATGGGGTCACCTCCTGGAGGGAGTGTTAATAGCAACAGCGCTTTATGTGTGTACCATGTAAACCTGAATGTGGTTGTGTGACACATTATGCAAATGATAATGACAAAGGACTAACAAAGGTTGTCTGTTTTATGAAAATTTCATGGCCAATACATATATAAAGTAAAGCATTACCAAGTTCCTTTCTGAGATATCTCATTGATTTAATTTAATAAATGCTAATCTGCTTAAGCCTATCCAAGAACTTTGAAAAAGATCAATACCATCTGCAAATGAATTAACATTTGTAGTGTCTGTGGGTGAATTTAAAAAGAGTTTAGATAGCCATGTCTTATCTGAAATTATGACTGTCGATGTGTTAGTTTCATTTGAGTCGTGTCACATTGACCTTAAAAACTTCATATCTCGTTTTATTCATAGATATGCTCTACTATAGAAATATCAGTGTTAAAGACGTTGTTTCCTGCTTCGCGAATGCTGACCTGTATTCCAGTCATTTTATTTAAACTAAACAAACATTTCAATGAAAATACATCTCATGCCGACCTAATATAAATGTTTAGCTTTTAAGGTCAACTAAACTCTATCAGTGATCTCTTGGTAGTGTGTTTGATCGATTGACAGTCAAATCATAATTTATTGTTAAATCTTCCCACTTTAAAGGAATAAGGAGATGTTGTATGATTGCCAATAAGAAAACTTTCCACCAAGAAATAACAACGATTTGGGTGTGGATGTAAAAAAACTATAGCTCATCGTGCGGCCTTCAACAAAAAACAACTTGTATTACGTATATATTAAGCTTTAAAGGGTGCAGGCATTTCAAAATATACAACAATTCAAACGAGAAACCCAATGGCATGATTTATGTTAAAACAATAAACAAAGCAAACGTTTTACTTGATCTGTCAGTACTGAGATCGTCGATAATTACGTGAGTACCTTTTTGCTTCCAGGAGCTTGAAATTCACCTTTGGAAAATATCTAACATTTGAATCACTAAACACGTAACATTCCAATGCTTCTAAGAGATAAATTATTGGATTCTATATCTCTTGGATTGAGTACACGACAATCGGTCTATATCTTTATTAAGATATACAAATTTTGAGAGAGTCACATGATTCACTTGCAATATTCTTTTAAATTGAAAAAAAGAATATGTATTATATCATATAATTACAGCTGTTTTAAAAATATGCAGAACATTTGTATAATTTTATTTTTTCAACTTTGCCAAATAAGGGGAAGCAACTCAGATAACCGTACTTTTACTACCAAAAAGTTTGATTAATTACACCTGTTTCCACAAAATATATTTTCGCATATTTTTAGTGTGTTGTTCATAGATAGTAACAGACATGATTTTCAGAGAAAAAAATTGTGTTGCAATTAGCTGCAGGTTGTTCACTAAATTGACTAGACTAAACTAGTACTCATATTCATGTTTAGTTCACATAATGTGTTTCAGCAATAGACGACATTCAAGAAAATACCAAAATTCTTAAATAACTTTTTTTTTTCAATATATTTATTTAAATCTTTAACAAATCAAAATATCACCAATAACCAACTAGAGGCTCTCAAAAGCCTGTGCCACTCACCTGACACTACTTTGGTTTTGGAAATCATGTAAAAATAGCTAAAAATCATAACAGATACCCAAATAATGATTGAGGCTAAATTTGGTTTAATATTGGCCCCGTAATTTAATGAAACTCCTGTTGGCCACCTTGAACAGCAACAAAGTAGCAACACTTCATCAGCACCTCATAGGGAACATTTTTGCAATGTTTGGTTTCATTCCATTCAGTGGTTCCCCTAAAAAAAGATTAATACATGTTTTTCATTTAGGGTCCTATGTTAAACTAAGTCCCCAATGGCGGCCATCTAGGACGAAGGACCGGCTTCAAAGTAACAACACTTGCTCAGCACCTTATAAGACACATTCATGCCATGTTTGGTTTCATTCCATTCAGTGGTTCTCTTAAAGAAGACATTTGTATGTATTTCCTATAAGGTCCTATGTTAAACTAAGTCTCCCGCTAGTGGCCATCTTGGATGATGGATCGGCTTCAAAGGAACAACACTTGCTCAGCACCTCATAAAGAATATTCATGTCATGTTTGGTTTCATTCTTTTCAGTGGTTCTCTAAAAGAATATATTTGTATGTATTTCCCAAAGGATCCTATGTTGAACTAAGTCCCCTACTGGCGGCCATCTTTGATTAGGGGTCGGCTTCAATGTAACAACACTTGGTCAGCACCACATAAGGAACATTCATGCCATGTTTGGTTTCATTCCATTCAGTGGTTCTCTAGAAGAAGTTCAAAAGGTAAAAAGTTAACGACGACGGACGACGACGACGAATGATGAGAATAGCTCGCTCTGCCCTTTGGGCCAGGTGAGCTAAAAATGATAGACTATGTTACATACAACTAACATCATAACATGAACAACTTTTAAACAACTACTAAATGCAATGAATATTTTTAACAAGAATAATTTAACAATAATTTTCTTAATCACCGATACTCATCAAAACCCATTCCATAAGGGAACAACCATTTATCCTCAGGGAGAGGTGTTATGGATTTTTCTTAAAAGTATATTCTGAATTGAGATTTTCCCCATACTTTATAGTGGTAAATTTTGAAGGTAAAAACAAATATCGGACAAACAACCATATCCCTCCCTTTTGAAGTTCAATGGTTGCTCCCTAACATAACACTATCATTACAAAAAAACGAAACAAAAACAAAAAACAAAAAACAAAAAACAAAAAACAAATAACAACTATATATACATTTAAATCTTTAAATTTTTTAAACTATAAATTATTTACAAGTTAAAGTTTGTCAACAGATCAGGTTGTTTTGTAACTTGTTTAAAATCTTCATCTTCAATATATAGAGGGATAAAATCAAATATATGAGCAACAATAGGCATTCAATGTAAACGATTTTTTTCTTCATCTTCAACAAATAGAGGACAACAATCAAATATATAAGTAACAATAAGCATTCAATGTAAACGATGTTTTGACAGTGTTATATTAACTACTTTTGTACAAAGCCTCTGCATTATCCTCAACTGATGATAACTAGTTTTCAACATCTGAAGTGTTAACTTCTATTATACCACCAACTTTATATGCAACCAAAGTCTTTGTTTCATCATGAACTGCTAATAATTGGTTAGTTAAACTATTGGATACACAATTACTTGTTGCCTCGGTTTCACCATTTTTAAACAGCTCTAATTCTGAACTTATACTAGACTCATCATCAGAAACCCACTCTTCCCATGTGTCTTTTATCTGTTGAGGACATAACCAAAATTGTTCATTTTCTCTTTTGCTTTCATTTTCTATGCATGTTTCGAAACTAATTTCTGCTTTCTCATTTGAATCTAAGCTAATCCAAGTTCCTCTGTCTTCATCACAATCTGTCGACGTAACAACCTTCAACGCTCTGGCTGCCTCAATATATTTACCACGAGAAATATCCTGAAATCTTGCTTTTGTGAGATTTGTTTTTCTTTGATTTGTTTCAATAATTTTATTTTTTACTTTTGCTTTTACCTTTTTCTTTTTAGAACATTTTTGTTGATTTTTACATCGTTTTTTCTTATTTAAGAATTCAGGAGATTCCAAGCTAATGCCAGTTCCTCTGTCATCATAACAGTCTGTCCAAGAAGCAACCTTCAAAGCTCCATTCAAACCTTTATTTTTAATGGCTGCCTCAATATATTTACCAAGACAATTGTCAAAAAATCTTGCTTTTGTGAGGTTAATATGTCCATGATCTGTTTCAATAACGTAAATATTTGCTTTTGCGTCTACCATTTTCTGTTTAGAACACTTCTGTTGATCTTTACATTGTTTATTCTCTGTGAAAGAAGTAACCGAGTGAATATTGTCACCAATGTGCAGTCGCAAGCCAATAGCAAGTTCTCGCTTACTCAATTTTCTTTGATCCTGATGCTGCATTTTTAAATTACATCTACTTAACTTTTGAAGAGCACGCTGTTTTTGTTTTTGTTTTTCATCATAATCTATTCTCCTAAACATTTTGTTTTCGAGAAAAAACACAAAGTAATCCTCATCTGGAGTTTTTGAGCCAGATGGTTTTTTACGTCTATGCACATTATACTTTCCTTTAAAAGACTTTCCTCCACCACCATAAGTTAACAATTTCTTTTTGTTTGCATTAAATTCGTAACGTCTTTGAATTCTTTTGTTGATACACTGAAATCACATAAATATTTATATTTGAATGTTAAATAATGCCTTAAGTGTCTTAACACAAAAGCTACTAGAATTCTTGATGCAGAATTATGGATGAAACATAAAAAGCTTTAAAAGAGGACCTCAAAGCAAACTTTGAGTTTGTTTCAAAAATATACAGTTTATTATGCAGTAGTGTTGGATGGTTTTTCCCCACAGATGGAACACCAATATGAAGGGAGATAGCTCAAAACGACTTGCTGGCATCCTCTTTATCTATTCACCTTTAGCATGTTGAGGTGTAATATCTCACAGGATTATTGTGGGTTAAAAATCTAATTTTAGTAACAAGTTGACCCTGACCTTAGAACTCATGACTTCAAAATCAATAGGGATCTTTCTCTTAGCATATGGTATTACATATCCTTAAAAAGGTTGCGATCAGACATATGAAATATTTGATTTAGCATCCATAAACAATTTTTCAGCATAAATTTTGGACTGAATTTAGTTTCTAAGACCATTATTTTTAGATAATGGTGGCTTCAAAATCAAAAGGGATTTTCTTCACATATCCCCATGTAAAGTTTGATATCCAATATATGAAGTATTTGATTTACAGTCCTAAAATGAATTTTAATCGTTAAATTAATAAAATACTGTTAATAGCAATGACCTTAGCTTAAGACATAATAAGCTCAAAACTAACAAGGGAACTTCTTCTCATTAAATGTCTCCATATATTCAATGCAAGAAAGTTTGAAATCAAGGGAAAAAAAATTGATTCAGGAAACAACTTTTCTACATCAATTTTGGTCCATTTTTTGTAATCATGGCCTTGAACTTAGACATAGTGACCTCATAGTATTTTTCTACTCATTATAGGTGACTAATATATGGCCAAGTAGGTTGAATTCCCATATAAAGTATTTGATAAACTATTCGGAAACCACTTTCATGTATACATTTTTGTCTATCTTTAGTTACTATGACCTTGACCTTGACCTTTGACATGTTGACCTCCATATCAATAAGGACATACATGAATGTATCAAAAGATATAACCAAAATACTAACAATATTTTGTGTTCTAGTTTCAGGTTAGCAATTGCTGCCAAATATTTAACTTTTTACCTATTGACCTTAAAATCATTATCATTTTTCTGCATCTCCTGGGATATCGTAACACCCAAGATTCAAACATATTTAACAGAAAACCTCCTGAAACCAAACTGTTGTACAGTTAAGTCTGTTTTTAGATGTAAGTCACCTTACCCTTGAAGATTTTGATATCAAAATCAATAAATTCTTTATAACCACGTAGACGAAAAAGCGAAAGGACATCATTGAAAAATGGACTCTTACTGTTATGTAATAACATGAGCATAATGTGACATTAGAAATACATGGGAAAATACACCAATTTCAAATTTGTCTCTGGACAATTTAAAAAAAAAAAACTAAGTTTAGTAAAATTTGTTCATACGGTTCAAAAGACAACTGCCTTAAAATTATGCACCTTTAAATCTAGTGATCACAGAATTCTATCTCCTATATACCTTGATGTTTTATTAAGGTATAAAAGACATTTTATTTTTTCAAGGCCTAAATATGACCTTTAACCAAATTAAATGAGGTTTTCCTCTCCCCATGTTCATTACCAAATCAATCTTTGTAAACGATATTGTTAATGGCTTATTTGTTCACACAATTGTTGTCAATATAATGGAATTTTATGCGACTGTCATACAAGTGAAAGGTTTAGTTAGCCATAAAACCATGGTTAATCCAACATTTTCTACATACGGATATGCCTGTACCGAGCAAGGAATATGACAGTTGTTTTCCATTCGTTTGATATGTTTGAGCACATATAAATGTTATTTGAAAATTTCAGCAATATCAATATTTTCTCATTCCAACGGTGTTTGACACTCATTGGTAGCCAAGGTCGTTAAAAACCACTATGCCCCATGTTATCATTTTTGCTGTTTACAAAAACTCCAATAAGCAGTAGAAAATTTTTGCTGTAAATAAGCAGTACCGATAGTTGAATCTCAACAATCTCAAAACTTTCGGTTTACCTTTGTTCTTTATTTAGTCATGTCAGGCATGTTCTTCTAGTTACCTGTATGATGATTGTTGCGAAGTTTGAATGAATTGAAAAATAGCCAAGTCAGTATAAAGATGAATGTGTTTGTACAAATTAAAGGCAGATGTGGACAGAAAAATATACAGTAAAACAGGTGATGAATATAACAATAGCTTAACATTTCGGCTCAGTTGTTCTTAAACCATAGGCCACTTGTTGCTCCTCGATCGTAAGTAGTTTTAAAGGAACAACAGGTTATAGCCATAAGGAATTGGGTATTCTATAGAAAACTGTAGTGAGATGATGATAATGGGTTAAAGTTTAATTTGTGATGGAAAATATTACATTAGTGCTAGTTCATATGGTAGCAGTCTAGATGAAGATATGTCACCTCATCCAGAAACATTATTCTGAGTTAAAGCCATCAACTATTCCTTCTCATTGCTCTGTGCTTATCGACGAAGCATCAACTATCAACGTATTTGGTTTTATTCAACAAGGGTACTTCACCACAACCTCCTCTCTAGAGGTGAACATGACATCGTGAAACCAATGAGACAAACTGTAATAACTTCCACACTTCCACCTGTTTAAGTGGGGTTCGTGTTGCTTAGTCTTTAGTTTTCTATGTTTAGACAGAGGCTCCTGACTTGGTTCAGGCGCAAAGATGCGGCGGGGTTAAACATGTTTTGTGAAATCTCAACCCTCCCCTATGCCTCTAGCCTATGTAGAATAAAGAAACACATAGCAATACGCACAGTAAAACTCAGTTAAAAAGAAGTCAATAGATGGACTTGATTGTCTTGTGTACTATTATTTGTCTGTTTGTCTTTTTCCTTTTTAGCCATCATGCCCATGGCGTAGTCAGTTTATTTTCGATCTATGAGTTTGACTGTCCCTCTTGTATCTTTCGCCCCTCTTCAACAATGAGCTCAACCCATATTGTATTGTCAGCCAAAAAAAAGGTATCTTTCGCCCCTCTTTTAAATTTAGCAGGAGCACCTTAATACTATGGATGACAATTTATAATCTTACAGCATTTTCCTTTTCATTTTGTGTTTCAGTTTTCTTCACTAAGGGCTTATCTATCACTTCCTTGATTACATTTCCAAATTTTCCAATTACTCGACCTAAAATAAGATAAAACTAAAATTAATTTTCTTATAAGTTTGAGGTTTTTTCAAAGCGTCTGCAATATGTAAAGTTTTTGTTTGTTTTGGTAAAATTTTGTTTGCTCATTATTACTGGATTATCAAAAAAAAAAAACAAAAAAAACAAGGGTTGGAACATTTTATTTTATAACACATAATGCAGTTAATATATATCTGTACTTGAAAGATCTAAATCATAAACTGAAATCTTCAATAAGTAAAATGTTGTCATGATTTTTTTCAAAATAAGTGAATTCACTTCATTTGAAAAATTCATAATTAATCCACAAAACAATTTATAGTTCGAAATATAAATTACAGAGGTTTGTAATAATAATAACCATCTCTTATTGTTGTTCTACTGTATAAACCTTTTTTGTTAAGTGACAGGGGATCATCCCTATTAACTCAGTTGCATAATGTGAACATGAACGAGAGAAAGTATTAATTTGAAATATCCATCAAAAACTGTACAGTCTTTGCATAAAAATATTGGGTGAGCAAAACCAATTAAAGATTTTCATAAATTCATATTTGAATAACCATATCGATGTTTGATTAACTGATTTCTTAACTCAGATCTATAACCTGTGTAGAAATTGTACGCAAGGAGATTTTAAAATCTTAGGAAAGATTTCTGATATACAATATAGCATTATATTTAGATGCGTGAGTGTTTAAATAATAGGGAAAAAAGACAGTCTAGCAGCTACAAATAATAAAATTGAGAATGGAAATGGGGAATATTTCAGAGACAACAACCCGACCAAAGAGCAGACAACAGCCGAAGTCCACCAATGGGTCTTCAACGCAGTCAGAAAATCCCGCACCCGGAGGTAGTCCTCAGCTGGCCCCTAAATAAAATTGTGTACTAGTTCAGTGAAAATGGACGTCACACTAAACTCCAAAACACACAAATGAACTAAAATTATAAAACATTCAAGACTAACAAAGGCCAGAGGCTCCTGACTTGGGACAGGCGCAAAGATGCGGCGGGGTTAAACATGTTTTGTGAGATCTCAACCCTCCCCCTATACCTCTAGCCAATGTAGAATAAAGAAACACATAGCAATACGCACAGTAAAACTCAGTTTAAAAGAAGTCAATAGATGGACTTGATTTTTAGTAAAGGCAACAGTAGTATACCGCTATACAATCAATAGTCATCAATCGATTAAGCTAAAAATAACATATCTGGGTCACAAGCTAAAACCAAGGGAAACACATCAGTCACACGAAGGGAAAAACAACTGAACAGCAGAAACACTGAACTGCAACAAAAACAAACGCCAGCGTACATAGAAACGGACTATATAATAACAATTGTCGTACTCCTGGTAGAGGACATTTTAAGAAAAAAAAGGTGGGTTGAACATGGTTTTTTGGGTAGCCAAACCTCCTGCTTATATCGCAATTATGAAAATTATGCCGCTTAAATGACAACAATATGTGACAGGAATACAGTACAAATAAACGCAAGAACACATAAAGGACAGATAAATACATATATTAAATAGATAATATAACAGTATATTGCAACATTAAAATTTGCGAGATATTTCGTAACCTACTGGACATTAAGACAACAATGACCACAAATCTGGTAGTCTTCGAGTGATTTTATAACATTTGGTTAAAGCACACTAAAGTTAAAGAACTAAAATGAAAATTCATTATTTTTTATGTTTATAAAGGGGCACAACTCATGAATAGTAAAATTGACGCCACCCAATTTCGAACCTGGTACTTAATTTGTGGTAATAAGCATTGTGTATAAGTTTTATAACATTTGATTGGGGCATTAACTAAAGTTAGAGAACGGAAACTAAAAACTCATCAATTTTTGTGTCTATAAAGGGACATAACTCATGAACAGAAAAAGTGATGCCACCCAAATTCGGACCTGGTCCTTGTTATGTGGTAATACGCATTGTTTTTAAGTTTTATAACATTTGATTGAGGCATCAACTAAAGTTAGAGAACATCAACGAAAAGATCATCTATTTTTTTGAATAAAAAGGGGCATTACTAATGAACAGTAAAAATGACGCCACCGAATTTCGTACTTGATATGCTTTTCTTTTTTTTTTTTGTGGTCATTTCGGGTATGTACGTGACGGACAGAAGAATGGGACGAATGAGCAAGGGTGACTTATACCATGGCAAGGGCATACAAAAAGAAAAGAGCTATAAACTCTCATTCAGACATCATGACCACCAACACACTCAAAACTTATTGCTGTCAAAAACATTTAGAATTTAATTCAGACTCAGATCAGAAATCAATACTGGATCCGGATTTGGTGTTTCAAGCAAAAATTGTGTACTGGTTTTTTGGTAAAGTTTTATGATCTAGGAAATCGGGATTAGACGTGAAAATCGGGATAATACACCCCTAATTGGAATAGTTAGCAAAAATCTCTATACACTCCATATTAATGAAATAACTTTAAGCGTCAGAATCACATTTTGAACAGTCACTTATTATTCATTACCTGCTAAATGTTTAGGCATTGTGTAAGCCTTTTGCTTGATTTCCAATAGACATCTAGCTTCATTTACTGCCTTATGTGACTAAAAAAAAGACTAACAGCATAAAAATCATTATTATTTCTGAAATTGTTCCTAGAATTATCTTAATAAAGTGATCAATCATATATGACAGACAATTTGGTGAGAAAATTTTTTTAATGATCACTTTAGTGGTCACTATATATATTTATGCACAAGTGTTCACACCATAAACGACGTTTCTATTGATGCATAGGGCATCGGTGGCCAAGTGGTCTAAGTATTTCTACTACTGAAATCGCTAGCCAGTCAACACTGAGGCTGTGAGTTCGAACCCCGCTCATGCGAGTGCACTCGAATCCTTTGGTTGAAGCTGATCCAAATCGGGGTTTAAAACTAAATTTTGTTTGATTGAAAAAAAATAATTAAATATATGGAGTTTTTTGTTATACCAAATCTATTCTAATATGAATATAAGAAGATGTGGTATGATTGCCAATGAGACAATTTTTAACAAGAGAGCAATGTACATAGAAATTTACAACTAAAGGTCAGCGTATAGCCTTCACGAATGTGACCTACCGAATTAGACTTTTTACCGGGTTTGTAAAAACATGAGCAACACGACGGGTGCCACATGTGGAGCAAGATCCGCTTACCCTTCCGGAGCACCTGAGATCACCCCCAGTGTTTGGTGGGATTCGTGTTGCTTAGTCTTTAGTTTTCTATGTTGTGTCTTGTGTACTATTATTTGTCTGTTTGTCTGTTTCTTTTTTAGCCATGGCATTGTCAGTTTATTGTCGATCTATGAGTTTGACTGTCCCTCTGGAATCTTTCGTCCCTCTTCAACAATGAGCTCAACCCATATTGCATTGTCAGCAAAAAAAGGTCCCAAAATGACAAATGCAAAACAATTCAAAGGGGAAAACTAACGGTCTATTTTATGTACAAAATGTATTTAGATATGGGATTTTGAGCACCGTTATCAAATTGGTACAAAGGGTCCAAATTTAACTTTTGTTTGATTTCATCAATTTTTTTATGAAAGAAAACTTAACTAGCGAACAAAGAAGCATGAAGATAGGGTGTAGCTCAGACAGAGCGACCTTATATACACCTAACAATCATTCTATATTCTATAATAGTGTACATATTGCTTAAAGTTTCTTAGAAACAGACCATAAAGGAAAACAATGACCAATGAAAATGGAATGGAGGTCAGATGAACCCTACAACCAGACAAACATGTACACCTATCAATCAAACGTATACAGAAAATGTAGTTATAGTTATCAAAGGTACCAGGATTATAATTTCATACGCCGACGCGCGTTTCGTCTACATAAGACTCACCAGTGACGCTCAGATCTAATTAGTTAGGAAACCAAACAAGCACAAAGTTGAAGAGCATTGAGGACCCATAATTCCAAAAAGTTGTGCTAAATACGGCTAAGGTAATCTATGCCTGGGATAAGAAAATCCGCAATTTTTCGAATGATTCATGCTTTTGTAAACAGTAAATTTATAAAAATTCGTAAGGGTTCCGCGGAACCCAGTGTCTAGCCTACTTTTGCTGTTAATCGCAGGCTCAACAAAAATGAGGAACAAAATTTAATAAAAATATTCCTCTCTATTCTATCTTTTGATTGTAAGTAGCTTCTGTCCAAGTTTGTTAAAAATCCAGGATAGTTTATGAATCTAATAAATGTTTTAAAAACTTAAACTGCAGACTGTATGTAATGTTAACTGGAAGAAAAACTAAGTCCATTTATAAGTAAAATACAGAAAAAATGGAACAAAATTTTAACAAAATTTCCTTCAAAATACTAGCTTTTAATCATAAACAAGCTTCTGTCCAAGTTTGGTACAAATCCAGGATAGTTTAAGAAAGTTGTTAAAATTTCAAAAACTTTAACCACAGAGTGAATGTAATGTTAACTGGCAGAAAAACTAAGTCCATTTATAAGTAAAATACGGAAAAAATGGAATTTTTTTTTTACAAAATTTACTTCTGGATACTATCTTATAATCATAAACAAGCTTCTTTCCAAGTTTGGTAGAAATCCAGGATAGTTAAAGAAAGTTATTAAAATTTCAAAAACTTTAACCACAGAGTGAATGTAATGTTTCCTGGCAGAAAAACTAAGTCCATTTATAAGTAAAATACGGAAAAAATGGAATTTGTTTTTTACAAAATTTACTTCTGGATACTATCTTATGATCATAAACAAGCTTCTTTCCAAGTTTAGTAGAAATCCAGGATAGTTTAAGAAAGTTATTAAAATTTCAAAAACTTTAACCACAGAGTGAATGTAATGTTAACTGGCAGAAAAACTAAGTCCATTTATAAGTAAAATACGGAAAAAATGGAATTTTATTTTTACAAATTTACTTCTGGATACTATCTTATGATCATAAACAAGCTTCTGTCCAAGTTTGGTACAAATCCAGGATGGTTTAAGAAAGTTATTAAAATTTCAAAAACTTTAACCGACGGAATGTAGGATCGCTATGTCTCGCTTTTTCGACAAAAGTCGAAGGCTCGACAAAAATATTCCTCTCTATACTATCTTTTGATTGTAAGTAGCTTCTGTCCAAGTTTGGTAAAAATCCAGGATAGTTTATCAATCTAATAAATGTTTTAAAAACTTAAAGTGCAGACTGTATGTAATGTTAACTGGAAGAAAAACTAAGTCCATTTACAAGTAAAATACGGAAAAAATGGAATTTATTTTTTACTTTTTTACAAAATTTACTTCTGGATACTATCTTTTGATCATAAACAAGGTTCTTTCCAAGTTTGGTAGAAATCCAGGATAGTTTAAGAAAGTTATTAAAATTTCAAAAACTTTAACCACAGAGTGAATGTAATGTTTCATGGCAGAAAAACTAAGTCCATTTATAAGTAAAATACAGAAAAAATGGATTTTTTTTTTTACAAAATTTACTTCTGGATACTATCTTTTGATCATAAACAAGCTTCTTTCCAAGTTTGGTAGAAATCCAGGATAGTTTAAGAAAGTTATTAATATTTCAAAAACTTTAACCACAGAGTGAATGTAATGTTTCTTGGCAGAAAAACTAAGTCCATTTATTAGTAAAATACGGAAAAAATGGATTTTTTTTTTTTACAAAATTTACTTTTGAATATTATCTTATGATCATAAACAAGCTTCTGTCCAAGTTTGGTAGAAATCCAGGATAGTTTAAGAAAGTTATTAAAATTTCAAAAACTTTAACCACAGAGTGAATGTTATGTTTCTTGGCAGAAAAACTAAGTCCATTTATAAGTAAAATACGGAAAAATTGGAATTTTTTTTTTACAAAATTTACTTTTGAATATTATCTTATGATCATAAACAAGCTTCTTTCCAAGTTTGGTAGAAATCCAGGATAGTTTAAGAAAGTTATTAAAATTTCAAAAACTTTAACCACAGAGTGAATATTTGTGGACGCCGCCGACGACGACGCCGACGGAATGTAGGATCGCTATGTCTCGCTTTTTCGACAAAAGTCGAAGGCTCGACAAAAATGACCACATACTTGATGTTCATGTTTACACCGAAGAGCTGACTACTGGGCTATTGATACCCTAGTGGCATCGACCCAGTGGTGTAAATAGTTATCAAAGGTACCAGGCTTATAGTTTGATACGCCGACGTGCGTTAGCCTTTTGCTAAAATATCTTAAAAAATTATATCAAACTTAAAAACTTTACTTTGTCCAATAAGAACAATGTAATGTTGAAGGTTAGATGAACCCTGCCAGACAGACAAGTACACCTTTTAAAAATTTCATACAACAAATATAGTTGATCTGTTGCTTATAGTATCTGAGGAACAGATAACAAAAGTCAAGGTGAACGAATAGGCCTTATAATTTTTCTTTTTACTCGATATAAATGTCTACTTGTAATAAGTGAGAAAATTTAAATAAGTTTATTTAAGCAATTACTTTTATACCATTAAGTAGCTGAGATGCCATGCATTATTTATCCTTCCCCTTTTTACTGGATTTGCATCCCTATGTCTATCAGGGGACTCAATAAATTGTAATTAAATCTGATATTTCCCAATTATGTTAAGAAAAACAAATTGAGCCTAAATTAATACTTTACAAGTCAAGTGTTCCATAGGCCAAGACGTTTTGGATTATACTAAATATTGAAATACAAATCTGGTTCTTTACCTCACCAATTACTGTAAATCTGTATCCATCTGGCTTTTTCTTATTTCTAACAGACAACACTCCTTTAATTTTTCTGGATTTGTTTATGTTACCGCCATCCCTACCAATGGCCAGTCCCATCAACTTGAAAGGGACCATGAATGTTTCTGTATAAACAGGCTACAAAAAATCATCAGATATCTCTTATTGCAACTTTAAGTGCATTCAATAATACTGTAAAATTGTGTTATTCCTTGTTCTGTCTTACTTGAATTCATATCATAAGACTTCAATTAAATCTTAATTAAAGAACAAAGTTCCTAAGTCCCCCATGATGGACATACTTAACGGTCAAAGTGCAATAACTGAATATTATAAAAATGTTTTGTTCTGTAAACTCTTTACAAATACCTTACAGGAATGTAGGTTTTAGGGTGCATGCAATGCAATTTTTGCCAACTATTAATATTTTAAAGAAGCATAACTCTTTCAGAAATAGTTGATTGACACTGATTTTCAAAATTGCTGATATAATTTGTTGATATAATTTTCATAAAAATGTGACAAGAACTGTACACATGAGTGCACTGTAACAGTGCAATTTTCCATAAAATTAATATTTCCAAGGGGCATAACTCTTTGGAAAATAGGCAATATTTTTTAAACTTTTCCGAGAAATTGCTAATACAAACCTTTAATATAAGTTGATAAAATATTGGCGAAAAATATAGCAATTCCACAGATTGCTAAAAACGTGTATCAGTGTATGCGTACACATTACTTGACATTGCAAACTGTGAAGCATGTTTACGGGTACAATTTTTCCCGACACAACACTTTGTAGGTGACAAAGAAATACATGGTGTCTATCCGTTCAATCTTTTAAGCATAAAGCAGACTTTCACATGTACAATACTAGCCAGACATTTATATTCAATGTTTAGATCAGCATTGTTCCAGACAATTTCGATTCTGTTTAATTCAGTGCCCCTCAACTATTTTTCAAAGAGTTATGTCCATTAGAATTATTTATCATATTTAATATTGCGTAGTAAAAGCACTCTTACATGAACACATTGTATGCATGATAAATAAAGTGTACTTAATGTTCACCAAATAAAGATATACTATATGCACTTAAACTAGAATGTTTTTTTATAAAGATTTATGTTAATGCGTTTTTTTTTCAAATTCACAGCCTACCTTGGTAGCCATATTGGTAACTCTATTGTCGAAAGGAAATTGTTAACAACTTATAATTATCAAAACCACACAAGGTTTAAAACTGTCTTTTATCAATATGTTATCAGTATTTTTCTTTTGTCTGATAAATAAATTGATCACAAAGTCATGTGAGTCAACAATCTTATCTATATACATACAGATTTGTTAATAGAAAAAGAGTTGAAAAATAAAGTTACTTTAATCAGGGGTTGGGTGGTGAGATGTTCTTCTTTCTGTTTTCCATAACATTTATTTATGCAATTTTTTTTCCTTTAAATATTTGCTTGTTTTTATCTACTTTGTAAATTTTAAGCATCTCATTTTTTTATTTGATTGCCCAGTTTTCTGTATTTCTTTCTCTTTATTGCCCATTAAACAGTATGATCAACAATTGAAATGGCAACTCATGCAGATGTTGCTCCTGCAGATCTTCATACCGTATAGCGGGTTATTTTTGCTGGGTGTAAATGGTCGCTTGTTTTCGCGGATTGAACGAAATCGCCAAAATAAATTCCGCTAATTTAAAAGTGTACATGCAATGGTATTGTATAAAAGTTTTGAATCGTCAAAATAATAACCGCCAAAATATTTTGTATACCTTATTCAATGAAAATTGCGAAATTTTACACCCGCGAAAATAACCCGCTATACGGTACTTTGATCTTTTATGTTTTCCTTGCAGCTTTTATAACTAGTTTTGCTTTATTAATGTTTCTGCTTTGCATGTGTTTATATTCTATTAAAGTGCTTTACTTGTTTGTGCTTTGCTTTCATATTGATAAGCATTTTTTTATTAGGCAATATAGCTGTCTTACTTTGTATGTCTAATGTGTATGTTTTATATGTCTTAATATTTTATGTGTTGTTGTTTTTGATAATGTCGCAAAATGTTCTGCAGAGTTTATGTTTGTACAATTACATGCAATCCGACTTAAAGCCAAATTTTCTATTCTATACTACTCTGTTATTTTCTACCCTAAACCTCTATCCAGACCTTCAAATTTCTAAACTACTGCGGTAAACTACAATCACTGACTGACCAAATTCTTGATTAGATTAAAATTTTGTCAATTTAGTAAATAATATGTACCTGCAAATGAAATAAACCATCTTAAAGCATACCTAATAAAAAGACTCATTTGGCCAATTTACCTGTTCCGCGGCATCTTTATAATCCATTCCCTTTTCTTAAATCACCACCTGAACACATTCAATTAAGAGTTAGCCACCTACAAAACAGGTCAAGTTCCTTAGTAAGAAGAACGAAAAGAAACAATGCACAAATAAAATGTCTAATCAACATTTTTTCTATTCATTTCATTCATTAACAATAACTCGTTATAATTTTTTATTATACTATGGATGCATTTATTTTCGTGGGTAGCAGTTTGTGTGGATTATGGGAAAATTATATTCACGTGGATATTTGATTTTGTGGTTTTGCTAATTCTACCAGCCTATCGAAACTTTATTCTTTGTTGAGTTATTTAAATAATAAAAATAAGCAATAACAACAGTAAATAATAGCAAAGACATTACAAAATAGTGAGCCCTAAAAATAACACCACTACCATGACGATAGGTTCATCATGTTGCATACCCATAGTATGTGACAATTTTTTGCAGTAAAAATTGCTGTTAACTCAACCACCTATTTGATAAATTTCTACATCTGAGCCTCGGTACCAAATTTAAGTGAACCCTAAATTGTTATGTTTTATGGTGTTGAAAAGAACTGCAAGATTAGAAGATATTTAATAGCTGAATATCAATTACTTAGTCATGTATGACTGATAATAAAACTTCATGCATTTTATTTGTATGGTGTATATTGTAGAATAATTGTAGATCAAAAAGGATTATAGGTATACTATTGAGAGTAATAAGTGACCATTAATTGTGTATAAGACTATTCAATTGTGTAGTATAAGAGATATCAACTGTGACCAACTAAGATTGGCATTCAAGTGGAGATGATTCCAATTCCAAATACTCCCACATTTGATTTAAATTGTTTGTAAATAATGAACATTTCTATTATACTGTATTTTACCAGTACTTGCGCTTGCTTTTAAAGGGAAAACATTGGATAATAGCATTTTTTTTAAAGTGTGGAAATCAACTTTGATATCAATACACATCTTGTACCAATTTAATTTTTTACAGTAAGTTACACAATTCAAGCATAACGAAAATGATATTGTACAAACAAATAAGTTGATTTCTTCATACAACTTTCGAGATCTTCTCATTTTTACTTGCTGTTATCTTAATGGAGAAAATTTGCACCAATCCAGTGCTCTAGGAGTTCCAGACTGGAAAATTCGTCCACATCAGTTTACTGGGGTCTTTTGTAAGATAGGTATTTGAAGAATACTGTTTGTTAAAAGAAATATTTTGACATGACATTCTCAGGGGAGGTAGAAATAGATGAAAGTTAACTCTGGAGAAAAGCGAAAAACAGCAAATTATACCTTGTCGGATTTCTCATGATTAAGAAATGCCAGGCGTTATCCCAGCAAAAAAAAAAAACAAAAAAAAAACGATAATGTAAAATTATTCTTACGTAATAATTATGCTATAATAAGTTGACTTATGAACGCATGAAGATAATTCATACCAATTTTAATGAAAAAGTCAACAATGTTTTTTTTTTTTAATTTGATAAATATATATTTAACCGCAAAAAATGCCGTATTTTCATAAAATCCTAAATCTTCGTTAAAAATTAATTTTTTCTAAAGAAATGTTGTATATATTAAGAAGATATTTATGTAAAGTAGATTTTCATAAGGTTTTTACAAAAATTCGCTGGTGTTTATCCGTTAAAAAAAGTTAGTTGTGTCTATCCAAAGGATAATAATGTAAAAAAAAAACGAAATTTTTAGTAAATATCTAAAATTTAGACCCCATTTATCTCTTAAAATAGAGCATATGATGGATTTTTTAACGAAAACTTGCATACATGTTTTTTTATTTTACCTACGTAATTTAAATATGTTATAAAATGATATACATAAAACTAACGTTAGAGTAAAATTCATGTAAACGTCATATTTAATCATAATTTTATATGATTTTGGCTCTCATAGTTATTTATTGTTCAGTAGACGACGTCAGAAAAAAGGGACTAGGTATTTATTTGTTGGAAATAAAATAAAATTTCAAAACTATTTTGTCTTTCACCCCCCCCCCCCTCCCCCCCCCCCCCCCCCCCCCCCCCCCCCCCATAAACGCATGAAGATAATTCATACCAATTTTAATGAAAAAGTCAACAATGTTTTTTTTTTTTAATTTGATAAATATATATTTAACCGCAAAAAATGCCGTATTTTCATAAAATCCTAAATCTTCGTTAAAAATTAATTTTTTCTAAAGAAATGTTGTATATATTAAGAAGATATTTATGTAAAGTAGATTTTCATAAGGTTTTTACAAAAATTCGCTGGTGTTTATCCGTTAAAAAAAGTTAGTTGTGTCTATCCAAAGGATAATAATGTAAAAAAAAAACGAAATTTTTAGTAAATATCTAAAATTTAGACCCCATTTATCTCTTAAAATAGAGCATATGATGGATTTTTTAACGAAAACTTGCATACATGTTTTTTTATTTTACCTACGTAATTTAAATATGTTATAAAATGATATACATAAAACTAACGTTAGAGTAAAATTCATGTAAACGTCATATTTAATCATAATTTTATATGATTTTGGCTCTCATAGTTATTTATTGTTCAATAGACGACGTCAGAAAAAAAGAGACTAGGTATTTATTTGTTGGAAATAAAATAAAATTTCAAAACTATTTTGTCTTTCACCCCCCCCCCCCCCCCCCCCTCCCCCCCCCCCCCTCATGAACGCATGAAGATAATTCATACCAATTTTAATGAAAAAGTCAACAATGTTTTTTTTTTTTAATTTGATAAATATATATTTAACCGCAAAAAATGCCGTATTTTCATAAAATCCTAAATCTTCGTTAAAAATTAATTTTTTCTAAAGAAATGTTGTATATATTAAGAAGATATTTATGTAAAGTAGATTTTCATAAGGTTTTTACAAAAATTCGCTGGTGTTTATCCGTTAAAAAAAGTTAGTTGTGTCTATCCAAAGGATAATAATGTAAAAAAAAACGAAATTTTTAGTAAATATCTAAAATTTAGACCCCATTTATCTCTTAAAATAGAGCATATGATGGATTTTTTAACGAAAACTTGCATACATGTTTTTTTATTTTACCTACGTAATTTAAATATGTTATAAAATGATATACATAAAACTAACGTTAGAGTAAAATTCATGTAAACGTCATATTTAATCATAATTTTATATGATTTTGGCTCTCATAGTTATTTATTGTTCAATAGACGACGTCAGAAAAAAAGGGACTAGGTATTTATTTGTTGGAAATAAAATAAAATTTCAAAACTATTTTGTCTTTCACCCCCCCCCCCCCCCCCCCCCCCCCCCCCCCCCCCAGATCAGAGCTATATAAAACAGGCATATCTTTATATATGTCTAATTTTACATATAGCTCTGGTAATACCAGAGACACATACTATAATGTATTATATATCTCTTCTTATTCATATAAACATATCTGATTACATTGAAAGTTTCTGCGTTTAAAGCATTTATTAATATGAATCATTAGTTTGAGTATAGCGTAACAATATCCCTTGATTATAATGGGACGAAAAAGAGGCAAATGCACGGTGAAAATATAAAGGAGTCGTTCAATGAATTGGGGTGAAAAAAAAAATGAACTAGAAATCTGAAAAATGCAAATTTTTTTTTTTATTCTTTTTTTTGGCAAAATTAGCAGACACTTAAACAAGTGAGTAAGATAGATCTATACACAAAGTATAAAATCTTTAGTTCGGTCATTGAACAACAAAAACATTGTTGATATTATGTACTCATATTTTGGCATTGCACAAGGTCATGCTTTTCTCAGAATGTTCATGTCATCTTTTTCTGATCCGTTGCGTGTGTAACGATTAATAAGATGGTTTATTTATTAGTTGTTTCTTGCTTCGAACTAGCTTTCAGTTTACCACGAATATTGACCAGTACTTTAAATTTTTGTACTTTTTTGTTTTTATGTTAGCATTTTTAGGATTCATGTGAAACCATTTCAAAATGGTTTTTATATATGTTCTTGTGTTGTTCTGTTACATCACTGTCCAATGTAAGGAGATGGGTT
Organism: Mytilus californianus; assembly: GCF_021869535.1. NCBI lineage: Eukaryota > Metazoa > Mollusca > Bivalvia > Mytilida > Mytilidae > Mytilus > Mytilus californianus. Next base: position 51,348,477 of record NW_026262593.1, read on the forward strand.
ATCGGTCATACACACGCTAGAAGCCTGTAATTCTTTGGCTGTCGTTAGTTGATGTCAAAACAGCTACTTTTGCCTTACTTTGATTTTGGAATACTGACCACGTACCTACACATACGTGTACTACACCAACTCTGACTAAGAGTGCTCAAACCTTACTTTTATCTTATTAAATCATTTATGAACTCAAAATTAAGACAACATGTACTTAGATCATATCAGTACCGAAAGTCTGGATTTTCGCCGAATTATACTCACCTGAACTGAAACCAAATCATAAGTTCAATCAAACCAGTGGTAGTGGAAAAAGAAAATATATGACCAAGAAATTGATGTTTGCACTGTATTGCAAGTGATGTTCTATTTGGAATAAATACAGTTAAGATATATGACCTGTAGTTCATAAGAAAATAAACAAATATCCTTAAGAACTGTAACCTGAGACTACACATACGTTTTCGTCCATATTCAACCATAAAATGAAACAACTAGGTGTCCCAGTGTAAGTGTACTTGAAATTGTCACATCTAGATATTCATTGTTCCTTGACAATGCAGAAGACTATGAAGAAAATATGTCATGGGCGATTCTTGTTGATGTTCAAGATGGTCAAGCCATTATAGACCATGTGTTTTAACATATTTTATACGATTTTTGATTCAAGAATAGGGCCATGAACAATTATATACGAGTTGTCGTGTTTAGAACATCCACATTGGTAATTCAGCAGTATAAGAAAAAAGGAAGTAGCTAGGTGTCTGACTGATCAGACAAATGATCATATACTGCGCGTTAAAACTCATTACTGTTCAGTTGCTGACTTGATATAAATTCATTCTGTTCAGTAGTTCATAAGAAAAGTGTGACAAACAACTTTTTGTTCATTCCACATATTGGCAAATGGGAAGTACTTATTGGACATGTATCAGACAAATTCAAAAGCGGAGACATTACAACTCGTTTAAAAAAATTATAGTTTTTTTCGAAATACTAAGGATGTTCTGCCCATGGAACATTTCAAATGTTGTGGACTTCAGCGCTCTTCAACTTCGTTCTTTATTTGGCCCTTTTATTTATTTTTTAATTCGAGCGTCACTTTTATGTCTTTTGTAGACGTAACGTGCATCTAATGTTCAAAGTTATAAGCCTGATTGCTATGATCTATGCTCGGAGAGAACCACCGGCCTTCGTTAGGAAATATTACAATCATAGTAAATTAAGATTGGAGTCGAGTGCACCTGCCTCGTGCGGGATTCGAACTCACAACGTCACTGTTGACTGGCTAGTGATACAGTAGTTGGACTACTGTTTTATCATTACTACTTAGACAACTCGGCCAGCGAGGTCCCCAATACAGGATGGATGTACACTAGACTAAAACTCTGTGAAATACGAGGAAGTAGCAAATGCGACAGAGGAACTGCTTTTTATTGCCGTTCTTCTTTTTTCTCTGACAATAGGCCACTTCACGGTTTGTTCGGCCATATTAAATAGGGGAGATTTTTTGGATGGATTTTGAAATAGTATGATAGTACGGGAAATTCTATGTATGTTTCCAAACAACTGTCCTCTTTTAATGATGTTTTACTGTATTTTTCAAACAATTTTGCCCTCTATTCAACATGGCAGCATTAACCGTGAGGGGGCCTATTGCTTGAAGGACTTAACTTCGTAAGGTAGATACTCTGTATACCGCAATCATCGATTGTACAATATCAATATACACAATCCGTCTAGTACTTCTCCTAAATCTGCAAATTTTGAGACATATTTGCAATGTTTATGTTAGACTTCTTATTTGTATAAGAAAAATAGGTGATTTGTTGCATTATCCAAATTGTTCAAATAAAACAAAAAAAAATTTAAGTTCTTCGAATGAATTTTTCAACTTTGTCAATTACCGGGATGTAACTCTTAAAGTAATTTTTTATACTGGAATGATAAGAGAAATTTTCATTTTTTTACTTGCAGCAAGAAACAAGTTCGGTAACACCATTTTGTCTTTTTGTTTTCCTTGAGCACACTATAAAACCTATCTTCTCGTATTTTATTTCAAAGTTCTATCTTATCGATTTCTTTTTATTCACAAAAATACGTTTTTATGAACAATCTATATAAATTTTGGTAATTTTGCACAACTTATAGCTTGTAGCACGGTGACCATATTTTTTTTATCATATTTTTTGAAAAAAAAAGCAATGAAAAATCTTCATTTGGCTAGGTATACAAAAATTATATCTGAGGAAATTTATACCGATGATCCACTTTAGATGAAGGATTCAGCAACATATTAAAGCAAGCTCATGTGTGTACCTTGTGTCGACATAACTGGTACCCGTATTCATGTTTAATTCTCATAAGATGTTTCTGACCACATTCCAGGAAATATAAAAATTCAGACAACTTTTATTTTTCAAATATTTATTAAAAAAATTAACAAATCAAAATGTCACCAATAACCAAATAAACTGCTTCGCTGAGCGCAGCTGGATACGCCCGCAGAGGTTCAACCCTGAACAGTTGGGGCAAAAATGGACACAATATTCAAGCTTGATACAGGTCTAAATTTGGATTGTATTAAATATTTGACATCCTATAGGTTTCTGAATAAATGTAGTCAAAGAACTTGAAATTGGCTATATGAATTGAATTTATATTCAATTAAAGATTTCTTGATGTTTTGCAATACACTGTGCTGTTGCGCAATACTTAGTAAACCTGTTGTCAGACTATAAACAAATAAAGTTCAATTAATTCTCAAGGTCATATTAGAAATTTATGAAAATGTAAAGGGAGCTTACATCAATAGATATAAACAATACACCAAAGTTTCATGAGAATTGCTGACAGCATTTTTGAGTTATTGTCCGAAAACTAGAAAATCCCCCCTTTTTTAATGAATAAAACCCCATAACTCAGAAATGTAAAATTTTAAATTTATAAAATTCTAAACGGAGCTTATATCAATAGATATAAACAATTCACCATAGCTTCATACGAACTGCTGAAAGCATTTTTGATTTTTTGTCCGAAAACTGGAAAATCCCCCTTTTTTATGAATAAAAACCAGTAACTCAGAAACGTATAATCTAAAATATATAAAAATCGAAAGGGAGCTCATGTCAATAGATATAAACAATTCACCACAATTTCTTGCAAGTTGGTGAAAGCATTCTTGAGTTATTGTCCGAAAACTGGAAAATCCCCCCTTTTTTAATGAAAAAAACCGCATAACTCGGAAACGTATAATCTAAAATTTATAAAAAACGAAAGGGATCTCATGTCAACAGATATAAACAATTCACCAAAGTTTTATGCAAATTGGTTAAAGCGTTTTTGAGTTAATGTCCGACATGTTGACGACGGACGGACGGACAGAGGTATACCATAATACGTGCCGTAAACGGGCGTATATAAATGAAAGACATAATATGAACAACTTTAAAGTTTCAACTAATAAATCAAATGTATATTTTTTGCAATAATTTTCTTAATCACAGATACTCATCAAAACCTAATCCATACGGGAACAATCATTTATCTTCCAGAATAGTCCATTTTCATATTACCGACGTATGACTTTGGAATTTATATTTTTTCGACATTTTACCTTCCCTGTAGTAAGACATTCTGGTACTCGGTCAAGCAAGAACAATATAAATAAGTAAATTCAAGATTTTAATTGATACAATTTTGAGGGAAAGTTAACTGTTTAATAAATGCTTTCTTTACATGACTAAATCATCAGAAAACAGGAAGTCTCCCCCCAAATTGCATGAATCATGAATTTGATTTTACTTCTTTTGGTTGCTTGTAATTGACTGAGCACAAGGATGTCTTACCACAGAGTAGGTAACCTGTCGTATATTTGTAGAACCCGGAGTCAAAAGTCGGTAAAATGAAAATGGTCTATTGGGTATGGTTTTTTCCTAAAAACATATTCTTATCCTAAATTTCATGAAAAATAATATTGTGATCAAACAGATGACTAAAAAAATATATTCTTAATCCAGATTTTCCCTAAACACTATTGTGTTACATTTTGAAAAAAAAATTTGACTGATAGGATCGAAAAACTAAAAGAAAATTTCGGACTCAGACAAAAAAATCATACCTCCCCCTTGAAGTTAAATGGTTGCTCCCTACCATAACACTATCATTACAAAGAAAAAGCTTAATAAAAATTTAAATCTTTAAATTATTTTAACTATAACTTATTTTTACAAATTTTGTCACCAGATCAGATTTTTTTAACTCTTTTTATCTTCAACATATAGAGAACAGAATTTTATTTAACAGTGTTATTTTTACTACTTTTTACCGAAGACTGCACTATCCTCAACTGATGAAACCAAAGTATTTGTATCATCATGAACTGCTAGCAATTGGTTAGTTAGACTATTAGATACACAATTATATCTTGCATTGGTTTCGCCTATTTTAAACTGCTCTAATTCTGTACTTATACTTGACTCTTCATCAGAATCCCACTCTTCCCAAGAGTCTTTTGTCTGTTGAGGCTTTAACCACCATGGTTGTTCATCCTCTCTGTTGCTTTCATTTTCTTTGCATTTTTCGAAACAAATGTCTGCTTTCACATTTGAAATCCTAGGAGAATCCAGGCTAATACAAGTTCGTCTGTAATATAAATAAATTTCTCCTTCCTCATTTGAAAATTCAGGAGAACCCAATATATTCTCTATGAAAGAAGTATTGGAGTGAACAATTTCACCAATGAGGAGTCGCAAATCAATAGGAAGTTCTCGCTTAGTCAATTTTCTTTGACCTTGATGCTGCTTTTTTACATTACCTCTACTTATTTTTTGAAGAGCACGCTGCTTTTGTTTTTGTTTTTTAACATAATCCATTCTCCTAAACATCTTGTTTTTGAGAAAAAACACAAAGCAATCCTCATCTTGATTTTTTGAATCAGATCGTTTTTTATCTTTTTTATGACGTCTATCCTCATTATTCTTTCCTTTAAAAACATTTTCACCTCCGCCATTATGGAACAGTTTCTTTATGTCAGCATAAAATCCGTAACCTCTTTGAATTCTTTTGTTGCTACGCTGAAATTACATAGATGTATATACTTGAATACAAGCTTCAATAATGCCTTATGTGTCTTCATACAAAAGCTACTAGGACAATGTAGTATTCTTGGTGTATAATCATGCTTTAAATATTGAAAAAGCTTAACAATTTTAAAGAGGATTCTCAAAGCAAACCTTGAGCTTGTTTCAAGAATGTACAGCTTATTATGCAATGGTGCTTGATTGGTGTTTCCCCTGTAGGCTTTTTTGACAGATGGAACACTAATATGAAGGGAGATAATGCAAAGAGACTTACTGGCATACTCTTTTTCTGTTTACTTAGCATGTTTATGTGTGATATTTCACAGGAATATTGTGTGTTAAATATCTAATTTTAGTAACAAGATCAACCTGTTCTTAGAACTAGTGACTTTAAAATCAATTAAGATCTTCCTCTTATCATATGGTATTACACATCCTTAAAACGTTTGCAATCAGATAAATGAAGTATATGATTCAGCATTCATAAACAATTTTTTTGCATACATATTTGTCTTCTCTTAGTTCCTTAGACCTTTTTTTGAAGACAATAGTGGATTCAAAATCAAAAGGAATTTTCTTCACACATCCAATCGAAAGGTTGAAAGCAATATATGGAGTATTTGATTTAGAATCCTGAAATAAGTTTTAAGCTTCTAATTCACAAAATACTGTTACTAGCAATGACCTTAACCAAGACATAGTAACCTTAAAATTAAAAGTGATCTTCTTCTCATTAAATGTATCTATATATATGCAAAAAAGGAGGTGATAAAAAAAAATCGCAACAGGACAACACCTTTCTGCACTAATTATGTTCCATTTTTAGTAATTATGATCTTGAACGTCGACATTTTGACCTCTCATTGAATCTTCTCTCATTACATGTGACTAATATATGGCCGAGTAGGTTGTATTCCCATATAAGGTATTTGACTAACTATTTAGAAACCACTTTCATGGATACATTTTGGTCTATCGTTAGTAGCTATGAATTTGACCTTTGACAAGTTGACCTCCATACCAACGTATAAATCAAAAGATATAACCAAGAGGTCAACAAGATTTTGTTCTAATTTCAGATTATCAATTGCAGCTGAATATTTGACTTTTCACCTATTGACCTTAAAATCATTATCATGTGTCTTCATCTCCACGGGCATCGTAACACCAAGTTTAAAATATGTTTAACAGAAAACGTACATCCTGAAACCAAAATGTTGTCCAGTTCAGTCTATTACCGGGGTAATACATGTTAATCACCTTACCTTACAACATTTTGATTTCAAAATAAATAAATTCCTTATACACTAATAGACCAAATGGTGACATCATTGAACAAAAGACTCTTACTGTGATGTAATAACATGAGCATAATACGACATCATAAATATATTGAAAAATGCACCAATTTGAAATTTGTCTTAAAAAATTTGGGCAATTTAAAAAAACAAAAGACATTTCTTGAACATGTTGAAACCAACATTATGCCCAATTTATGCCGCTGACTGACCTATGGAGGGGCCCGCTCCAATCATGCTTCAGTGATTCCCTATAAAATCAACCAAAATTTTTCCCTGGATCCGCCTATGCCAAATCAATTTTTGTAAAGATATTGTTAATGGCTTAATTGTTCTCACATTGTTGTCAATTTAATGGAAATTGAAATATCACAGTTGTTATCCATTAGTTTGATGCGTTTGAGCTTTTGATTTTGCCATATCATAAAGGACTTTTTCTTGGAGTTCGGTATTTTTGCTATTTTACTTTTGATGAAAACTGATATGTTGATCTTATGAGGACCTGACTCCTTTCGAACGGCAACCATAATATTGTAAGCGATTTCCAACATGGTTGCAATTGGACTAAACTGCAGATCAAACTTACTATTATGGCCATACAGGGACCTATCATTTGGTCTTGGTTGGGTATAGTCTCATTGGCAATTTATCACATCTTCTTATTTGTATATGATAAACAAACTGTTCCTTCTGTAAACAGTTTGTACATTACCTATCATACATTTCAAAACAGATGGTTAATAGTCTGTTTCAGATTTTTATCATGAGAACAAACAGAGCTGTATGTATATTCATTTATGTTTATGATCAAAAGACCAACATATAACGGGAATGCTATTTTTGTAGGGTCAGCAGAAAGAAAAAGGCACAAAACTACAATTATTTTTTCAGAAAATGGTAAAAATCAGGTCTACAGCTTTTTAAAACAACATTTCAAACTCCTTTTTATTATATTATTAAAATAAGCACAATATAAACAATACATTTTGACATTTTATAAAGAAATTCTATAGATTTTAATTTACACCACTCTTTAATACCTTAAAAATCAAATATTTGAAGTTGTACCTCAATCTCTTCCAGTTTATTGTTCAGCAAAAGTACAGCACTCTGAATTGCTTCTGATGAACCTATTATATTAAATGTCACAACCTAAAATTAAGATTAAATACATATTGAATCAGTTTGAATAACTTTTTTTCAATAAATGAAGATGACGGTGAATTGTTCATCTTCTCCTGGCTTTGCTCATCCAAACATAAATTTATAGACTAACTAATCGAAGAAACCAAATAGAGAAAAATATTCAACGAGTGACCAAACAACTCAATAATTCACGAATTCAAAAAATCACCAACTATATTTTTTTTCTTCGCGTTTACAATTTGTTTTGATCCGACGTTATCGACGTCTTGACAACGCCTATTGTTGTATGACGTCAGAGGAGTGAATTAAATAACCACGTTTATTTCATATGTGAAATTATCGGTTTTTATTTCACCAGGAAATCTATGTAATTCATTGCAACAATAACTCATCAAATAGGGTCAAAAACCCCAATATAAGCAGTCGACAGTTTTGGTGTATATATGAGCAGTAGGTAAATCTTATCAATCTCACCATACTGCCTGTCAGATATTCACCCTATCAAGATAAAAGACAAAAATTGCAGTTTACCTCTGTTCTATATTGTCAGCCATGCAGGTTGGCAGGCAAGACCTTTGGACCTTCTAGATATCAAAATGTCGCTTGTATCAAAGTTTGAATCCAATATAGCAATATAGCCAAGTCGCTAGAGCTGAAGATTTTTGTAAAAATTTAAGGCAGATGGGGATATTTAACAAGGACAAAGAAAGCCAAGTGATGATAACACATGTAGCTTAATTTTACCTTTTGGGTCAGGTGAGCTTAAAATCATAGGCCACTTGCTGCTTCTGGTAATGTTTTAAAGTTTAATGAGTGATGGAAAATATAACATAAGTGCTAGTTCACATGGTAGCAGTGTAGAGGATGATATGTCACCTTATCCCGAAACATTACCGTATTGGTGGAAAATTTTGCGATTTCATTGAATAAGGTATACACAATATTTTGGCGGTTATTTTTTGTCGAAAATAACCCGCTATACGGTATTCTGACTAAAGTACAACCACTCTTGGTTTTTACTCCTCAATGCCATGTCCTTAGTGAAGAAGCATCAAAATGTCTTCGGTGTAATCAAGCCAGGGACTCAATAACAACAACCTTCTTCCTGGAGGTGAGCATATTATCCTTAAAGACCAATGAGACATAACTGTCATGACTTTCACACTTAAATTTTCGTAATAGCACATGGATACTATGAATACTATGAATGTTATACTATAACCTTACAGCATTTTCTTTTTGTTTTTGTTTTTCAATTTTCTTCACTAAGGACTTATCTATCACATCTTTAATTACATTTCCATTTTTTCCAATTACTCTACCTAAAATAAGATAAAAGACTTCTTATAAATTGTTTTTTTCCAAAGCAGCTGCAATCTGTAAAGTTTTTGTTTGTTCTGAGAAAATTGTGTTTGCTTATATATTACCAGATAAACAAAACTCACAAGGGGGAGACATTTTATTTTATAATACATGTCACAACAGTTATATATATATCAGTACATGAAAGATTTAAAATATAAAACATCTTCAATAAGTAAAATATTTATTTTCATAATGACTGAGTTTCTACCACATGATTTGAATACTTTTGAAGAATTATTAATCCACAAATTAGTGGCAGTTTTTTTTTAAAATCTTTTAAATTGTGTCAACATTGCTCAATTATCATTGCATTAGTATACATAGCTCATACTACAAGATAGAATGTAAAAAAAGAATTCACTATCGGGTTAACAACAACCACAATCACTGTACAGACATATGAAAGAAACTGATTTTTCACACAAAAAATATAAAATATGATGTTTTTTTCTGCCTGTTGTCCTAAATAATTTCCACATTTTAGGGGACAAACCAGCTTTCATTTTTTCCATGGCCTAAACCGTTTTTTAATTTTGTTGATATAGTTGAATAATATGAACGTGAAAGAGCGTAAAGTATTAATCTAAAATATCCATCCTGAACCATAATTTCTTTCCATTAAAAATACCAGGTTTGTAAAACCAATTCAAGCTTATCTAACATTCAAATTTGAAATCCCACCTCGATGTTAGATTTACAGATTTCTATTATTGCTCTTAGACCTGTGTACAAATTGTATGCAAGGAAATTTTAAAACCTCAGAAAAGAGTTATTAGCTGAGTGAGTGCTTAAATAATATGGAAAGAGAATAACGTATAGATGGACTTGGTGTTTAGTAAAGGCAACAGTAGTATACCTCTGTTCAATAGTCATAAATCAATTAGCGAAAACAAATCTGGGTCACAAACTAAAACCAAGGGAAACACATCAGCCACAAGAGAAAAACAACAGAACAACAGAAACACTGAACTGCAACATAATCAAACGCCAACATACATAGAAACGGACTTTCTGATAACAACTGCCATAGTCCTGACTTGGTACATGACATTTTAAGAAAAATGGTGGGTTGAAGCTGGTTTGATGGCTAGCCAAACCTCCCACTTATATCGATCAATGTTGAAAATTATGCTGCTTAAAGGAAAACATATATATGTGACAGGAAGATAGTACAAATAAACGCAAGAACATGTAAAGGGCAGAGGAATACATAAATAAATAATATAACAGTACATTACAACATTAAAATTTGCGAAATCATTCATGGCCTAGTGGACATTAGGACAACAATGACTACATATATGATGGTCTTCGAGTGAAATTTTGATAGTCCGGCAAGTGTATGCATTAAAAGTTTGGCAATCAATTATGTTAAAGGGTTGAAATACGATATTGACCAATTTGCCTAATGATTATAATGGTTGCATACAAAAGATTAATAAACATTTATAATTGGTCAGAAAATAAATGGAGAATGTGTGTATGAACCACAGATACCCCTGATTGTAAATATGCATGAGTCAACTTTCAGACGCATGATTCATGTGTTTAAGTCCATTTTGTTATTTTAAGCATTGTGTATAAGTTTCATAATATTTGGTTGAGGCAGAGTACTAAAGTAAAAGAACAGAAACGAAAATGTATCCATTTTTATGTTCATAAAGGTGCATAACTCATGAACAGTAAAAATGACGCCACATAATTTCAAACCTGGTCGTTGTTTTGTGGTAATCAACATTGTGTATAAGTTTTATAAAATTTGGTTGAAAGCATTAACTAAAGTAAGAGAACGGAACTAAAAAATTCAGCAATATTTATGTTTATAAAGGGACATATCTCATGAACAGTAAAAGAGACGCCACACAGTTTCGAACTGTTTTTTTGTGTTTGTAAGCATTGTGTATTAATTATAACATTTTGTTGAGGCAAACCAATTTTGGGGATGTACGTGATGTACAGATGAGCAAATTAAGGTAACTTTCCACATAAGACAGGGGCTTAAAAAAAGAAAATAACCATAAACTCTTAATCAGACAAGATGACCACCTGACCACACTTAAAACTTATTGCTGTCAACATCATTTACAATATGATTCAGACTCTGGAATCAATACTTAGGATTTGGTGTTTCCAGCAAAAATTGTGTACTCCTAGTTTTTTTGGTAAAGATTTATTCCTTCATATTTTGATCTTTTCGTGTCATTGACGGAGGATCTCTATTATATAGAACACCGTGGATTAAAGGTCAGACATTTTCTCAAATTTTTATGAAGTACATCGATCATATAAGAAAACGATTTTCCAACCCAACGATAGTCATGGATGGCTACAATAGTTCATCAACAAAAGACATCACTCACTTCAGAAGAAGCAAATGAGCACAATCAAACACAACCACATTCACAAGTGATATTCCATTACGAATTAAGAAAGAAAAATTTCTCTTAAACCAATCTAACAAACAAAGATTTGTTGAAATTCTGATGGATACATTTCAAGAACATAGCATCGAGGCTATCATACAAGCCAAAGAAGATGCAGATTTACTTATCGTTAAGACAGCTGTAGAAAAATCAATTAGACAACAAGTTCTGATATACAGAGAAGACACTGACTTGTTTGTACAGCTTTGTCATCTTGCAGAAAAGATTTCTCATTGCATATTCTTTACCACTGACAAGCACAGTTCGATGAAAAATTCAAAGGTTTGTGATATACAAAAAACACAAGTTCTTGTTGAAGATGTGTGCCTTCAACTTCCTATTGTTCATGCCATTACTAGTTGTGACACAATAAGCCGATTGCATGGAATAGGTAAACCTGCCGTATTGAAAAAAAATAAAATCAGACCATCATCTTCAGACTCAAGGAGACGTTTTTTCTAAAGTCGTTGACTCTAAACTTGTATGGTGGCATGCCCTTAGAAGGACTGGGTATACTTCGTTGAAGAAAATGCACCACAAAAACGATGGCACTAAATAGATCATCTATAGTGCAAGTTCAGACTCTCCCACCAACTTCCGATGCTGCAAAGTTTCATTCTATGCGAGTTTATCTTCAGTGTCAATATTGGAGGTGGAAAACCTCTGAGGAAATGGACCCCCTGCAATGGGGTTGGACCGTGAAAAATTAAGAACTCTTTCCTATTGAAATGACAAAGCAGCCAGCCCCTGAATTCCTCTTGAAGATAATTCACTGTAATTACAAGACTGATTGTGACAACCATACGTGTAGCTGTCGCCAGAATGGCATTTCTTATTCCAGTGGTTGTGGGGAGTGCAGAGATATAAACTGTTGAAACTCAAAACTCGAACTAGAGGAACTTGATGTCGAAGAAAATGAGGACATATGACCATATAATTGTCTGAGTGATTTTGCTGTTGCTAAAATTTGATCATTAATTGACTAATGATAAGGCAATCGCTAAACTATTCTTGGGTAAAAAAAAATTAAAAAATAAAGATTTTTCAAGATTCATTTTTCGATTACCAAATTCATTAAAAACATTATGTTGTAATACACAACAAACAGACTTTGATAGTAGATAAAGAGATATAATGTGCTAAAAAAACAGTTTTAGAAGTTTAATCATGTTTCAATATGACAAACATTAAGATTCAGCTTTCAAACGAAAATCCCATTACATTGAAACATTTTCCACGGGTTTAGCTGGTTAATATATAGACAAAATGATTGCATATAAATGTCTTACTATCTTTTAATAATTCATTCATTAAGGTTCTTCATTCTAGCGAAAAAAGAATCAGCATTAATTTAGTAAAAACAAGAGTGCACACGCTGAAATGTCTCGCCTTCTTTACTAATCATTGATATTATGTTGATAGTCCTAAATATAAAGCTTTATTACAACTGTCACATAAACTTAACATTAACCAAGTAAACTAAACATTGACCAATGAACCATGAAAATAAGGTCGAGGTCAGATGAACCATGCTAGATAGGCATGTACAGCTAACAATTCTTCCATACAACAAATATAGTTGACCTATTGTTTATAGTTTAAGAAAAACAGACCAAAACACAAAAACTTAACACTGAGCAATGAACCTTGAAAATGAGGTCAAGGTCAAATAAAACCTGCGTGACTGACATATAGATCATAAAATATTTCCATACACCAAATATAGTTGAACTATTGCATTTAGTATTTGAAAAAAAGACCAAAACTCAAAAACTTAACATTGACCACTGAACCATGAAAATGAGGTCAAGGTCAGATGACACCTGCGAGCTAGACATGTACACCTTACAATCATTCCATACACCAAATATAGTAGTCATATTGCATACAGTATAAGAAAAACAGTCCAAAACACATAAAAATGCTCCGCTGGGGCGCAGCTTGATACGACCGCAGAGGTCGAACCCTGAACAGTTGGGGAAAGTATGGACAGAACATTCAAGCTTGATACAGCACTGAATTCGGATTGTGATTAAATATTTGACACAGCATAGGTTTCTGACACAGAATGAATGTGGTCTAAGAACTTGAATTTTTTTAATTTACCTATTCAAACCATATCATTATTATTTGCTTTTATATAAATCAGAAATAACCAATTTAAAATGGAAAATTTTAAAGAAAAAAAAAATCCCTCCACTAAATTTTTTGAACCCCTTTATGATTCATCACCCCCAAACTCAATCCCAGCCTTCCATTTGTGGTATGGTACCTTGCAGTACAATTTCAGAGAGATCCATACACTTGAACACAAGTTATTGTCTGGAAACTAGAAAAATGCTTGTTTTTAGGCCCCTTTTTGGCCCCAAATTCCTAAACGTTTAGGGCAATTACCCCCAAACTCAAACCCAGCTTTCCTTTTGTGATATGGAACCTTGCAGTACAATTTCATAAAGATCCATACACTAACACACAAGTTATTGTCTGGAAACTAGAAAAATGCTTGTTTTTAGGCCCCTTTTTGGCCCCAAATTCCTAAACGTTTAGGGCAATTACCCCCAAACTCAAACCCAGCTTTCCTTTTGTGATATGGAACCTTGTAGTACAATTTCATAAAGATCCATACACTTACACACAAGTTATTGTCTGGAAACTAGAAAATGCTTGTTTTTTGCCCCTTTTTGGCCCCTAATTCCTAAAATTTTTAGGCAATTACCCCCAAAATCAATCCCAGCCTTCCCTTTGTGGTATGGTACCTTGCAGTACAATTTCAGAGAGATCCATACACTTGAACACAAGTTATTGTCTGGAAACTAGAAAAATGCTATTTTTGGCCCCTTTTGGGCCACTTATTCCTAAACGTTTTGGGCAATTACCCCCAAACTCAATTCCAGCTTTCCCTTTGTGATATGAAACCTTGTAGTTCAATTTTAGAAAAATCCATATACTTACACACAAGTTTTTATCATGAAACTAGAAAAATGCTTGTTTTTTGCCCCTTTTTTGGCCCCTAATTCCTAAAATTTTGAGGCAATTACCCCCAAAATCAATCCCAGCATTCCCTTTGTGATATGGAACCTTGTGGTACAATGTCAGACAGATCCATACACTAACACACAAGTTATGTCTGGAAGTTACAAAAATGCTTATTTTTGGCCCCTTTTTGGCCCCTAATTCCTTAACTGTTGGTACCATAACCCCCAAAATCAATCCCAACCTTCCTTTTGTGGTATTGAACCTTATGGTAAAATTTCATGGAGATCCATTCACTTAAACTAAAGTTAGAGTGCGAAAACCAATGTGTCTTCGGACGACAACGACGACGCCAACGTCATACCAATATACGACCAAAAAATTTTTAATTTTTGCGGTCGTATAAAAACTTAACTATAACCACTGAACCATGAAAATGAGGTCAAGGTCAGATGACACCTGCCAGTTGGACATGTACACCCTACAGTCCTTCCATACACCGAATATACTAGACCTATTGCTTATAGTATCTGAGATATGGACTTGACCACCAAAACTTAACCTTATTCACTGATCCATGAAATGAGGTCGAGGTCAAGTGAAAACTATATATAATAATAATAATAATAATAATAATAATAATAATAATAATAATAATAATAAATTCTTTATTTAAAGAGGGTAAAATCAGTTAGTTACAATAAACTAATCTTCCCTGAGGCCCTCACATACAAATTACAATACAATCAAAAACAGATATTTACACATAGTTAATTTACAGTCAATTAGTTCAATGTAATATTACTAACATGATAAGATATAAGGCTGTTCAAGATGCACATGTAGTCAAAAAATCAAATAAAAATAAAAATAAAAGAATATACAAATCCATTGTAGAAAACATAATCTTATCAGGACTGTGTTAAGTACTTCTTGATACTTTGTTTAAAAGTATAAGTGTTTTGAGCTTTACGCATTTTGTGTGGCAGTCCATTCCATAACACTGATCCAGAATAAACAAAAGATTTCTTAAATAGCTCAGCTTTTGGCTTAGGAACTATCATATTACCTTGAGTGACACCTCTCAAGGAGTAAGGATTATTATCTGATTTCAGTTTAAACTTTTGAACTAGGTACATTGGAGCTTCCATACGCATACATTTATATAGAAGTAAATATTTGTGGTATTTGATTCTATTGTCAACTGTCATCCACCCAAGTTCTTTAAATAAGGGGGCTGAGGGGGATAAAGGATCTGCATCTAGAATTAATCTTGCTGCCCTTTTTTGGAGTTTTAAAATTCTTGTTATCCCTTCATTTTTACATTCACCCCAAATAATACAGCAGTAGTCAATCAGGGGCAGAATATACCCATTGTAATATGTTTTCCTTGCATTTATATCTAAAAATTTCTTTATTTTAGAAAGAAGGTATATTCTGGATGATATATTAGCACAAACTTGGTCAATTTGATTTCTCCAGCTAAGTGTGCTGTCAATTTTAACACCTAATAATATTTCACATGAAGAATTTTGTAATACTTTTGAATTTATTATCAAGTTTGGTTGATAAGTCTGAATTGATAGTTTCTGCTTTGTTCCAGTAACCAAACATTTTGTTTTGTTTGCATTAATGAACATGTTATTCATTTTGCACCACTCTTCAACCCTGTATAAATCTTCTTGAACATCATCATGTATATTTTCTATGTTTTTCCCTGATTTATGAAGAGTGGTGTCTGTCTGACAGGCATGAGGACCTTGCAATGTACGCACATACCAAATATAGTTATCCTATTACTTATAATAAGAGAGAATTTAACATTACAAAAAATCTTAACTTTTTTTTCAAGTAGTCACTGAACCATGAAAATGAGGTCAAGGACATTGGACATGTGACTGATGGAAACTTCGTAACATGAGGCATCCATATACAAAGTATGAAGCATCCAGATCTTCCACCTTCTAAAATATAAAGCTTTTAAGAAGTTAGCTAAAGCCGCCGCCGCCGCCGCCGAATCACAATCCCTATGTCGAGCTTTCTGCGACAAAAGTCGCAGGCTCGACAAAAATGACTGAATTTTAGAGTTTTCCCGGTTTTTCACAGTTTTACTTTCAAAATCTCATTTTGTACCCCAAAATGACTCTTTTCCGCAAAATATATTTTTGTATATTTTTACTAGATGATGTATAGGTACATAAACTTTAGTTTTTACCATTAAAACTATTTGTTGCAATTAGTGTGAGGTAAAAATCAACCTTTTTTAGAACAGATTGACTAGACTATCAATATTGACACAGATGGATGACTTCATACTAAAATCTATGACAAACAGATGATTCAATTTTCCTATTATCAATTTCCCATTTCTCAGCAGTAACATACCATCTGCTCCATCGTATGGTTGTACATATCTCAATTGATACGTTGTGCTCCTGCATGTTCACACTTTACGGACTTCATATACAAGAGTGTGGCCCCTACGCAGAACTGCTCCAACAGTGTTATAAGGAGGAAAGATTAAAAATGACACTCCATAAATTTCATGATCATCATCACGTTCAACAGGTTGATCTAAACAATTAATGTGTCTGTATCTAAACTAACTAAAAAATTTTTTACCACGTCTTAGATTGAGGTTTAACATCCATGTCGTCTTTCTGCTAAGTACCGAACGTGATCTATTCCCGAATATGACTGTAACATATCGAGTGTGAATTTGCAATGCTATACGACGTGTTTCGGTATTTTGTACATGTACAACATCAGTGGGGTAGCTAGGCAATTTTTTAGTTTATGCCCGAACCTCAGAGAGGGTCTAGTGGCTCCAACATACCCCATCCAGTCCATGACAGAGCTTGTGTGCAGGTTCCAGAGGACCAACCCCCCAGGCAGCTCTAGCGTTATCAAGAAAGAGATATTACTAGTTTCTTTTAAAAACTGATCAATAGCAACATACTTTGGAGACGTATTTGTTTATTTCTTATCTTTAGTATACTGATTGTGTTGATTTGAAATATAATGGTCAATGGTTTTAGAGAAACAGTTCTAACCAGTTACTGTGAAACATGTTTTCCAAGATTTAGATATTTTATTTTTACACGGGAATCTTTACACCAAAATTACTGATAAAAGAGACGATTTTCTGTTCACTATTGATGATTTTCCTTTTTTAGACTGTAATGTTCCTTTGGAAACCCTCTAACTGGGTTTATATATCCCAACACGGTTGCTATGCCCATGTATGTACGTTTTGAATTTCAATGAACGTAAATTATGGACTACAGTAAATTATAAAGTAAAGGATTTCGTTACCACAAATTACTAAAAACCTAATTCTTTCAAGGATACAAAGAACGGGTTAAAAGTTTGGCTGTACCCGTAGAAAACTTATTAAAACATTCATGTATTTATTTTTGATATTTCTGTTATGGTTTCGGTTCGATAATATGTTTTGTCTTATCGTTTGTAGTCCAAATAATTATAAAATAGCCTTTCAATGCCGTCATTGTCATGAATATTGTTTGGAATGGTATTAGGGAAATAATTGAATAAAGTTCAAGATTGCATGTTTGTAATGTATTTGCGTCGCTGTTTGTATTGGTGTATGTCGTTTATGGAAGATGTTCGCTGTTGTTCTGCGGTTTGCATGGTGTCGACCATATTATTTGTTTGTTCGTTTCTCTGTGATGATCGTTTGTGCTGTATTTAACATTGCCATGTAGGCCGGAGCTTTGGCTAGCATTAAACCAGGTTCAACCCACCATTTATTCTTTAAATGTCCTGTACCAAGTCAGGAATATGGCAGTTGTTATGAAATCGTTCGTTTCTATGTATGTTGGTGTTTGTTTTTCTTGCATTTTAGTGTTCCGTTTGTTCCTTTGTTTTCCTCTTTTTGTTGTGTTTCCCTCTGTTTTAGTTTGTAACCCGGATCTTGTTTTTTCTCTCAATCGATTTATGACTTTGAACACCGGTATACTACTGTTGCCTTTATTCATGATCTAGGATTAGATGTGTAAATCGACATAATACACCCAAAATTCGAATAGTCTGTTACAATCTCTTGAACTTTCATATTGATGACAAAACTTTCAGCGTTAAAATAACATTTTGAACAGTCACTTAAAAATCTTTACCTGCTAAATGTTTTGGCACTGTGAAAGCCTTTTGCTTAAATTCCAATACACATCTAGCTTCATTTACTGCATTATGTGACTAAAAAAAAGACTAACATCAATAAAAAATCCTTCTCATTTCTGGAATGTTTCCTAGAATTATCTTAATAAAGTGATATAAATCATATATGAAAGACAGTTAAGTGAGAAAAAGCTTTTATTTATCACTTTAGTGGTCACCATATATATTTATGCACAAGTGTTCACACCATAGAAGACGTTCTCTCTTGATTCATAGCAAAAATTAGTACATTGCAAAAATCAGTGATTTATACAGTATATTGTAAAATAGTAACTTCTGCAGTCCTATAATGGTATGGTGATGTCGTCGTCTGTGTCTATGTCATTGTCATCTAAAGTGTGTATTTAGATTTTTAATTTTGAGCATGGTTTTAGAATTGGTCCACATTAAGGTCCAAAGGGTCCAAAAATAAACTTAAGTTTGAATTTCACAGAAATTAAATTCATGGGTTTTTTTTATATGCTGAATCTAAACATGTATTTAGATTTTTTATATTGGACCCAGTTTTGAAGTTGGTCCAAATCGGGGTTTAAAATTCAGTGTGTGAAACCTTTTTTGTCGAGGAGCTTTTCATTTCAACTCGCCAAATTGAAATCCCACTTGCCAGCTTGGCGAGTTTCCAAAATTTTGAAAGATTATTTTGGTGACCTTTTCCTTCCTTTCGTGTTATTTAAAAGCTGAATAAGTAGGCTTCTTATTTTTCCATGTCCCCCCAAGGGTGACTGGGGGATAGAAGTATGGTCACCATTGGTCTTCCTCCGACCGGCAGTAAAACCCTCGCAAAGTGGGGCGTCCGTATGGCTGTGCGGGATGTAGCCATGTCCGGTCAGAATTGGGACGTTAAATCTGATGCCTTCAGTTGTGTAAAGAGAGTGCCACGCTTTTTGCACGTTCAAAGAACCCTTGCAACAGCTCTTTGTGGGGGTCCGTACATGTAGGTGACCTGTTGCAAGGCTAAATTTATGTTCCTATCCAATATACCCCGTGGCAGTCTAAATTTCTCCGATCTTAATCCCCGACGCTTCTATCACAGAACGTACCTATTGTATTTATTGTTAATTTGTACTCGTCCTGAATATGCATGAAATATTTGCCACTGGACGTTAAGCAACCAACAATCAACCATATTTTTTCATGCTGTTTTACATTATTAGAATAAAGTTTTTGTTTACTGTTTATAAGAAATTTACTCTCGATTCAATCTTCAAAACATATTTTAAAATTACATTGACAACATGCAAAAAGAAAGTGAAAGTAAATTTCTATGTCTATAAAACACGTTTTGATTAGTTTAAGTTTTTCATACAACTGTCATCTAGCTAATCAGAACACATGTAACATAATACCCTTACAGAAATGAAAAGTTTGCTGCAATATTGCAACAATATAGCGGCAATATTGCAGCAAACAAATTTGTTTGCAAGAAGTGTTTGCAAGAAAGTTGCAGGTTGTCGCAGCTACCTGCAACATTCTCGCAATGTTACTGCAACAAAATTTGTTTGCAAGAAAATTGCAGCAAGTTTGCTGCAATGTTGCAAGAAAGAATTTGTTTGCTAGAAAGTTGCAGGAACCTTTTCTTTTATTATTTAAGGAATGACTTTTTGCAACAACTTTGCAAGAAAAGTTTCTTTAATAATGTCAGACAATCAGATAGTTTGCACCAATATTTCAAGCATTTTAAAATATTACATATGATTATTTGTTTTAAGATTTAAGGTTCAAATAATACACAACATATTGTTTCTTTGAACATTTGGTTATGGATACTTCTAACTATCTAAATTTGTTGTCGTCATACTTTATTTTACTCAGAAATATCTGGATATTTGAATAATTTATTTTAAATAAATTTTCAAATAACAATGCTTATATTTTTAGAATTCCTAAACTGTACATCACATTTATATGATATTTTGTAAGGAAAGAATTTCAAGAATACTTTGGTATTCATTTCAACAAGTTTAATCTAAATAATTGAGTCATAATAATTTTTGTTCTACATGTATTATAATTATGCTTTTTTGTCAATTTTTTGTGACATTTTTCTATGAACAATATTTTTAATTCTAATATTTTCCATCAAATGAATTTAGCCTCACCTGCAGGTTGCATTTTGTTTAATTTCTAGTATCATTATTTTAAAACTATGTATACACAAATTATCTTTCTCATCTCAATTAGTAATATGAGCTGGTGATAGAAATGTAATGTGCCATCTGGTTTCAATTTATTTCTGTGTAGTGGTAAAGACAGGAAGTACCATAAATTAATGTACACAGAGTTTGAGGCCAAATTAAGGGTAGAGCATTTCTTCTTTGTATATATTTCCATTATAACTTATAACATCAAAGATATAAAAAAAAAATATATATATAATTATTTTTTTATTATAATATATAACAAATATTCAAGATTTAGGCAATTGATATTTATAATTAGGGGCAAATTTCAAAGGGATCACACTGTCACAATACCCTAAGCAACCTTGATCAACATATTCAAAATTTGAACTGGACATGAACATGCATACAACAAACAAAGATGTCTTCTATCATGAACAAAGTAATATGAATTTTACAATGGATTTAGATCCAAAAGTTCCAATTAATTCTATTGACACTGGATAGTGCATATGATAGCCTTCAGTTGACATGGCTCTTGGATTTAGGAAGATTGGTGTTTACACATAATTTGGATAACATCTTTTGGTAAGTACAATGGAGTTGAATGTCCACCATTTTGAATAAGTGCTTGCTCTTACAGTTCAAAATAGTGATATTCAAAGAGTTTTCTTAACTTAATAGAGTTGACAAATTTGTATAAGACAATAGATTTATGCACATGAATATTATTAAAATTGTGTAAGTCAGGAGATATTTTTTTAAATCTATTTAAGACAGAGACATATAATATTATATGTCTCTGTTTAAGACTATATGTTTTAGAAAGTACATTACTTAAATTGAAACAAGAAATCTTCTAATAAAAGCAGTTTGGTATTAAATTAGAGATCTGTGATTTGACTGCCAATAAGAGGTCTTTCAACAAATGGCAACAATATTTAGCTTTTATATATACACAACTAATCACAAAAATTTTAAAGAATAGACAAGACCAATTATGTTATAGTTCAATGAAAAACAAATATTCAAAAAAGCAATAATAACCTAGTACTGGCATAAGGTTAAATGTATAGTAATATGCAATTTCTAGAAGGACTTGATAACTTTTAGACATTGACCCTTTAAGTGAAACAAATGCTGGAAAAATTGGTTTGTAATCATCTCTTTATAAAGAGTTATTTTCATTTTACAAGTCCAGAATTTGCAATATATAGTAGTAACTTATATCTTTATATCTTTATAATGTTTAGTTATTCTTTTAATGTATGCTAAATTCTTCAACTTTTATTTTGCAGTATTTGAAATCAGAAAATTCAACTTTAAGGACAGTGAGTACAGAGAAACAGAACTAAAGGATACACAGATATGTAACACAACAACCTATAGAGGACAGAGAAAATTTTGTTTTATTATTAAATCATACTTTTTTAAATGCTTAGTTTTTAATTCCTAATTTTTCAACTGAAATTGTTGAAAGACTAATGCTGCAATATTGCTGCAATATTGCAAGAAATTAATTTTCCTGCAATATTGCTGCAACATTGCAGCTAATGAATTTGCCGCAATATTGCTGCAACAATCATAGCTGCTGATTTTCCCGCAAACGTTTGCTGCAATATTGCCGCAAATTGTTGCGGCAATATTGCAGCAACTGTTTGCAAGAAAACTAATTTGCATACGAAAAATGAATATTTGCAGCAATATTGCCGCAAATATTTGCAGCAACATTGCCGCAAATATTTGCAAGAAGCCTTATTTTTCCATAAGGGTATGTATCATCTGGGTTCCTGTTTAAACAGAAGTCATGGATGACAGTATAGATTTTGCGGGAAAACGATCTTTTTGCTTGCATTGCTTCAAAGTCGCCGCAGAAGAGTCACTCGCCACAAGGGCGAGTTCTATTGAATCTGGACTCGCCAAATACAATTCTTACTCGCATTTGGCGAATTGGCGAGCGGAGGTTTCACACACTGCAATTAAATTTTGTTTGATTTAAAAAAAAAATAAATATATGGGGTTCTTTGATATGCCAAATCTATTCTAATATAAAAATAAGAAGATGTGGTATGATTGCCAATGAGACAACTTTGAACAAGAGACCAAATTACATAGAAATTTACAAATATAGGTCATCGTATGGCCTTCAACAATGAGCTGGTAGGAAGAAAACTTAACTTGCGCACAAAGAAGCATGAAAATGAGGTGTAGGTCAGACAGAGTGACCTTGCCAGACAGATATTTACACCCAACAATCATTCTATAATAGTGGATATATTGCTTAAAATTTCGTAGATACAGACACAGAAAATGTAGTTGGCCTATTGCTAAAATATCTGCCAGACAGACAAGTACACCTTTTAAATATTTCATACAACAAATATAGGTGATCTGTTGCTTAGCGAAACAGAACCTTGACCACTGGTCCATGAAACAAGGTCAAGGTCAAGATTAATGGACCTTGAAATTATTCTATTTACTCAATATAATGTCCTCTCGTAATAAATAAGAAAAGAAAATGTAAAAAAAAATAGTTCATTTAAGCAATTGCTTTTATACAGTCAAGTAGCTGAGATGCCATTACATTATTCACACTCCCACCAGGATTTGCATCCCTATGTCTCACAGGTGACACAATAAATTATGATTAAATCTGATATTTTCCAAACATGTTAAGGATGTACTTACCGGTAGGTGAAACTTAAAAAAACCTAGAATTTAAAATTGATACTATAAGTCGGAAGAGCATTAGTTAAGGAACAAAATAAGCTAAAAATATTGGTAGGTTATGGAGCTCCTTTTCGAGATTTTTAATTTTCTAAAAATGGCGGGAAAAGTCTGACTCAGACTTTTACCTTATATTTGCATTGCTATTATTTGGGTCTCAAATCGAAAGAAAAGTAATTTAGAATCTGCTTAAATTTTGATAAATGACCTTTTTATGAGCTATTGAATCCTTACATGAAAAGAAGAAGTGGGTGTTATTGGGCAAAATATTTTACCCTGCATCGTAGAAAAAAAACCAAGGCGTCGGGATCGAACATCTTACAAAAATTCCTAAACCTGACCTAAGTACATCCTTAAGAAACAAATTGAGCCAGTAAAACAATACTTTACAAGTCAAATGTTCCATGGTCCAATACAAATCTAGTACATTACCTCACCAATTACTGTAAATCTGTATCCATCTGGTTGTTTCTCATTTCTAACAAACAACACTCCTTTAATTTGTCTGGATTTTTTTATGTTAGCTCCTTCCCTACCAATGGCCAGTCCCATCAAGTTAAAAGGGACCATGAATATTTCTGTATAAACAGGCTACAAAATATCATCAGATATCCCTTATTGCAACTTAAAGTGCAATCAATAATACTGTAAAATTGTGATATTCCTTATTCTGCTTTCCTGGAATTCCATCTTAAGACTTCAATTTAATCTTAATTAAAGAACAGAGTTCTGAAGTCCCCCATGATGCACATATTTTACTTTTACTGTCCATTTGCAATAACTGAAGGTTAAAAAATTGTTTTGTTATTTGAAACGTTTTACAAATTAAATTCTTACAGAAATGTAGATTTGAGAGTGCTTGCAATGCAATTTTCCGTATTAACAATATTTCAAAGGAGCATAACTCTTTAAAAAATAGTTGATCAACACTGATTTCCAAAATTACTGATATAAATTTTTGATATAAATTTCATAAAAATGTGACAAGAACTGTACACATGAGAGCACTAACAATGCAATTTTCCATATAGTCAATATTTCCTAGGGGCATAACTCTTTGAAAATAGGCACTAATTTTCAAACTTTTTCGAGAAATTGCTGTTATAAATCTTTGATATAAGTTGATAAAAATTTGGCAAGAATTGTACATGTAAGACTGTGCTTACTATGCAATTTTCAATATAATTAATATTTCTAATGGACATAACTCTTTTAAAAAATAGTTGAAAGGCACTGAATTAAACAGAATATAATTTGTCTGAGACAATGCTGATATAAACAATGAATATAAATTCAAGAGTTGTACATGTGAGATACACTGGTTGCTTATAGACTTACAAGAACAGACAGGCAGACAGACAGATAGACACTGGTATTTCTTTGTCCCCTAAAAAGCGTTGTGGGGAAAATGTTGTTTACCCCGTATTAAAAACATGCTTAAATACAGTTAGCAATCTCCAGTAATATGTAAGCATAAACTCAGATACATATTTTTAACTGTCAGAGGAATTACCTGAATAAGTGATTTAAAAATAAACTGTTTAACACAGAGATATGTCTCGCCTATATATTATTTTGATAATGCAAATGTTGAAATTAAAATAGCAATACTTTAACATGTAGGTTATGCAAGTATTCAAAGTCAATGAACCATGCATGACTGAAGGTACAGGGCTAAACAATCTCCATGGAAATGAGATGTGCCAATGCTAATACAACTGCAAACCAAATACCATTGACTTCTCTTAAGTCGTTCACTTTAACATGTTTTGATTGAGTTAAGCCATTTCAATTGATATTTTATAGTGTGTCTTTCTATTATGTGATGTTACACTATTGTTTCAGATAAGGGTGAAGGTTTGGTACCATTAAAACGTTTAAACCCGCTGCAATTGTTTGCACCTGTCATAAGTCAGGATTCTGATGTTCAGTAGTTGTCGTTTGTTGATGTGGTTCATAAGTGTTTCTTGTTTCTCGTTTTTTATATAGATTAGACCGTTGGTTTTCCCATTTGAATGGTTTAACACTAGTAATTTTTGTGGCCCTTTATAGCTTGCTGTTCGGTGTGAGCCAAGACTCCGTGTTGAAGACCTTACTTTGACCTATAATGGTTTACTTTTCTAAATTTTGACTAGGATGGAGAGTTGTCTCATTGGCACTCATACCACATCTTCTTTTATCTACTAAACACAAACATTAACTTGTAAACTATATAGAAGTTTCAAAGTCAAGGAACCATAATGAGGGGGTGGGATTATATAATCTCCATGGAAATGAAACTTGCAAATGTCAATACATTTGCATACGGAATATCATTGACTTAACATTAGTGGTTCATCTTAAACTGACCTAATCACAAACTAATACATGTAAACTAAGCAAAAGTTTCAAAGTCAATAGACCATGACTGAGGGGCAAGGACCAAATATTCTCCATGGAAATGAGATGTGCTAATACTTATATAAGTTATACAACTGCATACCAATTATCACTGACGTACCACTAACAGTTCCCCTTAAACTGACCTAATCACAAACTAATACATGAAAATTAAGCAAAAGTTTCAAAGTCAATAGACCATAAATGAGGGGGCGGAGCCAAAAAATCTCCATGGTAATGAGGTATGCAAATGCTTATACAACTGCATACCAAATATCATTGACCTACCACTAGTGGTTCCCCATAAACTGACCTTATCACAAACTAATACATGTAAACTAAGCAAAGTTTCAAAGTCAATAGACCTTGCCCATGTTGACTGAGGGGGCGGGGCTAAATTATCTCCATGGTAATGAAATGTGCCAATGCTAATACAACTGCATATACCAAATATCATTGATATAGTGGTTCACCATGAACTAGACCTATAATCCCAAACTAAAACATTGTTGACGATGCTGCCGCTGCCGCCGCCGGAAACAGCATACCTATGTCTCGCTTTTTGACTCTGTCAAGGTGAGACAATCACTTGACTCTGTCAAGACAAGACAATCACTTATTTTTAAGTAGCAAATTAGAAATTCTATGATTTTGTAGATTAATATAGTGTACTATGTTGACCAAATAAAATCATACTATACATGCTATATGCACTTATTTTTTAAACTAGAATATTTTTTTAAAGATTTATGTTATGAGTTTTAAAAAAATTCACAGCCTACCTTGGTATCCATCTTGGTAACTCTACTATCAGAAGGTAATGGTTGACTTTAGTTAAAATCATTAAAACCTCACAAGGTTTAAAATTGTCATAAAAATCAATATGCTATCAGTATTTGTATTTTAGTCTGATAAATAATCGATCACTTGTGAGTCATATATTTAAAAAAAATGAAAATAAATGCTTGATATATATTAATTAGGTGGAACATTTTGATCCCTATTTGACGATCTTATCTATATACATACAGATTTCTACATGAAAATAAGGTTACTTTCATGAGGGTATGGATAGGGAGAGGTCTTTATTTCTATTTTCCATAATATTTATTTCTATTTTTCTGTATTTTTAAAATACTTGCATATTTTTCTCTATATTCTTTATATTTTTGGCATCCCATCATGTTCTTTTTTTATTTGTTTGCCTAGCTGTTTTCTTTATTCTTTCTTTTTTTCCATAGAGAATATATTATTATTATTAATATAAACACCTATCCATACCTACAAATATCTTCACCACAATCTGAGTTACATACTTATATTCACTGACTGACCAAATCATTGATGATTAAAATTTTGTTTATTTAGTAAATGAAATGTACCTGAAAACCAAATGAAATATTCCATCCTTAAGCATACCTGATTAGAAGTCTCATTTGGCCAATCTACTTGTACCTCTGCATCTTTATATTCCATTTCCTTTTTTTAAATCAATATCTGGACACAATTCTGAGTTAGACTCCAACAAAACAGGTCAATTTCCTACAACCATAAAAATAAAAAGTGCAAAAAAATAATGTTTCATCATCAATTGTGTTTCATTCATTAACAATAACTCCTTATCAAATGATTAAATTTGATACATTACTTTTTCACATTAATTCGACATTGAAGATGAACTACATTTTCTTTTAAAATGTTCTACGCATAAATATTTGAGAGATATATAACCTCATTAAAAAATTAGATAATGTTCTATTGAACAACAAATTACTGTCTTTATCATATGACTTCGCTCAAATTATATCAATTCTAAATAGTAATTCTCCAAAAGTATTAAAAATTGTTGTAAATTACATGTCATGAATGAATGCTAATGCTGGTAATAAAACTCATTGTCAAAAGATATTTGATTTTTATTAATTGTTTTCTCATACAATTATATCCTGGTGAGTGACCGTCATTCCTTCATTGTACATATATATATATGTTATTGTATTTTGTCTGTATTTTGTTGCCATATAAACCACTTTTTGTTAATTAATATGTTAGTGCTTATAAAGTTCTTTTAAAGATCTTAAATAGTAATTTATTATAAATTTTGATTTATAAAGGTAATATATGCAAGTGTTTCTAAAATAACGTGTTACAGCAGAGACATATAATATAATGTATAATATGTCTCTGGTTTATATGGTAGTTAGTCATTTCGTACCTTGACCATTTTGTTAACTCTAGCTGACATTTCGTACCTAAATTTACCATTTCATACCCAACATTTACCACTTTGTACCCATGATCAACACCATTTTGTACCCTATGGCCAGACTGCATTAACCATTTCGTACCTGACATAGACTAAATTCATGTTTACTTTTTATTTCATATATTTGTAAATAATATATAGTTGAAATTTTGTCCCAACATCAGTATTTGAGATTTTGTAAAATAAAAATGTATGCTGGTAATTCAAAAAAGTAAAGATCCCTCATACTGCCCCCATTATAAATGTATAAAGGGTTTTGTATTTAATGCATACTGGTCCATTCAACAAATTACACAGAATATATTATTGTTTGTTTTTTTTTTTGTTTTTTTTTTATAAATAGCATTTGTGAATAAGTAAAATATGCTATCAAACATTTTGAGATGAATTTGATTTAAAAAGAAATATAATAACATAAATAACATAAATAACATGCTTTCAGCAGTACAAAATTTCTAAAAACCTTTAATTGGTTTAATCTTGGGCTATATATCTGTATATATCATACTTATATCCTCAATATATTATGTCCCAGGTTTACTTTAAAGCAGTAAGGATTTATATGCAAACAAACAGAGTGTAATAGTTTATGAGACTTTGTTTGTTTGCAGGGTTTATATATATAAGATTATTATTTTTCAACTCTCAAAATATGAGGTTAATTAACTTTTAAGGACTAATAGAATTATTGTCTGGTAAAAATACAAAAAAGCTTTGTAACTTAGGAAAATATATACATTTCTCTTTTAAGGATGTACACCTCTGATCGAGCAGCCAAAAATTTCTAGAATTAAACTTTTTTTCTTAACCTGATTTTTTTGGTTTATATAACTGTAAAAAATAATTGATGAAGAAAAAATCATACGGTGGTGCACTTCTTTTTTTGCTACGGCCCTTTGAAAGTACCAAATTTTGATGATTTTCTCATTTTTCATTAATTTTTACCCATTTTTGGGCTATTATCGTGAAAAAAATCACAGTTCCACAATTAAACCTTTTCATACTTTCAATAAAGATGAAGTGGACCAATCTGAATAAATTTAACTTAAAAAAACTATAAGTAGGTGTTAATATAAGAAAGTTTTATCATATTTTAATGCTTGTTCGTGTCAAATTTACCATGTTCATGATGTTGTCAATTTTGTAAATTTGTGATTTTTCTCTATTTTATGAACAAAATGCTTATTATTTCAACTTCTTTGTTATAAATGATTGATAAAATATTTGAAAAGAAAAAAGTGATATGGGATGTACATATTTCTGGTAAAATCCTTTCTTGTACCCCTCACCCATTTTATCAAAATTTTGGCTAAAAAGACTGACTTGATTGGTAATAAAATTCAATAAAATGCTTCGCTGGGCGCAGCTTGATACGACCGCAGAGGTCGAACCCTGAACAGTTGGGGCAAGTATGGACACAACATTCAAGCTTGATACAGCTCTGAATTTGGATTGTGATTAAATATTTGACACAGCATAGGTTTCTGACACAGAAAGAATGTGGTCTTAGAACTTCAATTTTTTTAATTTACCTATTATGGTCCAATGTCCAAAATCAAAATACATGGTTAGATTCAGTATATCAAAGAACCCCATATATTCAATTTTTGTTGAAATCAAACAAAGTTTAATTTTGGACCCCAACTTGGACAAACTTGAAAACTGGTCCCATAATCAAAAATCTAAACACATGTTTAGATTCAGCATATCAAAGTACCCCAAGAATTCAATTTTTGTTAAAATCAAACTAAGTTTAATTTTGGACCCTTTGGACCTTAATGTAGACCAATTAAAAAAAACGGGACCCAAAATTAAAAATCTAAAAACACGGTTAGATTTGGCATATCAAAGAACCCCAATAATTCAATTTTTGATGAAATCAAACAAAGTTTAATTTTGGACCCTTTTGACCTCAATATGAACCAATTTGATAGCAGGCCCACAAATAAAAAATCTAAATACATGGTAAGATTCAGCATATCAAAGAACCCCATATATTCAATTTTTGTTGAAATCAAACAAAGTTTAATTTTGGACCCCAATTTGGACCAACTTGAAAACTGGGCCAAAAATCTAAAATCTAAATACATGTTTAGATTCAGCATATCAAAGAACCCCATATATTCAATTTTTGTTGAAATCAAACAAAGTTTAATTTTGGACCCCAACTTGGACCAACTTGAAAACTGGTCCCATAATCAAAAATCTAAACACATGTTTAGATTCAGCATATCAAAGAACCCCAAAAATTCAATTTTTGTTAAAATCAAACTAAGTTTAATTTTGGACCCTTTGGACCTTAATGTAGACCAATTCAAAAAACGGGACCCAAAATTAAAAATCTAAAAACACGGTTAGATTTGGCATATCAAAGAACCCCAATAATTTAATTTTTGATGAAATCAAACAAAGTTTAATTTTGGACCCTTTTGACCTCAATATGAACCAATTTGATAGCGGGTCCACAAATAAAAAATCTAAATACATGGTAAGATTCAGCATATCAAAGAACCCCATATATTCAATTTTTGTTGAAATCAAACAAAGTTTAATTTTGGACCCCAATTTGGACCAACTTGAAAACTGGGCCAAAAATCTAAAATCTAAATACATGTTTAGATAAATCATATCAAAGAACCCCATATATTCAATTTTTGTTGAAATCAAACAAAGTTTAATTTTGGACCCCAACTTGGACCAACTTGAAAACTGGGCCCATAATGAAAAATCTAAACACATGTTTAGATTCAGCATATCAAAGAACCCCAAGAATTCAATTTTTGTTAAAATGAAACTAAGTTTAATTTTGGACCCTTTTGACCTTAATGTAGACCAATTTAAAAAACGGGACCCAAAATTAAAAATCTAAATACACGGTTAGATTTGGCATATCAAAGTACCCCAAGAATTCAATTTTTGATGAAATCAAACAAAGTTTAATTTTGGACCCTTTTGACCTCAATATGAACCAATTTGATAGCGGGGTCCACAAATAAAAAATCTAAATACACGGTTAGATGCAGCATATCAAAGAACCCCATATATTCAATTTTTGTTGAAATGAAACAAAGTTTAATTTTGGACCCCAATTTGGACCAACTTGAAAACTGGGCCCAAAATCAAAAATCTAAATACATGTTTAGATTCAGCATATCAAAGAACCCCATATATTCAATTTTTGTTAAAATCAAACAAAGTTTAATTTTGGACCCTTTGGACCTTAATGTAGACCAATTTGAAAACTGGACCCAAAATTAAAAATCTAAATACACGGTTAGATTCGGCATAACAAATAAATAAATGTGGTCAAAGATTTTACAAATCTAATGCGCCATACTGGTCTTCCTTTATAAATATGCATTTCTTTAAACATAATTTAAAAGCAGTGTAAGGGAAGTAACCAAAACGTTGTATTTGGATTACCTCCCTTACACTGTTTTAAATTATCTTAATTGTTCATTAACCATTACTTTATACATAATTTAAAAGCAGTGTAAGGGAGATAATTTCAATGATGTATTTGATTTATCTCCCTTACACTGCTTTAAGTTATGTTTTGTACTAAAGTATTTGTCCATTAATGAAGACAACCTTGTTTTTCCCCCTTTTTTGCCCCTAATTCTTAAACGGTTTGAGCAATAACCCCCCAAAGCAAGAGATCCATACACCGTTCCACAGTTACTGTCTGGAATCTAGAAAATGCTTATTTTTGGCCCTTTTTTGGCCCCTAATTCCTTAACTGTTGGTACCATAACCCCCAAAATCAATCCCCACCTTCCTTTTGTGGTATTGAACCTTATGGTAAAATTTCATAGAGATCCATTCACTTAAACTAAAGTTAGAGTGCGAAAACTAATGCGTCTTCGGACGACGACGCCGGACGACATCGACGACGACGATGACACCAACGTCATACCAATATACGACCACAAAAATTTTTTTGCGGTCGTATAAAAACTACTTATTGTAAATACACAATTTTTTCACAGAGTTAAGTTTGATTATAACATTTTTTAAATTCGTTGATATTTTCCACTTGTATCACATGTTTTGGAAATAATTCCAGAACGAGATTTCAACAAGACTGAAACGTCAGAGGAATACATCCTTAAATTAAGAAACAGTTTATTGTAAAGATATTTTGTAATCATGAAACTTCTGACATCACTTATCATGCCTATTGTTATTTATGCATATATTGTTAATTCATATGTAATTAGGAGATAACTGTATTGTATTTCAATTAAGCTTTGACTGCATCAATTGGTGATTTGATGGTCAGAAATCAAGTTTACTGGTGTTGAATTAGCGAAGCCTAATTAAGTTAATCGGTATTTGTGACCATCAAATCACCAATTGATGCCGTCGGAGCTTAAATATTAGAATACAATATTGTTATCTCCATTCTAATGAAACTGACAAAAAACAACATCAAATCATACATTTAAAATCTGTCATACGTCATCTACGTTTGCTAG
The DNA here is from genome assembly GCF_021869535.1 of Mytilus californianus. Lineage (NCBI taxonomy): Eukaryota > Metazoa > Mollusca > Bivalvia > Mytilida > Mytilidae > Mytilus > Mytilus californianus. The sequence goes on from NW_026262593.1 coordinate 51,380,921, forward strand.
GAAATGCAGTGAAAAGGGACACACTAGTAACTTTTGGGGCCCTTTATAGCTTGCTGTTCGGTGTGAGCCAAGGCTCCGTGTTGAACACCGTACTTTGACCTATAATTTAATGGTTTACTTTTATAAATTTTGACTTGAATGGATAGTTGTCTCGTTGGCACTCATACCACATCTTCTTATATCTACAATCTGATATTCAGTCAATTGCCATGAATAAAAATGTTTGCTTAAGAATTTGCACCCCATGTGACCACTCAAAGAAAAATTTGCTACGGCTTTTTCAATTTGAGAAATTGCATGCTTATAAATAATATCTGATGGGTATGAAATGGCACTACATATAAATCTTCCCTAAGGTATGGAATGACAAACATATAAATATTCCATGAGGTACGAAATGGTATACATATAAATATTCCATGAGGTATGAAATGGTCAGGATACGAAATGGTTTTTAAAAAGGGGAAAAAATGGGGGTTACGAAATGGTAAGTGTACGAAATGACTATAATTCTTGTATATATATATATGTACTAAAGTAAATGATAAATTATGTGACTTTTTTTCTGAATTATTAAGAGAGATTTTAGAGAAAAACTTGTTAAATCAAATAAAGGAAAACTCATGACTTATTTTTCTAATTCAAAAATTTTTTTGGTACAGAAAAATATCTGGAATTAAAAGAATTTGTAAAAACAATGAAAAAGTAGACAAGCGCTTTCAAGATCAGAATTTAAATAAGTACACAACCCCTAAAAATAGAGACAGAGACATATATGCAAAAAACTATATAGATAAATCACAAAGATAATATGTGAAAAATGCATGTTGGATAAAGCTGAAGATGAAGAACATTTTATAAAACCAGGTTCAATCCACCATTTTCTACATTATAAAGGAAATGCCTGTACCAAGTCAGGAATAATGACAGTTGTTTTCCATTTGATTGATGTGTTTCAGCTTTTGATTTTGCCATTTGATTTTTGTGACTTTCCGATTTGAATTTTCCTTGGAGTTCATTATTTTTGTTATTTAACTGTTTTATATATGTCATTATGTCCCCTTTAAACATGTTAAAATCTCTTGAGAAAAGTTCTATGATAAAATTTTGATAAGTTGTAAAAATTTCAAATGTCATACATAAACACAGGAGTTTAATTGGCTTAATCATGTTAATTTTTATTCAAGAAAACCTAAGGGAATTGAAAAGTATTGCAATTAAAAAGTGAACAATGCAACAAGAAAGTGGTGAATGACTTAGTTATCTTCCATCCTGAGACAAAAATCACACTGATTATTGTTAATATCTTAACCTTTTCATTGGCTTCATCAACAATTAAGTGACACCTCACAAAGAATTTATAAATTCCTTTCTATGCAACTGATAACCTGTAACAGTCATTTTTACTACTGGTACTTACCTTGTAATGACATTGAATAGAAATATCTATCAAGAGCAGAATTGCTGTAAAGGTAAGTCTTTGTTGATGGATTATTATCAGGATAATATAATATGCACATGATCACAATTATAGTATAAAACCACAGTGCTGAGTGGTGACCATACATGCATGATCACAGTGGTGTGACCATACAAACATGATCACAGTGGTGTGACCATACAAACATGATCACAGTGGTGTGACCATACAAACATGATCACATTGGTGTGACCATACATGCATGATCACATTGGTGTGACCATACAAACATGATCACATTGGTGTGACCATACAAACATGATCACAGTGGTGTGACCATACAAACATGATCACATTGGTGTGACCATACACGCATGATCACATTGGTGTGACCATACAAACATGATCACATTGGTGTGACCATACAAACATGATCACAGTGGTGTGACCATACATGCATGATCACAGTGGTGTGACCATACATGCATGATCACAGTGGTGTGACCATACAAACATGATCACAGTGGTGTGACCATACATACATGATCACAGTGGTGTGACCATACATGCATGATCACAGTGGTGTGACCATACATACATGATCACAGTAGTGTGACCATACAAACATGATCACAGTGGTGTGACCATACATACATGATCACAGTGGTGTGACCATACATACATGATCACAGTGGTGTGACCATACATGCATGATCACAGTGGTGTGACCATACATATATGATCACAGTGGTGTGACCATACATATATGATCACAGTGGTGTGACCATACATGTATGATTACAGTGGTGTGACCATACATGCATGGTCACAGTAGAGTACGTGTGTGTTGTCAAAGGAAAGCCTTTTTCATTTCAGAATAAAAGTAATGACAACACTGGAGTAACATTGCATGATCTAAACCTTTCCATTTTCTAGATTTCTAAATAATACTCTGTTTTTATATTAATTAATAAATGTTTTAATTAAAGCTCAGAAAACTACCAATATAATTCAGATATGTTTATATGTATTACCCATTAGGAATATTAATTTGCCTGTTATCATGGTTATATGGCTCTAGTCTGGCTGTGGTTTATTTATTTAGATCTCAGAATTTAGTTGATTATAAATCATATTTCTCTAATTTTTCGTCAATTTATCCATTTCTGCACCCATTGTATAAAAAAAATTTAATCAACGTGTGGTTCGTTTGATCTCAGTTCTTCATTGGTTAAAATCTGATTATGACGTCGAATTTTCTTGGCTTTCCTCTGAATTTCCTATTGTGACGGCATGAAAAAAGGCGACCATGCCTGATGACGTCACATAGAAAGAACACATCTTTTTGCAGATCATTCGAAAAGAAGGAATAAATTTGCCTGCGTATTGTTTGAAAATCATAAGAGAAACAGATTCCACCACCAAATCTCGTGTAATACGATATTTATCCACTCTCGACAGTTAAATTTTAAATATTTAAAACGCTCGGCAAGCCTGAGGGCGTTTTAAATTTGAAAATTTAACTGTCTCGAGTGGATAAATATCGTATCACACTCGATGCAGTGGTAGAATCTATAATATTTATCACTAAAAGTATAATATATAAATTATGATTATAAAAATCATTTATTCAATTATTTAAATCATTGTAATAAATCACTTGACTCTTCAAGGGCAAGGGCCCTGTAATTTTCAATACAATTCCTTACTTTTTTTTTAATAAAAAATATCTTATCCTATATCTTAATGTAACAGGAATATTTTCAGTTAAAAATTGACAGACTGTAAAATGATAGACTACAATATTTCATACACTTCCTCACAATGTAGATATACAATTATTTGGTTTGTATATTTGTCTTTGTTTATTTTTGTATGTGTACTTTGTAATCGTCAGCTGGTACTGGAATTTTCTCAAATATTTTTTACAAGATGCACATGTTACCCACAGGCACTTGTTTCTATCCATGGGAAGCCCCACTATCAACGTATATTTTAAATATACGTTGATAGTGGGGCTTCCCATGGATAGAAACAAGTGCTCGTAAATATACGTTGATAGTGGGGCTTCCCATGGATAGAAACAAGTGCCTGTGATGTTACCCTGTCGTTCCATCATTCATACCAGAATATTCACACACGGCGTTGCTTGATTCACCTGGTTTTCAGATTTATCTCGTAAAACTAGGAATTCAATGAAAAAAAGGAAAAAGATCCAACAGCAGATAAGAAAATTACTTCTGATTCTTTCTTACCAATATACGTGTTCCATTTTACACCCACTACCAATCAAAAGATACTGACATAAATTGTCTGGAGCACCGGATCAGCGTTCAACATTAGGCAAAATCAAACACAGCCCCAGTTTCGAGATTGTAAAATCTGTTTTACGATGCATGCCATGTTGGTAAGTTCTAGCACAGGAGTTTGAAATCCTAGCAATAAAGGTGTATAAATATGCCAAACTCGACTATCACAGTAGAGCTTCTCTCGAAAGAGAAGCTCTACTGTGATAGTCGAGTTTGGCATATTTATACAAGAGAAGCTCTACTGTGATAGTCGAGTTTGGCATGATATTTATACACCTTTATTGCTAGGATTTCAAACTCCTGTGGTTCTAGACGTCCAATGTACCAATAATATTGCTTACATGAAATATTTGAATATGACTACTATTTTTTTCTAACTGCTGCGTCTTTCTATTATTCTGTAAAACTTGGCATTGTACAGGCTACGCCTACGCCAGGCTACGGCGTAAAACTAAAGAAGTACGGAAAGAAATGAGTATAACAAAGTTTATTCCTAATGGCAAGCATATTAATAAGTTACATGCATACAAACACAAACATACATCACATGCAAGCAAACATTCATTATTGTACTGATAATCAAATGGTTGAGAACAAATAGCATGACAAAGAGGGATAACTCTATTTGACAAATTTGATATTTATCTTGGCTAGATCTGACTCTGAGACTACTAGTCTCAGGCTAGATTTAAACTGAGTTGCAGCCAAGCTGGGAAATCGACTACGCAATTTTTCCTGTCATGCAGAAAATTTAGAGACTGAATGATGAATTTTTAAAATTACCTAGATTGCTGTAAACAGATAAGCCGGTTCCTTAGTATATAAATATAGTGTCATATGGCTTGCCCCAAACCAATTCCACCCCAAGTCAATTAGGCCTATCAGTTGATCCGGCCTAATTCATTGGGACCTCATATAAATGAAATTTTTCATAATTACTTTAACAGCCTGAGAGTTTTGTGAATTAAATAAGTATTTTATTCAGCATGTTCAGGGTAATTTAATAATTAGTGCATGGAAATTTGCACATATAGATGTTATGTAAATTTCGCTGATTATCAGAGGAATATTTTAAGGAAACAGTATTGATGACTAACTTCTGTAAAATTTGTTTTTGTAATAATTATTCATTATACATGATAGTTTGGATAGCTTCTAATAGAATATTGTAATCAACAGAAATGCTATATACTGGCATAATCATTAATACTCTTTAAATTGTGATAAAATGATTATTAAAGATATATATTACTTTTAAACAAATACATCTATATTTCAATATGTGTCGTAGCACAATTCTACTTAGAAATGTAAATATTGATATTTTAAAAAATTCTTAAAGACTACAGATATCTCATCTAGAATGAAAATGACATATATCTTAATGTGCTTCAAAGACACAATTTTTTATCGTCCAACATTGTTATTATTCTTAAAATTTATTTATCTTTATTTACTATAAGTCAATTATATATCACTTTTATTCCTTCTAAGCATTTTTATATAGGATCATATATGTTTGTAATAACATCAAAACATAATGAGTACCTCTCATCAGTTGTATTAATTTATGATGCAAAAAGTGTAGAAAAAAATATTCCCTTGAACTTGACAATCAGTCAGGGGTAAAACTTATGCAAGTGTTTTTTATTTACTGCTACATTTTGGATGTAGAGTTATATCCCTTAGACATTCAGATTTGTTTTAATTATAGAATTAAAAACAGTGATATTTTCTTTTTTTTTTGAAATTCTCTTGACTACATAATTTGCTCTGAAATAGAGTGTTTTATTGTTTGTCATTAATAGTTGTCTTTTTTATTCATAAATGTATAATTTCATGGACAATGAAAATCTCCTTTGTCTGTTAAACATCAAAATGCTGCTCATTTACAAGCCTATTAACTAATTCAAAATACTGCTCATTTACTACTCGTTTACCATGTTTACAAGCCTCCTGGAAGCAATTTTTGAAAGCCTTTCACAAATTTTCTTCACATCTGTTCACAAAAGTCTATCAGGTTATTTTTTGGGAAGATTACATGTACATGATGTAAGGGGTAATAATTTAAACCTTGAAAATAGAATAAAAATCGTACAAATTTACTTATACATGTAAATATTACTTTTAGTTATAAGTAAGTGTATTACCCCTGGCTGACAGTTGTAGGAACTTTACCCTACAATCCATTGCAAAAAAAAAATTCTCAGTTATAAATTGGAAAACATATTGAAATCTAAAAAAAATCATGCCTTTTAACTGAAATATTGCAAAAATGAAATATTCTGAGTTGATTGAGTCTCAAAAACATGTTTGAAGGGAAAATGCCTTGAAATAGGGCTCAACCATAAATATTAGTAGGCAGCGCAAACCTTCTCAGTGTTTTTGGCGTGCTTTTTAGCCATTTCTCCTTAATTAAGTATATTGGACCATAAAAGCTTTTTACTCTAATAAGTAAATGAAATGATTTTTGAAGCAGTAGCAACAATTTATAATCATGTATATATGCTGACGCTAAAAAGCAATCGGGGTAAACTTAAGTTTTACATTAGGACTTATTAGAACCTCTATGGACCGGCGTCAGTAAACTTTTTAGTGGATTATGTTCATTCAGCTTGACCATTTCCATTTATTATTATACTTCTAACATTGCTCATTAGTGTGTGATAGTTATCCAAAATTTTTATTAATTAGCCTTAAATGTTTTAAAAATGTTGATAGAATGAGAGATATAAATGGACCAAAAGGGACTTAATAATAAAGACAAAGAGGTACATGAGTGGTGTTTATCATTTTATACTTATAGTCTTCATTGTATCAATCATATTCAACAGTCATGACAGTTTTAATGCAGATTAGATGAAATTTTGATTATTGCTTGGTTTACACTATGTTCTATCATGATGCAGGTTATCTAGAGAGAACCAAGAAAAAGAGAAAACACGTACAGGACAAAATTCTTCTACCTAGGGTACATGTAGAAAGTAAAAAAAAAAAATTAAAATTGACTACCATGGGAGATAACTCTATACATTTTGTTCCTCAAAAATTGTTACCAGTTCCAGTAAACAAGAAATAACTTGAAAAACATTCATAAATATTTATATTTGTAAACATGTGTAGATAATGATAGATTTTGTCGGAAATATAAATAAAAAGATGTGGTATGAGTGCCAATGAGACATCTCTCCATCCAAGTCACAATGACAATGTATAAAAGGTAAACAAATATCTAGGTCAATTGAAAACCTTAATTTTAAAAAATTTAAACCTTCCTCGTCATGTTAAAAGTTTTTTCATAGTTTTTGGTTACTTTGTATTCATTTTGAATTACATTTTTTTAATAGCTTTTTCATTGTTTATGTAGGTCTTTTATTCCAGCTGACAGTTAAACGAGTGAAATAACAATGAGTCAGCGAGGAGGTCAAAGAGGAGGAGGTGCAAAAGGAAATAATGGAAAGCAACCTAGTATGCAAAGAGGTGGAAAAGGACTTAAAATCAATCAAGGTCAAGGAAAACCTCCGGGGAATCAAGCCAAAAAGCAAGGAGTCCCAAGAGGACCAAACACAAATCAGCATCTAGGAGGTCCAAGACTACCAAACCCCATTCAATTTCAAGAACAGTCTTGTGGAAGCCAACAAAGATTTCCAAGAGGACCACACCCAAATCACTTTCAAGGACAACCTCATGGAAACCAAGAAGGATGTCAAAGGATACCAAACTTAAATCAATGTCAAGGGCAACCTTGTGGAATGCAGCAAGGGGGTCCACGAGGACCAAACCCAAACCAGTTTCTAAGACAACCTCAAGGAAACCAACAAGGAGGTCCAAGAGGATCAAACCCAAACCAGTTTCTAAGACAACCTCAAGGAAACCAACAAGGAGGTCCACAAAGACCAAATCCAAACCAGTTTCCTGGACAACCTCAAGGAAACCAACAAGGAGGTCCAAACTGGTGTACTGGACAACCTCAAGGAAAACAAGGGGGTCAACGAGGACCAAATCCAAACCAGTTTCCTGGACAACCTCAAGGAAACCAACAAGGAGGTCCACGAAGACAAAATCCAAACCAGTGTCCTGCACAGCCTCAAGGAAACCAACAAGGTGGTCCAAAAAGACCAAATCCAAACCAGTTTCTTGGACAACCTCAAGAAAACCAACAAGGAGGTCCACATAGACCAAATCCTAATCAATTTTCTGGACAACCTCAAGGAAACCAACAAAGAGGTCCAAATCCTAATCTATTTTCTGGACAACCTCAAGGAAACCAACAAAGAGGTCCACGAAGACAAAATCAAAACCAGTGTCCTGCACAGCCTCAAGGAAACCAACAAGGTGGTCCAAGAAGACCAAATCCAAACCAGTTTCCTGGACAACATCAAGGAAACCAACAAGGAGGTCCACATAAACCAAATCCTAATCAATTTCCTGGACAATCTCAAGGAAACCAACAAGGAGGTCCACGAAGATCAAATTCGAACATGTGTCCTGGACAACATCAAGGAAAACAACAAGGAGGTCCAAAAAGACCAATTCCAAACCAGTTTCCTGGACAACCTCAAGGAAACCAACAGGGAGATGCACAAAGACCAATTCCAAACCAGTTTCTACAACAACCTCAAGGAAACCAATCAGGAGGTTCTAATGGAAAGTGCCAAGAAGGTCCACAAAGACCAGTTCAAAATCAAGGAGAACCTAAGCCAAAAAAGCAACGATGTCCAACAAAATCCGGTAGAAAGCACCCCAATATGCAGAAGAGTATAAATGAACCTACTCAAAACCCATTTCAAAGCAAGTTTCAAGGAAATCAATCTAAAATGAATCAGTTTCCTGGTTTAATGCAGCAATTGTGCAACTTTACAACACAACAAACTCTACCAAAGTGCCATATTCAACAGTCAAAAAAAGTACAGCCACAAGTTCAAGTAAAATGTAAGCTATTTTTTAGCATATTGTTTTACCCCTGTCTGTCCCTCCGTCTGTCACATCATGGGTATATAGTTTTTTCCAGATAACTCGTCCTACAGATTTGAATGCTAGGAAGTTTTCACTTTGCTGGCTGTTTGTACATATATTGAAGGTATGCATGTGGTCAGGGTTTTGATTTTATTGATATTTGCCTTTTTGGGAGTGAGTTGATCTTTGTCATTTTTTGGAGTATTTACTTGCATAAAAGGTGCATAGCGTTTCCTAATAACTCCTCCTACAGTGAACCATAGACCTATGTGCTCCCATGCTCAACTTTTTATACGACCGCAAACAAATTTTGTTGTCGTATATTGGTATGACGGCGTCGTCGTCGTCCGAAGACACATTGGTTTTCGCACTCTAACTTTAGTTTAAGTGAATGGATCTCTATGAAATTTTACCGCAAGGTTCAATACCACAAAAGGAAGATTGGGATTGATTTTGGGGGTTATGGTACCAACAGTTAAGGAATAAGGGGCCAAAAAGGGGCAAAAAATAAGCATTTTTGTAACTTCCAGACATAACTTGTGTGTTAGTGTATGGATCTCTCTGACATTGTACCACAAGGTTCCATATCACAAAGGGAATGCTGGAATTGATTTTGGGGTAATAGTCCAAAACGTTTAGGAATAAGGGGTCAAAAAAGGGGCAAAAAACGAGCATTTTTCTAGTTTAATGACAATAACTTGTGTGTATGTGTATGGATCTCTCTGCAATTGTACTGCAAGGTACCACACCACAAAGGGAAGGCTGGGATTGATTTTTTTGGGGTAATTGCCTCAAAATTTTAGGAATTAGGGGCCAAAAAAGGGGCAAAAAACAAGCATTTTTCTTGTTTCAGGATAATAAATTGTGTGTAAGTGTATGGATCTCTCTGCAATTGTACTGCAAGGTACCACACCACAAAGGGAAGGCTGGGATTGATTTTGGGGGTAATTGCCTCAAAATTTTAGGAATTAGGGGCCAAAAAAGTCGCAAAAAACAAGCATTTTTCTAGTTTCAGGATAATAAATTGTGTGTAAGTGTATGGATCTTTCTGAAATTGTACTACAAGGTTCCATATCACAAAGGAAAAGCTGGAATTGAGTTTGGGGGTAATTGCCCAAAACGTTTAGGTATAAGGGGCCAAAAAGGAGCCAAAAAACAAGCATTGTTATATGACTGCAAAAAAATTTTGTGGTCGTATATTGGTATGACGTTGGCGTCGTCGTCCGGCGTCATCGTAGTCCGGCGTCGATGTCGTCCGGCGTCGTCGTCGTCGGAAGACACATTGGTTTTCGCACTCTAACTTTAGTTTAAGTGAATGGATCTTTTTGAAATTTGACCATAAGGTTAAATACCACAAAAGGAAGGTTGGGATTGATTTTAAGGGTTATGGTACCAACCGTTAAGGAATTAGGGGCCAAAAAGGGGCCAAAAATATGCATTTTCTAGTTTCCAGACAATAACTGTGGAACGGTGTATGGATCTCTCTGAAATTATACTACAAGTTTCCATACCACAAAGGGATGGTTAGGATTTGCTTTGGGGGGTTATGGCTCAAACCATTTAGGAATTAGGGGCAAAAAAGGGGGAAAAACAAGGTTGTCCTGGTTAATGGACAAATACTTTAGTACAAAACATAATTTAAAGCAGTGTAAGGGAGATAAATCAAATACTTCATTGAAATTATCTCCCTTACACTGCTTTTAAATTATGTAGAAAGTAATGGTTAATGAACAATAAAGATAATTTAAAACAGTGTAAGGGAGGTAATCCAAATACAACGTTTTGGTTACTTCCCTTACACTGCTTTTAAATTATGTTTAAAGAAATGCATATTTATAAAGGAAGACCAGTAAAAATATCTGCAAATGTTGCATCTTTTTTTTTTACAAAAAAATCCATATGAAAGATTTGACACTATATTTTTATTAATTCTATTATAAAATAGATTAAGTTAGCACTATGGTAAATTTAAATGGGTAATTATGGTTGCCAACTCCATTGGAAATTTGAATTAAGATTATGACCATATCTTGAGGGAAAGAATTTTTTGGGGGAAAAAAGGGGGGGGGATAAAAAGAAATTGTGGGGGGTCAATTTTTTCTCATTTCAGATTTCAGAAATTAAAAAGAATTATTCTTCAAATATTATTTTTTTTTCAAATTTCAAATATTGAAAAATTTCAAGAAGTAATCTTTAATTGCACAGTATGGCACATTAGATTTGTAAAATCTTTGATCACATTTATTTATTTGTTATGCCCAATCTAACAGTGTATTTAGATTTTTAATTTTGGGTCCAGTTTTCAAATTGGTCTACATTAAGGTCCAAAGGGTCCAAAATTAAACTTTGTTTGATTTTAGCAAAAATTGAATATATGAGGTTCTTTGATATGCTGAATCTAAACATGTATTTAGATTTTTGATTTTTGGCCCAGTTTTCAAGTTGGTCCAAATTGGGGTCCAAAATTAAACTTTGTTTGTTTTCAACAAAAATTGAATATATGAGGTTCTTTGATATGCTGAATCTAACCATGTATTTAGATTTTTTATTTGTGGACCCCGTTATCAAATTGGTTCATATTGAGGTCAAAAGGGTCCAAAATTAAACTTTGTTTGATTTCATCAAAAATTGAATTATTGGGGTTCTTTGATATTCCAAATCTAACCGTGTATTTAGATTTTTAATTTTGGGTCTTGTTTTTTAAATTGGTCTACATTAAGGTCCAAAGGGTCCAAAATTAAACTTAGTTTGATTTTAACAAAAATTGAATTCTTGGGGTTCTTCGATATGCTGAATCTAAACATGTGTTTAGATTTTTGATTATGGGCCCAGTTTTCAAGTTGGTCCAAGATATGGTCCAGTATTCAAACTTTGTTTGATTTCAACAAAAATTGAATATATGGGGTTCTTTGATATGCTGAATCTAAACATGTATTTAGATTTTTGATTATGGGCCCAGTTTTCAAGTTGGTCCAAATTGGGGTCCAAAATTAAACTTTGTTTGATTTCAACAAAAATTGAATATATGAGGTTCTTTGATATGCTGAATCTAACCATGTATTTAGATTTTTTATTTGGGTCCCGTTTTTTAAATTGGTCTTCATTGAGGTCCAAAGGGTCCAAAATTAAACTTAGTTTGATTTTAACAAAAATTGAATTCTTGGGGTTCTTTGATATGCTGAATCTAAACATGTGTTTAGATGTTTGATTATGGGCCCAGTTTTCAAGTTGGTCCAAGTTGGGGTCCAAAATTAAACTTTTTTTTATTTCAACAAAAATTGAATATATGGGGTTCTTTGATATGCTGAATCTAACCATGAATTTAGATTTTTTATTTGTGGGCCCCGCTATCAAATTGGTTCATATTGAGGTCAAAAGGGTCCAAAATTAAACTTCGTTTGATTTCATCAAAAATTGAATTATTGGGGTTCTATGATATTCCAAATCTAACAGTGTATTTAGATTTTTAATTTTAAGTCCAAATTTTTTAAATTGGTCTACATTAAAGTCCAAAGGGTCCAAAATTAAACTTAGTTTGATTTTAGCAAAAATTGAATTCTTGGGGTTCTTCGATATGCTGAATCTAAACATGTGTTTAGATTTTTATACGACCGTAAAAAAATTTTTGTGGTCGTATATTGGTATGACGTTGGCGTCGTCGTCGTTGTCCGGCGTCGTCCGAAGACACATTGGTTTTCGCACTCTAACTTTAGTTTAAGTGAATGGATCTCTATGAAATTTTACCACAAGGTTCAATACCACAAAAGGAAGGTTGTGATTGATTTTGGAGGTTATGGTACCAACAGTAAAGGAATTAGGGGCCAAAAATAAGCATTTTTGTAACTTCCAGACATAACTTGTGTGTTAGTGTATGGATCTCTCTGACATTGTACCACAAGGTTCCATATCACAAAAGGAATGCTGGGATTGATTTTGGGGGTAATTGCCTCAAAATTTTAGGAATAAGGGGCCAAAAAAGGGGCAAAAAACAAGCATTTTTCTAGTTTCATGACCATTACTTGTGTGTAAGTGTATGGATCTTTCTGAAATTGTACTACAAGGTTCCATATCACAAAGGGAAAGCTGGAATTGAGTTTGGGGGTAATTGCCGAAACGTTTAGGAATTGGGGGCCAAAAAGGGGCCAAAAATAAGCATTTTTCTAGTTTCCAGACAATAACTTGTGTTCAAGTGTATGGATCTCTCTGAAATTGTACTGCAAGGTACCATACCACAAAGGGAAGGCTGGGATTGAGTTTGGGGGGTGATGAATCATAAGGGGTCCAAAAAATTTGGGGGGGGATTTTTTTTTTTTTTCCTTTTTTTTTTCTTTTTAAATTTTCCATTTTAAGTTGGTTATTTCTGATTTATATTTAAAAGCAAAAAATATTGATATGGTAGGAGATACACACCAAACAGGATGTGTAAATTATTATATAATAAGTATTGTGCAATAGCAAGAAATTTTCAATTGCACAGTATTGCACAATAGCAAGAAATCTTCAATTGCACAGTATTGCGCAATAGCAAGAAATCTTCAATTGCACAGTATTGCGCAATAGCAAGAAATATCCAATAGCACAATATTGCGCAATAGAAAGAAATTGTCAATTGTACAGTATTGCGCAATAGCAAAAAATATTTAATTGCACAGTATTGTGCAAAAGAAGATACTTCGTATAAATTGCTTATTTCTTGACCAATTTCAATGGGGTTTTATTCTTGAATTCTTGGGGTTCTTTAATATGCTGAATCTAACCGTGTATTTAGTTTTTGGATTTTGGGCCCCGTTTTTAAATTGGTCCACATTGAGGTCCAAAGGGTCCAAAATTAAACTTTGTTTGATTTCATCAAAAATTGAATTATTGGGGTTCTTTGATATGCCGAATCTAACCGTGTATTTAGATTCTTAATTTTTGGTTCCGTTTTCAAATTGGTCTACATTAAGGTCCAAAGGGTCCAAAATTAAACTTAGTTTAATTTTAACAAAAATTGAATTCTTGGGGTTCTTCGATATGCTGAATCTAAACATGTGTTTAGATTTTTGATTATGGGCCCAGTTTTCAAGTTGGTCCAAGATATGGTCCAGTATTCAAACTTTGTTTGATTTCAACAAAAATTGAATATATGGGGTTCTTTGATATGCTGAATCTAAACATGTATTTAGATTTTTGATTATGGGCCCAGTTTTCAAGTTGGTCCAAATTGGGGTCCAAAATTAAACTTTGTTTGATTTCAACAAAAATTGAATATATGAGGTTCTTTGATATGCTGAATCTAACCATGTATTTAGATTTTTTATTTGGGTCCCGTTTTTTAAATTGGTCTTCATTGAGGTCCAAAGGGTCCAAAATTAAACTTAGTTTGATTTTAACAAAAATTGAATTCTTGGGGTTCTTTGATATGCTGAATCTAAACATGTGTTTAGATGTTTGATTATGGGCCCAGTTTTCAAGTTGGTCCAAGTTGGGGTCCAAAATTAAACTTTTTTTTATTTCAACAAAAATTGAATATATGGGGTTCTTTGATATGCTGAATCTAACCATGAATTTAGATTTTTTATTTGTGGGCCCCGCTATCAAATTGGTTCATATTGAGGTCAAAAGGGTCCAAAATTAAACTTCGTTTGATTTCATCAAAAATTGAATTATTGGGGTTCTATGATATTCCAAATCTAACAGTGTATTTAGATTTTTAATTTTAAGTCCAAATTTTTTAAATTGGTCTACATTAAAGTCCAAAGGGTCCAAAATTAAACTTAGTTTGATTTTAGCAAAAATTGAATTCTTGGGGTTCTTCGATATGCTGAATCTAAACATGTGTTTAGATTTTTATACGACCGTAAAAAAATTTTTGTAGTCGTATATTAGTATGACGTTGGCGTCGTCGTCGTTGTCCAGCGTCGTCCGAAGACACATTGGTTTTCGCACTCTAACTTTAGTTTAAGTGAATGGATCTCTATGAAATTTTACCACAAGGTTCAATACCACAAAAGGAAGGTTGTGATTGATTTTGGAGGTTATGGTACCAACAGTAAAGGAATTAGGGGCCAAAAATAAGCATTTTTGTAACTTCCAGACATAACTTGTGTGTTAGTGTATGGATCTCTCTGACATTGTACCACAAGGTTCCATATCACAAAAGGAATGCTGGGATTGATTTTGGGGGTAATTGCCTCAAAATTTTAGGAATAAGGGGCCAAAAAAGGGGCAAAAAACAAGCATTTTTCTAGTTTCATGACAATAACTTGTGTGTAAGTGTATGGATCTTTCTGAAATTGTACTACAAGGTTCCATATCACAAAGGGAAAGCTGGAATTGAGTTTGGGGGTAATTGCCGAAACGTTTAGGAATTGGGGGCCAAAAAGGGGCCAAAAATAAGCATTTTTCTAGTTTCCAGACAATAACTTGTGTTCAAGTGTATGGATCTCTCTGAAATTGTACTGCAAGGTACCATACCACAAAGGGAAGGCTGGGATTGAGTTTGGGGGGTGATGAATCATAAGGGGTCCAAAAAATTTGGGGGGGATTTTTTTTTTTTTTCCTTTTTTTTTTCTTTTTAAATTTTCCATTTTAAGTTGGTTATTTCTGATTTATATTTAAAAGCAAAAAATATTGATATGGTAGGAGATACACACCAAACAGGATGTGTAAATTATTATATAATAAGTATTGTGCAATAGCAAGAAATTTTCAATTGCACAGTATTGCACAATAGCAAGAAATCTTCAATTGCACAGTATTGCGCAATAGCAAGAAATCTTCAATTGCACAGTATTGCGCAATAGCAAGAAATATCCAATAGCACAATATTGCGCAATAGCAAGAAATTGTCAATTGTACAGTATTGCGCAATAGCAAAAAATATTTAATTGCACAGTATTGTGCAAAAGAAGATACTTCGTATAAATTGCTTATTTCTTGACCAATTTCAATGGGGTTTTATTCTTGAATTCTTGGGGTTCTTTAATATGCTGAATCTAACCGTGTATTTAGTTTTTGGATTTTGGGCCCCGTTTTTAAATTGGTCCACATTGAGGTCCAAAGGGTCCAAAATTAAACTTTGTTTGATTTCATCAAAAATTGAATTATTGGGGTTCTTTGATATGCCGAATCTAACCGTGTATTTAGATTCTTAATTTTTGGTTCTGTTTTCAAATTGGTCTACATTAAGGTCCAAAGGGTCCAAAATTAAACTTAGTTTGATTTTAACAAAAATTGAATTCTTAGGGTTCTTTGATATGCTGAATCTAAACATGTATTTAGATTTTTGATAGGGCCCAGTTTTCAAGTTGGTCCAAATCGGGGTCCAAAATTTAACTTTGTTTGATTTTAACAAAAATTGAATATATGGGGTTCTTTTTTATGCTGAATCTAACCATGTATTTAGATTTTTGATTTTTGGGCCCCGTTATCAACTTTGTCCACATTGAGGTCAAAAGGGTCCAAAATTAAACTTTGTTTGATTTCATCAAAAATTGAATTCTTGGGGTTCTTTGATATGCTGAATCTAACCATGTATTTAGATTTTGGATATTGGACCATAATAGGTGAATGTCCAATTTAAAATTTTAAGTTCTTAGACCACATTCATTCTGTGTCAGAAACCTATGCTGTGTCAAATATTTAATCACAATCCAAATGCAAAGCTGTATCAAGCTTGAATGTTGTGTCCATACTTGCCCCAACTGTTCAGGGTTCGACCTCTGTGGTCGTATCAAGCTGCGCCCTGCGGAGCATTTTATTTATTATGGGCCCAGTTTTCAAGTTTGTCCAAGTTGGGGTCCAAAATTTAACTTTGTTTGATTTTAACAAAAATTGAATATATGGGGTTCTTTTTTATGCTGAATCTAACCATGTATTTAGATTTTTGATTTTTGGGCCCCGTTATCAACTTTGTCCACATTGAGGTCAAAAGGGTCCAAAATTAAACTTTGTTTGATTTCATCAAAAATTGAATTCTTGGGGTTCTTTGATATGCTGAATCTAACCATGTATTTAGATTTTGGATATTGGACCATAATAGGTGAATGTCCAATTTAAAATTTTTAAGTTCTTAGACCACATTCATTCTGTGTCAGAAACCTATGCTGTGTCAAATATTTAATCACAATCCAAATGCAAAGCTGTATCAAGCTTGAATGTTGTGTCCATACTTGCCCCAACTGTTCAGGGTTCGACCTCTGTGGTCGTATCAAGCTGCGCCCTGCGGAGCATTTTATTTATTATGGGCCCAGTTTTCAAGTTTGTCCAAGTTGGGGTCCAAAATTAAACTTTGTTTGATTTTAACAAAAATTGAATATATGGGGTTCTTTGATATGCTGAATCTAACCATGTATTTTGATTTTGGACATTGGACCATAATAGGTAAATTAAAAAAATTCAAGTTCTTAGACCACATTCTTTCTGTGTCAGAAACCTATGCTGTGTCAAATATTTAATAACAATCCAAATTCAGAGCTGTATCAAGCTTGAATGTTGTGTCCATACTTGCCCCAACTGTTCAGGGTTCGACCTCTGCGGTCGTATCAAGCTGCGCCCCAGCGAAGCATTTTATTCTAGTTTCCAGACAATAACTTGTGTTTAAGTGCATGGATCTCTCTGAAATTGTACTGCAAGGTACCATACCACAAAGGGAAGGCTGGGATTGATTTTGGGGGTAATTATCTCAAAATTTTAGGAATTAGGGGCCAAAAAGGGGCAAAAAACAAGCATTTGTCTAGTTTCTTATGTCTGTCTATAGCCATGATAGCTATGGTAGGAAGGGGGCATTATTTAAACTGTCTCTATATCTGTCTCTTACTAGGATAAAATTTTTGGTTAAAAGACAGTTAAAAACATTGTTGTTGTGGTCAAATTAACTTAAAACTTAAAACATTTTCAGCACTCAAGGGTTTAACTTAAACAAGCTATTACAGAAAATAACAGGCATACTGTTATTGTGGGAATTCTGACAGAGTTATCTCCTCCTGTCATGAATTGTGTTGGAATAACACATGTACATGTCCGTTATGTATGAAGAAACAATGTCTGTAATAACACCTTTCAGGGTCAGATACTTTCAAATTTACTGCTGTTTGTTTAACTTTTGTTGGTAAGATCTTGTGTGATTTCAACATATTAACATTATTATTTGCACCATTTCCGGTGAAACAAGGTGGGCACAGTGATTACCAGTTTGTTATATTTTTATGATATGACTTCGTCTTAAATAATTTATTTAGTGGAATCGACTCAATATTCTCATGTATTTGGGATTATTTTAGCAAATCTTCCATGATACCTTACGATTCAATGGTTATTAACCCTTCACCCGAAGAAAATATCTGTGATAACTGAAAGATATTATTACAGACATTGTTTTGTACAATATCATGTGTTATTTCATGACTGGAGGAGATTACTCTGTCAGAATTCCCAAATAACAGTATGACATGTATGATGTGAATATTTTAAACTATATGCCAAATTACAATTTTGATCCTGATTTTACAGTTCACAGCTGAAAATGGGCATTTGATAGTGATGATAGCACTTGGGGGTGTTGTCACGAGGTCACATGTACTGATGGGATAGTTGAAATTATAAAGCGACAAAAATTATGTAGGAACAAAAAAGTATGTTTTATGCAAATAATGTCAATTGCTAAGCACATGCATGTGTAAGATCTAAGACAAGACAAATATAGGATATAGTTATATAGAAATTGATTAATATTATTAATATGATCATGAGGCTTTAAGTTTTCTCATTTCAAGGCCTTTTAAAGCTTGCTATGCGGTATGGGTTTTTCTGATTGCTGAAGGCGGTACAGTGACCTTTATATTTTACTTTGAATACTTCTATGTCATTTGAAGATGGCAAAAGCTAGAAAAATGCAGAATGAATTAGATTTCCATTGAGTCAAATCATAATAATATGCATGATACAATGTAGATATTTTATATATACTATAAAGCTGAAATTAATTTCTATAATAAGCATGATAAGTATGTTTATTTAATACAGATGTATACTTGCCAGTACCTGTTACTCAGTTGACACAGAACCCACCTCCTCAGGAGTCACAACCTCAAGTTTTGCTGTCTGGGCCTGTATCACAGACAGGAATCAATATACAAAAAGGTAATTGTGTGTGTATGATAGATGTGTCTGTGTTTCATAAGCGCTGATATTGAAAATACAATTACTATTTTGTGAAATTATATATTTATCACATATTTGTTACGAAAACATAGGGTTTTGCATATGTAACGTGTTATAACCGCAAAATTGTGCTACTCATATTGCTGCCCAGGGCAAAGAAGTTACAGGTTATTGGTTATTGTGCCCTGATTCCAAATGACGTGAATTTAAATCATTGTGTCCTTAACGACAACGGCGAACAATGACGGTGTTTGTATTGAAAATTAAGAGAATTCTGCTACAATGGCCACTAGTAATAATGTCCAACCAACTATTATCGATTTAGCCCCAGTTATGCCAAATTCTCGCTTTTGTGTTATATTACTATATTCGAAAATAAAGGGGAAATGTTTCAATAAATTTGTATACAGTAGGCATAAATGATCAAAATTAATCATTAGGAAAATGTGAAATAAAACGTTTTAGATTTTATAGGTGTGATTAATTAAATAGTTATAATTGAATGTTTTTCTCTTTTCTGCAGAACTTAAATATGTGATAAATAGATTATAACATGCCCTTTTCCATATTGGCCCTGGTATCATCCCGCGACCCATATCGGCCCTCGGCTAAAACCTCAGACTGATATGGGAGTCTCGGGATTATACCAGGACCAATATATGGAAAAGGGCTTGTTATAAATTAATAATCTATAAATACTTACCAGTGCAATATATCAAATATCAGAAAGATATAATTTTAAATCCTAATTATTGAGATTTATAAAACGTCTTTGAAAATCTAAATTTCGATTGACAGAAAAATGGAGTTTGTTGTTTTTTCTTTAGGATTATCATGGTATGAGTATGAAGAAATATTAATAATACATACAAATATAAGATGGTACAACAGACAATACCAACTAACAATTTATAAATGTAAGAAAAAACTAAAGTTTGGAATAGGGGTCTGAAAAATTGTCATATTTGGACAGGTACATATAAAATGACTGGAATAAATATTAAAATTTTAAGTTTTCAGAATAATGTCATTTATGAAGAATTTTAGTATCATTTAGCTATCAGTAATGCTGAATAGACTTTAGCTAGTTAACATTTATATATAAAAGTAAGAAAATATGAAAGGATTGCCAATGAGACAATTACCCGCCAGAGCCTTAATGGTGTGGATGTAAGCAACCATCTGTTAAGGAACATACTGTTTTCAACAGAGCAAAATCCATAGTAACCTAAAAAAAGCCTCTACATGACAAAATGTGGAACATTTAAAACAAGAAAGCCAGAAGCCTGATTTATGAGAAAACAAATAATGAAAAACAAATATGACATATATTATAAGCAACCAATGACAACTGCTGAATAACAGGCACCTGACTTGCATGGGACAGGCTCATTATGAATGTGGCAGGTTAAACATATATGTGAGCCCTCAACCCTCCCTAATAAATGAATCATGTTTTCCGTACTAAAATATCAGGCAGAACACATCCACTTGATTTATTGTAACAACGTCATAATCAATTTTAGAAATGTAGATAAGACAAAAGAAAATTTCCTGTTTCACCCAAATTTTAGAAGAGTTGTGAACTGACTAGATTTTCAAAGATCTGCAATCAACAGGAAGTTCATTAATAGCAGCTTGTTGGGCAATAAATACTGTAAACCAACTTATTTTCGCGAAAGCTTTATTTCATGTTTAACCCTTCGTTTCTAGCCCACTTTGCAGCGATTCAATTTCGCGATTTTCAAATTCACTTGATGTAGTTAGATAAGAAAAGATCCAAGTTTTAAATTTTTGCGACAATTTATATTGGCATAATTTTTCTACTCGTGAAAGTCGTGAAAATAAATTGCTCACGAAAATTAGTAGTATATACAGTATATACTTTTCAGCCTGAACACAGTACTGGCAATTATTTTCTATGTGTATTAATTGCATTTTCACAGGTGATGGTCAGCAAGATCGTGATAATAACAGATCTAAAGCTAGTTTAAGAAGACAACTCAGAAGAGTTCATAGCCGTGGTGATGGCAAAGATAAAGTTGGTCAACAGGTACATCAACATGATAATGAGGAACAAAATGGCAAAATACCAGACGTGGATGATACTGAAGTATTCAAATTCTTGATCAAAACTTTTGGCGGAGGATGTAGTTATGAAGACTTTTTAAGAAGGTGTGACCTTTTTCCTTTGAACTCCAATATCATGCTGTGGTTCAGAAAACACAATAGAAGATTTCATATTTTCTGGGATAAAAAAGATATTGTTTATCTTCAACCATTTTACAGAGATGCCAAGATTTGTGTCCAGTGGAACAGCAAGAAAAATCCTGGGGAATGTCAAAATGCTCATTGGGATTATTTTCACATCTGTCGGCGCTTTATTAGAGGCAACTGTAAAGATAAAGATTGTCCACTGTCTCATAGTTTTAGAAGTCCCCACAATTATCGTTTGAAAAATAAACTTGGAATTGGCAATTTTAGCGATGATGAAATGAGAATTGTCCTTAATTGCAATTCACCATCAGTTTGTGCTGATTATATTTACAACAATGGTTGTAAGGTGGACAACCCAGAAAGAAGATGTCCTCATTTACACATTTGTCGGCAGAAAATATTTGGTAAATGTTCAGATCCTTGCAAATTTAATAGAACACACACCATTAATCAGTTTCATAATAAATGGGTTCTTACATCATGTCATATGAAAGGATGGCCTCCTGCTAAAGTCTTCATGGCTATATATGTACCTCCTAGAGAAAAGAAAGAGAACGACAATTATTCAGATGATTCTGACCTCAGTCAAAATGAAGACGATCTTCATGACATTGAAGAGTCTAGCGTTTTTGATTATGACAGTGATGTCTATGTCAGCAGTGAAAGTCTTTCTAGTTCTGCATTGGGTCCTGCAAAAAATAAAATTGTACATTCAGTTGAAAACCTTAGTATTAATTACAACAAGGAAGGGACAAGGTCAAAGCATGGTCGTAAAGAAAGGTTTAGATCATTGGAAAATATCACATGTGGAATTGTTGGTAAAGATGATCAAGATTTAACAGAAAGTAGTGATGATTATGATGATAAAGATGATTATGGTGGTGGTAATGTTGATGATGATGATGACTATGGTGATAGTAAAGTTGATAAAGATCATTTTTGTGATGGTAATGTTGATGATGATGATGATGATGATGATTATGGTGATGGTAATGATGATGGTGATGATGATGATTATAGTGATGGTAATGATGAGGATTATTATGGTGATAGGAATGTTGAAAACGACCCTAGAGTGAAAGAAATGATAATGACAGAAAACCAGAATCAGGTTCAACAAGGAAATGGTAATGATAATGCGTTAGATGATGGTTGTGATTTCGGCAATAATGATGATTATCAGGATAATTACGATGAAAACTATGTCAATGATTATCATGAAAATGATGGCAATGATTACCACGACAATGATGGCAATGATTATGATGACAATGAGGGTGGAGATTATTATCATGATTATGGTGATTATGATTATCAAAATGATGCTGAAGATGATGATAATGAGCTTGTTGATGATAATGACCCAAGAGGTTATGATGATGGTCATGGGGATGATAACAAAAGAATTGAGAAAGAGAAGTTAACTATTGAAAATATTGAACAAGATCAGCAAGACTGTGAGGATGACAACATCAAAAAGAGTCAACAGGAACGTAATGAAGATGTTGATAGCATCAAAGAAAAAGAGGAAGAAATGATGGAAAACTGGAAAGTTGAGAAACAAGACAATGACAAAAACTCAAAAGATGAGCATCAAAATTTGCTTGATGATGACGACATTAAGGAGAAAGAGAGGATTCAGATGGAAAAATGGAAAAAAGAACAGCAACAAAATCATGATGATGATGACAATATTATTGAAAGAGAGAGATTGATGATGGAGCAGTGGAAACAACAACAGCAGGGAAGAAGTGTTCTACCAAACCATACAGATGTGAAATCAGAGCCAGCGCCATCCCCGTCTGATCCAGAGTATCAGGAAACTGACTTGTCCTTGTTGAAAGATGAAACAGAAAATACCAAAATCTGTGTATTTGTTTCGAAAGATAAATGTACATCTGCATCCTGTAAAAAACATCACCTGCCGTGTGGCTTACCGTACTTGTGGCAGATTAAGATATCCGGGAAATGGTTTTCATTTTCATTGGCGGAAAATGAAAAAATAGAAAAATCTTTCTGTGATTTGCAAGATGTTGCACCGACAGAAGTAAGTTTATACAAGTTGTTTAAGTGTATTATTTTTTGCAGCCTCCAATTTTCATGTTTAGCAAATCATGCTAACCATGCATGGCATATAAAGATTTATTTTTCAAAGTTAGATACTATATATAATTATTAAGCAATATACATGATATATGCTTAGTGCTAAAATGTTTCAATGACATAACTTTTTTCGTTATTTTAGTTTTTTCATTATTTTAGCAGGATCACTTGGATTTTAACCGAATATGATTCATAAACTTAAGTTAAAACGCACACAGGATCCTTTATCATATCATGTTTGGATTCAAATTGTTACAATAGATTAGAAAGTGAAGATTGATTGATCGATGGTTGCTTTACGTTCAGTGGCAAATATTTCATGCATGTACAGGAATAGAAGGTGAAGAGTAACAACTCAAATAAATTGCAAACTGAAGGGTCATGAGGGTAGGGGGTTTTAGTGGAGGATTTTACATTCAAATGGACTATTTTTTAACCTGATTGAATGACCATTTTTTTCAGATGAAATGTGAAGACAACAAATACAACTGTCATATTTGGTTCCAAAAGATGCATGCAGTTATTTTAGATGTGAATGGATTGCCAGCAGCTGATGATGACCAGTGGTCTACTGTCAGACGTCTGAGTACTCCATCCTTTGCTGAAAAGAAAATGACAGTCGACAGCTATCTTACACAGTGGAGGTGGTATTGGAAAGATGATGATGAGTGGACTATGTTCAACAAGGTGAGACATGTGACATTATATGATTGATTGATTGTTGGTGTTTAACGCCAATTTCAGCACTCTTGGCTATATCGTGGTGGCCAGAATTTATCGGTGGAGGTGTCCAGACAGAACCACCATTTTTACCTCCTTTTGAAAACTGGCAATTCTAGTCAATTAAGATTGGAGCCATACTCACCTGCCATGTGTGGTGTTTGAACTCACATTCTCAGTGTTGACAGACTAGTGATTGTTGTTACTACTTAGACCACTTGGCCACATAGGCCCCTTGTGAATTTTATAATCATCAGACCAAATAAGATGTAATATGAATCATTTTTGTGACCTGTGACCTCACAAATTATAATTCTACCTGACCTTACATATGGATAAAAGGAGGTTTTGGATATATATTAATGTGAGAGCAGCCAAGTGAAAAAAAGAACATTTATTTTTTTGACAATTTCATAATTTATGAAATTCAATCGAACTATGTCATTTGAATTTGTTATTCCTGGACTGAAGTTCTGCAAGTAGACATGTGTCATCCTAATGGAATCATTTTCCACCAGAAGTGGCCAGTGGTAGTACAAAAATGTAGTATAAACATAAGATTGACACACTGATAAAATATTTTGAGGCTATATACATGTATTTTTTTTCTAGGATTTATTCTTGTTCACACTTGAGAGGAAATATCAAACAAAGCAGAAGAGCTATTTGTTTTCCAAGGAGAATAATTTCTTAATGTACAAAATAGAGTTTATGAAAATGATACAGATTAATCTTGAAACAGATAAAGTTAGAGAAATTATCAGACGTCCTTTGCTTGTTTCCAAAGATGATGTTCTGCAAGAAAAATTGTAAGTTCTAAAAATTATTGTTAGCCTGTTTGAATATTTAATAAGAATGTATTGAGTACTCTAATGAGGATCTGGATGGGGTTTACAGAATAGAGAATAATGAGCAAAAGTGCACAATGATGATGTGTATGACAATTACAATTGCAAATCTTTCTGTTCATAAAAAAGGTCATTAAAGGGGTAAATTCAGTAAAAGTCATTAAGGGGAGAGCTTTCTGTATAACACTGAAGTCCTGTGCTCCACTGATTGGTAGAAAATGTTTGTAATAAATATTTTTGATAGATTAGGTTAAAAAAAAAAGGAGAAAAAATGAATGTTGAATGTACTTAATCCTTATTACTACAGGGTTGAGTAGTAATGGGGTCTGTATAGGAATTAAGTGTGAATCTACAGTGTTTGTAAACAAGGCCATGTGAATGCCCAAAAATGCTGCTTGACCCTATGTTTTTATTGTTGCAAAAGATGGTCTATATTTACACTTTCAAGAATGATATATGAAAGCTTCTGATTTCTAAAGGTAAACCAGGTATAAATTTAATTTAAGAGATAAGTTTGCATTGAAGTCAATGGGAGATTTTTTACTGAATTTACCCCTATATAGGTAATATTAAAATTGGAGTTATCTTCCTTTGTTCATAATTGAATCCACAGTATACAGGTTTTTTTTACAAACATAAAATTAGCAAGTACTGCATATATCAAATAAAACATTTACATAGATTCCACAGACAAAATTATATTAAAATTAAAAAAAATCCACATTTACATAACTTACAATGTTACAAAAGCTATACTTAATATTCAAAGTGCAAGAAAAATTACCAATATAACTTATTACTGAAAGACAGTTTTCACTCCTGTATTTTCCTTTTTAGTCTAGACAGTATACCGTTCCCATCTGCTATGGGTACACCAAAGCCAGCACATTTCTACAACTGGGACTGTTCACATGAATTTGAACCAATAGAGCTAGATGAGGCAGGGAAGGAGTACACAGATGTATTGAAGTCAATACTAGATTCTATGGACCCTTCAAAGTTTGATTTCAAATTTATTTATAGAATTCAGAACAGGAAAATTTGGAGTGAATACGACATGTGAGCATACCTTTTTTTTTAATTATTTAATGTACCAAAATGTATTCAGTGTTTAATTTTTGTTGTCACATCATATTTTGTACAGCCATTTACTTTTTAGTTAATGCTGTAAATTCAGAAACTTTTGCATGGATTTATTTTTGCAATTTTTGAAGAACATGTCAGATTGATTATTGCTATTTCAGTAAATGCTGCATAGAAATATAATGCTATCAAAATTAAAATGCAAGTTTTCATTTTTATACGACTGCAAAAAATACGACTGCAAATTTTTTGCGGTGGTATATTGGTATGACGTTGGCATTGTTGTCGTCATCCCAAGACACATTGGTTTTCGCACAATAACTTTAGTTTAAGTGAAGGGATCTCTATGAAATTTTACCATAAGGTTCAATACCACAAAAGGAAGGTTGTGATTGATTTTGGGGATTATGGTACCAACAGTTAAGGAATTAGGGGCCGAAAAGGGGCCAAAAATAAGCATTTTTGTAACTTCCAGACAATAACTTGTGTGTTAGTGTATGGATCTCTCTGACATTGTACCACAAGGTTCCATATCATAAAGGGAATGCAGGGATAGATTTTGGGGGTAATTGCCCAAAACGTTTAGGAATAAGGGGCCAAAATGGGCCCAAAATAAGCATTTTTCTAGTTTCATGACAATAACTTGTGTGTAAGTGTATGGATCTCTCTGAAATTGTACTGCAAGGTACATACCACAAAGGGAAGGCTGGGATTGATTTTGGGGGTAATTGCCTCAAAAGTTTAGGAACTAGGGGCCAAAAAGGGGCCAAAAAACAAGCATTTTTCTAGTTTCCAGAAAATAACTTGTGTTCAAGTGTATGGATCTCTCTGAAATTGTACTGCAAGGTACCATACCTCAAAGGGAAGGCTGGGATTGAGTTTGGGGGTGATGAATCATAAGGGGTTCAAAAAATGGGGGGGGGTTTCCTTTTTTCTTTTTTCCTTTTTTTTTTCTTTTTTTTTTTCTTTAAAATTTTCCAATTTAAGTTGGTTATTTTTTATTTATATATAAAAGCAAATAGAATTGATATGGTTTGATTTCATCAAAACTTGAAATATTGGGGTTCTTTGATATGCTGAATCTAACTGTGTATTTAGATTCTTAATTTTTGGTCCCATTTTCAAATTGGTCTACATTAAGGTCCAAAGGGTCCAAAATTAAACTTAGTTTGATTTTAACAAAAATTGAATTCTTGGGGTTCTTTGATATGCTGAATCTAACCGTGCATGTATTTTGATTTTGGATATTGGACCATGATAGGTAAATTAAAAATTTTTGAAGTTCTTAGACCACATTCATTCTGTGTCAGAAACCTATACAGTGTCAAATATTTAATCACAATCCAAATTCAGAGCGGTATCAAGCTTGAATGTTGTGTCCATACTTGCCCCAACTGTTCAGGGTTCAACCTCTGCGGTCGTATCAAGCTGCACCCAGCTGAGCATTTTATTCTGTTATCTATTCCATTCAATATTTGCAATAATAAAACTAAAACTTCTGAACACATTTCAGAATTGATGGTAGTTTAATCAAATTAGTTTTAAGTTTTCTTTTAGTCTTTAAAAGAAAAAAAATATTTTAAGAATGGAGGAGGACAAAGGTGTTTTGTTTTAAGTATGTGGAGAACTTCACACTTTTCCACCATTTTCTATATAAGGAAATGCCTGTACCAAGTCAGGAATATGACAGTTAATGTTTTCCATTAGTTTGATGTGTTTGAGCATCGTGTATATTGTGTTTCTAAAAAAAGTATATTGTATATTGGAAAATTTAAGTGCTCGCTTATTTTCCTGAAGACATTTTACTACGAACTTTAGCCTTTAGCTTAAATTACACTTGATTTAAGTGCATTGAACATGTGAAAAAAAAACACAGCAAAGATTTAACCGACAAAAACGGAGAAGACAACCTGACACGAAATTAACTCGAACAGGATACAATATAAATAATCTAAATATTAAGTATGCATGTAAATATTTCTGTATAGTATATACTTAAAACTAGGATTTTTGTTGCTTTGCAGAAAGAAGAAGCATATGTTAACTGATGCAGAACAAGATGGTCAAGGTCAGAACATTGACGAGAGAGATTTATTCCATGGTACTGATTCCTTAGATACCTGCCATGGTATTTGTACAAATAATTTTGACTTCCGTACCAGTGGCCGCAATGCTACTGTATATGGGGAAGGTTCCTACTTTGCTGTTCGTGCCAGATTGAGTCATAGTTATACAAAAGCAGATTCACCTACAGACATGAGATTTCTATTCCGAGCCAAAGTTTTAGTTGGAAAGTTCACAGAGGGGAATCCATCCCTTCGACGACCTCCAGAAATTCCTGGACAGGTTCATAAGCTGTATGATTCATGTGTGGACAAAGTTGAAGATCCACAAATCTTTGTTGTGTTTGATAGGAATCAGTGTTACCCAGAATACATCATCATGTACACAGACAAGGAACCAGTCAAAGTAGAGAAACCCATGGTTCAACCCTTAGTGAATCAACCCTTGGTTCAACCCTTAGTGAGTCAACCCTTGGTTCAACCCTTAGTGAATCAACCCTTGGTTCAACCCTTAGTGAGTCAACCCTTGGTTCAACCCTTAGTGAATCAACCCTTGGTTCAACCCTTAGTGAGTCAACCCTTGGTTCAACCCTTAGTGTATCAACCCATAGTTTATCCACATTGTACAGAAAGTCCAGCCTCACTACCTATGCATATGGGAGGTCCAATAGTTTATCCTCATCCAGTGGATAGATCAGCTACTCCCACAATGCAAAGTTCCATTGAGAAACCTGCTTCTAGAGAAGAAAATTCCTCAGCCCATCTAAATAAGCATTGTAAAAAAGAAAAGGATGAATGTGTTCTTCAGTAATCTACAGCACATGTATGTCTTTCTCTATATACTTGATATATATATATATTTAAGTTCAAAAACACAATGTATTTATATGTGAAAGGAGTTTGAAAGGTCATACTTGCCAACTTTTCAATATCTCTAATAGAATAGAGAATGCATCTCTTCTACATGTGACGTCATATAAGTGCTATTATCTAATAAACTATGGTTTTGAATGAGTTTTTATATGCTAAATTGCCAAATAAATCATTGGTATGCCTGTTTTGAGATACATGTATTCAGTTTGTATAACTAAGGATTTCAAGAGTCAGGTCAACACCATTCATTGGGGAAATACCCATAAATTTGGAAAGTTGGCAGGTATGCATTAAACAGGAATGTTGTTGTGAATGGACAAGTTTTTAAACATTTACAAATCAGTTTTGAAATCAAATATTATTGTCTTATTTATTTTATTCTATTGGTTGGTTGTTTATATATATATTTAAGTTAATATTTATTTGAAAGCTTTTTAATGTTTAAGTTAGTGAGATTTATTAACAGTAAAAAGGATGTGTAGTACAACAATATAGCTATTGTTTAAATTAGGATCACTATAGCTATATATATCTGCCATAAGAACCATTTATTTTGATGAAATTATTGTGCATTTGGCAATAAGCTAGTTATCAATAGCTTTTTTTAAATCTCATTGGTGAAAGTGAGAATTTTGTTTTAAAATATGTTTGATAGCATGTTAGTAGCAGAATTTATTGGAAAAATTCTTGAAAAGGGTTTGTCTATAAGGAGTGACTTGGCGTCAACAATATATCAGTTTGTGTTTAGATCAGTTAAACAGGAACGACCAGTGTTAGGTTGTTTTTATTTGGGTAAAGATGCGCAATTCATTTCAGCAAATTCATTATACATATACATTTAAGTATTGAAAAATTACACAATAAAAGTGGTGCTAATATGTCAATTATAAGGTGCAATTATTTATAGATAGTGTTCAGTGTTTTTGCAATTTTAAGGAAAAAATATGTGTTAAGTTTATACTAAGAGGCCATAATAAAATATTTTTACCTAGATTGTAAAGTTTGGGATATTTAAAATGTGTTCAATCAGTTTTTCAAATTTTGTGCGCATATAATACATGTAATACTATCAATTTGTCTGTCAAAAGATATTAGTTCAATTCTTGGTCAGATAGCTTATTTATAAATTCTTTTCATGTTTTGTAAGAGTTGCCTCCCATTTGGACAGGTTGTAAATTTTTTGTTAAGCGAATTTTCTTATTTTGTCCTAATTTTATTATTTAAATAACTTATTTGAATAAAAAATATTTTCTAGTCCTAAACTATTTAATACTCATAACTTTAATTGTAATTGTCAATACTATTTAAACATTACTATACTCTAGAACTCCATATACAAATTTTGAGTTTGGTTTGCCATTGCGGGAAACAAAACATTGCCACAATAGAAAACATTAGTTCAACCAACACTAAATTCATGTTAGTCTTCATAATGTCTAGGAAAGGGAAACTGGAAATGGGAAAGAAGTGTAATTAATGCGTTTGTCAAGACCATTTGTTCCTCTTTGCTGTTTGTTTTTGTTTGTTCATATTTTACCCCAGGAGGGGTAGTTGGTGGTATGTTTGTTTTGCTGCCTTATATTTATTGCAATTTATGTTATCTTTTATTTTTAAATTAGTTCATGACACAAAAGCTTGTAAGTACATGTTACAGATTTCTTATACGTACATATTGACACAAGTTTCTTATTTGTTTATATTGACATACAATCTAATGTCTTGTACGTACATATTGATGCAGAATCCTTATATATTGACAAAAACCAAAGCAGAGGAAGAGCATATGTATAACTTGTATAACTGTTCTAATATCGGAGTCATATTGAGGCCTTTAACGACAGCAAAAGCTGACATCTTTCTACATGTTATATAAAAAGCCCCTGCCACCAGTTGGACATGGTAGAATTCTTTGTGCTAGATGTCAATTAGGCTGTGCAACAAATCAAACAGAAGTTTGGTAGTAGCAATAGATTACAGACTATATTGGTTGAAATAAGGCTAACATTTGTTGTTATGGGTGTATTGTTGATACAGTTATCATATAGGTATGGACTTTATTGACACAAGTTTGCTTTCAAGAAGGACAACTCTTGCAATAAAGTTAACTGAATAGAAAAAAAAATAGCTTGATGAGAGTGAAAACAGGGAATCATAGGTCATGATTGACAATTTATGGGGAGAACACTGAAAATAAAATTCTTGAATGATTTGATTCTTATAAAGCAAGTTCCTTTCTGAGTTGTCCTATTTTATCTGTTTCTTTTTAATTAATGAATCAGTCTTTATATTAAAACATGGAGGATGATGTCCCTTTAAGATATATTTTGAAATATATTAGTTTGTGTTTACCATCAGTGCTGTTTCATTATTATCTGGAATGCAGTTGTATTAGCATTGGCACAGCTCGTTTTAATGGAGATTATTTTTTCGCTCCACCTCAGTCATGGTCTATTGACTTTGAAACTTTTGCATAGTTTACGTGTTGAGTTTGTGTCAGTTTAAGATGAGCCACTAATGGGGAGTAAATTATATTTTGTATGCAGTTGTTAAGGTCAGTTAAAGGAGTTCATCTGTAAATTTGTCCATACATCCAAATGACCTTCCTGTATCGGGTTAAATGTTTGGGTCAAGGTCATTTACCATTAGGTTAAGGTCATCAATTTGCAATTTAGTACACATGTTCATGATAAAGATATATGCCAAAATAGGGTTTTGAATCAGATTTTGCAGTTTATGAAACTGTGGGTTGGGCATGGTTGTCCTATGGGCATATTCTTCATGTTCTTGTTTAAAGATGTTTTTGAGCAAACTTAAGTGTTGGTTGGACACAAATCATTGTTATTTGCTTGTTGTTATACACATCAATTTAGTGCATATGTTCATGATAAAGATATATGCCAAATTATGGTTTTGAATCAGATTTTGCAGTTTATGATACTGTGGGTGAGGCATGGTGTCCTATGGACATATTCTTGTTTAAAGATGTTTGTAGGCGAACCTAAGTGAAGGTTGGACACAAATTATTGTAATTTGCTTGTTATACACATACACTATTCTTATACTATGTATATGATAGTTAATAATTGGTTTATTTTAGCATTTCTGTTATTGTTTGTCAATGCATAATGCCAATTAAGTATAGTGTATTTACATTCTTTTTTTACATATCTTTCATTTTGTTAAAATTAATATGTATTATTTTCTCTTTTTCTTTTGAGCATAATGCAGAAATAGTGCTTACAAAAATGTATATATTTTTTTTTTTGTGAATTGATTTTTGTTTACTAGTCAGTATATTTGTGATTTGCTAGTCCTTATTTACATGCAATTTCCTAGTCCTAATTTAATGGTGATTTGCTAGTCCTTATTTAATGGTGATTTGCTAGTCCTTATTTAATGGTGATTTGCTAGTCCTTATTTGATGGTGATTTGCTAGTCCTCATTTAATGGTGATTTCCTAGTCCTTGTTTAATGGTGATTTCCTAGTCCTAATATAAATGTGATTTGCTAGTCCTAATTTAATGGTTATTTGTTATTATTAGCTGAATTGTGATGCAATATTATAAATTTAATTGCAATTTACAAGTCTTAGTTAAGGTGCATTTGATTATGTTTAGTTTGATTATTTACATTTAGATAGATCTGTAATTGTTTTTTGCTTATCATATCCTGTATCAGCATTGATATTTTGTTGATATTTTTTTATTTATTTATGTAAATTATTTTCAGGTTTTTGTCATGATGAGAATTAACTGTTAACATGGTTAATGTGGATTAATTTATTTTCGTGGGTACCAATTTCCTTGGATTAAGGAAAAATTGTATTTTTGTGGATATTTGATTTTATGGTTTTACAAAAGTCTGCATACAAGCTTTAAGCCTATAGAAAAATTTTACTTCTTTAAACATTTAAATGGTTCACATATACCAATAAAAAACCACAAAAATTGGTATCTCACAAATAATGAATAATGAATCTACAGTACTTAAAATCCATGGTTCTTTAGACCCTTGGTAAAAGTTCACCTTTGTCTAACAGTCATTTTGGAATACGACCAATTATTTTCACTGTATTCTTTATCTTGTTTAAGCGGTCGTCTCTCTAGCACAGTCAGAGTCATTTATAATTTGACCAAATTGCAGTTTCAACTCCTAATAATGGTCATTTTGACCAGTCATGGAAATAACATGATATCTTTAGTATGCTATATCGCATGATGGGATATTTTTTCATGTTTAATAATGGGATTAAATTAGTCGTTTAATGATAAAAAATCTCACAGAAAATCAAAATTAATTGTATTTTTGATGCAGTGTTCTCATTGGGGCACACATATGCCTCATGGCGGAATGATTTTCTGACTGGTCGTGCCAAAACTTATGCATCTGTAGAGCAAGTCCTTATAACACAAATTCCTGACAGTATATATCGAAGTTAGGCACTATCAGTGAACAGCATCCTTATATTTAAAACCTGAAGAACATGGAACTTATTTTTCCCGAGCATATGTTTCATATCTTTCATAGAAATAATTATCAAATTATCAAATTTGTGCTAACAAATGGATTTGAATGGCTATTTAATCAAAATGACATTGTAAATAGCACATTGAAAACTGTGTAAACAAGCCTAGTTGATTAAGATGATTAGATAATGCTAATAAAAATAAATATATTATACATTATTTTAACTGTAATAAAGGGGTTGGTAGTTTTGACTCTGATTTAAAGTATAAGGAAATAGTCAAGTATAAGATGAAAGAAATTAAAATAAGTAATTTCTAAATATATTCACCTTAAAAAAAACTATCAAATTGTATTTGTAGATTTTTATAAATTGCATTTTAACTTATGTCTTTTTTTATATGTCTAAGAAGCTTTCTCTACTAAGAACCTTATTTTGAAGAATGACATTTTGTTTTAAATTACTATAATCTATCATCACACTGGTTAATTTCTTGTATTGATTAAATTGTATGCAAAAATGACAAGTGCACTTAGTAGGTATATTGTTATTCAAAAGCAATGATCGGGTTTCTTCAGTAGTAAAACTGTTCAATATGAAATTGTATGAATGTATTAGGCAGTTTATTGAGTAGTAGTTCAAAATTATAAGAATCATGTAAAATCTAATTGTGCAAAATACCTCACTAAAAGCTATGCATTTTTTTATGTCAGTCATTTGCAATAAACATGTTCATGTAGATGGCCGTGTAATATTTCCATCTACAGCATTTCATATATCAGGAGAGATAATTGGAATACATTTTACAAAAGATTCAATAGAATATCAAGGAAATGTCTCCCAAAGAATGGGTTTAGTGATGCATTCTATAGAATATGTATCTCACTTTTTTAAGGGTCCATTTGAAAAATTATATTTGAACTTCGATTTACTTGTATATCCTTAATAATGTATAATATATTCTTAATAAGATATAGAAAAAATCTTATTTGTAGGGTTTTAACCCATCAATCAGATTTTGCATGATTCTTTAAAGTAGTACTTTAAAAATCAAATCAATCAAACAGAAATATATTGCTAAGTTGTTATCCTCTATTCTTATTTATTGTGCATTTACTTAAAGGTAAAAAAGACTGCAGGAGCTCATTTTCACTACTTATAAGATAAATATAAAATGACAAAATAATTTTGAGACTAAGATAAAAGTTAGAATGGCAAAATGATTTTGACATTCAAATACAAAATGAAATGACAAAAATTCACTTCATTACACAAGTTTGAATTAAACCAGTCTTATATATATTTATAAACAAGTCTAAATTTGAAAACAACGTTCAAACCTATGATTGCGTTGGATAAAAACCGCAATTTTTATACGTGTGCATTCAAAACAAATTTCTTGTTAGAGGGGTCTAAATACAACACAAACAACATTTTCCAAAAGACCAAAAAAGTGAAAAAGTATATTTTAACAAAACGCATTTGACTTACAGGTCGAACAACAAATGTTCTTAAACCCTGCTGACTGCCATTGGCGATTGCCAAATAAACGGATCACCGATGTAATAAATTGATCTTAATTTTAAATTTAATACTAAGCAGAAAACAATAAACTTGCGGAAAAGATGATATACCACAAACAACAGGTGCAAAGGTTTTTGTACACCATATCCTGATATATATATATATATTGTTATAATGTTATAATTCATTGTTAATTATCAATAAAATTTCAGCTTTACAGGTTTGAGCAGTTCATATTTATACACAATTTGCTGCATGTTTCAATGATGAAGTGAAGTTCTCATTTTTTTCTAAATTGGAAAAGATTAAACTACTGAAATGAGATATTAAATAAGCTACCAAATACTTTTTGCCTCAAGAAAGATTATCAGGTTCATCATTTACATTATTATGGGTTGTAGTTATATTTGAAGGACATCTATCAATTAATCCACTTGTACTCACCTAACCTTGTACTGCTATTATAGTGTAAATCTGTTTATCAGCAAATCATCGAAATTCAGATTGTCAGTGATGTATTTTATATGATAATAAGGAGTTGCAGTCTACTTTCAATTGAGACAACTATTTGCTAAAGGATGCGAAAAGTAATGGAATCTATAAACAAAAGCTGAAGGTAGTGGTCAATGGTGTATTTCATATAAAAACAAGGATATTTTATGTCATATACATTATATGGAAAAAAGATATGTGGTATAATTTCAATGAGACAACTATGCACTAAATGATACAATAATTATTGTGTCTAAACATCAGGTCTGACTACGGTGTTCTTCATATAAATTTTGTGGGGTCAAGATGATTACAAGGATTTGACGAACCTACCCAGGTTCTCATCCTAAAATGCATGTAATATTTGCCACTGAATATTAAACACTAATCTTTTCATTGAAAACATGTAAATATATACATATTAATGAACACAAAACATATCTGGAAATCTATGTTATTAGGAAGATATGAAAATGAAAAGGAACGTGATGGGAAAATATTCAATTGATGCTTATTCAGTGATAAAACCATCACACCACTTTCCAATTGCATATATTCATTATTTTAAAATGAACTGAGACGATGAGAAAGAACACATTGATAACGGAAGTTGAGTTGAAAATATCTTTAATAGAAAAAGAATAAAATAGGACTTCTCTGATAGAAGTATCTAGATATGTGATTTCAATGTAAAAATAAGTGATAGAATTGCCAATTGGACAACTGTCCACCAGATTCCAAATGATGTGAATGTAAGCAATATAGGTCACTGCTTGAACTTCAATAATGAGCAAAAACCCACAATGCAATTAAAAATGTGAAACAGTCACACTGAGAAAATCTACAATTTGTGACAAACCAATAAACATGACCGACAACAACAAAAGACACGTTGCAGTACAGGTTTTTGATTTGGGACAGGCACATCCAGAATGTGTTGGTGAGCACATAACCCTCCCCTAACATAGACCAGTGGTGAAACAGCAAAATCTAAGAGCAAATTATTAAAACGAGTTTGAAATTCCTGACTTGTCAGATTGACACAAAGCTCAAAATACAACTTACATAAAGACCGATGACAAAAGTGCACTTACATTACTTTAGATTTTTTAAAGTCCGGGCCTTTTATAGATAGTTCAAAACCAATCAAACTAATAAATATATCATGTTCTCCTAGACTTAAATATCAATCACTATATATCCAACAAATACAATATTGTAAAGACGTCAAAAGCAGTCTGAGAAAAACATTACCTTAGCTGTCCCTCAATAACCCAATACAAGATACTACTACGTCAATAATGTTGAGACAGCTTTTTCCACGAGACGTATATGAATCTGAACGGCAACCTCAAGTGATAAGGTGTAACTTTCATGATGAGGCCTGTTTCCAAGTAACAATACTTAATAACCCAACAAATAATGTTTTGTGGATTTGTTTGTAGGAGATTACATCCCTTTGTCATATGTCGTATATATATTTACCAGTGCTAATACAATCTAAAATTTCTACTGAATATTAAAAAGAAGATGTGGTATGATTGCCAATGAGACAACTCTCAAGAGACCAAATCAGCTGTAGGTCACCGTACGGCCTTCCAACAATAAGCAAAGCGCATACCGCATAGTCAGCTATAAAAGGCCCCGGAATCACAAATGTAAAACAATTCAAACGAGAAAACTAACGGCCTAATTAATGTACAAAAAATGAACGAAAAACAAATATGTTACAGGCTCCTGACTTGGGACAGGCACATACATACAGAATGTGGCGGGGTTAAACATGTTAGCGGGATTCCAACCCTCCCCCTAACCTTGGACAGTGGTGTAATAGTACAATATAAGAACATAAGTACAACATATGAAGCATGAAACGAAGGATCATTTGACTAACATTTAAAAATTGTGGGTGCTTTTAAGCTTTGTATATCTTTTTCGTAGCGTAACGTTTCACATGCATTCATATTAATATTTTATTCCAACGTCATATTTACGTTAATTATAGAGCTGAATTTCTATATCAATTTTAACTCATATGAAAAGTATATGGGAGCAGTTTTTTAATTGTGATAAGTGAAGAGCAATCAAATAAGCTTTAGATTAACCCATTCAGTGCCCTTTTCTTCTGAAAGTTAAATCATTTTGCTAAATACTAAGTCAAATAATAATAATTACATGATTAGCTAAATACGAATTCATCAATAATCAAGAGAAGATAACTAATTCTAGTTCCACTTTATATTTAAAGGAGGATGGATGATACGGGTTATCTGAAATTGAAATGTCTCTACAAGATATTTTTATTCAAATTTTCTCTAATTCTTACATGAGTTATCCTTTTCCTGTCCTGTTGATTATTTTTATTTAACTAACGTGTGGTTCGTTTAATCTTAGTTCTTTATTTGACCAAATTCGATTATGACGTAATATATTCTTGCTTTCCTCTGAATTTCCTATTATGACGTCATGAAAAAAGGCAATCATGCCTGATAACCTCACATAGAAAGAACACATCTGTTTGCAGACCATTCGAAAGGAAGGATTGAATTTGTCTGCATATCATTTAAATAAAGGCAACAATAGTATACCGCTATTCGAAATTCATAAATCGATTGAGAAAAAAACAAATCCGGGTTACAAACTAAAACTGAGGGAAACACATCAAATATAAGAGAACAACGACACAACAGAAACACAACTCTAAAATGCAACACACACACAGAAACGAACTATAATATAACAATGGCCATTTTCCTGACTTGGTACAGGACATTTTAAGAAAATATGGTGGGTTGAACCTGGTTTTGTGGTCAGCCAAACCTCCCGCTTTTATGGCAATAAAAATGAATACGTAAAACAACCTAAATCAGCACATAAAAAGGCACAGCCGAACAACGTATTATATATTAGCCGAAGAGATCGACGCACAATGTGACGTCACATATAAATTTCTATAAATTTCCAAAAAATAGGATAGAGTTCAAGATTAGGTTTGTTATACCGATATGACATGTATTAATAACAATGAAAATTACAATACTTATTAATATACAATTATGGTAGTAATTAGATAATTAATTGTATTATCAAGCTATGTCGGTATTTCTTCTAAATCAAACTGTAAACCAAATACATCGTATAAATTTAGTTGACCCAAACTAAAATCTTATAAATGAACTGGGTGATTAATTATCTTTACCGTAACACACGAATAGAACAGAAAAAAAAATTAAGATTTACAACTACAAACGATAAGACATTTGACAAAATCCGATGAGAATAACAAATAAAACATCAAAACCAAATACATGGATTTTGGATAGAAAAATACCGTGACACGTCTTATAGCAATGCGAATTCACACTCAGCAAAACACGTTCGGTATTTAAAAGATCAGACGACGTAATGGCAAACCACAATCTAACACGTGGTAAAAATTTCCTTTGTTAGTTTGGACAAAGACACATCATATGAATCAACCAATGTGACACTGTGATGGTGTCCATAAAATTTACGGAGTGTCATATTTAATCTGTCCTCCTCATAACTTTGTTGGAGCAGTTTCTGCGTTAGGAGCTCACTCCTGTATATGAAGTCCGTATAGTGTGAACATGCACGAGCATAACGTATCAACTGAGATATGTAAACACCATACGAAGGGGCAGCGGGTATTTTACTGCTGAGAAATGGGAAATTGATAATTAGGAAGTTGAAATCGTCCCGTTTATCATAGATTTTCGTGTGAAGTCGTCCATCTGTGTCAATATTGAGGAAAAGATCAAGGTATGAAACAGTCCTTCTAGTATCAGTAGTATCCTTAATTTCAAGTTCACTGGGATATATGAGATGTAAGTAATGGCTGAAATATTGGTTATTCAATGATAGGACATCATCAATATATCTGAAAGTAAAATTAAAGAATTTCGCAAGGTGCTTTTCCTTTTTGTCTTTAAGAAGGTTCTGAATGAATTCTGCTTCATACGAGTACAAAAACAAATCGGCCAGTAGGGGTGCACAATTAGTACCCATTGGAATACCGACTGTCTGTTGAAATATAAATCCTCCAAACTCAACAAATATATTGTCGATCAAAAAGTCCAGCATTTTGATAATATCATCTTCAGTATAATTTCTGGTAGATTCAGTTTGGTTCTTCACAAAATATGAATTATTGTAACCCAAAACAAGAAATTTGTATCTACGATTCCCATTTTTATAGAAAAAGCTCTGTTTAATGAGATGGTGAAGTCGATCTTTCAACAGTTAAATTTTAAATATTTAAAACACTCGACCAGCCTCCCGTTTTAAATTAGAAAATTTAACTGTCTCGTGTGAATAAAAATCGTGTCACACTCGATGCAGTGGTAGAATCTATATTTATTTGATATTTCAGGATTTATTTCAAATGGTGGTATGTTTGTTATAACTATAGAATATATGTTATAGGAAATAGAAGAAAGGCTTTAGATTTTAACTCTTGAATGTTTAGGTTACCTTGGGACGCATTACTATTCCTAGGGTTACCTGTTTTAATACCTTCTTACAATGTTGACCTTATGTGGATTTGGCTATATTTATTGAATTTCACTTTTGACTAAAACGCTCCTCTAATTTAAGATATTTATGCATCCTGTCTCCCATTGTCCATTAAAAAGAAAAATACCTTGAATGCGCTTTATTTGTTTTTTTTTTTCAATTTAATATTATATATAGGCAATTGTAGTTTACCGATGTTCAAATCAAACTTATCGATTAAGACAAATCAAGCACAGGCACGTGTCTCTGAATTTTTGTCCCTATATACCATAATATGAGTTATATTAAGGTATGTATAGGAAAAACAATTTCAGAGACAAGTGTCTGTAAAATCAAGGTAATAAACAAAAGTTGAAATAATCACATGAACACCAAAAAGGAGCTAGACCAGGTGCGTCAACTTTGTAAGCGCTTCCTGTTATACATGCATCATCCGCCATGCGAATCCACACTCAGACAAATTTTATTAAATCGGTGAATTGACAGA
Source organism: Mytilus californianus (assembly GCF_021869535.1). NCBI lineage: Eukaryota > Metazoa > Mollusca > Bivalvia > Mytilida > Mytilidae > Mytilus > Mytilus californianus. Next base: position 51,421,160 of record NW_026262593.1, read on the forward strand.
TTAGATGACTAGTGTGGTATCTAAAGAACTAAAATTTTCAAAAACATGTCGCTTTGGAGTTGAGACACATATATATCGTACTGATCAACTAATTCGAGATACTGACCGTATTTTTGATTTCACTCAATTTACATTTAGTACTTTTCTGAACTTTGTAGTACGGACTTGAGTATCCCTTTTTACATTTCAATTACTGTTCCCTAAAATGTTAAATATATTCATTACTTTTCTAAATTATTTCTTTTAATTGTTTTCGTTATGGTTGTATACGAAATTGTGTATTTTCCTGCAATATTTTTTTCAATGAGGATTTTAAGTACAACCCGGGTAAGTTAACACTTTAGTACTGTTAAGACATTTGGTTTTATAATAATTATATATATCATTAGCCTTTTTAACTGACGCTATTTAAATGTGCTGTAATTTTTATATATTTCATTCACTGTTGTTGAATATAATTCATTAAACTGTAAACGAGATGTAATTTCTTTGCCCGCTGTAAATGTGTCTACGTTTTGTCAAAATTAATTGCCTAAAATTAAATTTAATATTGTATTTTTATATACTTACTTCTGCTCGCCCGTATATAGTAGGTTTTGAAAGGGGTATAGCCAAGCAAAACAAATGTTTTGCATGCATGTTTAGTCTGTTCATTTCTTAATTTTATTTAGATTGAAAAAGTAGTGCTTTTAATTAAGAGCTGGCTATTATCAAACAAAGTAAGACGTGTACCTTGCCATTTTAGCAGAAAATTATTCTGGCTCAATGTTAATGTTAATGGGAACTGATTTATTTTATTATGGTTATTTCGGAACTAGGTTAATTATGCTTGCGCCAGGCTTTTTTCGTCTGTCATACAAGTGAGAGGTACAGCTAGCTATAAAACCAGATTAATTCACCATTTTTGTCGAGCCTTCGACTTTTGTCGAAAAAGCGAGACATAGCGATCCTACATTCCGTCGTCGGCGTCGTCGTTGTCGTCGTTGTCGGCGGCGGCGGCGTCCACAAATATTCACTCTGTGGTTAAAGTTTTTGAAATTTTAATAACTTTCTTAAACTATCCTGGATTTCTACCAAACTTGGAAAGAAGTTTGTTTATGATCATAAGATAGTATCCAGAAGTAAATTTTGTAAAAAAAAATCATTTTTTCAGTATTTTACTTATAAATGGACTTAGTTTTTCTGTCAGTTAACATTACATTCACTCTGTGGTAAAAGTTTTTGAAATTTTAACAAACTTTCTTAAACTATCTTGGATTTGTACGAAACTTGGATAGAAGCTTGTTTATGATTAAAAGCTAGTATCTAGAAGGAAATTTTGTTAAAATTTTGTTCCATTTTTTCCTTATTTTACTTATAAATAGACTTTTCTTTCAGTTAACATTACATACAGTCTGCAGTTTAAATTTTTCAGAACATTTATTAGATTCATAAACTATCCAGGATTTTTACCAAACTTGGACAGAAGCTACTTACAATCAAAAGATATTATAGAGAGGAATATTTTTATTAATTTTTTTCCTCATTTTTGTTGAGCCTGCGATTAACAGCAAAAGTAGACGAGACACTAGCTGGGTTCCGCGGAACCCTTACGAATTTTCTTCACAAGGAAATGCCTGTACCAAATCAGCCATAAGACAGTGATTTTCCATTTGTTTGTTGTGTTTGAGATTTTGATTTTGCTATTTGATAAAGGACTTTCCGTTTTGAATTTTCCTTGTAGTTCGGTTTTACTTTTTTTTTTATTTTGCTTTTTTTTACACACATGCACACAGATTCAACTTACTTAACACTACTTAATTAAATTAATATAGAAATGTAATAGTTAGAATTATTGAACTTTTGTGGTTATCTGATTATTTGCTTACTTAACCTTATTAATTGACATAAAACTAAATGATAATGTGATGAAAAGTACCTGATTTTAACTAATTTTGCTACACCTATCGTTTTAGATCTATTTACGGTCACATTTATCATTGACAGAAATATTTCATATTCATATTAAATTTTTCAAAAGTCATTGAAATTCAAAACATAACTATGCAATATCGAATATACTAATAAAACATATTTCATCGTGGTATCTTCCAAAGTTTTAACATCAAAGACTTAAGAGTTTATGTATTAAGAAAATATTGTATATATATGTTGCTCTTATATTTTGAGTACTCTCAGAAGTTTCATTATATCCTCAACAATAATTGAAAATTTATTAAAATATGCATATCAACTCTGTAAAAGATAAAGGGCAATAACAAAATTTTTAATACTTTACACTTGACAAAATTCAAGTTATGACTCTATGATGCTTGATCTATTTTTTTGATTGTAGTCGCTATATAAACCACGTTTTGGTGTTTCAATAAACTTCTACTTGGTAATTGATTTGGCTTTTTAAATGTTGGGCCACCCTCCTCCTTCTCCTCCTCCTTCTCCTCCTCATTATCATCATCATAAATTACCTAGCCGGCAGAGGTGATTCGAGTATAGTCACAAACATGAGATGATTACTCAGGATGATAACTTGACAACATCATATGAAGATACCCTCTTCTAAACTGACATACTGAGCTGTCCATTTCATATGCTGGATCGCAATGTTTTAGTCTGCATAAAACCATGTAATACTTTTCAGACATATCATTCTACCTCCGAACTAACAAGTTTTTAATCTATCTTTTTCAACTTTTACATGCTTAGCTAAAATGTACAAGATAAATAAAAAATAAAAGATAAATCAATCAAATCTACTTATTATGTAGGCCAGGGGTCATTGACAAAACATCAGAACACATTCAAATCAAATTTATTATGGAACATCAAAGAAGTTATCCGTAAAATGGAAATGAGTTTTACTACATAAAAGGATGTTACAGTTTCATTGAATTCCATCTGGTTTTTAAGTTTGATCCCTCAATGACAAAATCAATCGCATAGAAAAATAAATTGAAATACTTGTAGGTCTGTCTTAAACATTTTACGTTATTATACTTCTTGTTGAAATACAAGATTTTGATTGGCTATTACAAGGAAGATCATTTACTCTTTCCCATGGCTCAGCGAAAGACAGTTTTTGAATGTCACCCTCTCACGCAAAGAAAATTCATAATTCTAAGGACAATGAATTGAATTTACATCAATGATTTTAAAGACGAGCTCAAGTCCTATACTTTGTGGCCTAAAAACTTTATTCATATACTGTCAAAATAAAAAATACATTTGCTTCACTTTTGTTGTTATCTAATAATTGTAACGTTGTTATGAACATAAGCTCATAATCTGTATCTTTCATTTTAACACTTAAAGACAATAATGATAGAACATTCAGTAAAATAAATTAAATACCACATAGCTGAGGGGTGATGGAGCAGATTTTTACTCTGAGAAAATATTGTCAACCGAGGCAATGTCAAGGTTGACAATGTTTTTTTTCGAAGGATACCAATCATCTTTGTGTTATTTATATTATGGAATTTAGGGTTTTCTGCAAATATGAGCAAACCATTTTATGCGCTCTGTTTTTTTCCTACATCTTATATATTATTTAACATTGTTATGCTGATATTTAGAGTAGTTATGAATATAAAATGTGTTTTCACTGTTGATCCAATAGATGGATCTGTCTGAGAGTTGTCATTTGTTTAAACATATTTTTCCAAATAATTATTTCTCCGACTGTATCGTACGATCCTTAACGATAGATTTTTAGCTAATTTGCAATCAATTCCATCTTCATGCCTAATTAACATGTACTGTGTTTCAACTCCTGATTCTACTGACGAGGAAATGTAACACTAGGCCACCGATAGCTGAATTATTAAGTTCAGTCTAGGTGGCCGTGTGGTCTAGAGCGATGGACACAGTGCAGGTGGTGTTGTCTTGATATCCCAATAACATGAGTTCGAATCCCGGCGAGGGAAGAACAAACAATGCTTCCGCAAATTTGCAGATTCAACATTGTTGTGCTGATATTTAGAGTAGTTATGAATATAAAATGTGTTATCAGCCGTGTTTCACCTTCACTGGTGATCCAATGGATGAATCTGTCGTAGAGTTGTCACTTGTTTAGACGTTCTTATATATACATCGTGATCATACTGATGAAGGATATCTGTTATCCGAAATATTTAACATTTGTTCATTTTATTATTATTTTTTGGTGATGTTGTACCCTTTTAGACTTGTTATATATTATATTTTATAGTGAACTGTATCATAATTATATGATCCATCGTCCTGTAAGATTTATCGTTGGCTATTATTCAGTCATTTATATATATATATATATATATATATATATATATATATATATATAGATTGCCTAACAATGTAATTTTAACACACTATTTAGTATGTAAATATAAGAATGTTTAAAATATTTACAAAATGATGAAAATAAACGCAATATTTCGCTAGACTAACTAGCTTTATCAAGCGTGCATCTATCCAGGTGAAATCGGATGTAGATGATAAGAAACTTTTGCAGCTCAATGTATATGTTGCACTTGAATTAAGCTGCCTTGAAAATAATACATAATTTGGATGAAGTTCAAGATTTTTACAAAATTGGTAGTTGAAGTTAGCAACGTCCATTGGCCAATATTACAGGATAAAAAGGACGATGCTGTGTACTAAATTATTCTTTATCTTTCCTGTATCTTTTCTCATCTTTTTCGTTAAGACCATCAGGTTCTAAAGTGTGGAGTTGGTGGATCCAAAAATTTTCCCTTCTCCTTCTCGCCGTGGTGTCCCACTCGGTGTTGACTTCTATGATTTGGAAGGTAACATTATCAAAAGAATGTTTCGTTGAACGAAGATGTCTTGTGAGAGGACAGTTTTTGTTGGTTTTGTACCATGAACGATGGTTATTGAGCCGAATATTAAATTTGTCCATTGTTTCTCCCACATACTGAATGCCACATGTGTCACATGTTAATATATAAATTGAGTTCTCCGTTTTACAGTTGGAATTTGAGTAGATGGTATAATTTTGTTTAGTAACGGAGCTGATGAAAGAACTGCTTGTATTGGCAGCTTTACAACACAAGCAGTTCCTTCGACCACATTGTTTGTAGCAACCGGGAGATGGAGTAGGCTGCTTTGCTAATACAGATGTCACTAATTTGTCACGGATGTTTTTAGGTCTTCTGAAGGCCATGACTGGTGGTGAGGAAAATACTTTTTTAAGATTTGAATCATTTTCTATAATTTTCCAATGCTTCTGAACAATGGAAGACACATTTTTAAAATCAGGATGGTAAGTGAGTACAAGGGGTGTTCTGTTAGCTGCTTTATTCTTATCTTTGTACTCTAGAAGTTCTTGGCGACTAGTTTTGTTTGCTCTTTCGAAAGCGCTATCAATGATGTTGTTATTGTATCCTCGAACAACTAGATGTTTACGTAGTTGTCCAAGTCTAGCATTTTGCGTATTTTCAGTAGAGCATATTCTCTTGATTCGCAATGCCTGGCTGAATGGGATGCCACGGGAGCAGTGTTTAGGATGGCAACTTTTAGGAGAAAGGAATTGATGTTTGTCCGTTTGTTTGGTATGAAGGTCCGTTATAATGGTTCCGTTCTTGATGTAACTCGTAGTGTCGAGGAAGTTTATTTTCTCCATAGATGATTCATATGTAAATTTTATTGAATGGTGGAAAGAGTTACAGTGTCCTAGAAATTCATTAAGATGTTCTTGTGAATCTGTCCATTTGAAATCAATATCGTCAATGAATCGGAACCATGATAAGGGCTGGTATGGAGCACTAGCCAAGAGGCGTTTTTCAAGTTGGCCCATAAATATGTTGGCATATGACGGGGCCATTTTTGTGCCCATACTAGTACCGTCTATCTGGAGATAATGTTTTTCATTGAACGGATCATATAAACCCGAAGGCAAATATAATACAAGCCCAAACGAATAAATATAAACAAGTCTAAATTGAAAACAACGTTCAAACCTATGATTGCGTTGGATAAAAACCGCTAGCACAAAAATGGCCCCGTCATATGCCAACATATTTATGGGCCAACTTGAAAAACGCCTCTTGGCTAGTGCTCCATACCAGCCCTTATCATGGTTCCGATTCATTGACGATATTGATTTCAAATGGACAGATTCACAAGAACATCTTAATGAATTTCTAGGACACTGTAACTCTTTCCACCATTCAATAAAATTTACATATGAATCATCTATGGAGAAAATAAACTTCCTCGACACTACGAGTTACATCAAGAACGGAACCATTATAACGGACCTTCATACCAAACAAACGGACAAACATCAATTCCTTTCTCCTAAAAGTTGCCATCCTAAACACTGCTCCCGTGGCATCCCATTCAGCCAGGCATTGCGAATCAAGAGAATATGCTCTACTGAAAATACGCAAAATGCTAGACTTGGACAACTACGTAAACATCTAGTTGTTCGAGGATACAATAACAACATCATTGATAGCGCTTTCGAAAGAGCAAACAAAACTAGTCGCCAAGAACTTCTAGAGTACAAAGATAAGAATAAAGCAGCTAACAGAACACCCCTTGTACTCACTTACCATCCTGATTTTAAAAATGTGTCTTCCATTGTTCAGAAGCATTGGAAAATTATAGAAAATGATTCAAATCTTAAAAAAGTATTTTCCTCACCACCAGTCATGGCCTTCAGAAGACCTAAAAACATCCGTGACAAATTAGTGACATCTGTATTAGCAAAGCAGCCTACTCCATCTCCCGGTTGCTACAAACAATGTGGTCGAAGGAACTGCTTGTGTTGTAAAGCTGCCAATACAAGCAGTTCTTTCATCAGCTCCGTTACTAAACAAAATTATACCATCTACTCAAATTCCAACTGTAAAACGGAGAACTCAATTTATATATTAACATGTGACACATGTGGCATTCAGTATGTGGGAGAAACAATGGACAAATTTAATATTCGGCTCAATAACCATCGTTCATGGTACAAAACCAACAAAAACTGTCCTCTCACAAGACATCTTCGTTCAACGAAACATTCTTTTGATAATGTTACCTTCCAAATCATAGAAGTCAACACCGAGTGGGACACCACGGCGAGAAGGAGAAGGGAAAATTTTTGGATCCACCAACTCCACACTTTAGAACCTGATGGTCTTAACGAAAAAGATGAGAAAAGATACAGGAAAGATAAAGAATAATTTAGTACACAGCATCGTCCTTTTTATCCTGTAATATTGGCCAATGGACGTTGCTAACTTCAACTACCAATTTTGTAAAAATCTTGAACTTCATCCAAATTATGTATTATTTTCAAGGCAGCTTAATTCAAGTGCAACATATACATTGAGCTGCAAAAGTTTCTTATCATCTACATCCGATTTCACCTGGATAGATGCACGCTTGATAAAGCTAGTTAGTCTAGCGAAATATTGCGTTTATTTTCATCATTTTGTAAATATTTTAAACATTCTTATATTTACATACTAAATAGTGTGTTAAAATTACATTGTTAGGCAATCTATAATTTTATTTGTGTAATTGAATTAATCTCTGTACTGATTAATCCACACTCCCATAGATTTGTATGTCATGTGCTGCTATTTATAGGCACTTATATATATATATATATATATAATTCGTCTAAATAACAGCTCAACAATGTTAGATCTGTAAATTTGCGTTAGAAAATTCCCGGGCCGGGATTCGAACTCATGCTACTGAGATATCGTGGCACCAAATCGCCTTGCACTGTGCCCGACGCGCTAGACCACTCGACCACCTAGGCTCTACAATGATAAAGCTTTTGGTGGCCGGGTGTTACCTTTCCTCGTCAGTTTTAATCTAGCGTCGTAACACAGTACATGATATATAAAATGCAATTGTTACAAATCAGCTGAATTATCTTTTGTAAAAGATCCCCTAAATTAATGTAAGATGCAGTCACAAAAATAATTGTATTATAAGTACGTCTGAACCAGTGACGACAGATTTTATCCATCGGATCACCAGTGATGGTGATACAAGGCTGAAAACACACACATATATATATATATATATATATATATATATATATATATATATATATATATATGGTGTACAAATATGGTGTACGGATATGGTGTACAAATTTTTGCACCTCATGTTTGCGGTATACCATCTTTTCCGCAAGTTTATTGTTTTCTGTTTGGTAATAATTTGATAATAAGATCTGTTTTGTTACATCTTGTGATCCGTTTATTTGGCAATCGCCAATGGCAGTCAGCAGGGTTTAAGAACATCAGTTGTTCGACCTGCTAGTCAAATGCGTTTTGTTAAAATATACTTTTTCACTCATTTGGTCTTTTGGAAAATGTTGTTTGTGCTGTATTTAGACCCCTCTACCAAGAAATTTGTTTTGCATGCACACGTATAAAAATTGCGGTTTTTATCCAACGCAATCATAGGTTTGAACGTTGTTTTCAATTTAGACTTGTTTATATTTATTCGTTTGGGCTTGTATTATATTTGCCTTCGGGTTTATATGATCCGTTCAGCCTATTTTGACTCTTTCAAAATTCAAGAGTCTATCCTAAATTGAGGTAAATTATATGGCCTTCCAAATACCGTTTCGATTCCTAACATCACTGAAGAGACATTTATTGTCGAAATCCGGATATGGTGTACAAATTTTTGCACCTCATGTTTGCGGTATACCATCTTTTCCGCAAGTTTATTGTTTTCTGTTTGGTAATAATTTGATAATAAGATCTGTTTTGTTACATCTTGTGATCCGTTTATTTGGCAATCGCCAATGGCAGTCAGCAGAGTTTAAGAACATCAGTTGTTCGACCTGCTAGTCAAATGCGTTTTGTTAAAATATACTTTTTCACTCATTTGGTCTTTTGGAAAATGTTGTTTGTGCTGTATTTAGACCCCTCTACCAAGAAACTTGTTTTGCATGCACACGTATAAAAATTGAGGTTTTTATCCAACGCAATCATAGGTTTGAACGTTGTTTTCAATTTAGACTTGTTTATATATATATATATCGATATCGAGTGTTTTTAAACATCATCTGCTTCAGGTTACAACATAAAGCCTTCCACAAATTAAGTCAGATACTCACAGTAAACAAACTACCTCTTGTAAATTTATTTTTGTATGATAAAAAAATCGTTTCAAGATGAAATATTTGTCAAAGTAATAAAAGTATTAAAATGAAAAAAACATTATTCTTTAACTGCAATTTTTTTATCAAGTTAATGACCTTAATCAGTCAGTTACAAAACCAAAACGACTTGAAAAAGGTTCTACCAACAAACATTTTACCATAATTATACATTAACGAGCTTCACTGAAGAGATTATTATTGTCGAAATGCGCATGTAAGAGAACGTGACGTTTAGCTCGTTGATTATAACTTTTCGTCCGCTGAATATGTTTGTTATTCAAATTAATTCATGAATATATGAATGAGTTAACAGCTAGTTCTTTTATTGGACCATTAGTCATTTCACGATCATGATATTTGTTTATTTACCTTTTAGTTCTAATAATGACTTTTGTTGATTTCATTTATTCATTTGTAATGATGATTATATTCAGACTAATTTACATTATGGGTCGATTAGTTGAATACCCTTTTCTTTTTTATGAAAGTTATTTACATGCATGTGCATAACTTGTACTATCTTATCTGCAAATTATATTATCACAACTACTTCTGAATGTGTAACTATAACCTTCAGCATATCTATTCCGCATTGTTAAACTGACACTTATGAACAAAATTATAACAATCAAAATAGACCGTGTGACAGTGTTGTTTTTGAGTGATTTAAGTTAAGATTATCTTACATATATTGTATATACATTGGGACTGACAGATAGTTTCAACTGTTCTGTAAGTTTATTCAGTTTTTCACTTGACAAGTCTCCTCTTAACTCTTAAGACATTTTGAAGCACATGGGAACTTGGCCAATTTCTACTGACTCACAGTTAAAAAACGAAAAAGAATACTACTATCCCAGACAGGACTATCCCAGTCAACAGACTAACAGTGGGCCAACGTTGGCAAGTTGTCGGTCCGTTGGTCGAACGTTGGTGTTGGCTGCACAACATTGGCCTAACGTTGGCAAATTGTCGGTCCGTTGGTCGCACGTTTATGTTGGCTGCCCAACATTGGCCCAACGTTGGCTAATTGTCGGTCCGTTGGTCGCTCGTCGGTGTTGGCTGCACCACATTCGCCCAACGTTGGCCTGCTGTTGTAAATCCATATTATTATCTCATGTTTGTTATTAATAATCGGGCCAACGTTGGTATTATGTTAGAAGCAACATAGGGCCGATATGAAATTTTGTAAATAAAAATTGATTATGAAATATTTTATGCTTTATCTCTCTTGGGAGTCGGATAATTTCGATTGCTGCATGCTTTATGAAAAGTTAATGTTATACCGAAAGTGCTCATCAACTGAAATTACATTTACAACTCTATGTTGGGCCAAAGCTGGGCCAACGTGGATTCCATCTTATACTCTATATATAAGCCAGGTAAAATTTATACTGGAATATCATTACTGTAATAAAAACATGTATATCGTAAACATAGATTGCCTAGTTAAAAGTTTAAATTTATTGCAATCATTATCTATTATAACTTTTTTTTATTAAACTTTGTGAAACATAATAATTTAGCAATTATATACAGAGTGATATTTGATACAGTCAGTCTGTTAATCAAACACATTCTGATAAGGTTGACCATATGTTAGACAAGTTTCAAAGATAGTTGCTATGGTAATTAAGTTTATAGGAAATCTGAGTGTAATGGGATGGTCACTTTTGTGGTTATTTCCTGTTGTGTATTTGTACGAAAGCAGTGAAACGAAGAAAACAAAAAGAGAAAATCATATCACCTGAGGTTCAAAGAGAAAGAAAGTAACATGTAAGTTGTAGCTTTAAAAATTCTGATATATATATACGATTATGAATGACAAATATAGTATGTTTTTTAATCTGAGGGATGTTGTTCAAAATTCAAACATATAATTTCTATCATTTTATAATTATGTTGATCTTGAAGTTTATACGTTTCTGGCGAAACATTTTCTAGATTTTGTTTAAATATTTGCCACTGAACATTAGTATCATCAAACAAATTGTAATTTTAAATTACCAATATTTTAATATTTTATTTCTGAAATCTAAAAAGATTGCATTTATTACCATTATTCATGGAAAAAAATCTGTCGTAAGATGTACCTTGTTCCGTAATGTTTCAGAAATGTGGTATAATGATTTCTACTTCATAGAAATATAAATAAATTTGTTAGTTTTATTATTTCTAAATCGCATGCAAACTTATACGATATATTTGTGAAACCTGATCATATACACACTTGCATATGTAACAGTGTTTTAGATATCCAAAAGAGTATTTATTTCTTAATCTTATTAAATTCATTGAAAGAATGTTGCTTTTTATATATAATTATACGGACTCGACTGAATTTAGTTTTTTGTCCTCGGCAAAACTTTTGAAAAACAAAACCGATATTTAAATAGTTTGTAGGAGTAAATATCAGTCAAAAAAAGCTGTCGCTTGAAATATAAAAAAAAATTGGGGGGGGGGGGGGGGGGGGGGGGGGGATGTAAAAAAAAAAGACTATACCACACATAAGGATATTTATAAAAGAAAAACACTATAAAGATTATTGTCTGAATTACTTGCAGTAGCTTTTCTTTTTAATATACAATTTTACATTTTAATATAAATTTATAGGTCTTGTATTTGAGTACTGCAGGAGATAAAATAAATCAAAAGTAATAATACAGAGCGAGGAATAATAGGGATTATTGACAACATCCTGGCTAGAAAATGCATAGGAATGGAGATGGAAAAAAATGCATTCTACCATTTGATAGCCCAGAATGAATAACTTTAAGAAAGTAAGTTAAGATAATAGCCATCCTTTAAGCTACATCGGATTCGAATTTCACAGATATATATGCATAAAATGTTTAATACTACCGTTAATGCTAGTGTATTTAGATTTGACTTTGTATTTTTTTTTTCAACTACTTTTACTTATTTACTTCGAACGTTTTTTGACAAAGTTTCTTGTATCCACTTCTACACTAAATTGTCCTGCTTAACCTAGCTAGCGAGGTGAAGTCTAACCATTATGGTAAAGCGTACAATATGCCTTTTGCCTTGGCTTCTATAGGCTAGGGAAAAGAGTATTTTTTCTAACTATTGTAATGTGCCAGGACACCGGAAACAATGTATTTTTTGTGTTTTTGTTTATTTTTTTAGGAGGATTTAATATATTCTAAATATACATACATTGAGTACTCATATTCATTACTTTATTACAGGGGCAGTGAAATAACTTTGATGAAGATATGCATAACTGGATAAAGGATTTAACATAAGACGGAGCCAGAAATAGTGAAAAAACAAAGTGAAGCAGAAAACAAAAGGAACACTCTTGTGAATAAAAACCATGTTGGAATACAGAACTAGAAAAATAGCTGTATAAAATGAATTATCAATACCTTCATACAGAGTTTGGATATTGCAACGTAAACTGTAATGATATTATACAAATGGGATAAATGAATTATCATGAATAGACTTTATAATTTTCATTCTAGATCTGATTTAGCAACGTATAGATACAAAAAAGATTTTTTTAAACTTTGCTGGTTGTCTAGCTTATAATAAAGTATATTTTATCATACCTTTGTATTTACATTATTTAAGATAAATAGGTAACATGGATAAGTTGATTGAATTCATTCGAATATGGGTAAAATTCAGAAGTACAATTCCTGGAGAGAGATTGATTGGTTGTTGGTTACTGAAACGTCCATTGGCAAATATTTCATGCTTGTTCAGGAAGAGAAAGTGGCAAAATACAAAATTTTCGGGTAGTATGTAAGACACAACATGGTATAGTGGATCTGTAAAACGCAATAATTGCAACATTTTAAAAAAGTAATACTTTCGCCATTTTGAATTATTGCAGTTGTTGCCTGGAAGGGATTTTAGTATCCTTCAAATCGATAGAAAAGTTTATAGATTGAACCAACGGAGTGCCAACGTTTGTTAGCAGTGTGTATTTCTACGTTGGCCAAACGTTTGTTCAACATCGGCAAGTATTATTCCATCATTGGACCAATGTTGGGCCAATGTATTGTATAAAACCTTACAACGTTGTACCAACGTTTAGCCATCACGTTGGGCCAACATAGGGCCACTTTGCACTTATACATTGGGCCAACGTTTAAAAACAACGTTGGGCAAATGCATGTACATACGTTGGACCAACGTTGTGCCAACGTACCAATGTTGTCTGGGATATTATTGCCCTGTGAACCATAATTTTTAATATCATAAAACCTTTATTTCAAAAACGTTTCTGTATGAACTGCTTTTTCCTGTCGGCGAACCTGTTTACTATTGAGAGAGTATCAGTATGATATGGCACTATTAACACCAGTTGATATGCAAAGACACCTATACCATTCACCTTTTTGTGTGATTGCAGTATTCTTTTTTAAATAGAATTAAAAAAAAAACACTTTTTTTTTTAAATTACTTTCGAAGAAAAAGATATTATGAACATATTTATTTTTCAAATCATCATGTTTTGGTTATTTTTCACTAGAAATCATGTTTTTACTTTCCCGTTGAAACAATCGATCTCTTCCAAAAAATTTAGATTGAAAATTTTTTTTTAATCCCCTCCCCCGTTTCAACAGCAGAAGAATGAACGGTATCAAATGTACGTCAGTTCATGCACAATCACGTCTTCTGAGAGTTTTTTTCTCGGATTCACTGTGTTGCTTTTAGTCAGAAATGTATGATCTGCATTTGGAGATAAAATGCTTTCTCATGTAAATTTTGGAAATCGTTCTGTTAGTGAGAACAACAAAAAAGTGCACAAGATACATAAATAAAGGCAACAGTAGTATACCGCTGTTTAAAAGTCATAAATCGATTGAGAGGAAACAAATCTGGCTTACAAACTAAAACCGAGGAAAACACATCAACTATAAGAAAATAACAACAGAACAACAGAAACACTGAACACAACTGCCATATTCCTGACTTGAAACAGGGCATTCAGAGAAAAAAATGTGGGTTGAACCTGGTTTTATGGAACGTTAAAGATTAGTAAGCAGAAAAAAAACAAACTGTCAACACTTTGAATATTTGAATAAAAACAAAAAACCACACCTGATGGTATTTTGCTAAATCGAAACCGCAGTAAATATTTTGCAGAATCATATTAAAGTCACAATTGCATTAGACTAGGGACTTTCCGTTTTGAATATTCCTCGGACTTCAGTATTTTTGTGATTTTACTTTTTGATACATTCATATATGTTAAGTATGTTTAATATTGTTGCAATTTTAAAATGTTTAACAGAATATATAGGTCTTGCTTTTGAATATGACTGCTAGACATAATAGTGAAATAGAAAATACTTGATTTTCCTAGAATCAATTAATTTCCCCGTAAAAGTATTCATCAGTGAGTGATGTCTGATTTCAGAAAACAATCACTCATTTTCGACATTCACTTTCATTATCGTGCTTTTTCAATTGTTATATGAGACCGGACTATACGACCATGGTAACAAAAAGTACCTTTCAAATGAAAAAGTAGACATAACGATGTATAAAAACAAAGAAAACATTTTATTGACGGTGTTTCGTATCATACTGATACCCGCGATTCAAACCAAATTGTTTATCATGAAAAACAACTGCCCTAGATAAATATGATAAGTACGTTATCAACGGAAAGACACACAAGGAAATTCATCTTTATCTTATCTTGACGTGGATATTTGTCAACATTTACCAAAAGAATGGCATTTATATGTTTTAAGTCAAATGTAAGTTTTAAAATAACATGAATGTTACTGAATGTAGTATATAGAAAACAAAAGTACAACGTAAGGAAATTAAATACTTTTTGTAATTTTGAAAGTCACTTATAAATAGTCCAAGTGAGTCGAGTGTATTTTATTGTTTGTGTAACATAGTCCAATGACTAATTGATATAACACATTTTACTATTTTAATATATAGTTAACTGACTTAATTACCCACGTACTTACTTACCCAGTTTATGGATTTTTAATTATTGTCATCAAATTAACATGATTAGGTTCCTAGAAGGAATAATGATAATCATATAAAGTTCTTTTTTCTGAAGATTTTGATTAATGCTTGTTTTTATCAAAAATATAAATACGAAATATAAGATATAAAACACATGTATGAGCAAAGTAATGTACATTATGAAAAGTTTTCTGAAAATAAAAAAAAAAACCAGGGTTTACAATATTCCTTTTTCTACCTACATTTTACGGTGCATTCTTTTAATCAATGTAATATCTGATTTATTTTACAATTACAAAGCAATATTTCAATGGAAAAAAGAATTTTTAATGTAATAATACAGTATCATAGATGCAATAATTTGACGTATTCTGTTATGATGAAAATAACCTGAAAATTGATTTTTGTTTCATTTTCAGCATTGAGTTTTGCTAGAAAATCCACTTAATTAAACAGTATGAGTCATCGACAAGGTACTAGAGGAGGCTTAAGAGGCCCAAACAAGAATTTGTTTCAACGTCCTCCGCCTGGAATACAGACAGGCATAAACCAGTTTGCTGGCTACAATCAACATCCACAAATGCCACTACTACCACCGCCACAACCACCACCACCTCAGTATGGTCAGGCAATGATGCCCCCACCTAATATGTATTCAAGTCAACATGCTTATCAACCAACACAGTGTAAGAATTTATCAGGGATTCTTGTCTTTGATTTTGGTCGAAACAACAATTATTGTAATATGCAAAACTCTTACAGTGTAAAGCAAGGAAAAAGGAGGACACGATTTTATTATTCTCATGAATTTCAAGTTTAGTAGATAGATATAAGAAGATGTGGTATGAGTGCCAATGAGACAATTCTCCATCCAAGTCACAATTTGTAAAAGTAAACCATTATAGGTCAAAGTACGGCCTTCAACACGGAGCCTTAGCCCACATCGAACAGCAAGCTTTAAAGGGCCCCCTAAATGACAAGTGTAAAACCATTCAAACAGAAAAACCAACGGTCTAATCTATATAAAAACGAGAAATTAGAAACAACAAAAAAACACATCAACAAACGATAACCACTGAACATCAGATACACACTATGTACAAGTTAAGATATGATACAAAAAATGCGTTGTTCGGCTGTGCTGTTTTTATGTGCTGATCTAGGTTGTTTTACGTATTCGTTTTTATTCTGTAGTTAGTCACCACTTTTTATTGTCGAGCCTGCGACTTTTGTCGCAGAAAGCTTGACATAGGGATAGTGATCCGGCGGCGGCGTTAGCTAACTTCTTAAAAGCTTTATATTTTAGAAGCTAGAAGACCTGGATGCTTCATACTTTGTATATAGATGCCTTATGTTACGAAGTTTTCGTCTGTCATATGTCCATTGTCCTTGACCTCATTTTCATGGTTCAGTGACTACTTAAAAAAAAAGTCAACATTTTTTGTAATGTTAATTTCTTTCTTGTTATGAGTAATAGGATAACTATATTTAGTATGTGCGTACCTTGCAAGGTCCTCATGCCCGTCAGACAATTTTCATTTGACCTCGACCTCATTTCATGGATCAGTGAACAAGGTTAAGTTTTCGTGGTCAAGTCCATATATCAGATACTATAAGCAGTAGGTCTACTATATTTGGTATATGGAATGATTGTAAGGTGTACATGTCCAACTGGTAGGTGTCATCTGACCTTGACCTCATTTTCATGGTTCAGTGGTCAAAGTTAAGTTTTTGAGTTTTGGTCTTTTTTTTCTAATACTATAGGCAATATGTCAACTATATTTGGTGTATGGAAATATTTTATGATGTACATGTCAGTCTCGCAGGTTTTATTTGACCTTGACCTCATTTTCACGGTTTATTTCTCAGTGTTAAGTTTTTGTGTTTTGGTCTGTTTTTCTTCAACTTAAAGCAAAAGATCAACTATATTTGTTGTATGGAAGGATTGTAAGGTGTATATGTCTGTCTGGTAGGTATCATCTGACCTTGACCTCATTTTCATTGTTCATTGGTCAATGTTAAGTTTTCATGGTTAAGTTTGTTTCTTAGATATTATAAGCAATAGGTCAACTACATTTGATGCATACATTGATTGTAAGGTGAACATGTCTGTCTGGCATGGTTCATATGACTTTGACCTCATTTTCATGGTTCATTGGTCAATATTTAGTTTTATTGGTTAAGACTGTTTCTTAGAAACTATAAGCAATAGGTCAACTATGTTTGGTTTATTGAATGATTGTAAGGTGAACATGTATTTCTCGTTTGGTTTATCTGACCTTGACCTCATTTTCTTGGATCATGTTAAGTTTATGTGTTACTATCAACATAAAATCAATGGTTAGTAAAGAAGGCGAGACATTTCAGAGTGTGCACTCTTGTATTTTATAAATTTACTGTTTGCAAAAATATGAATTATTCTAAATACTAAATATTTTCTTATCCCAGGCAGATAACCTAGCCGTATGTGGCACAACTTTTTGGAATTTTGGGTCATCAATGTTCTTCATCTTTAGGCCTGGCACCTTTGATAACTATTAGCTTGTCGTAATGTTCTATTGTATTGTTTATTTGTGTGTTTCTCTGTCCTGTATGTTCTTCCATTTATTTGAATTGTAATCCTGTCATGTAATGTTGTCATTTTAGTGTTATATTTAACATTGCCATTAACGCGGGAGGTTTGACTAGCCACAAAACCAGGTTCAACCCACCATTTCTTCTTAAAATGTCCTGTACCAAGTCAGGAAAATGGCTATTGTTATCTTATAGTTCGTTTCTCTGTGTGTTGCATTTTAGTGTTTCTGTTGTGTCTTTGTTCTATTATATTTGATGTGTTTCCCTCAGTTTTAGTTTGTAACCCGGATTTGTTTTTTCTCAATCGATTTATGAATTTCGAACAGCGGTATACTACTGTTGCCTTTATTCATATACGGTCACTTTTGTTCCCCTGAATACAGTAAAGTAACAGAAAATAGTATAAATCTTAATAAAGCGCATTGGTTGTTCAGTACATTAATCTACTAATCACATATCAGGAAATATTTTTATTTCGTCTTCATTATTTTCTTTACGGTTTTTAGCATTTTAAGCCAAATAAACATTCATATGCGTACATACTCGTTTGGAGTGTTTATACTTTATAGGTATTGTTCTAAAAAATATAATTCTTTTGCACACGGTTTGTCCACCTAAGCTAAAACGGCACAGGTTAATAACTTAAATATGTTTTTGACATATTGTCTCAATTTTTTGTATCTTGCCTTTGCTAGAGTCAATTGAGGTAAATGTTCTTGTCTGCTTGTGTGGTCGTTAGTAAAACCACAGGACCCTCTCTTCTTTTCCGCAGTGTTCTAGATTTAATAGCATAAAATAAATCTTCTTATTTCTGCGTATTTTCATTGAATTGATGTGGTTTTGCTCCTATCCATATGATCAGTACATACATGTTGCCCTCTGATTTAATCTACATAAGAATATAGGGACAAGCCGTATAAACTACTCTCATTGTAAGATCACATTCGAAAATTTGCAGAAATTTTAATTACCTAAAACAAATCTAAACACTTAAATAAAGAAAAAAGATTGTTCTAATGCCTAAAGTCCATGCGAGTAAAACAGACATTGAATTACAAGCCCTAACTTGATACAAGCATATAAATATTATGATAGGGTTAAACATGTTTGTGAAGCTTCAACCGCTTCATCTAGGATATTTGCGTAAAAGCATAAGAAAAATCTGTAAACATTTGCAAAGGTTTTCTGACATCAGATGGGCTCAAAGCACAATCAAAACTTAGAAATACAAAACAAAATCTCAAATTACCGTCCAAAGAGTACTCGAAATTATTGTAAGTTAATCAAAGCCAATTATAACTGATAAAAACACTTTTCATTTGATACGTTATGATCGTGCATGTTCAAACTATACGGAATTCATACTTAGGTGTGTGCTCCTTACACAGAAACCGCTTAAAAAGAGTTATGAGGGAAAACAAATTAGAATTAACACTCCGTAAATTTTATGGACACCATCATGAATTGGTTGATCAATACGATGTGTATGTGTCTAAACTAACTAGTGACATTTTTACTACGTCTTAGGTTGTGGTTTAACATCTATGTCGTCTGTCTGCTAAGTACCGAACGTGACCCGAATATAACTGTTTTGCCGAGTGTGAATTTGCATTGCTATACGACGTGTCTCGGTATTAATACATCCAACAATCATGTATTTAGTTATGATGTTTCTGTTGTGGGTTCGGTTATATATTGTGTTATGTCTTATCGTTTGTGGTTTGGATGCTGTGTTTTCGGTGCATTTTACATGTGTCTTGTTTGTCAGTGTGGTCGATTAGTTTCCATTTTCCATGGATAAAGTATTGTGTTAGTCCAAATGATTATGACGTCGTCACAGCATTTATTCAGAATAGCTTTCAATAGAGTCATAATCATGAGAAATGTTTGAAATAGTTTAGTAAAAATAATTGTATGAATTTCAAGATTAGATATTCGTCACAAAATACGTCACTGTTTGTTTTGTCCTGTGCTGTCGTTAATGGAAGATGCTCGTTGCTATTCTACGGTTTACATGATGTAACGACTATCATATTATTTATTTGTCCATTTCTCTGTGCTAAGTGTTCTTGTGTTTGTTTGTGCTGTATTCCTGTCACATTGTGTTGTCAATTTAGCGATATTTTTTTGCATTGCCATATAAGCGGGAGATTTGGCTAGCCATAAAACAAGGTTTAACCCACCATTTTTTCTTAAAATGTCCTGTATTAAGTCAGAAATACGGCAGTTGTTTTCCAATAGTTCTTTTTAATGTATGTTGGCGTTTGTTTTGTTGCACTTTAGTGTTTCTGTTGTTCCGTTGATTTCCTCTTATAGTTGATGTGTTTCCCTCGGTTTTAGTTTTTAACCCGGATTTGTTTTCTCTCAATCGATTTATGACTTTTGAACAGCGGCAAACTACTGTTGCCTTTATTTCCAATATTAAAATACCAATCAGTACACATCAAAGGATTTATTGTATAGACTTCTTAAAATATGTGTAAACAGCATGACCTTACGCTAGCCCACAAGATAAGTACCGACAGGACCAATGCATACATATTTATATTCTAATTGATTTACAATATCAATGTTCTACTGATAAAGACAATATTTAAAAATATTACTATTTTTACTAGTAAATTGATAAACCAGAAGAATAATGTAGCTGCATGAAAAAAAAATAAGTTTAAATTGATTGTGTTTTAATGAACGATCTCTAAAAACAACGCCACCGCAAGTTAAGAAGTTAAGGAATTGGTGTTCATTTTCCAATGCGGTTTCTACACGCACTATAAAACTTGCCGACAAAATCTGTGTATCTATGAAAGAACGTGTTAAATGTTTCGAGTCATATTGATATGTTTTAATGAATAAAATCATTGAGAATGGAAACCGGGAACATGTGAAAGAAACAACAACCTGACAAAACAAAAACAGCCATGTAATGAAACCTACTTAGTAGATTTAATAATTTATCAGTAACATAAAGATTGATTAATTACAATCTAAATCAAATACAGTACTTTTTCGTTATAGATATGTATGTACCAGTACCGATGCCCCAACAGCAACAAACTCCACCACCGATGCCACCACCAATGCCACCACAATACATTCCTCCATTGATGTCACAACCAGTGTACCAATCAATGAATCATGGGTCGACGTTACAATCAGGTACCGGTATAACGAATATCTTTTCCATACATCAATTGATTCTTTTCTACGGTTGCATTAAGTGTAAATTACCTATCATTATCTCTGAAAATTAATGTAGGTTGATAGCTCTAATTCATTTTAAACTAAGTGTAACCAACATTTAAATAAGCTATGATCATCGCATGGCCTCCATCGTCTGTAACCTACCTCTCTATCAAGACTCTTAAGCTCTGTAACCATTATGTCAATTGTAAATTACTTCGACAGGGGTGCTTTTGTTTTGTTTTGTTCCCGATTTACAACAAGCTGTGTTGTCATTGCAAATACTCTAGATATAACGATCAGTTTCCTAGATAATTTGAAGAATTTGTTACAATTTAGTTACTGATCCTTCCAAAGCACTTGAGGTCAACGAGGCCTCCTTTCTATCATAAATCAATTTTATCAGTTCTTGACCAACTTGAGACATTTGTCTTGATTGTATCAATTGTTCATACCGAAAGTTTGCTGATTTTTAAAACAAAGTTTGGAGGTTAATTGTGATATCATGGTTTTGTCAAATATCAAGGGTTTGCTATGATATATAAAAGTCCTTGCTTCCTCAGAAACTAAACATTCAACAGAGTTTTCTTTATATAAATAAACAATCTAACCATTAAATTGCAAATCTGTCTCCAAATTTGCAGATTTTGGCAAATAACTAGACCATTTTTGTACTGAGATTGTACAATCCAAGATGGCAGTATACCATGAATCTACCTTAAAGTTGAACTTAGATGAATTTGACTATTTGGCTATTCTCTTTCAATCCCTTTTTGTTATATAGCTTCCGACGTGTATTGTGTTTTTCGAATCCCTGGTTTTCAAATAATTAATCAAGAAATGCCCTTCGGACGTTGGACAATTATATAGTGTTATTTTCGTTGACATGTTTACAACATATCGATGATAGCATTAATGCCAATTACACTTTATGAATTTCTTTACGAAGTTAAGTCAAGAAAAAGCTGTTAGGACGCACTAAATTTATAGAGTGTTATTTGCATTGATGATTGTAACATTAATGTTGATAAAAGTTTGAAAAATTTGATTTTACGCTTTGTTCCAAGTTGCATCGTCCTAAAACTACGTACTACTTAAAATTATATATACCTATTCCGGAATAGTGCCATTTATCTTTTTCTCTCATAATTTAAGAAGAGGGTTTTCTTGCAGGAAACAGAAATAAGGATTAACATAAAAAAAATACACTGCTCAAATTAGATCGAAATATTAACTGTAACTCAATTATACTTCAACAAAAGTTAAATTATTTCCAGGAAATTTTAATTGGAATAGTCATCATGGTGTTCCACCAACAGAACATGAAAATCGAGACATAAAAATATCATCATATGTACCACAAGGACAAAGAAAATCACCAAAGAAAATAAAAGACAAAAAAGACAAAAATAAGGTTGATCAGGAAAGAGATCAGGACGGATTAGGACAGATAAAGCAGGCTAAAGATGATAGATTTAAAAAACTGAAATCATTATTGGCAGATGAACCAGCAGAGCACTACCAAAGTGAAACAGGGCCGCAAGATAATGCCATTGAAAGTGATCATAAGCAGAGAGTTAACCGCAGAGGTAGAAGGTGCAGAGAACAAAACAGACAAGAAGAATCGGGATCTTCAGAAGATAGTGAATCAGACAGTGATGACTCTGATTGTGGATCTCAAATCGACTGTCGTGACCACCAATCTAATAAATATGACAGGGGAAGTCAAAGAAATCTAAGCGACAGAACATCACATGGTCTGAACAAAAGGTTTGTAAAGTCATCAGAAAGTGTCAATAATATAGGTTATAGAGGACCCAAACAGAGCAAAGGAGGAAAATATGGTAACAATAGGGGAGGTCAAAGACAAAATGAGAATACGAACTCGGATCAGTCATGTAATATTGTTGATAGTCATCATGGTAAGCAATGTGATTATCAAAGAGGTAAAGGAAATGGTCAAAATAGGGGAAGGGGAGGCCATCAAAGTAGGAGTGAACGATTGAATGAATTAAATGCAGAGGAAGAAGATACTCTAGGCCAACAGAAAAGAAGACCAATTGGCAGATTTCGTGAGAGAGGTATGGAAAAACGTGGTGGAGATAGATTATTAGAAGATGATCAGACGGACAACTCTGATGGACATGAAAATTACCAGACTGATAAAAGTAATAATCGTGAAGAGCGTAAGGATAGAAGTCAGGGTCGTCAAAAAGAAAGATATGGCAAAGTACAATCTAAAAGAGACGACACAGAGGACAATGAGAGTGAAATACCAGATGTCGATGATATTGAGGTATTTAAATTTTTGATAAAGAATTTTAAGGGAGGTTGTACATTTGAAGATCTACTGAAGAGCTGTAATCTTTTCCCTCACAACTCTAACATATGTCTTTGGTTCAAGAAACATAGTCGAAGATTTCATGTTTTCTGGGATGGAAAAGCCATTGTTTATATCCAACCATTTTTCAGGGATGCAAAGATTTGTGCTAACTGGAACAATAAAAAACATCTCGGGCAATGTGAGAACTCTTCATGTTATTTCTTTCACATTTGCCGTCGTTTTATCAGAGGTAACTGTAAGGAAAGTAATTGTAAGCTGTCTCATAGTTTCAGAAGCTCACACAATCGTGGTTTGAAGGATAAACTTGGCATACGCGAGTTTAGTGAAGCTGACATAAGAATTGTTCTAAATTGCAATTCTCCATCAGTTTGTACAGATTACATTTACAACAATGGGTGCAAGATACAAAATTCAGATAAAAGATGTCCATACTTACATTTATGTCAGACTAAAATATTTAGAAAATGTGAAGACCCATGCAAGTTTCAGAAAACGCATTCCATCACACAGTTCCACAACAAATGGGTTCTAGAATCGTTTCATATGAAGGGATGGGAAGAGGAACGAGTACTTAGGACTATATATGTACCACCAAGACAAAGAGAAGTAAGTGAAGATTTTTCCGATGATTCTGACCTCAGTCAAGTTGAAGATGGTATTGATGATGCCAGTACTTACAATGACAGCGATGTCAATGTTAGTAGTGAAAGTCTTTCGAGTAATGCATCTGGTCCGGTAAAAACATCCCAAAAGTTGATCACTTCTGATGTCCAAAGTAAAGAGAACATAAGGGAAAATGACAAACCAAATAGTGGTCGAAGAGAAAGATTTGAATCAACAGAAAATATGATTTGTGGGATTGTGGGTAAAGATGATCTAGATCTATCTAAAATGTCTGCATCCAAAATACAGTATAATGATGAAGATGATAATATTAAAGAAAAGGAGAGGATAATGATGCAAATGTGGGAACAGGAGGAACAGGGCATCAGTTCTGCAGACAATAATAAAAGAGTCAAGCCAAAGCAATCAAGTCGCAATCCATCAGATCCAGATTACCAGGAAAAGAACCCTTCTTTATTGAAAGATCAGACAGAAAATGCTAAAATCTGCTTATTTGTGTCGAAAGACAAATGTCCGTCAGCATCATGTAAAAACCACCACCTACCAAGCGGATTGCCGTACTTGTGGCAATTAAAGATATCTGAGAAATGGGTTTCTTTTTCCTTGGCACAGAACGAGATCATAGAGAAAGCTTACTGTAATGTTCAAGATTATATATTAATGGAAGTAAGTTTTTGATTATAATAGAAAGCTTCAATATTAACTTTGATTATATGGCATTTACAGTCGAGTAGTTTCATGATATAATTCCTGACAAACCTTCGATTTAGAAACCATTTAAACACGATGCACGCAGAGTGATTCATTCTCATTCATGTTACATTCATATTTGTATCCTAATTCTCAAAAGTGCACAGCAGACATAATGTGATTTGGTTTAAATCACAGTCTTGTTTGTGATTCTGTGTAACAAGTGATTTAGATGAATGATAATCTGCATTACGACTCTATTGTATATTATCTATACAGGCGAGAAAAATGTATTTTGGGGCGTTCATCTACCAAATTCACGCTCAACAAAGATTTTAAACTGAATCAACTTGTCATCAATGTAAAAATTGACGAAATGTGGAATATTTTACTAACAAGCTTTAATCTTCAAATTTATACAAGGAAAACTAGCTATATGTTAATTTCGAATAAGAAACGATGAACCATTAGTGTTCAGGTCAGATGGTTTGTTTAATTTATCATGAACTCCCTTTTAACCGTCTTTTATTTCTATTTTTATTTCTCTCATTTCCGTTCGTTGTCGAGATTTATTTATTGAAATTTTTTGATATATTTAGGTTTTAAGAGCATACTTCTATCATTGTTGCTATATTGTGAAACATTGACATTCTGAATCGGGAGATGGGGAGCACATTTTCTTTTACAAATATTTACCTGATTATCCAACTAAAGAAATAATAATACAAAGAGAGATTAACAAGATACGTTGCGTGTGAGCTTCAGGATGTACCTAAAACACGTGCATTTGTTGATGACTTTATCAGGCACCCTTCGGCTAAAGTGTACAGCCTAAATTTAAACTTTCGAAAGCCTAAAAACGAAGAAGGCATAGGAAAGCAGCATAAGATCACTTTATCTAAAGTGCTGTTAACTGTCGACAATAGACGTATTTACACAATTTAAAAAGTTTGACTTCACAATTAAAAAGTGATTGTTGCTTCACATCAGAAAGTTATTCTAGCAGATCTAGGCCATTCGGAGACAAAATTCAGCTAGATCCCAAAAGTGTACATACGTTTATATTTTGATCAAATTCTGAACTCTTATATAAAAGTAAGGGTCTGTGGTATGATGAGTTTAGTGTGACGTCCATTTTTAGAGGACTAGTACACATTTCTGTTTAGGGGCCAGCTTAAGCCCGCCTCCGGGTAAGGATTTTTATCGCTGTGTTGAGAACCATTGGTGGCCTTAATCTGTTTTCTGATCTTTGGTCGTGTCTTTGTCTTTGACACATTCCCCATTTCCATTATCAATTTTAATTTAATATCCAAAAGAGACATGATAAACATGCCGAGAAACACATGACCTTGTGCAACACCAAAATATAAGTAAACAGTATAGACAGGATGTATGATCATGAGTTAGCATAACTGTACATATAAAGCAATATATATTTAGTCATGTTTTAATTTTATCAAAAACAAAATCAATGTTAATACCGATAAAACAATATTTAAAGATGTTACTACTGTGTTGAATTGATAGCCTTGAGGAATACGTTTATTAAAAGGATTAGTTGACATGGATCTTGTCTTAATTTACGGACTTTTAAATCACTTTTAAAATTAAGATCTAATATCCAATCTTTAATTTGAATTCTACAGCCGCATTTTCTTACCAAATCAAGTATGTTTTGGCCGTTAATAAGCTATGAGAAAATTGGGATTATAATGTTCTTTCAGCTCCTGACAAATTTGAAATGTTTGTATAGTTGATATCCAGGGTATGAAATCGATTGAAAATTTTATGACCTATAGTAAATTGATTTTGCAAAAAGTGTCTTTTAAGTGTTCCCCTAAGTGTAAAGAATACTAATCTAAAGATTAATGCAACTTCACTGAGATTTGTGATCGTAGAAAATACTTAATTTTGCATTTATGTAAAGCATTTTATAATTCAGAAAACCGGTGAAAGATATAGTTACCATGTTTGGTTTCCAAAGATGCATGCCGTAATATTAAATGTTGATGACCAATTAGTAAGTGGCGACAATCAGAGGTGTAATGTTAGACGTCTCAGTACTCATTCCTTCGCCGAGAAGAAAATTATGGTTGACAGCTATCTTACACAGTGGAGGTGGTATTGGAAAGATGACAGTGATAAGTGGACTATGTTTGACAAGGTCAGACTATTTTATTCTAATTCCTTTTAGTGATGAAACCTTGATTACTCATGATTCAATCTTATTGTTCACCTGTTTTACAATTATAGTGAAAAGGACAAACAATCAACATGGATAATAAAAAATTCTTAAAAATAGAAAATTGTTTTGTTAATTTATTAGTCATTTAGCAAAAACATACCAATCAATATAATACATTGTATTCTAAGAAAAAATAGAATGTATCAAAGACAAAAGTGTATGAAGAAATTTTGAATGTGTAAAATGGATAAATAATAAGTAAGAAATAAGGTAAGGAAACTGTTTTGACAAGTTATAACACTAACTTCCACCTGCAAAGTTGATCTTAAACGGTATAAAACCTTAAAAGTTTCGTACATGTTGTGTTCCCAAATATTTTTGTATTTAACTTTGCAAAATGTGGCGTCTATGGTCCCTGATGAAACTTGTTTAAAATTCGTGTTTTATGTATCTCTGGTATCTTTTACAATCCTATTATGCTCCTGAAATTGCGTATCATACGTTTGCATTACGGCCTCTGGGTTAAAAGCGTTGATGATGGATTATCAGGGGGTATCATCCGATACGTTGCCACTTTGTTTTAGTACTTGGATGATTAAAATGAATCATTGGTTTTGAAAATATAACCAATTTGTAAGGGTAATGTACATATATAATCTTCGAATAGTTTTGTTTGAAAATCAAAATTTCTTTGAGCAAACAGAATTAAAAATAGTAGTCAATTATTTATATTCATTTTCTGTATGTTATGAATAGAATTATCAGTTTTGCATTACAATATATATATTATATAATTTGACATTACAAATATATGCTATTACTTTCAAAGGACGTGTTTCTGTTCACCCTTGAGAGGAAGTATCAGACAAAACAGAAGACTTATTTGTATACAAAGGAGAATGAAAACATCATGTATAGGATAGACTTCCTAAAGATGACACAGGTTAACATAGAAACAGATAATGTACGACAAATTATCAGACGTCCTTTGTTTGTTTCAAAAGATGATGTACTTCAGAATCAATTGTAAGTATTGCACTTATATTAAAATTGCTAGTTTTGTATTACTATTTATAATGAAAAAGTCACTTTACAACTACTTTTTCATTTCATTAAAGCATTAGCATGATTGGACTTATTTAATCTAACCAGATTTTTTTTTTTGATAGTTTTTGTTTTGACCTGCCTTTGCTACTTATTCTATAATGCTCTTTCAACACAGGTCATCTTTTTAAGTGTGTACAAAATAGAGTGAATTTAAGTATGAGTGTTTCTCAGAATAGAATCTGAAATCAATATTCAATCTTTGTAAATGACACCATGTACATTTTTAATGAGTGACTAATGTAATTGTTAGCCAATCAAACAATGTTATAAGGTATGTATGAATATCTATAACACCATTGTTTCAGATTTGAAATCACCCATAAAGTAATTATGTTGTTTGTCTGCTTAAAGCCTTGTTTCTTTTGTCCGTGTTGATGTCGTAGACAAAAGTGTATTGTAGTTATTACCTTTATATCTTCTTACACTTTTAAAGCATATCATCACATAAGGGAGACAACTCATTAAAATTCATCAAATATCAATTCCAAAAACGTGGATTTCCATTAAATTATCTCTTTAGTCCACAGAGTATACCATTTCCTGCAGCTACGAGTACAGTAAAACCTGCTCATTTCTATAATTGGGATTGTGCACATGACTTTGAACTGGTTGAACTTGAGACGACAGGGAAAGAGTACAGGGAAGTGTTGACGTCACTTACCGATACCATGGATCCAGTTCGATTTGAGTTCAAGTTAATATATCGAATTCAAAGTAGAAAACTATGGAGCGAATATGACATGTAAGTTTAATAGCATTTCAATGTTGTAAAACAAAAGACAGTGGTCAAAATCTTAAGTGCATATTGGTTTAAATGCGTCGGTCTTCTAAGACATGAGGGACATTTTCTCTCTAGAAATATTTCATTCCAATCTGATGATTGAATCAGTGATGTGTTTACTGATATAATTTTCAAACCTTAATTTTAAAGATATGTTAATAACATTCAAATACCAACAGATGCGCATGTCGACAATTAATTTCTCTTCGGTGATGCTCGAGGCCAAAGTATATTTTAAAAATCCCAATCTTAATACAAACGTTGACAAGATTATCAAAACAAGAAGGACATAGTATAGCCAAAGGAATCAAAGCTTTGCATGTGGGAGATATATTTCATAATTTCAAAATGATTTCTAAATTTTAAAACGGCAAATGTAAATCAAATCTAAAGGTAGATTACAAAATTGATAAGGCGGAAGCATGAATTAGGTCATCTATTTAAGAAATAAAGACCATGTACTTTACATACTTAAAAATTGTTTAATGTTGGTTCTTATTCAAACTTCCTGATAGTTGAGAAATTGTTGAGCAAGTACAAATGCATATATTGATGGGAGTGTCTGATTTTCTTTATAAAACAATAACCCGAATATGGATTGAAATCCTCTTCCAGTGCAACATTTTGTTGACTAAAGAGATGATTTGTAGAGTTTGTGAATAACAACATACTGTGAAAATTTGTAATATGTGGGTTTCAATGTTCGTGGTTTGAACAAAAGGTACATATTCTAGGGTTGTGTGTTGACTGTTGTCTCACTATTTTTGACATTTTTATCTATTATGTATGTTTGTTTTGTTAACACATTGTTGTCAATATAATGGAATTTAATGCAACTGTCATACAAGTGAAAGGTCTAGCTAGCTATAAAACCAGGTTTAATCGACCATTTTCTGCATAAGAAAATGCCTGTACCAAGTCAGGAATATGACAGTTGTTTTCCATACATTTGATGTGTTTGAGCTTTTGATTTTGCCAATTGTTAAAGGACTTTCCGTTTTGAATTTTCCTTGGAGTACGGTATTTTTGTGGTTTTACCTTCCACTAGCTAGGACTTTTGTGTTGACATGAAATGTAACTGATATGCTCATTTTCGAAACAGTCGCTGTTTACGAAATGTTGATTCACTCGAAACAGATGGGGTTTTCTTTTCCAAGGCATAGATTGCTTTACCCGTTTAGGGTATCAATATCTGATTTTGTCTTCTAACTGTTTTGTTTGGAAAGTCACTGATGAGTCCTATATAGACAAAAGTTTTATCTGGCGTAAGGAACTATGTGTCTGGTATCTTTCATGAGTTTTGTTTTAGCAACTGCTTAATGTGCATCTATATTAGCATTGTTCCGACAAATCTATGACCACAAGATCAATGACACATTTAATCAATATTCTTTGCTAAGTTTTACGTCTAAGTTTTGTTCTCAGATACTACATTTTGGCCAATGATAGGCTGAAGGCTGAGTTTAATAAATTTATTAGCATGTGGCGTTGGTTATTTACATTCGTTTATTTACAGCAAGAAGAACCATATGTTAGCCGACGCTGAACAAGATGGTAATGGTAAAACTATTGATGAAAGGAATTTATTTCACGGTACTGATTCTTTAAATACCTGCCGAGGTATTTGTACTAATAATTTTGACTTCAGAACAAGTGGTCGCAATGCGACTGTATATGGTGAAGGTTCGTATTTTGCTGTCCGTGCCAGAACAAGCCATACATATACACAAGCAGATTTGCCTACAGACATTCGATTCATGTTTAGAGCCAAAATCTTGGTAGGGCAGTTTACAGTAGGTAATCCTTCCCTCCGTCGACCTCCAGAAATTCCTGGGCAGGTTCATAAGTTGTATGATTCTTGTGTGGATGACGTTCAAGATCCAAAAATATTTGTTGTGTTTGATAGAAATCAGTGCTACCCTGATTACCTGATTATGTACACTGACAGAGAGACAATGCCTCCTGTGGAAAAACCTGATGCGGCTCCAAATAACACTGAAAATCCATTAAATGGTGTGGATCCATTAGTTCATCGTAATCAAGCAAGAAGTTCAACTTCTACAACAATACAACGATCCCTTCAGTCACCTCCTGGTGATGCTGAAAGTTCCCCGGTAGTTGCAATAGCACGTTTCGTTGAGGGTCGAAAAAGAAAAGATGATAATTGTGTTCTGCAGTAAATAAAACTTCTGAGGATCATTTTGCCATGATGGCATGGTATATTTTGATGGGTGATTTTTTTCAAGTTGCATATCTAATTATATTGTTCTTTTCCAATGAAACTATATTGCCTTTCACTGTTACGTGTATAAGTGATTCGCTTACATCCATATAATGTATGTGCAATTTTGTTTTGAAAAATGCTTGCCTGATTTATCATATATATATATATATGTTTGTTTATTTTTAAGTTTTATAGTTTTAAGTTTATGATATATTTGTAAACATGATCTGACTCTGTGGAAAGCAGTCGATATGTTTACTTTTTGTCTAAACTGGATGCGTCAAATTTGAAAATCAGTTTTGATGCTGCTACAAGGGTATGGTAGTTAACTCACTTCTGCTGTCTGTATTTAGCAGTTTCAGTTAGACTACAAGGAGAAAATGATGAACATGCTTAGCCCATTTATTTTAAGAATCTATTCGGTTTTAAATTAGAAAGGAAAGATTTACATGTTCGTTCCATTTATTTGATTACTCGTTTCAGTTTGTAAGGGAAGATAATTTATTATTTAGAGAGTTCAATACTTTCAAGAAGAGATTGTGGTAGTTTGCGGTAATGTTTTGACCGATTATATGATTACAGGTAACTGATTTTGACAATTACTGACAATTGTGAACAGATGTTGTTCGATACAGTTGTATTAATTAGTTTGTTTTTTGTTTATTCATTATTAACTTCACATAAAACTATAGTTGTCCTTAGAAACGAGATATATTTTTCTATATTTCAAACTAGATATTCTAAAATCTTTTCATTTTTATAAAAGATTGTATTATATATAAACATATTTATTGCTCTGATCCCCTAAAGTATTGATTTTTTCCACTTTTTTAATCATTTTGATTATATCCATGTAATTTGTATGTACTCTTTTTTAATGTTGTCTTATTGTTATATTTTGTCTCTTAAAAATCATATGAATTAAAATCAAAATATAGGATTTATCTGTTAACATGATTAATTTCTTTGACAGTAGTATCTGTGTTTACTTTTTTCTACACTTGTCGATGAACATAAAGTTGTATTATTATACTGGATACTTGGCTGTAGTTTTGGTAAGACCAGCTAAGGAGAAAATGGTGAACATGCTTAGCAAATTAATTTTAAGAATTTGTTCGGTTTTGAATTAGAAATGAAAGATTTAAATGTTCGTTCCATTTATTTTATTTATCATTTCCGTTTGAAAGGGAAGTTAATTAATCATTTAGAGAATTCAATACTTTCATTCAAGAAGAGCTTGTGGTAGTTTTCAGTAATGTTTTGACCAATTATTTGACAATTGTGAAATCATTTTGTTCGTTACTGCTGTATTCATTAGTTCGTTTTTTTTTTATTATTCATTATTAACTTCACATAAAACTATAGTTGTCCTTAGAAATGAGATATATTTTTCTAATTTTAAATCTAGATGTTTTTCAAATCTTTTCATTTTTATGAAAGGTTGTATTACATATAATCATATTTATTGCTCTGATCCCCCTGTTTTTTTCCACTTTTTTAATCTTTTTGATTACATCCATGTAATGTGTATGTAGTTTTTTTAATGTTGTCTTATTGTTATATATTTTCTGTTTAAATCATGTTTTAAAATCAAACTATATTATTTATCTGTAAACATGATTAATTTCTTTGACAGTAGTATCTGTGTTTACTATTTTTATCTAAACTTGTCGATAAACATAAATTTGTATTAATATACTTGATACTTAGCTATCGTAACAAACTCACTTAGACTGCTGGTGAAACTGTTACAGTTTTGGTAGGGCCAGCAACCAGAAGAAAAAAATCCCACGTATAGAACATTCCTTAAACCAATCTCCTCAATAAGAAATGCAAGTGAATTAGTAAAGAGCTGTATGCTATATAAAACGTGTTTGTGGCCTATGACCGTCAAATGAAAATTAATTCTAACACTACATGTATGGTAATGAAAAAATTAACTTTTTAAGGATATCATAATTATTCCAACAGATTTAAATCATAGTTTCATGCAAGTATTTAACACACACACATATACATTTACATAGCGAGTTTTTATAAATTGCAATATTAAATATTCATACAAGTATATCCCGGCTTAAACTGCAATTTGATTTTTTACCTTGACATGAGATATGAACCCACATCCCCTGCAAAATAAAATAAAGATCAAATTGGTGATTAATGTTGAAATATGAACAAATCTAGTATTATATAATTGTTATCCGGGCTTCACAGTGGATATGGTCTCAAATTTCCTGTGAGAACCTTGAATATCATATATTATTATATACTTAGAGTAAATAACTTATAATTTTTTCAGTATGATAATAGCATTAAATTTACGTGAATTCCATATTTTCCGAAATAGTGCTTAGCGGGCTGATATGAAAAAATAATCAACTGCATCCGGCTAATATCGCATGCTTTTCCGTAACGTTATCGCATGGCATTCCGGCGTTACTCGGCAAATTCCAGATAATACATCTCAATGATTGGTTTTCAGTGAAAAACATAACAAAATAGGGTACAAAACAAATATTAGGAAGCAGGAAAATATATTATGTAAAATGCAAAACAAGTGATACAATAAATTCATTTTTCAAAGTTTCCAGCATAATTTAGCAAGTTACTTTTCAAATATTGAATTTCCTAACAGTGTTCATTTTGTTTTGTTGAATATTTTTTTATCGTGAATATAAAAAATATATCATACTGTTGGTTTTTTTTTCCTCTGTTGATGCATATAATAGAAAGATTTCATATCGGATGTATTACATTTTGCGTCCGTCGTCCATAAACTTTTCATTTTTTGAACTTCTACTTGAGAACCACTTTAAAGGATCAATATATTAAACTGTTATTTTTCTCCATTGTTGAAGCATATGATAAAAAGATCATAACATGTCATTTTTCATATCAGATGTGTTATCAGCCCTCGGTCAATATCAGCCCTCGAACCTTTGGCTTTTGGGCTGATATTGTACCTTGGGCTGATAAAACATATGATATGAAAAATGCCATGAAATAATCTGATATTATTATCTGATTAGGTTTCTTCTTATCTTGATTATTTGGCCTCAACTTATCATTAAGTGACTGATTAAGACTGACAAGTGTGATAGTATTGTTTTTGCAATCATTTTTCTTTCTTTTTATCGAATTTCACACTGAAATATGTTTTGCTTTAGAAATGAGTTTAATTTTTCAAAAATTTTTTTTTACGAAATTATCCAGACATCGGACAATAAAACTATTGCATTGCAAAATCTTTCAAACAATAATAGAGTTAAATGTTTTTGTATTAAAGAAATATATATTTCTTGTAAATATATTTTAGGAACTCTCTGAAGTTTCAACAATTTCTTAAAAATTCAAAAACCTGTAATAATAGCCATAATGAAAAAGTAAAGGACAATGGACATTTAAAGCCTCATTGTATCCTTAAACTAGACAAAATTTACTCACAAGAGCATGTTTTTTTTATATAAAAGGTCTGGAAATAAATTTTTGTGGAAACAAATATTAAAATTTTAACTGTCATTCACATGCTTGAATGGTCATATGACAGATATTTTATAAATGTTACAAACTTTGCTAAATGTTCATGGCTTCTTTCAGTTGGGAAAGTCACTTCTAAATTAATATCAGTCAAGAACAGCCAGTTGAAGGGTTTTTTTTGAGATATTTTCTTTCTTTAAAATCGGTTTTATTCAGAAATGTTGCGTTCAGACAATCTAGGACCATTCCGTATTCGTTTTCAGTTAATTTAGTTTATCGTTGTATGATAAATTTGAAGTCAAGTAAAAAAGATAACTGAATGCTCTAAAAATATACTCAACAGATCTTAATCGCCTGTAAGCTAATGGTCTGAATAGTATTGAACACACCAAAGCATATATGTCTGAAGATTGACTGAAAGACTGAACAAGACTTACTATTTATATGTTGGTCTCTAAGACCTGTTCAATTCAAATTGTCCATTTGAGTTCAATATCGATTTACTAGTAAGTAGTTCAATTGAATTTGTATAAGCCCTGTCACCAATTGATTAGAGGGATATTCGTGCAATTTAATTTTAAATAGATATAAATTAAATGAATTGTCAGAATAATATGTACGCAATTGTATTTGTGTTTTTCACAATGAATTTGGACTGTGATGATTGGAGGTTATAATTATACAATACTTACAGTATTGTAGGCTTTGTTTGTTAAAATTTACAATTAGTTTTTGAGTTACAATAAATAATTAATATCATGAAATTTCGAGTTGTGTATCTGATTGATGAAAACATTTGATAACATGCAATCTGTACGTTTTTTCATGTACACATTATGGACATGATTTAAAAAAAACCAACTAGAATCATCCTTTTATCAATTGTAAAAAAAACTAAGGTTTGAACTCACTCAGGCAAATTTTACCTTATATCGATTTGGCTATTATTGTTATGTTCGTTTAGGTCACATATATATATATGTATCTTCAACTGTTTCTGTTCTTATACATCCCTGACTTTCAAATATTTGGCTTTGCGCATTCTCAATTAATGAATAAAATGTATTGATTGCTGTTTTTCATTTTTTGCACTTCAACTGACTGCTATTAATAGTGATGGGTTAAGTGCAACAGCTTACACTCGTGTGCATTTGATCAACACATGTTGGGTTAAGTGCAACATCTTACACTCGTGTGTATTTGATCAACACATGTTGGGTTAAGTGCAACAGCTTACACTCGTTGGCATTTGATCAATACAAATGATTTGTTCTTGGCCCTGACATTAAACAGAGTTCAAGCACCCTTTCAACAGAGAAGGTGAAAACATATGGAAGAATATGACGCGAGACTCGACCTATATGGTACCAACAAATGTGTTAGAAAGGTTATCCGTGAATGAATAAAATGTCTTAAGTAAGGAACTTTCTGTAAAACTTCATCGTGTAAATAAGCAGTTTTAGGTAATAGTGTTCACAAAATGACTTAATAATACCTCTTTCAATTTGAGAAATGCCTCTGTTCTTTGATTTGTTATAATGAGCTTATTTAAATTTTCAATATCTTTATTGCTTTGTTTTTTGGTAATATTGATTATTAGGTTTTCGTTCTTCTTGTTACATGTACATAAAAATTGAAATTTAGCATATGTGACATAATCACGATTGAGTCATTTCTTTTAGTGAGTTCGATTGTTCATGGTAGTGGAGCGGCAAATGCTGAAGAAAACGCGTAGTTTTCGAGTTTAAATTACCTGAATACATGCTGGAATTTCAATGTCTTAAACTTTTTATCGATTATTCTACTTCATAAAATTGTTTGTCGTAAAAGTCAAATATGGTGCAAATGATTTGAAAACCTTCTTTACTGACGTTGCCAAACTTTCATAGAAGACCCCACTGCTGTTTCGGTAGACAAATATCATAATTGAGTCCTTTTGTAACATGATTTGTGAACGAAATTAGTAAATATGGTTACTTTTGAACTTCATACATTATAAGGCATTTTTAACAATGTATTTGTAACTCAGAGAGCATCTGAAAATTGTGAAACATAACACAAAAAAATTACCGTATTCACTACTAGTAGCATTATTTGCACGTGCAGTAAATGAATTCACCATAGATTCCGGGATTGAAATTTTGTACGCAAGACGCGCGTTGCGTCTACAAAAGACTTATCAGCGATGTTCGAATTAAAAAGTTAAAAAGGCCAAAGTAAAGGTGTGTTTTAAAGGAAAAACTGTAAAGCCGTCGCATAATACACCAATTGCCCCGATTTACTTTTTGAAGTTATTTAGCTATAAGCTAAATAATGGGTTAAACATCTGCATTTTACCACACTTTCATTCCGGATACACTGCACACATGAACCGATACTGTTGTGGTTTTTAGTTATAAGATCAGATAAGGCAATTTACGAAGGTCATTTGTAGTTATTAACACGTGTATTTTTAATTATTTTAGAAATTCAGAAGCCTTTCCATTTATCTATGCTGTTAGATATTGTTATTTAGTCGTGTTTGTTAAATTTAAACGTGAAAGTGGTAAACATTTTACTGTGCGTATGATTTGTATGTGTGTTCGGTTTTTTGTATGTTCAAGTAAATGACCAAATACACTAGTTCGTTATAACAAGCTCTGTCCGATGCCAAAAAAAGGCGCTTTGAATGTGGAGTTGACAAACGCATTATCTGCAATTCTGTATTTGATGAAATTTTTAGTATAGTAACAGAATCTGGTTGGAAAAGTATGATATATGCAGCAGCATTGATACGTGATGATTTAGGTCGTCAAAAGCAGGACATTCTGGATTGTACCAGGTTATTGAAGGTCTTCTGGTTCAAGATTAGTAACGATTCTTTCTGTTTCTCGAAAAAAAAATATTTTTTGCGTTTTCTTAGATATGTCACACCAAATTTAACCGACAAATTTGATTTGCCGTTTTTATGGTTTCAAAACACTTTGTATATGGCTAGTTGCTTTATTGACTACGTTGTAACCAAGAATAGCAGATACATGTACCAAAATGATATTCCATATGCTTTTAAAGATGTGCTATGTGTGGTGGAAGAGACGTGAAGGGTAGAATCGCTATCAAAATTGATGATACTGATGTGATGTTCTTGTTCTGTCTGTACATTTCTACCTGATGCTTAAAATACAAGTATGAGTTCACATTGGTTAAATTGGAATATTGAAGGATAATGGGCGATTGATGCAAGTTCACTCCATCGTATTGTCTCTTAAACCATTGCCATCGAAATCCTGCTGTTCTTACATGCCTTGAGTGAATATGATTCCACATCAAGTGGGTTTTTATAATCTGAAAAAATAGAATATTCAGCCTCCTAACGACAAAATCAAGCATCTTCTGTAATCCTGTAGCATTAACACACAGTGATATTGATAGTGATTTAAGAGATGCTGCTAGGGTGTTTGATATTGCGTTGTACGACTCAAAATACAAGTTAAAGAAATCCCACAACAATTCAAATTTGCTAGGATATCAGCTGGCTATAAATAAAGATAAAAGTCTTATAAAGCTTCCGGCATCTGCGTCATTGGTTAAGCAGCCATACTACGTGAAGCAAAGCAAAGTTCGGGTGTCGGAAAATGTAGCCAACCCAAATAAGGGCACCCCATGAGAGTTTGAATGGGAAATTTAGTTAGGACCAGCTTCCTTTGCAGGACAAATGGCATCAGACTTTCTACAAGACTTTATATGTTCGTGCAAGAGGAAAAGGTATGCCAGGCAGCATGCGTTTGCAAGGAGCAGGGTATTTCTTCCATGGATTTGTGTAGGTAGTTGCTGATGACTGATAAAATATCATGAACATAAATAATTGGAAATAATGTCTAACTACATTGAGGTGTTCGCAGTTCAGTTTGTATTTGAATTTTAACTTGCTATAATTTTTTCGACGTTTCATTTTGTATGAAATCGGTCATCTTATTTTTTTTATTTTTCATAATCAGCGTGCATTCATTACTTTTATATCAAATGAACATTTATCGTAGTTGTAGATTCAATAACTCTCGAAACTGGCATCGACTGAAAGGTTATCGTGTATTGAGACTAACAGTGGGAACTTTATATCCAAAAAACTCAGTGAAATGTCGAATCCTGAAAAACTGAGACAAAATTTAACATGCCTTCAAATGTTGTTTGATTTGTTCACTTATGTTTATCGGATACTCTGTTACATTGTAATACCTATTATTCTACAATGTATGAATATCTTGTCCAGAAATGTTATCTGTCCAGGTCGCAGATCTAGGTTATTATGTTACTGTACTTTTTAGGCTTCGGAATTTCTATAAAACGTGTTACCTTCGAAAAAGTTGAATGATTTCTGATGTCATGTGAAAATATAAAAATCATATCGGAACTTTTGCAATGATACTTAATACTTATTGTATAATTTATTGAATAGGTTATTCATTTCGAAAAAAAAGCAGTGGATTGTTTCTCTAGTTGGAAATTGGATTTTTAAGTGATGGCCTTTGATCTTGATGTAAGGCATGATTGTACCAGCTTTTATATTTACGACATATATTTTCAAAAAGTACTTGATTTAAGCTTTTCAATGAGCTATTATGATATCATGA
This sequence comes from Mytilus californianus, assembly GCF_021869535.1. NCBI lineage: Eukaryota > Metazoa > Mollusca > Bivalvia > Mytilida > Mytilidae > Mytilus > Mytilus californianus. The sequence goes on from NW_026262593.1 coordinate 51,460,059, forward strand.
GGTCTTTAGTCAATTCAAATTTCTAAATGTGTCCTCTCCGCCGCTCCACTAATGGTAGGTGATGAATTCCGTACTAGATGTGCCTGGTCTCATTCAATATGGAGGTCAGGTGTTTCCTATTACTAGTTTACTATATATTGAAGGGATTTAAGACTTTAGACACCTGTCAACTGTTATAGCGTTTTACATTTATCTACTTAAATTGAATTTTTACGATGAAAATAACACTTATAAGTGTGGTTCATCGAAAGGGCTGGTAACACAACTTTTAACAAATAACAAAATACGGACACAGAATTTACAAATGGGACATTGAAAACCCAGATGTCGAAGAAAAACTGACAACGTTATAACAAAAAACTAACGACGACAAAAAGACAAACTAGTTAATATACAAAACATTACATACACCTTATTTGAACTTTGGTGGATAGTTGTCTCATTGGCAATCATACCACATCTCCTTATTTTATATAACAAACAAAACAGAGCAGCCAAAACTAATGACCAAAACCTGGGGGCGCTTTCATGTTCTCTTGAAGGGTAAGCAAATCCTGCTCTTCTAGTAACTATCATTATGTTTCACAAACAACTGGTTAATTGTTCTCATTCTATATATAAACAACAGTGTGCACGTTGAAATGTCTCGCTTGCTTTACCTATCACGACTGAAATTATGTTGAAATTGTGTTTTATGAAGGTTGTACATATTAAATTAATATCATCAATGATCAATGTTTATAAGGTCAACATCAGATGAACCCTGACAGACATTTCCACCTTACAATTATACCATCATTGACCATGGGCCAAAACATATTGCTTATAGTGTCTGATAAACGTACGAAAAAATGAAAAATAACAATAATTTATGAACCATGATAATGAGGTCAAGGTCAGATGAACCCTGCCAAACATAAATGTTCTCCATATAATCATTCCATACACCAAATATAATTGACCTATTGCTTATAGAATCTTATAAATGGACAAAACAATGAACACTAAACATTGACCATCAGACCATGAAAATTAGATCAAGGTCAGATGAAACCGACTAGACAGACACGTACACCTTACAATAATTCCATACACCAAATATAGTGACCCTTTTGCTTATAGTATCTGACTAATAGTCCAAATCAGAAAAAAAAAACAATGATCAATAAACAACCTATGATCTCGTGACATGTTCTGTAACCAAAGAATGCATAAACCTTTATATAAAATCCGCAGACACAAATAAACTCTGGATCAGGAGTTGAAGCCTAATTAAATTATACTACAAAATGTTTTAAATTATGGAAAAAATTAACAGAGCTGCTGTAGGACAGAACACAAGCAAACACAGAATTACGTTATCGTAGAACTACACATTTGTATTCAGAGACCCTCACACTTTGTCAACGTATATGTGTTCCACCGAACAGAAGTTCCCCTGGAAACTTTGTTGTTACCAATGCCATAATATCTGTTCCTGTTGAAACAAATATTCTATACACTTTATCCCGTTAGGAACAAATACTGTTTTTTTTTTGTTCCGTGGAATGTTACAGAATATTTTTTTTACTTGGAACTTATATTATGAAGGAACTTCTCCAACCTCAAGAGTTATTATACCATTATGACTCTCACAACACGCACCCTGGTTGAGATATTATTTCTTAACCACTGTGGAATTTTTATTTCGGTGCCAAAATGTAATCAGTCAGAACATGTCTCAAATCAGGCACCTCTGTGTTTCAGGTACAAGTCAAATTGGCACCTGGTCAATTCAGCACCTATAGAAAAAGTCAAATCGGCACCTATTTAAAGTCATTTTAGCATTTGGTTATTCAACTGGCACCTATTATTTTTTACCTTTATTATTTTCTTATTATTTGAGAATTTTTTATTGATTTTTGTTTTTTATTATTTATATATTTTTTAGCAAAACTTACAATTTCAGAGGTTTATTTCGTACATTGTTAAAAACTCAGCATATGTAATCAAGCAGTCAGTACTTATATGTAAAATAAACAATAATCAGTTGGCTTTCTGTTTGAAGTTTTCTCAATTCTCTATAAATAATGTTTTGCTTGGTAATTACTTTAAAACTTATGAACTTATATCAATTACAAACAATACTGAGTAACAAATTAAGTTTTTTGTTTTATTAGTATTTAGGTAGTTTTTGATCTTTAATAATAAAAAAAAAACTAAACTAAGAAGCCATTTTACAAGCTGTTGTGTAAAATCCACAGATGAAGATACAAACTAATTTAAGCATTGTAATTTAAATTGGGCTTTTTTTTCTTTCTGTCTTTCCTGTCTACTTAAAATATAAAATGAATAATGTTGACACCAATCTTGTAGCCCATGTTTACTAGTAATGTTCAGACCCCATTGTAATGAAATAGAGATTCATTATATCCCCATTGTTTATAACTAAGTTTCGATAGGCCCTTTCTCGGTTTTTGCAGTCATGTTGAATAGGGGGCAGATGTCATAGTGGAAGTAAAAATGGTTTGAAAAATACAGGAAAACATCATTGAAACAGAACAGTTCAAATTGAGAATGGAAAAGGGGAATGTGTCAAAGAGACAAGAACCCGACCAAAGAGCAGAAGGCCACCTATGGGTCTTGAACATAGCGAGAAAATCCTGTGTACTAGTTCAGTAAAAATGGACGATGCTTGGAAACATGCATAGGATTTCCCGTACTTTCACACTATTTCCACCTCTATCCAAATAAAGAGCTGCGCCATGAGCGCATGATACGCCCGTCGCTTTTCAAAGAATAAAGTTCCATAACTCCTCAGTGTCATTTCAGAAATTTATAAAAAAAACTTAAGGGAGGTTTTTTTAATAGATATAAACTAGTCACCAAAGTTTCATGAAAACTGCTCAAAGCATTTTTGCGAAAACTGGGAAATCCTCCTTTTCAAATGAACGAAATCCCATCACTCGGAAACGTAAAATCTGAAATTTATAAAAATTGAAAGGGAGCTCACGTCAATAGATATAAACAATTCACAAACGTTTCATGCAAATTGGTTAAAGCGTTTTTGAGTTATTGTCCGACAATATTGACGAAAGACGGACGGACGGACGGACGGACAACGGTATACCATAATACGTCCCGTAAACGGGCGTATAAAAATCTGCCCCTATTCAAAATGGTTGCAATAACCGTGAAGTGGCCTATTGGAGCTTCTGTTACGCGCAACAAATATGTGTTGCCACCTCAAGTGGAAAAAATTCATGGGGAAAAAAGGAATCGTCAATAGCAGCAGTCAGGGGTAATACTTATACTAGTCAATTTTATTTACTTGAAGATATAAGTAAAACTGTAAGATTTTTCATTTTATTTTCAAGGTTTGAATCATCTCCCATTAATCTTCTCCAAAAACTTACTTATACAAGTAGTTTTTTTTACAATGTCTCCTTAAACTGTCAATTTTTGGGAGGTCAAAACATGCCTTAACAGAATGAACAGAATTTTGCTGGTCTGGTGATTAGTTTTCAATAAGAGCATGTTGAGTTCAACCTTTTACCTCAAGAACTAAATAAAGAAATCCATATACTATAATATGAATATAAAACACAGGTTCATTCCTAGTTAATACTAAATTCATAAAAATAAATTAAAATATACTTTTATATTATAAGGTAATCTGGCGCAATACCCGAAAGGGTATTCGCTATTTAACTCTATTTAGTAGTAGAAGAAATCCATTGAGCAAACATGTTAAGTTACTGCGCAAGGCCTTCAGAGACTTGTAAGTGAGCAGTGTTTTGAAGATACATTATGTAACAGACAAATGAGATTTTCATTGTGCATTGTCCATGAAATTATACTTTTATGAATAAGTAAAGACAATATTAATAGCAGACAATTAAACACTACATTAGAGAAATGTAGTCAAGAGAAATTCGAGAGTACAAGAAAAATATGCCTTTTTTAATTGTTTAAGTAAATAACATCTCAACGTCTAATATAACTCTTCCTCAAAAATAATTTACCTGTACCAGTAAATAAAAGACACTTCTATAGATAAGTATTACCCCTGACTGAATAGTTTATACTTGTAAATCATAATGTTAATTTTGGGTACCGAAATAACTACCTCGGGTGCCGAATTAACCAGGTCCCGAATTGACTAGGTGCGGAATTGACTATAACGGGTGTCAATTTGACCAGATTCTGAAGTGACTATAATTCATGTTTAGACGTCAGAGCTAAAGAAGATCTTCCCTCGCCTCAAGTTAATATTGATGCCTAATTTTCATTCTTGCCAGTATTTTTTTTTTCTATAGAAGAATTGACAAATATGGCCGTGTTTACCCCACAAAATTTACTCTAAGTACAGACAAACCTGTGCACCTAGAAAAGTTTTATGCATTGCAGGAACTAGATAAATAAAATTTGAATGCATTTTATGTTTCAGAAAATTAAACACTTAACTGGAATTTGAGATTCCCTTTTTTAAGCTTGAAGAAAGTAATAAAAGAATAACCAAAACACCAGAGTTTCATTTGATATGGTCCACTCATTTACACAAATTAAATCACCTATTGTTTTGCAGATATCTATTGTCCATCTATTGTCCAGTTAATCTATACAACTCACTACAATTAATTATATAGGGGAACATCTCAAACATTTTTCAAACTTGGATTATTTTGGCACATTCTGTGGGAACGAAAAAAAAAGGAACCTCATCATCCGGAAAGATTTATATTTTTCTGAAACATAAAATGTATTTTAAATTTAATTTTCTAGTTCCTGCCATTCCTCAAAACTTTTCCAGGTGCACAGGTTTGTCTGTACTTGGAGTATAATGTGTGGTGCAAATACGATATTAGCCAATACTTGATTTGAATACTAAAAAGTACGCTGGTTTCTATTTAAATTTGAATATTGTTTAAATATTTATAGTGAGCTTCTTGTACTATTTTGCATAGTCAATTAGCTATAGAAATATAATTATGGAATATTGAACCGGTTTACGATCATCATATTATTGGTTTAATGAGTATCATGAGGGTAGGAATGCCCATTACCGTCAGGCGTCTTACTCAAACGGTCATTTTCGGTTAAAAGGTTACCGTGATTCGTCAAAATATCCTTATCGTGATTCGTCAGAGGTCTCAAATAATTATCGTTACCGTTATTTTTGGAAAAAAATTAACGTGATTCGTCAAAATCAGTACATTTTTTTATCGTCTAAAAGAAAGTGTACATTTTATCGTCATGAACCAAACATTACCATTAACATCATTTGGCAAGAATTTTTACCATTGTTCGTCATGAAGGTACACCCATTACGACCCTCTATTATCAAATTGTGGTTTACTCTGGATTCAAGTTGATAAAGTAACCGAGTCCACTAGAAACAGAAGTGAAAGTAGAATCGCAAAGGTTGATATTTATAGATAAACACCACTGTGATAAACATTTGAGAGTAAGAAAACAATTACCTTCTACACAATAATTCGCCAAAAACGACATTAAACCATTACAGATACTTACAGTAGTTGAGGTTGGTTCACAATTGGGGGATGGGGTATTAATATATGTGTTCCCCATGGAACAAAACTATGGATAATTACAGTTCTTGGGAACAATTTTCCTGGAACTAAAACATCAGATATGGTTTCCTCATATTTGTTCTTTTAAAGAAAGAGTGTCATGATTTTTTACACCTGATTGCATCTTTATAATTACTGCTCACCTCACCTGTGTATGACATTTACCTGGACGTGAAGTACATACAAAGAAGGCACTGGCTACGATTATGTTGGAAACATAATAATAACAAAAAAAAAGTTATTGTTACTTAAGACACTAGTTGTAAGTTTTGACATTTGCCGACATCTTTAGCTTCAACTGAGATGAGTCGATTTTCATTTTCATCATCCAGATGTTTTGTCATTGTAGTTTCGTTCTTATTGTCAATAGTACATGCTTTTTTGAACAATTCATCAAATACTCCACCTGATTTTGAAACGAAATTACGTACTTCATGGATACATTAGCTTTAATTATGATTGATTGTTAACATATGTTTGTTTTTCATAACAGAAGTTCCCCTGGAAACTGTTATAAACATGTTATCGTGTGTGGAACAAATATCCTTTACCTTGTTATCGGTAAGGAACATAATTTCAATGAGTCAACTATGCACTAAATGATAAAATAATAATTGTGTCTGAACATCAATAGGTCTGTACATGGTGTACTTCATATCAAAGTAAAAATATGTGTTTTATTGCAGTGTTTAGTCTCTAAATTTTGTTGGGTCAAAATGATCATTTTTGATGCAAGGTTTTTATTCTGTAGTTAGTCACCACTTCGATGTTAACATGTATATCTATTATATAGTCAATTTTATAAATTTACTGTTTGCAAAGTATGAATTATTCTAAATACCAAGGATTTTCTTATCCCAGGCATATAACCTTAGCCGTATTTGGCACAACTTTTTGAACTTTTGGTCCTCAATGCTCTTCAACTTTGTACTTGTTTTGGCTTTCGAACTTTTTTAATCTGAGCGTCACTGATGGGTCTTGTGTAGACGAAACGCGCGTCTGGCGTATTATATTATAAGCCTGGTACCTTTTGGTAGCTATTATTTGTGTGTGTCTCTGTCCTGTATGTTTTCCCATTTATTTGAATTGTAGTCCTGTCATGTAATCTTGTCATTTTAATGTTATATTTAACATTGCCATAAAAGCGGAAGGTTTGGCTAGCCACAAAACCAGGTTCAACCCACCATTTTTTCTTAAAATGTCCTGCACTAAGTGAGGAAAATGGCCATTGTTATATTATAGTTCGTTTCTGTGTGTGTTGCATTTTGGTGTTGTGTTTTTGTTGTGTCGTTGTTCTCCTCTTATATTTGATGTGTTTCGCTCAGTTTTAGTTTGTAACCCGGATTTGTTTTTTTCTCAATCGATTTATGAATTTCGAATAGCGGTATACTACTGTTGCCTTTATTCGACGAACCTAACCATGTTCTCGTCCTAATATGCATATAATATTTTCCACTGTACATTTAACACTAATCTATTCAATGAAAACATGCTAACACATATAAATTAATGAACACAAAAATATCTTGCGAACTAGGTTATTGGAAAGATATGAAAATGGAAGGGAATTTGATGAGAAAACTGAATTTATGCATATGCAGTGATAAAATCATCACATTACTTTCTGATTGGATTTATTAATTATTTGAATATGAACTGAGACGATGAACAAGAACACAATGATAGAGTGAAGGTGAGTTCAAATTGTAAATGAAGCTTATTGAAAATATCTTTTATAGATCAATAATCAAAAGAAGATAACTAGTTCTATCTCTACTTTATATCAAATGAGGGATGGATGATACGGCTTATCTCCCAATAAAATGTATCTACAAGATATTGTTTTTCAAATTTTATTTAATATATCAGGATCTAATTTAAATCGTGGTCTGTTATCACTATAGAAGATATGTTACAAGACATAGTAGAAAGACTTTGAAGTTAAAAGTTTCATCGCAACTCTTAAATGTTTAGGCTACCCTGGGACGTAATTCTATTCCTAGGGTTACCTGCTAAATTGTGTTTGTGTATTGTCTTTTTGATTGAGTAAAGCAATTTCAATTGATATTTTAGTGTGTGTCTTTTTATGTTGTAATGTTATACCACTGTTTCAGGTAAGGCTGAAGGTTGACGCCTGTCAAAACTTGAAACCCCGCTGCATTTTTTATTCACTTGTCCTAAGTCTGAAGCCTGTTGTTCAGTGGTTGTCGTTTGTTAGTGTGGTTCATACGTGTTTCTCGTTTCTCGTTTTTAATATAGATTAGATCGTTGGTTTCCTGTTTTAATTGTTTTACACTAGTCTTTCTGGGGCCATTTGTAGCTTGCTATTCGGTGTAAGCCAAGGCTCCGTGTTGAAGGCCGTACTTTGACCTATAATTGTTTACTTTTTATTACAGATTGTGACTTAGATGGATAGTTTTCTCATTGGCTCTCATACCACATCTTTTTATTTATATTGGCTATATTTAAGTAAGTCACTTTAGTATTTATGCACTCTTGGCCTTCACTTTTGTGGGTTTTAGTGTTCCGATAAAGATAAATACAGAAAAACGCTTCGAACACGCAATATTTTTAACCTGCTATTTTTCTTTTCTTTTTTTTTTTTTTTTTTTGATTGCCCATTTTGATTTGATGAAACACATTGCAATTCGGGAGGAATTCGGATGAATTGAAAGCGTTGGAGATACTTGTAAGCAATTGTAGTTTACCGATGTACAAATCTAAATACACAAATCAAGATAATAAACAAAAATAGAGAGAATCACATGTACTCCAAAAGGAAAAGGAAGGAGACCAGGTGCGTCAAGTTGGTAGGCGTCTCCTACTACACATGCATCTGCGGCCATGCGAATCCACACTCAGTAAAATTTTATACAATGAATAAAATGATAGATTATACGACTTTTGTGGTATCTAAAGATTTAAAACTTTCGAAAACATGTCGCTAGTGAGACACAGACATATTGTTTCGGTCAACGAATTAGTGATAGCGACCATAAAACTTATGTATTGTTGATTTCAGTATAGTCACATTTCGAACTTTTCTGAACTGTGTAGTACGGTCTTCAGTACGTTTTATATTTCAATCACGGTACCCTTAAATACAAGATATATTCACAGCTTTTATAAATGATTTTTTATTGTTTATTTTTTATTAGTTAGTTTTCGTAACGGTTGTATTTGAAATTGTGTATGTTCCTGCATTAATTTTTTTAATGATGATTTTAAGTACAATCCGGTTAATTTAACATTATGGTACTGTTAACACATTTAGTTTTAGAATAACGTTATCTATATCATCAACATTTTTTAATCAAAGTTATTTAAATGTGTGTGGTAATTTTTATTGCCTCGTCTTGACGGAGTCAAAAAGATACACAGGTATGCAAGTTTCGGTCTCGGCGGCAGCGGCGTCGCCAATAATGTTTTAGTTTGTCATGAGGTCAGTTTCTGATGAACCACTCATAGTACGTTAATGATATTTGGTATGCAGCTGTATTACCATTGTCATATCAAAATCAATTTGTTTATTAAGTTCAGTTTATTTATCATTATAATGACCTTAGTCAGTTACAAAATCAAAACGACTTAAAGAGTTTTATCAACAAACATTGTATCATAAACATGTTTAACCCCGCCGCATTTTTGCGCCTGTCCCAAGTCAGGAGCCTCTATCCTTTGTTAGTCTTGTATTATTTTTAATTTTAGTTTCTTGTGTTCAATTTGGAGTTTAGTATGGCGTTCATTATCACTGAGCTAACATATATATTTGTTTAGGGGCCAGCTGAAGGACGCCTCCGGGTGCGGGAATTCCTCGCTGCATTGAAGACCTGTTGGTGACCTTCTGCTGTTGTCTGTTCTATGGTCGGGTTGTCGTCTCTTTGACACATTCCCCATTTCCATTCTCAATTTTATTATAATTATATATGTGACGAGCATCACTGAAGAGATATTTATTGTCGAAATGGGCATCTGGTGCAGCAAAATGGGTACCGTTAATTTTATTTGTAACAGAACGTGACGTTTAGCGCGGCTGTTTATGTTGTTTTATTCAAATCCAATTCATATGGAAGACCCTACAAAAATAATACTAAGACGGAATAAACGGCTAGGTCTGTTGAAGCATATGTATTTTAACACCATAATATTTGTTTGCATCTTTGTCTGCTTACCCTTCTGGAGCACCTGAGGTCACCCCAAGTGTTTGGTGGGGTTCGTGTTGCTCAGTCTTTAGTTTTTGTGTAATGTTGTTTATAGATATAAGAAGATGTGGTATGAGTGCCAATGAGACAACTCTCCATCCAAGTCAAAATTTATAAAAGTAAACCATTATTTGTCTGTTTGTCTTTTACTTTTTAGCTATGGCGTTGTCAATTCATTTTCGGCTAATAGGTTTGAATATCCCTTTGGTATCGTTTTCCTCTCTTTTAGTATTATGAATGACTGTTGTTAATTTCATTTGTTTATTTTCAATGGTGATTATCAGTATGATTCTGACTAGTTAACATTCTGGTACGTTTAGTTGCATAATACCTTGTATTTTGTAATGAAAGTTATTTATATGCATGTTGTAATAAGATCGCGAATACATTTTACGTATTGTATATGTAAAAAATAACAAATACTATCTTATCTGGAGCTTATCTTATCATAACCACTACTGAATGTGTAAATATAACCTTCAGCATATTTATTCCGCATTGTTAAACTAACACTTATGAATGTTGTTTTTGTGTGATTTAAGTTAAGATTATCTGACATATTACGTATATGCACTGGAACTGATGACAGAGAGTTTCGACGCTTCTGTAAGTTTATTTAGTTTTGCACTCGATAAGTGTCGGGCCATTTTGAAGCACCTGGGAACTTGGACAATATCTGATAACTCACAGTTAAAAAGAAGAAAAAATGGTTATCCAAGAGTTGACCACATAACCCTGTAAACCATAATTTGCAATCTCCTGAAACCTATCTTTCCAAAACGTTCCTATTTGATCTGCCTTTTCCTGTCGACGAATTTCTTGACTTGTATGTCTTGCTTTTTTCCCATGAGAAACTATCAATTTAGTTTTGGCACTATACATATCAATTGTTATGAATTGTTGACACCTATGCCATTCACATTTGTGTGTGATTGGGGTATTTCTTTAAACACAACAAAAACAAACTGATTTTTTCAGTGACATACGGGAAAAAAGTTATAATGGACATGTTTTATTTTTTTTAAATCATCCTATTTGGTTAATTTTGCGAGAAATCATATTTTAACTTTTCTATTGAAAAATTAATCTCTTCCAAGAAATTTAGAATCAAACTATTTATTACGTCAATTCAAGCACAATCACGTCTTCTGACTGTGTTGCTTTTAGTCCGTAAAAGTATGGCCTGCATGTGGAGATTAAATGATATCTCATATAGATTCTAAAACATGTTCTGTTTTTACGAACAAACACAAAAAGAGACAAAAAATACTAAAGGATCGTTTAATATTTAGAAGCAGAAAACATCGCCAAAACCTTGAACATTTGAAGAAAAACGAAATACCACACCTGCTGATGCTTGGTTAAATCGAAACTGCAGTAAATATTTTGCAGAAAATATTAAAGTCTCCATAGATACATGTTGAGTCTGTTTCAAGGTGTTGCAATTATAATATGGTTACCAGAATGAGTCTTTATTTTGAATATGACTGCCAGGCATAATAGTGAAATAGAAAATACTGGATTTTCCTGAAATCAGATAATTTCCCCGTAAAAGTATTTATCAGTTCAGTGATGTCTGATTTCAGAAAATATCACTCATTTTCGACTTTCACTTTCATTTTCGTGCTTTTTTATATGTTATATATGAGACCGAATTAAACGACCACAGTACAGTATATACTATTTAAATGAAAAAAGTAGAAAGAACTCTGTATTAGGACAAACAAAACATTTTTATGATGGTGTTTCGTATCATTACGATACCTGAGATTCAAACCAAGTTGTTTATAAAGAAATGCAAAAGAATATGACGGTTGTTATCTATTCGTTTGATGTAATTAAGCTTTTGATTTTGCCATTTGATTGGGGACTTTCCGTTTTGAATTTTCCTCGGAGTTCGGTATTTTTGTTATTTTACTTCGTTATAAACGGAATGCACACAGTAGAAAATTCTTCTTATATTATCTTATCTTGATACAGATATTTGTCAACCTTTACCAAAAGAATGGCAGTTATATGCTTAAGTCAAATGTTAGTTTTAAAATAACATATATTTTACTGTAAGTAGATAATAGAAGACCTGGAAATACAACATGAAAAAAATGAAAGATTTGTAGAACCCTATAGGTCGTGTGTGTGTTATTGTTATTGTAACATATTTGTATGACAAATTGTTAAAACATATGTCACTATAGATTATAACTTACTTACTTAATACATACCTATAACGTTTATGACGAGATCAGTACCATATATGGTGTTAGGTAGTATTCGCACATGTTTTTGTTAAGGATTGTCTTCAGATTAACCTGAAAGACATTTTACCACTACGCCTTATTTACAATGTTTCTATGAATCAGGCATGGGGCGAATTACATTGCAATGTAATGCATTTTATAACAATTACTTTCAAATTGACAAAACTATGCATTAAATTACAATTACAATTACATAGATATAAGAAGATGTGGTATGAGTGCCAATGAGACAACTCTCAATCCAAGTCACAATTTGTAAAAGTAATCCATTATAGTTCAAAGTACGGTCTTCAACACGGAGCCTTGGCTCACACCGAACAGCAAGCTATAAAGGGCCCCAAAATGACTAGTGTAAAACTATTCAAACGGGAAAACCAACGGTCTAATCTATATAAAAAAAAACGAGAAACGAGAAACGCTTATGAACCACATCAACAAACGACAACTACTGACATCAGATTCCTGACTTAGGACAGGTGCAAACAAATGCCGCGGGTTTAAACGTTTGCATTTATCGAAGTAATGCATCAAATTACAATTACTTTTGCAAAGTAATGCATTGAATTACACATTACATTTGTAAATTTTATAATTTAGTGAAAAGAAAAATCAAACATTTTGAAAAACAACATGAAGTCACAAAATATTCTAGTATTTATATGCAGTAACTGATCCATTTATTAAATTTAAGTATATATGTAGGCCTGAATGTCGTACTTTGACCTATAATGGTTTATTTTTACAAATTGTGACAGGATATTTATTGTGTGAAAAAAGTAATGCAATGTAATGCAATGTAATGCATGAAATTACACAACTTTTTGCTGAAGTAATGCATTACATTACAATTACATGTAATTCAAAATTTGCTGCATTACACATTACATGCATTACAATTTCAAATTTGCATTACCCCATGCCTGCTATGAATATTTGTAATATAAGGGTATAACAATATTCATATAGATGTTCTTTTTAAAGATTTAGACTAAAGCTAGTTTCTATCGTTTTATTATCAAAAATATAAATACAAAATATAAGTTTCAAAAACAACAAGTAGTGCAATCATTTTTTGTTGTTGTAAGCATTTTATTACTGCATTATATATGTATTGCGACAACTAACAAGTCTTCAATTATGTTTGATGCCAAAATGAAAATCTAGTCAAACCAAAAACGACCTAAATTAAAGCCAAACCCGGACATGGAATATTGTAATATGTATGAAGGAAATACATTTTGAAATTTTTCAGAAAAAAAAAAACTTGAGTGTACCATATCCGTTTTCCTTACTAAAATACAATCTTACAGTGCATTTTATTATACAATGTAATACCTGATTTATTTCCCCATTACAAAGAAACGTTTCAAAATTTCAATGAAAAAGATTTTTGAATGATATAGTATCATATATATATAGATGCAATAATATGAATGTATTCTGTTATGATAAAAATCACATAAAATTGGATTTTGGTTTCATTTTCAGCCATTTCATATAATAACATAGACTTTTGTGAGTAAATGAACCCGATTGAAAAGTATGAGTAATAGACGAGGTTCTAAAGGAGGTTCAACAGGCCAAAGAAAGAATTCGACTCAACATTCACCACCTGGAATACAGACAGGCACAAACCAGTATGCTGGTTACAACCAACAGCCACAAATGCCACAACAATCACCACCGCCACCTCAGTATGGTCAAGCAATGTTTCCCTCACCTAATATGTATTCAAATCAACATTCTAATCAACAAATACAGTGTAAGAATTTTTCTTAGAGCCCCTTTCTTTGATTGTGGCTAAAACAATAATATGGTTTGCCAAAAAATGGAGGACACGATTTTACTATTCTCATGACGTTCAAGTTCAGTAATACATACTATGTACAGGTGAAGGTATAATAAGGCCACTTGTGTCCCCTTATTTAGAGGCCGAACCATGTAAGTATCTAGACTTTATAGGTGTTGTTCTAATAAATTATAATACCTTCGTACACGGCTCGTTCTCCTAGCACAAAACGGCACAAGTTACTAACTGAAATATTTTGTGAAATATTGTCTGAATCTTTGTGTGTCTTGCCTTTGCTAGAGTCAATTGAAAGTATTTTTTTCTGTCTACTTGTGCGTTCGTTAGTGAAAGCACAGGACCCTTTTTTCTTTCCCTCCGTGTCTGAGATTTAATATAAAAAATAAATCCTCTCAATTCTGCGTATTTTCATTTAGCTGATGTGCTCTTGCTTTTATTCATTTATTTATTTATTTTATTCATGTGATCAGTTTAAACTTGTTGTCCCTCTCTGCTTATTATCCACATAATGATATAGGGACAACACGTATAAACTACTGTCATTGAATAGGAACACATTTGAAACATTGTAGATATATGGATTAACTGATAACAAATTTTAACTCTTAAATAGAGAAAAAAAAATGCAGTAATGCCTAAAGTCACTGTGAGTAAAACAGTTGACTTCTTGTTCATTCATATAATTCTTAAGTTATTTTACTAAGTCTATATATTGTTTTTCAACGACCCGGTTAATGCAAAAGAAATTGAATTACAAGCCCCTGACTTGAGACAGGCAAATAAATAATGTGGTGGGGTAAAACATGTTTGTGAGCCGTCACTCCAATCGCTTTATCCAGATATTTGCGAAATATCAAAAGAAAAACCTGTAAAACAGTTAGAAAGGGTTTCTAAAATCAGATGAGCTAAAAGCACAATCAAAACTTAAAAATACGAATTAAAAACACAAATAACCGTCCAACGAGTACTCGCAGATAAAAATCACGTTTCCCCATATTAGAATATCAATCAGTACACATCCAAAAGATTCATTGTATAGACTTCATAAAATGTGTGCAAAAAGCACGGCCTTGCACAAGGTCACAATATAAGTATCGACAGAATGTTAGACCAATACATACACATTTATATTCTTATTGATGTAAACAATCAATGTTGTACCGATAAACATGATAAAGACAATATTCAAAAATATTACTAAAATTTATTCTATATCGATAAACCAGAAGATTAACGTTATTGAATGATAAAAATAGTTTTACGTTTTTCCTATTGTAATAAAAGATCTTTATAAACAACACCACCGTAAGTTAAGAAGTTAAGAAACTGATGTTCCTTTTGTAATGTGATTTCTACACGCACTGTAAAACTTGCAGACCAAATCTGTGTATCTATGAAATTATGTGTTATATGTTTCGAGTAATTTGTCGTAATGAAACCTACTTAGTAACTTAATAATTTACCAGTAATACAAAAAATGCTTTAGCTAAAATCTAAATCTAATACAGCACTTTTTCGTTACAGACATGTATGTACCGGTACCGATTCCCCAACAGCAACAGTCTCAACAACCAATGTCACCACAGTACATTCCCCCATTGATGGCACAACCAGTGTCCCAACCAATGAATCAAGGGTCGATTTTACAATCAGGTATAACGAATGTCTTTTCTGTTGATCTATTGATTTTTTTTTCAAGTGTAAATTTTTCATCATTATGTTTGACAAATGATGTAGTTGAATAGCTCTACTAAATTTTACACTAACTGTTACCAACAGTTAGAGAAGCTTTGAACATCGCATGGCCTCCATCGTCTTTAAAAAAATCTTTCTATCATCACTTTTTAACTATAACCACTATTCCAAATGTAAATGATTTTGATCGAACTTCGAAAGAGGTGCTTTTTTATTGTTTGGTGTTCTGTTCCCGATTTACAACCATCTTGTCTGTCATTGCAAATGTTCTAAATATAATATTCAGCTACACAGATAACTTTAAGACTTTGTTTCTATTTAGTTACTACTGACCCTTGTAAAGCACTTGAGGTAAACCCAACCCCCTTTTTATCTTAAATTCTTTTTCGTCAGTTTTTGACCCAATTGAGACTCTTTGATTGAAATTTTCATGAACATGCCATTTGTCTTGACTTTATCAATAGTTCATACAGATATTGAGCTTATTTCAAAAACATAGTGGTTACAGCTTAATTTGAAGGTTAGTTGTGATATCGTGGTATGGTTAAATATCATGGCTCTGCTATGATGAATAAACGTTTTTTACCCTCAGAAACTAAACATTCAACAGAATCATTCCTGTAATGTTTCGTTTCAAAATTTTATGAAATAAAATGAGCGTATGGGTCAAATGCGCATTAAAAATTAAATGCAATTAGTCGCTTACATTAAAACGCCTTTGAAATTATGCTGTATATAAATTGATAAATAAATGCGACGACAATGTATAGACCTTTAAAGTTGAATTTATATGAATTTGGCTATTCTCTTTTGATCCCTTTTTGTAAAGCCCCTGACGTGTATTGTGCTTTTAAAATTCCTGGCGCTCAAATAATAAAGTAGTTAGTTGTCTGATGAAGGTAAATCCAGAAAAGCTGTTAGGACGCACGAAATTTATTGAGTGTAATTTGCATTGATGAAATCGGCAATGCGTCGCAAACTTGTCAACAAAAATAACATTTTATGAATTATCTACGCCCGAAGTGAATTTCTGGATTAACCTTCAACAGGAACGCTCAAAACAAAATATGATCATATAGCTCGTAACGATTGTGGGTATTTATACATCATTGGTTTTCATATGTTTCGGTTTTTGCACTCATATCGTAAAACACAAAATCATCCAAAATGCTTAGCTGTAAATTTGTTGCTCTTTGTATATTTCAGAGAAAAGATTTCAAACATGATAATATTCGCAACACTATATTAAAAAATAAAAAGGTATGAAACGACACAATATGCCTGAAAGAAAACTGAGTGGTTTGCTTATGCATATTGTCAAACTGAAAGTAATTTGATGATCAACTTAGTTAAGGGATTTTATAACGCCTTATATTTAGATGCTGATTCGACATGTTTGTCTAACGTTAACATTGGTTGAAAATATGATTTGATACCTTGTTCCGGGTTTCTTCATTCTACAACTCCTACTTAAAATTATTCAAATTCTTTCCAGAAAAGTGTCATTTATCTTTTCTTTCTAAAAATTTTGAAGAGGGTTTTTTTTTGCAGGAAATTAGAATAAGGATTAACATTAGAAATACACTGCTCGAATTATACCGGAATATTAACTCGAGCTCAATTACACTTAAAACAAAAGTATAATTATTTCCAGGAAATTTGAATTGGAGTTGTCATCAAGATATCTCACCAACAGAGCACGAAACTCGAGACATAAGAGAATCATATGTACTACCAGGACCAAAAAAATCAGCAAAGAAAAAAAAGGCCAAAAAGGATAAAAAAGATAAAAATAGGGGTGACCAGGGAGAAGATCATCACGGATCAAGACAGATAAAGCAAGCTAAAGATGACAGATTTAAAAAACTGAAATCATTATTGGCTGATGAACCAGCAGAGCACTACCAGAGTGAAACAGGGCCACAAGATAATACAATTGAAAGAGAACATAGGAAAAAAGGTAATCGTGGAGGCAGAAGATGCAGAGAAGAAAATACACAGGAAAATGATGTAGAAGATTTAGGGTCTTCAGAAGATGGTGAAACAGACAGTGATGACTATGATTCTGGATCTAAAAGCAACCTTCTTGACCATCAGTCTAATAGTTATTACAGGGGAAGTCAAAGAAATATAAGCGACAGAATATCGCAAGGTCTTAACAAAAAGTTTACAAAGTCATTAGAAAGTGTCAATAATACAAATTATCGAGGACCCAAACAGCGCAAAGGAAGAAAATATGATAACGATAGGAGCGGTCAAAGAAAAAATGATCATACAAACTCAGATCAGTCATGTAATATTGTTGATAGTCATGATGGTAATCAATGTGATTATCAAAGAGGCAGAGGAAATGGTCCTAACAGGGGAAGAGGGGGCCGTCATGAACAAAATGTGAGTAAGAGTGAAAGCATGCATGAACTTAATGCAGAAGAAGAAGATACTCTGGGCCAACGGAAAGGAGGAGCGATAGACAGAGGTCGTGAGAGAGGTACTGAAAAACGTAGTGGGGATATATTATTAGAAGATGATCAGACGGACAACTCTGATGGACATGAAAATTATCAGGGTGGTGAAAGTCATAACCGTGAGGAGCGTAAGGATAGAAGCCAGGGTCGTCGGATAGAAAGATATGGCAAAGTACAATCCGAAAGAGACGATGCAGAAGACAATGAGAGTGAAATACCAGATGTTGATGATATTGAGTTATTTAAATTTTTGATAAAAAACTTTAAGGGAGGTTGTACATTTGAAGATCTACTGAAAAGCTGTAATCTTTTTCCTAACAACTCTAACATATGTCTTTGGTTCAAGAAACATAGTCGAAGATTTCATGTTTTCTGGGATGGAAAAGCTATTGTTTATATCCAACCATTTTTCAAGGATGCAAAAATTTGTAACGACTGGAACAACAGAAAACATCTCGGACAATGTAAGAAAAATTCATGTTATTTGTTTCACATTTGCCGTCGATTTATCAGAGGTAACTGTAAAGAAAGTAATTGTTTGTTGTCTCATAGTTTCACAAGTCGACACAATCGTCGTTTGAAGGATAAACTTGGTATAAGCGATTTTAGTGAAGCTGACATCAAAATTGTTCTTAATTGCAATTCCCCATCAATTTGTGCAGATTATATTTACAACAATGGGTGCAAGATACGAAATTCAGATAAAAGATGTCCATACTTACATTTATGTCAACACAAAATATTTAAAAGATGTGAAGACCCATGCAAGTTTCATAAAACGCACTCCATCACACAGTTCCACAACAAATGGGTTCTAGAATCGTATCATATGAATGGATGGCCAGAGGAACGAGTACTTGGGACTATATATGTACCATCCAAACAAAGAGTAGTAAGTGATGGTTATTCCGGTGATTCTGACCTCTGTCAAGTTGAAGATGGTATTGATGATGCCAGTACTTATAATGACAGCGATGTCAATGTCAGTAGTGAAAGTCTTTCGAGTACTGCATCTGGGCCGGTAAAAACATCCAAAAAGTTGATAACTTCTGCACACCAAAGTAAAGAGAACATAAGGGAAAATGACAAATCAAATAGTGGTCGCAGAGAAAGATTTGAATCAGCAGAAAATATAATTTGTGGGATTGTGGGCAAAGATGATCTATATATATCTAAAATGTCTGCATCCAAAATAAAATATGACGAAGAGGAGGATGATAATATTAAAGAAAAAGAGAGGATAATGATGCAAATGTGGGAACAGGAGGAACAGGGCATCAGTTCTTCAGACAATAATAAAAGAGTCAAGCCAAAATCATTAGGTCGCAATCCATCAGATCCAGATTACCAGGAAAATAACCCTTCTTTATTGAAAGACGATACAGAAAATGCCAAAATCTGCTTATTTGTGTCAAAAGATAAATGTCCGTCGTCATCATGTAAAAATCACCACCTACCAAGTGGATTGCCGTACTTATGGCAAATAAAGATTTCTACGAAATGGGTTTCTTTTTCCTTGGAAGAGATCGAGATCATAGAGAAAGCTTACTGTAACGTACAAGATGAAGTAGCAATGGAAGTAAGTTTTTGATTATGATAGAATGTTTCAATGTTAACTTTGATTACATAGCATTTACAGTCAAATAATTTCATGATATAATTCCTGACAAACCTTTGATTTAAAAACCTCTTAAACACGATGTACGCAGAGTGATTCTTCTTATTCATGTTATTCAAACATATCTGTATCATAATTCTCAAATGTGCACAGCAGACATGGGGTGATTTGGTTTAAATCACACTCTTGTTTGTGTTGTATGATTTGGTGTCACACTCTTCTTTGTGTTGTATGATTCGATGTCACACTCTTGTTTGTTTTGTATGATTCGGCGTCACACTCTTGTTTGTGTTGTATGATTCGGTGAAACACTCTTGTTTGTGTTGTATGATTCGATGTCACACTCTTCTTTGTGTTGTATGATTCGGTGTCACACTCTTGTGTGTGTTGTATGATTTGATGTCACATTCTTGTTTGTGTTGTATGATTCGATGTCACACTATTGTTTTTGTTGTATGATTTGGTGTAACACTCTTGTATGTGTTGTATGATTCGATGTCACACTCTTGTTTGTGTTGTATAATTCGATGTAACAGGGTGATTTAGATGAATGATACTCTTGTTTGTGTTGTATGATTCGATGTCACACTCTTGTTTGTGTTGTATGATTCGATGTCACACTCTTGTTTGTGTTGTATGATTCGGTGTCACACTCTTGTTTGTGTTGTATGATTCGGTGTCACACTCTTGTTTGTGTTGTATGATTCGGTGTCACAATCTTGTTTGTGATGTATGATTCGATGTCACACTCCTGTTTGTTTTGTATGATTCGGTGTCACACTCTTGTTTGTGTTGTATGATTCGGTGTCACAATCTTGTTTGTGTTGTATAATTCGATGTCACACATTTGTTTGTGTCGTATGATTCGGTGTCACACTCTTGTTTGTGTTGTATGAGTCGGTGTCACACTCTTTTTTGTGCTGTATGATGCGATGTCACACTCTTGTTTGTGTTGTATGAATCGGTGTAGCAGGGTGATTTAGATGAACGATACTCTGCATTATGACTCTGTAGTATATTATCTATATAGGAGACATAAATGTATTTCGGGTGCTTCACCAATTTTACGCTCAAAAAGAATTTTAAAGTGAATTAACTTGTGATTAATGTAAAAAGTAACGAAATGTGGAATATTATACTAAAAAAGCTTAACTCTTCAAATTCATGCAAAGAATACTAATAATATATTGATTTCAAAGTATATTTTTAGAAAATCCGAGGAACACTGAAGACTCCTTATGAATTGTATACTTATATCCTTGTATTTGCAAACTGAAACAGGGGATAGAATAATAGGTTAGACAGTGTAAGCACACTCCCTCATAAGGTTCTGAAGCGATTTTCATATTGTTCAGTTCAGATGGTTTGTTCTATTTTTCATGGACTCTTTTTTTATCGTCTTTTATTTTCATTACAGTTCGTTTTCATGCTTTATTTACTGAAACACATTGATACATTTAGGTTTTAAGACCAATCCTCTATCAATGTTGGTATATTGTGGTGCATTGACATTCTGACTTTTAAAAATTTTCTTTTACCATTATTTCCCTGATTATCGACCTAAATAATACAAAGAGAGAATAACAAGATACGCTGCGTGTGAACCTCAAGATGTATGTTTAGATACATATTTACTTAAGCTGTTGGCATTGTTACGTCACACAGAATGTTAACGAAAAGTTATGCTAAGAAATGTGTTATATAACGCATGTAAAACACATGCGTTTGTTGCTGACTTTATCAGGTACTCTTCAGACCAAAAGTGGACAGCCTAAATTTATTTATTAGAAAACTTAAAAACAAAGGTGGGCATAGGAGAGCAACATAATATCACTTTGCCTGAAGTGCAGTTAACTGGCGACAATATCTTGATCAAATTCTGAACTCTTATATAAAAATGAGAGGATGTGGTATGATTACCAATGAGACAACTAGTCACCAGAGTAACTAAGTGGTACTAAGCAATTATAGGACACTGTAGGGCTGCAACCATAAGAAAACCCTATACCGTATAGTTGGCTATAAAAGAGCCCGACATGGAAATTGTGAAACAATTTAAGCAAGAAAACTTAGAGAGCCTAATTTATGATAAAACAATCTACCAACAAAATAAATGTGACAAAAATTCGTAAGGGTTCCGCGGAACCCAGTGTCTCGCATACTTTTGCTGTTAATCGCAGGCTCAACAAAAATGAGGAAAAAAATTATATACTATCTTTTGATTGTAAGTAGCTTCTGTCCAAGTTTGGTAAAAATCCAGGATAGTTTATGAATCTAATAAATGTTTTAAAAACTTAAACTGCAGACTGTATGTAATGTTAACTGGAAGAAAAACTAAGTCCATTTATAAGTAAAATACGGAAAAAATGGAACAAAATTTTAACAAAATTTCCTTCTAGATACTAGCTTTTAATCATAAACAAGCTTCTGTCCAAGTTTGGTACAAATCCAAGATAGTTTAAGAAAGTTGTAAAAAATTTAAAAACTTTAACCATAGAGCATAGAGTGAATGTAATGTTAACTGGCAGAAAAACTAAGTCCATTTATAAGTAAAATACTGAAAAAAATGATTTTTTTTTTACAAAATTTACTTCTGGATACTATCTTATGATCATAAACAAGCTTCTTTCCAAGTTTGGTAGAAATCCAGGATAGTTTAAGAAAGTTATTAAAATTTCAAAAACTTTAACCACAGAGTGAATGTAATGTTAACTGGCAGAAAAACTAAGTCCATTTATAAGTAAAATACTGAAAAAATGGAATTTTTTTTTTTACAAAATTTACTTTTGGATATTATCTTATGATCATAAACAAGCTTCTGTCCAAGTTTGGTAGAAATCCAGGATAGTTTAAGAAAGTTATTAAAATTTCAAAAACTTTAACCACAGAGTGAATGTAATGTTAACTGGCAGAAAAACTATGTCCATTTATAAGTAAAATACGGAAAAAATGGAATTTTTTTTTTACAAAATTTACTTTTGGATATTATCTTATGATCATAAACAAGCTTCTGTCAAAGTTTGGTAGAAATCCAGGATAGTTTAAGAAAGTTATTAAAATTTCAAAAACTTTTACCACAGAGTGAATATTTGTGGACGCCGCCGACGACAACGACAACGACGACGACGACGACGACGCCGACGGAATGTAGGATCGCTATGTCTCGCTTTTTCGACAAAAGTCGAAGGCTCGACAAAAATGAACCAACCTCAACCACTGTACTACAGGTTCCTGACTTGGGACATAAACATGTGGCGGGGTTGATCATGTTTGGGAGCGCTCAACCCTCCCTTAACCTCGGACAGTGGTGTAACAGCACAACATAAGAACAAACTGTAAATATCAGTTCCAGTTGGCTTAACTCAAGAGATCGGTACGAGGCACAAAATCATTTAACATAAAAACAATATACACAAAGTGCATTGAAACCAGAGTACCCGATTTAATAAAAGAATGTTGAAAGCCAAGTACAACTACTGAATAAATCATGTTCTCCAATTCTAAAGTATCAATCTATACACATCAAAAGATTTAGTGTAAAGACGTCATAAATAGGCTGCGAAACGTATGACCTTGTGCAACACCGAAATATAAATAAACAGTATAGACTTAATGTATGATCATGAGTTACAGAACTGTACATATATAGTATTACATATTTATCAAAAGCAAAACTAATGTTAGTACAGATAAAAACAATATTCAAAGATGTGTTAAATTGATAACCTTGAGTAATAAGTTTATTCAAAAGATAAATTAGTTGAAATGGATCTTGTTTTGATTTATGGACTTTATAAACAGCTTCACTGTTAAAATTAAGATCTGATATCCAATCCTTAATTAGAATTCTACAGTCACATTTTCTTACCAAATCATGTTATGACCGTTGATAAACAAAGAGAAAATTTTGATTTTAAATATACTTTCAGCTCCTGGCAAATTTGAAATATTTGAATCTTTGATATCCTTAGTATGAAATTTATTGGAAATTTCAAAACCTATAGTAAATCAATTGTGCAAAAAGATGCATTTTCAGTGCTCTCTTAAGTGTAAAGAATGATGCACAATCACTGAGATTTGTGATCGCAGAAAAAAATTTATTTTACACTAATATTAAGCATTTTATAATTTAGAAAACCGGTAATAGATATAGTTACCATATTTGGTTCCCAAAGATGCATGCCGTAATATTAAATGTTGATGGCCAATCAGTTAGTGGCGACAATCAGAGGTGTAATGTTAGACGTCTCAGTACTCATTCCTTCGCTGAGAAGAAAATCATGGTTGACAGCTATCTTACACAGTGGAGGTGGTATTGGAAAAGCGACAGTGATAAATGGACTATGTATGACAAGGTCAGGATATTTCATTTAAATTCCTTTGAGCAATGAATCCTTACATATGGTTCATTCTTACTGTTCACCTGTTTTGCCATCATAGTGAAAAGGCCCAGCAATCAACGTGGATAATAAGGAATTTGTTTGAATAGAAAATTGTTTTGTTATTTTTTTAGTTCATTTAACAAAATTATACCAATCAATATAATACATTATATCTGTTTTTAAGAAATAATAGAATGAAAAATAATTACTTATTGTATACTTGATACTTTATTTTATCTTATGATACCATGATACATTAACACAAAAGAAAATACACGTCATAGAATCAACAATCCTTTTCTCGTCTGTGAATTATGACTCCCGAAACATTCAATAGAAATATGCATATATGTACTATTCACAGAAACGGGAAAAATATACAAGTATACCAGTAATAAATCTGGTGGTGATTTTTGAACTAAAATGATCAATGCAAATATAATCTTTTTGAAATTGTAAAGAAAACAATGTAGATTAAAGACTGGAGAGTAATTTAAGTAAATATCGATGGTACCGACATGATTTATAAAAACTTTTCGTAAATTGGGCTGATGACACAATTACCACCATACAAAGTCCTTAGTGGGGACAGTATATTACTTGGAAATATTATTTTATACACCTTTCCAATTTATATCGTCATGTTTTATGCCTCAAATAGAAAGAAGGGGGTGAAAGTACACTGCGAAAAGATTGGGTTATGAATTTTAAGGTAAAGTACTGATTTGGTCTAGTTTTGAAAGGTCAAAATCTAGTATGTCTGAAGCTGTCGAACTGAATTCAAGTCCACTTCAACATAAAGTTGTCGATATTTTGATGAAGGTTTCTATAATTTTGATATAATTTTGGCACACCACACTATCAAAATTTTATTGAGAAGAGCAGGTGCGATTTTTGTTATTTTCATTTATTGGTAACAAGAAATTCAAAAGAAATTAATTTTGTTGACGGGCCAATAATCCATTGATTAGAAACTAAGGTTCCAACTGCCTCTGGCAATGTTGAACTTAGATGACTTAATCAATTTTAAGGTCCCGTTCGGTTGTATAGATCTTCGTGTGTTATCGTCTAATATGTCCTATGCTTCCATTTGTTAGGTTGTGGGCGTTTCTAATGAAGGCAAATCCAGAAAAGTGCTCCGAAGACACAAAATCATTAAAGTGTTGTGTTTTTTATTTAGTAGCACTGGATCGATACCACATATATCTGCCTTCCATTAATTTTGTTTAAAAATCAACATTTCCTTGATCGAACAGAATTTAATATAGAAGACAACTGTTTATATTCATTTACTACATATTATGAATTGAATTAACAGTTTTGCATAATGATATATATTATACAATTTGACATTACAAATATATGTATTGCTTTTAAAGGATGTGTTTCTGTTTACCCTTGAGAGGAAATATCAGACAAAACAGAAGACATTTTTGTATACAAAGGAGAATTTTAACTTCATGTATAGGATAGACTTCCTAAAGATGACACAGGTTAACCTAGAAACAGATAATGAACGACAAATTATCAGACGTCCTTTGTTTGTTTCAAAAGATGATGTACTTCAGAAACAATTGTAAGTATTGCATTACTATCTATAATGAAAAAGTCATGATCACTTTCAGTTCTGTTTGGTTCATTAAGCTCAAAATAGGAAAGATTATGCAATCCTATAATTAAAAGAGTCTCATGCTGAATGTTTTAATTTGAAACGAGTTCTTAATATTTTGACAAATGCAAATGTTTTTTTCATTTTACAATATTGGTTAGAAAGTACAATAGAGATTTTAATTGACTCTACAACTACTTTTACATTTCATTATAGTATTGGCAAGATAGAACATATTTAATCTAAACAGATTTTCTTTTTCGATAGTTTATGTTTTGACAGGCCTTTTCTGCCTTTTTTAAAATGCCCGTTCAACACAGGTCATCTTTTTGAGGGTATAAAAAATATAGTGAATTCTATTTTCTATTCGTTTTTTTCTCTGTGCTGAGTGTTCTTGTGTTTGTTTGTACTGTCACGTAGTGTTGTCATTTTAACTGCAAGTTTAACATTGCCATAAAAGCGGGAGGTTTGGCTAGCCATTAAACCAGGTTCAACCCACCATTTCTTCATAAAATGTCTTGTACCAAATCAGGAATATGGCAGTTGTTATCACACAGTCCGTTTCTATGTATGTTGGCGTTTGCTTTAGTTGTAGTTCAGTGTTTCTGTTGTTCCGTTGTTTTCCTCTGATAGTTGATGTGTTTCCCTCGGTTTTAGTTTATTACCCGAATTTGTTTTTGCTTGATCGAAATATGACTATTGAACAGCGGTATACTACTGTTGCCTTTATTTAGTATGATTAGTTCTCAGGGTAGATTCTGAAATATTTATTACCTTTGTTAACTACATCATGTACATTTTGAGTGAGTGACAAATGTAGCTGTAAGCCAATCAAACCATGAAATAAGTTACGTATGAATGTCTATAACACCACTGTTTCAGATTTAAATTCACCCATAAAGTAATTTTGTTTGTCTGCTTAAAGCCTGGTTTCTTTTGTCCGTGTTGATGTCTTAGATAAATGTGTTTTGTAGTTACTACCTTTATATCTTCTTACACTTTTAAAGCATACCTCAGCTTAATGGAGACAACTCTTACAAATTCATCAAATAGCAGTCCCAAAAATCTGCATTAAATTTTGTTTTTAGTCCAAGGAGTATACCATTTCCTGCAGCTATGAGCACAGTCAAACCTGTTCATTTCTATAACTGGGACTGTGCACATGACTTTGAACTGGTAGAACTTGATACGACTGGCAAAGAATACAGGGAAGTGTTGAATTCACTTCATGACACCATGGATCCAGTTCGATTTGAGTTCAAGCTTATATATCGAATTCAAAATAGAAAACTATGGAGCGAATATGACATGTAAGTTTACAATGATTTCGATGGTGTTAAACAAAAGATAGTGGTCAACATGTCAAGTGCAGATGGGTTTGAATGAGTCAGTCTTCTAATACATGAGGGACATTCCCTCTCTAGAAATACATTATTCCAATATGATGATTGAATCAGTAATGGGTTTTCTGTTATCATTTTCAAAACTTAATTATAAAGATATGTTAATAACATTGAAAGTACCAACAGATGCGCATTTCGACAATTAATTTCTCTTCGGTGATGCTCGAGGCCATAATAATTTTTGAAATCCCAATCTTAATACAAACGTTAAAAAGCTGATCAAAACAAAAGGGACAAAGTATAGCCAAAGGAATCAGAGCTTTGCATGAGGTAGATGTATTTTTGTCAATTTTAAAATGATTTCCAAAATTTTAAAACGGCAAAGTTAAATCAAAGGTTAAAGGTAAATTACAAAAATAATAAGGATGAAGCATGAAAGAGGTTATCTATTTAAATGATAGAAGTGATGTGCTGTATATACTTAAAATATCGTTTAATGTTGTTTCTTATCCAAACGTCCTGACAGATGAATAATTGCTGAGTAAGTACAAATGTATATATTGATGGGAGTCGCTGATATATTTTCATTATAAATCAATTTCCTCAATATGGATTGAAATCTTTTCCTGTGCACAATTTTTATACTAAAGTGGTGATTTATTGAGTTTGTGAATAATAACATAAAAACTGACCAACAAATGTTTTGGCACGATAAACAGTGGGGATTTTTTTTTTCTTTAATGAATGTTAAATACCATGTAGTCATTGATGTTGTTAATTCATAAATAAAATGATGGTCCATTCTGTATGCTATGGTTGTCTTTTAAATCTGACTCTGGATATCACATCAACATTCAAATTCTTACTTTTGTACATGTCGAACTCAGTGACCAATAACAATGCATTCATAACTTCTTTTAAC
This sequence comes from Mytilus californianus, assembly GCF_021869535.1. Classification (NCBI taxonomy): domain Eukaryota; kingdom Metazoa; phylum Mollusca; class Bivalvia; order Mytilida; family Mytilidae; genus Mytilus; species Mytilus californianus. The sequence continues at coordinate 51,487,933 of NW_026262593.1, forward strand.
GATTGATGTAGCGAAGTATGACGACTTCTATAAAAACGTACCTAATATTTCATTTATGTTTTTAAGACAAACGCAATAAAACTCCGAATATGTGTTTATTAATCAAATTCAAGGTCCAGTGGCAAATACTTCATAAATATCAAACAACAAACTAAAAATATATATGACATATAATAGGTAAAGTGGGTCGATAAGGATGAAAGGGGAATTTGGACGTACTGGTTAACGAGGAAATGTTGCATACGGGCACAAGTTTTGTTTGCAAAGGTTCAACGGCGGACTGATAGAGCTGTTAAAGTGTACTCTAATTTGAATAGAGCCTGACACTTCCCGTACACAAAGTACTAGATTTATTGTTCTTATTCCAACCATTTGTGGTTGTGCATACGTTTTTTAACATCTCACTCAGCCTAACGATCTACCACCTTGCGGCATCCTATCCCTAAATAATGACTGGGACGTTTCTCCATAAATCCGTCTGCCCATGGGAAATACATTTTTACGTCTGCACAGTCTCTTCAACCTCCCCCACCAGCAATTATTTAATTATATAAATAGGTATAACATTGATTTTATCATGTGAATAAATATCCCATTATTGGTACAAAGATGTCTTCTTAATTTGAAATTGAATATAATTTTGACAGCTACATGTAGGACAATGCTATGAATCACTTCAAAGACGACTTCCTAAACTTTTGGATCTTTTAGATAGATCTTATCTATTAGAAATGTCTTTAACCATACTAATATTTACAAAGTAGTTGCTAAGGATAATAAAATTGTTTTCAAAACATATGTCACTCTGACATATATTTCAAATTACATAGACTTATATATATATATTCCAGCTCCTGTCGGGGAGGAAGTAAAGAATCAAATCATCTCTAACATTGTTAGGTTGATTTTCTAGGAACTTTGAATATATCAGTTTGACATTTGAATTATGTTTTCGTTATTAGGTGTCGTAGAGTCATTACAATCTGTGTAATAACGTTATCAAGAAAGCAAAGTAACCTGTGAAGAAAAAAAAAGATTCCTTTTGATCTATATTTTATTACTTTATCTATGTTTTGTTTGTAAGTGAAAATAAATTTCTATTTAAAAAATACTGAATAATCTAATGTGTTTAAATATGTTTTACACCGACTTATTTGGTGAACGTCTTTTAATGTGATATCATTAAGTATTGCTGTCTTTTAGCTGGCATCGGGTAGATTATGGTGCTACTGAATGCTCTTTAGCTTTCAGATTGGCATTGACATGATGATTCTGATCACAAAAAGTGTTCCGCGTCCCATTTTAAAAGTCTGGCGTCTTTCGTGAGTTTTTACAACCACTGGTTTGACGTCGTAGCTGGTGAACGTTTCATCTCAACGGTATCAGCATCCCAATAATAGATAGTATAATATTTATAGATTTAAATGATATTTGCATGTGGTGTTGATTGACTTAAACTCGTTTATTTACAGCAAGAAGAACCATATGTTAGCCGATGCTGAACAAGGTGGTAATGGTAAAACTATCAATGACAGGAATTTATTTCACGGTACTGATTCTTTGAATACCTGCCGAGGTATTTGTACTAATAATTTTGACTTCAGAACAAGTGGTCGAAATGCGACTGTATATGGTGAAGGTTCGTATTTTGCTGTCCGTGCTAGAACGAGCCATACATATACACAAGCAGATTTGCCTACAGACATTCGATTTATGTTTAGAGCCAAAATCTTGGTAGGACAGTTTACCGCAGGTAATCCTTCCCTTCGTCGACCTCCAGAAATTCCTGGGCAGGTTCATAAGTTGTATGATTCTTGTGTGGATGACGTTCAAGATCCAAAAATATTTGTTGTGTTTGATAGAAATCAGTGCTACCCTGATTACCTGATTCTGTACACTGACAAAGAGACAATGCGTCCTGTGGAAAAACCCGATGCGGCTCCAAATAACACTGAAAATCCATTAAATGGTGTTGATCCATTAGTTCATCGTAATCAAGCAGGAAGTTCAACTTCTAAAACAATGCAAAGATCCCTTCAGTCGTCTCCTGGTCATGCTCAAAGTTCCCCAGTAGTTGCAATAGCACGTTTCATTGAGGGTCGAAAGAGAAAAGATGATAATTGTGTTCTGCAGTAAACAAAACTTCTGAGATTCATTTTGCCATGATGGAATGATATATTTTGATGGGAGATTTGTTCAAGTTGCATGTATAATCATATTGTTCTTTTCCAATGAAATATAATTGCCTATCACTGTTACGTGTATAAGAGATTCGCTTACATCCATATAATGTATGTGCCATTTTCTTGTGAAAAAAGCTTGCCTGATATTTCATATATATATATGTGTGTTTATTTTTAAGTTTTAAAGTCAAATTTTATGATATATTTGTAAACATGATCTGACTCCTTGGAAAGCAGTCAATGTGTTTACTTTTTGTCTAAACTGGATGCTGAAAAACTATTTTGATGCTGTATTTGTTACCAGGGTATGGTAGTTCACTCACTTTTGCTGTTCCTATTTAGCAGTTTTGGTTAGACCACAAGGAGAAAATGGTGAACTACTAAGTCCATTCATTTTAAGAATCTATTCAGTTTTGAATTAGAAAGGAAAGATTTACATGTTTGTTCCATTCATTTTATTAATCGTTTCAAATTGAAAGGGAAGAGAATTTATTATTTAGAGAGTTCAATACTTTAAAAATTAGCTTGTGGTAGTTTGTGGTAATGTTTTGACCGATTATATGATTACAGGTAACTTATTTTGACAATTACTGACAATTGTGAAATCTTGTTGTTCGTTGCCGTTGTATTCATTAGATTAGTTTGTTTGTATTCATTAGATTAGTTTGTTTTTTGTTTATTCATTATTAACTTCACATAAAACTATAGCTGTCCTTAGAAATGAGGTACATCGTTCTTTATTTAAACCTAGAGGTTTTTAAAATCTTTTCATTTTTATGAAAGATTGTATTATATATAATCATATTTATTGCTCTGATCCCGTAAAGTAATGATTTTTTGCAACTTTTTTAATCATTTTGATAACATCCATGTTATGTGTATGTACTCTTTTTTAATGTTGTCTTATTGTTATATTTTTATTCTTTAAATCATATGTTTAAAATCAAAATATATTATTTATCTGTAAACATGATTAATTTCTTTGACAGTAGTATCTGTGTTTACTATTTTTATCTAAACTTGTCAAGAAACATAAATTTGTATTAATATACTTGATACTTGGCTGTCAAATATTAAAATTTTAACTGCCATTCATAATGCTTGAATGGTCATATGACAGATATTTTATAAATGTTACAAACTTTGCTAAATAATCATGGTTACTTTCAGTTGGGAAAGTCACTTGTAAATTAATATTAGTCATGAACAGTCAGTTGAAGGTATTTTTTAAAGATATTTTCTTACATTAAATTCAATTCTATTCAGATATTTTGCATTCAGACAATCCAGGACTGTTCAATATTCGTTTTCAGTTAATTTAGTTTATTGTTGAGTGATAACTTGAAGTCAATTAAAAACAATACTTGAATGGTCTAAAAATAGACTCAACAGATGTTAATTGGCTGTAAGCGAATGGTCTGAATAGTTTGGAACATACCCAAATGGATAAGTCTGAAAATTGATTGAAGGACTGAACATGACTTCTCTAAGACCTGTTCAACTAAAATTGTCCATATTTTAGTTCAAAATCGATTAACTAGTTACTACTTGTATTGAATTTTTCTAAGCCCTGTCACCAGTTTTTGAGAAGGGTATATATGCCATTTATTTTAAATAAATATAAATTATATAAATTGTCACAATATTATAATATGTAATCAATTGTATTCGTGTTTTTTTCACATTGTATTTAGTTGTGATAATTGGAGTTTACTACTATACATAATTTACAATATTGTTGGCTTGCTTGCTAAATTTTACAATCAATTTATTAGTTTCAATAAATTATCAATCATGTTAGTATCCTGAATTTTTTATTTTTATTCCTGATTGATGACATTATTTGACATACGTGTTTACATATACAGCTTGAAATTCTAGTGACTGTAATTAAAACAAAAAGATCACTTTCGAATTATTTCCATCACCGGAAAAGTTCGTCAATTATGCGCGCCTTTATGACGTCATTTCCCAGATAGAGGGGATCGCCTGTATCCCTGCACTATTAAAGTTCATCAAGCGTCTTCGTGATCGTCATTATACAGGATTAACTAGAAATAATGTTTGTTCCGTAATCTGTGTATAAAATACGTAGGCTCAGTTAACTCAACCTTTCAAATTTCCAATTTTTGCCTTCCAAGGCATACATTTACATGCACAGTCATTTCTGTGTAAATCTTGTAATGCACTTGTAAACATATAAAATGGTAAACAAATCTGCAAGATAGCAGCACATGTTCCTACAGTTTCTAAATTTCAGTGCAATTTTACTATAAACATTATGGTATTTTTGTTTGTGGTAAAAACAAAAGCTGCAGTGTTTGCAGTAAGGTTGTATACGTTATATCAAGGCTTCCAGTTAACTAATTGTATGCAGGCAAAACTGTAGATCTGCAGCAAATATTTCAGTTCTGCAAGGTTACATATCGCTAAAACCTAGTTTCTAGAATCGGAATACCGGTGTCGCTCACCTGCATCTACATCAATGGCCACTTTTTAGTAAAAATCATCATTAAAAGGCAATAACTCCAATAACGAGTCGACTGAAGATTTCGGTCATTTGGGTTATTTGTGGATCATGTTTTGCTGATCATTTGTGCTATTTAAAGTTTCTATATATACATCTATTTTAGTTTTCAACACGACGGGTGACACAAGTGGAGCAGGATCTGCTTACTTTTCGGGGCACCTGAGATCACCACCAGTTTTTGGTGGGGTTTGTTTTGCTCAGTCTTTAGTTTTCTATGTTGTGTTTTGTGTACTGTTATTTGTCTGTTGGTATTTTCCTTTTTCATTTATGGCATTGTCAGTTTATTTTCGACTTATGAGTTCGAATTTCCCCATTGGTATCTTTCGTCTCTCTTTTCAAGATATTAGGCAAAAATGGGAAAAAATGTGAAAAATTGTCATTAACTTGCAATAACTTTAATAAGGCGTCGACAAACGATTTTGGTAATGAGACTTATTTGAAGATCTTGTCTTGATGATCATTTTAACTATTTAAAGTGCCTGGCTATCTATTACTATTTTCGAGATAATAGACAAACAATTTTAAAAACTGGTAAAATTGGCAAAGCTCCTAAATGAACAATAGGTAGAGCTCAACATTCTTCTGTCAGATATTCTCTATTTATAGTTGTTTTCAAAATAATAGGAAAAACTTACATTTTACCTCTATGTTCTATTTAAGACATGTCGGCCATCTTGGTTTGCAGGCGGGGTCATCGGACACATTTTTGTAAACTAAAAACCCCAGTGATGATTTTGGCCAAGTTTGGTTAAATTTGGCCTAGTAGTTTCAGAGACGATTTTTGTAAAAGTTAACAGACTACTCCGGAAGGCGGATGCCAAGTGATGAGAATAGTGTTCAATAATATTTTAACGCAAACATTCATTCAGAGTTCAAGAAGAGACGAGAATATGGGTGCCTACTACAATATGATGAAATGTCATTGAATTGGGAAAGAAAGGTAATTTTTATTCAAAGATTCTATCAATTTGTTTCTAAAATGTTCCAATGATTTTGGGAATATGAATGCAGGCAGCCTTTCAAAATGCACACGTAGTCTGTTTATCAGCTGGCATTGAAAAAAAAGAGTAAAAACCGTTCTGAATAAATGAACTAAGAGACATGAAGTGATATGCATCACACAAAGTTTATAATGAAACCAATGTGTTTGGTCAGGATGTGATTTGGAAATACTCGATTGTTCCAGCTGCAAATAATGACGGTGATATGGAAATGCTGATGTCCGTCCGTATGTAAAAAATTACAAGCTTTTTTAAGAATATCATGGACGGGTTTAAAAAAAGGTCGCCAATCTTGTATATACGAGGATGAGGAAGGTTTTCCTAAATGTCCTCAGTCACGACTTGTTCATGTCCCTTACATGAAATAAGGTTAAAATAGCAATGCCTAGGCAGGAGAGAAAACAATGGAAGAATCTGATGCATGACTGGACCTATATTGTACCAACAAATTGTTATAGAGAGACTGCAGAATTACCATATAATTGTTGGTTATAAATAAATAAATAAATGTCTTGAGCAATGACGATTCTTTGAAATTTCGTTGATTATATATTTATATATATATATAGTTATTGTTGGTAAGTGTAGTGCTCATAAAATTACAGAATTGCCTGTGGATGTTTCATAACCGAGGGTACAAGTTATAAGCCTGGTATCTTTGATGAGTTTTTACAACTGGGTCGATGCCACTGCTGGTGGACGTACATAATAGTTCAACTACTGTATCAGTCCTCTGTCAACACTGAAGTTGTGAGTTTGAACCCCGCATGTGCATTCGACTCCAATCTTAATTTTATTAGGACAGTCAGTTATCCTGCCCAAGGTCGGTGGTTCTCTCCAGGCACTCTGGTGACCTTCACAAAGAAAAACAGACCACCAAGAAATAGCCATTGTGTTGAAAGTGCAGTTAAACACAAAACATCAATAATTTAATCAATCAATATTTAAATGTTTGATTGTGCATGGCAGGTGTACCTATTTGGAGTTCATGTGATTGCATGAGGTGTTTTTCATTGTCGGTATATACAAAAGAAACTCACAATAGATACAAGGATTAAAATTTTGTATGCCAGACATGTGTCTAGAAGTATAAAAAAAAGAAATGAATGAAGAAATCTGACAAAATGCAGCCAATGGTAAAAAGCAGGGTACATCCATTTCATGTTCTTGACTTAGACAAACATGTAAATATAATGCTGCACATTAAACACCAACTTACTGATCAATTATTAAGAACATGAATATGAATGAAACGTATATTACTTGATACTTAGCAACCATTCAGCTATCAATTAATAATTTAACCGTATTATATTATTTTTCATTCAAATAAATTAGAACACCCAATTATACAATTTTATTAATTAGCCAATAGAACAAATAAACAGAACAAAATATATACTGTGATCACATACAAAAAAAAATCTTTTTAACATTAAGCAATTTTAGGAATATGGCTTTTAAACTACAAAACAGATATCATTTTTACATATTCTATATTAATACATTGTTTATTATATAAATTATATTCAAAATCAAGCAGGAGAGCAAGGATAACGCAAATTTTTCTCCTGTTTTTCAGCAAACTTAAAATAAAGTTTATCTTTTTCAACAATATATATATTTTGTAATTATCTTGCAATTTAAAGTAAATTCAAAATATTTCTTTCTTTCACTCCACTGGCTTTGTTTCTCAAAGAAAATGCAATTACATGGATACAGACTGCAGACTGTAAAGTTGACAACAAAATTATGTGAGGTTAATAGTAATCTAAACACTACTTTTGGCTTACTGTTACAGAGTACACCAAGATGATATTGGCAAAGTTACCAAACTACACAGTGTACTGTAAATTCAGAAATTTTAGCATGCATTTATTATTGTAATGTTGAACAATTATTTACAAAAACGTGAGATTAATAATTGTGATTTCTAGAAATGTTGCATACACACATTGCTATCAAAATTGAAATGTAAGTTTATATTTTGGCAAAACTAATCCTTTTGCAATTTTCACAATAATAAAAACCTTGCAAAATATCTGAGTTTACAGTATCTGTGCAAATCAATTTGTATTGTAATATGGTTGATTACCATATAACTAATCAATTTGTACTGATTGCTGGCCTTGAGTTATAAAAGTAAATACGTTTCTTAAGGTGAAAAGTCACATTGGGTTTCAAAGGTATAATTAATCTTATTGAAACAAAAAATTTAAAGCTACTCATACATCTATTGAATAATATTGTAAACAAAAGTTTAATGAAAATCTGTATATGCAAGTTTTAACATTCACAAACAAAACTGAACAATACAAATTATTCTTTTCTTAAAATGGCACAGTCATTATCTTGTAAAATGTAAGTTCATGAAATTGCACAACCTTTGCTTTCCTAAAATTAACAAATGTAAGATACAACAAATATAATGGCACTGTCTCACTAGGTCTTAGAAGATATGGCACAAGCTACCCTGTAAATGAAGCTTACAAATTACTGGTTCATTAAGAGGGTATCAACAAGAATATTATAGAAACAAACAACTCAAAAGTCATCCTTACAAAATGAATGAAAAATAATTGTTATCTCTTCAAAAGAGTTAGCACAATAAATATGCTATATATGTGAAACTGTACAAGACTGAAAGGCCTGATCTTAGAAACAGGCAACATATTACCTTCTAATTCAAATTCATATTTTTTTTCTATTATTTAAAATAACCTTTCAACACAGGTTCTACAGTGATCTCTACTCCTTCAACTTTCATTTGATACCTCAATTACCAACATATTCTAATTATTTACAGCTATACGTAGCAACTATTTTGCTTAAAACATGTACTTTATTTCTGACTGCGCCCAAACTGATGTTTCTTTACCTACAGGCTAATGTATGTATAATTTATGATACTAAAATCAATTATCCACAATAAATACACTTTTTCGGCAATAGACAAAAATTGATGAACAAGAAAAAGATTGAATCCTATGTATTCCTAGCTATAACAATCAGCAATATGGCTTAAATACCTAAACTAGATTTTAAAAAAGCTTTTAAATTCTTTACTAAAAGATAAATGTATGACCATTGTAAGTATTTAAATATAATGTAAGGCCATCCAAAGTAATCTCTGTTTCCCTAATAGATCTTTAATTTTGAATTGATGTAAGAACTTTTTATTTGAAAAATGTTATGCTGAAGCAATAAGTTTATTCTTATGACATTGCATCACATGAAAAGCCGTCATTATTTATTCACAGAAAAAGATTCCTAGCCTATATCTTATTCATTTACTTTCAAACTTCGGTAGACTTGCAATTAAATCAAATAGAAATTAACAAGAAGATGCAAGCATCATCATGCTAAGTCCTTCCCTTTCTTCTTATTCAAAGTATCAGAAGCAGGAGGAAGGCATCTGACAGATGCGAAAAGTGCTCACACAATACAACTCATCACTGCAAAGCTGCTCACCTAATATGAAGTTCTTCTGTACAGTAATTCTAGAGAAAAGTTATGACGAAACTATTTGTTGAAAAAAACAAATGGAAGAACAAACATATGGACAATGTGATTCTTAGTAAACAAACAAAAAGTCTAAGGACATTTAAGTGTTAGAACACCAATTCACCACTCCAATTTAGAACATATGTTAAAATAGCCCTACTCCGACAAAAAATAGTGCTTTTGATGTCAATGTTTACTTTTGCAGAAATGAAACTTTTGGTGGACGAGAAATATATTTAGACCAATTCGAGCCAAAATTTATTTGTCCATGATTTTCCATTAAACATTGGGGATAAATGCCCGCCATAGTAAACTTATGTGAGATTTCCAGAAAACTAAGGGTTATTTTTAGAAGCAGTTGACTTCCAAACAGTACTGTTTCACTACAAGACTTTATTGACAGAAAATTGGCATAAAGAAAGATGATGCATGTACAATTCAGGATATGCCTGGTTTCTATGAAATTAACTTAAGGCAAACTATTTAGATAGCTGTGAAAATTGAAAAAAAAGGTCACAAAAATTATAGAAAAAAGTCACAGTTAATTTATTTCTTATCATTTTAATGTGAAATAAAAAAAAAAATTGTTGAAATAATATCTTTTAATGAACAAAAATATTGTACATGTTGTATAGTGCAGGAAATTGTTTTTTGCATAATTAAAGGAATAATGATAACATTTTAATCATACAAAGGATAAATTTATAGTCACCTGATGAAGCCAGATTGTTTACTTAACAATAAGTTGAACATCATTTTTTGTTAACAAAGTTGTATAATGTTTAACTATTCAAGAAAAATACAAAAAGACTTTTAAAAATTAGTCTGTTGCCTATGAAAGAAAAATTAGCTTCAAATTTAACTGCAACTTATTGTCAGGTGTCTTTTATCTGTGCCTTTTGTTCTGTGACTTTTTGTCATCGTACTTTCTGTGCTACTTTCTTCCAATATACATGTAGCCTCACTCCTAGAGTGGGAGAATAAATATCAATGTTTGTTGATGCAGCACTTTTCTTGTACACCATAATTATTTCCACAAACGAAAACAAAAGGGAAAATTCTTGTTCTGATTGTCTTGAAAATCTTTCTCCAGCACAGAGAAACATTTTTTTACAAATGGTCATACATTCAAATTTACAATTTGCTCCAAAAATATACATATATTGAAAAAGCAACAAATGTCTATCTATGCATTTTTATAAATATATTCATTTTGATGAATCAAGAATAGAATTCTCAAATTCTACCAAGATTTTAACAATTCCTTAGGTTCATACTTTTATTGTATGTGTGTAAAATATAAGATATTATGTGATGCCAAGATAATAAAAGCATCTTTCAGAGGTAACACAATGTTTAAGATTCTTTTTAATTCTATTGGTCTAGGACCACTTATTTTGACTTTTTATAAGCCTTTTTAGGAATACTCAGTTGCCATTAGGTTACAAACAGTTTCTTTTGAGAGGTGGTATATTCAAATTTGTTGTGCATCTATTAAATTATTTTACATTTTCTAATTTGCTCCAAAACCATCAAAAATATTGACATTAATAACGTGAAAATTTTAATGCAATTTGACCATATGTGTTGACAATTCCATTTTTTAATGGACAATGTTAAAGAATTTGTGATAGATTAACAATCTCAGCATTAGAACAGGGTTAACTTTATTGTATTTGAATACTTTTGTTGCCAATAGTGAATTAACAGTCCACATATCACCAAAAACACTCAATTAGTGACACAGAAATCACAGATTGGCATGGGTTATTTTTTCCAATACAACAGTTATTCCTTACATAAATAATTTGTTTATTTGCATTTATATGTTAAACACCAATTCCACATACTTTTGAAAAAGTTAACAATATAATAAACAAGTGTACTAAATTTCAAGTAAATGTGACCACAATTTTGTGGGAATCTACCTTAACTTAATTTCTGACATAAAACGGGATGGACAGAAAAGAAGACAAGCTGGAAAGATCGTGTTCTATTAAAAAAAATATTTTAAAAAAAATACTGCAATTTCAGAAATCAATGTGTACATTTAATGATTTATTATTGCAATTTTTTTAAATGGCAAAAACAGCAATATTATTGCGATTTCAGAAAAAGCTGCATACAGATATTTGCATCAAATATCAGAAAGTAAGTTCTTATTATTGCGATTTTCATCCAACTGCATTATTCCCATTAATGAAAACCTCTCAATAATTTCTGAATTTGCAGTACTTACAGTTAAAAGTTAGCTCTAATCATTTTTTATATCATGTGACATTTAATTTGCATAATAAAATGCATTAAAATAACACATCTTTTATTTTTTTATTTATAGTTGACATGAGGGCAGTCAAGTGTTCCTGCTCCATTTTTCTTGACCCTTACAGCCATAAATGACCCATGACCCATGTCCAAATAAGAAACTGACCTTCCTAAGCCTGCCACGTTCCTTTAAATGGAATAGTCCTTAGCATCATGGAAGTCCTTCATAGTATCAATAATAAAAAAATAAATAAGGAGATGTGGTATACATATGATTGATAATGATTCAACTATCCAACAAAAGACCAATGGAAAAGATTTTAAATGTCCCATTTCTTGAAGCAAGATTTAGGCCATACATATTTTGATATTGTAACATACTTTTACTTTATCATTTGATTTCAATGATATGGAAAAGGATTGATATTGCATATCAGTTCACCACACAACATCCCTACATACAACTGAATAACTAAGGGCAAGGGAAAATTACAGTTCTTTATCTCAAATTACAGAGTTCTTACAGAATTTTGGATTATTGGACATTTTGACTGTTACTGTTAGTTTCTGAGTCCAAAATTCATTTTCATCAGTCCAATCCTATGATTCTTTTGAAAACTTCACTCACTTTTGTCAGACATTTGGACTGACAATGAAGCAACAGACATTTTCAAATTTTTATCATTCAAATGATCCAGACCGACAATTTTTAAGAAATGAGTCATTTATGAAAAAATTCATTTCAATATTTTATAGGTACATTTAAATTTGAATGTCATAATATTGTCTGAAACAGAATATTCTTTCTGTCATAATAATTTATCTATAACAAACAAAATTTAGCTGTAACCATGATAACATGAAATTCCATTATTATAAAACAATTAACTTTAACAAAGAGTAAACATATTTACTCCTGTCAAAAATTTCAAATCATGTTTTACCAGACGATACACATAGGATTTCATTCATGATTTGGGATGATTCTACATGAGATTTAATCTACATTATTTCATGTTTTTCATTGACCTAAAATGTACATATATATCAAAATTAGGATAGGAACAGTGAATTTATTTATAAAACATGAAAACAAAATCCTTCACTAAATTATGTCTAATTCTAGACATTTGTTTACTGAAGAACACATTTTTCCTCTTTCCTCTTACTATGCTCATTTAAACGTGCTCTGAAAGCTGCTGGGGATTCTTCTGCACTTCCAGCAAACGCCTGGGGGAAACTTTGCATTGTGGGAGAAGTTGGGCTTCCTAATTGATGTGGATAAACTAATGGGTCTCCTCCATAAGATGAAATGCTAGAGATACTTGAAGCAGCAATGGTTTGATCCACTGGAGGTAATGTCTCTCTGTCAGTGTACATAATCAGGTATTCAGGATAACACTGATTTCTGTCGAAGACAACAAAGATTTGAGGATCCTGATCTTTATCCACACAGGAATCATATAACTTATGTACCTGTCCAGGAATTTCTGGAGGTCGACGGAGGGAGGGATTACCTGCTGTAAACTGCCCAACCAAGACTTTGGCTCTAAACATGAAACGGATGTCTGTAGGTAGGTCTGCCTTTGTGTAACTATGGCTCATTTTAGCACGAACAGCAAAGTAGGAACCTTCCCCATAAAGAGTAGCATTGCGACCACTGGTTCTGAAGTCAAAATTATTGGTACAAATACCACGGCATGTATCCAAGGAATCTGTGCCATGGAATAAATCTCTCTCATCAATAATTTGACCACGACCATCTTGTTCAGCATCAGCTAACATGAGCTTCTTCTTTCTGAGGTATAAACAAAATATATTAGTTGTTAAATTCCCATATACATGTTATTGAAATGGCATAGTTAGAATTTAATACTGTGTATATTGACTTTTTTGTGTAGGGTTTGCTGTTTGGTCGTATGAAGGGCAGTCACATCTTCAAGGTTTTATTGCTCACATTAAACAGCCAAATGTTCAATGCTATTGGACAGTGAAATGTTTGAATAGGGTAAATATTCCTGTTAAATCCGTACTGCAACCATAGTGAAAATTAAGCACACAAGAAACATTCTCAATATACAGTATATCTTTTTCCCTACTTCCAGTAGATAATTTTAATAAAAGAATGTTATCCCCTACTGTCCTAAAGATTGTCCTACTGTAAAAGTTTTGTGAAAATGATATTATGTTTTTCTGTCTTGGAAGCTCAGTCACTTAAAACTTGTAAAATTGGACCCTTGAAAAAAAAATTGAAACATCTCTGATAATAGAGAGGAAAATGCACAATATCATATCAGTTCACAGATGACAAAGACAAAGCTACCAGTAGAATAAAATAATAATAGTGCATGTAAGAACCCTCTCAGCTACTTAAAGCTAGATAAAATAAATGGAGAATGTGTCCATGGGAAACAGATGATGCCCCCGCTTGCATATAACGTTATATAGGGGCATTACTCAAATTAATCAAAGTGATGCAACCCAAATTCTCACTTCATATGTGTTTTATGGTAATAAGAGTTGTGGCAAGTTTCATAACATTTGGTTGAGGCAAACTAAAGTTAGAGAACAGAAACTCAACAGAATCATCAGAAATGAATATTGAAACCAGTCATGATGACTGGGTGCAGAGTTTTTTTTTGATGAAGATTCTCAAAATTGTTAACTGCTGCCAGAAGACAATAGGTAATGTGAGATAAAGTGAGGGGGGCATAAAAAGGGGGAGTGAAGGACACATGAACTAATAAACAGACTCCTCTCCCCCTTACTAAATACTACCCACTTTAGAAAACTGGTATAATAACAATATCTTATGTTTAAGCAAAGTCTATAAAGATAAACTCACATGTCATATTCACTCCAAAGTTTTCTATTCTGAATTCTATAAATAAACTTAATCCCAAATCGGGTTGGGTTCATGGAATCCTGCAGTGACTTTAATACATCTATGAACTCCTTCCCTGTTGTGTCAAGTTCTACCAGTTCAAAATCGTGTGCACAGTCCCAATGGTAGAAATGCATTGGTTTGGCTGTACTCATAGCAACTGGGAACTGTATGCTATCTGGACTACATAAAGAAAGAAAATATATAATTACAAAAATATTCTCAATTATCCTTTTTTTGAGGTTTTAACAACCAAAAAAAAAAAAATCCTTGCCCGCTATTGATGCTGTCAGTGCGAAGTGTAATTTTGACTGCCAAAAGCTAAGTCCATTTAACAGAGAGAAAAAAACAAGAGAAAAAAAGCAATTTTGTTTGGATTACACGTGTATAATAACTTAAAACATTCACTGTTTGCTGTGATACAGGAGTTTATATATTTAAGCAGGTTTTTATTCTATGCAATATTTGGTTTGACAGATATATATACTTGTACATCAAAAAATTAAAAAAGTAAAACAATTCAACTCTTAACTTACTATTTCTTCTGTTGCACATCATCTTTCGAAACAAAAAGTGGGCGTCTGATGATTTTTCGTTCTTTATCTGTATCAAGGTTAATCTGGGTCATCTTCTGGAAATCTATCCTGTACATGAAGTTGTAATTCTCCCTTGTATACAAATAAGTCTTCTGTTTTGTCTGATACTTCCTCTCAAGGGTGAACAGAAAAACATCCTAGGAAAAATAAAGGAAAAAAATTGACCTGAACCAGAATCGCACAGTTCCTATTGTATATTACACAACATTATAGCATGTATTGCATTTTTAAAGACTTTGAACCATAAAGTTTGTAAAGGGTTCAGAGGGAACCCTGTGACTCACCTTCGATTTCTGCTGTCAGTGTGAAAGTGTAATGTCGACGGCCAACAGTTAAGACCAATTATCAGTAAAATACCTGACAATATTGAAAAACAAAGAATTCCAAAAAAAAAATTCAAATGATATATCCAGATTTTTTTTATAACAGAGGCCAACTTTAGCAAGGGTGTAACTGGCAGACATAAGAATTTCAGAGATGACAATATTACTATACCCCAGTAAACCCTTAATCTTGGGTCAACTAATTTTGTGAATAACAAACAAAATGAAATAAATGGGGAATGTGTCCTTGGGACATAGATGATGCCCCTGCTTGCATATAACGTTATAAAGGGATATATATAACTCAAGAATTATAAAAGTGACGTTACCCAAATTTGTACTTGATTTGAGATTTGTGGTAATATAGCATTGTGCATAAGTTTCATAACATTTGGTTGAGGCAAACTAAAGTTAGAATTCGGAAACGAAAAATTCAGCAATTTTTCTATTTGTAAAGGGGCATAACTCTAGAACGGTAAAAGTGACGCCACAAAAATTCAAATTGATCTGTGTTTTGTGTTAATAAGCATTGTGTATAAGTTTCATAACATTTGGTTGAGGCAAACTAAAGTTAGAGAACGGAAACAAAAATTCAGCAATTTTTCCATTTGTAAAGGGGCATAACTCTAGAACGGTAAAAGTGACGCCACATAAATTCAAACTTGATCTGTGTTTTGTGGTAATAAGCATTGTGTATAAGTTTCATAACATTTGGTTGAGGCAAAATAAAGAAAGAGAAGGGAAACGAAAAATTCTGCAATTTTTCCATTTGTAAAGAGGCATAACTCTAGAACGGTAAAAGTGATGCCACCAAAATTCGAACTCAATCTGTGTTTTGTGGTAATAAGCATTGTGTATTAGTTTCATAACATTTGGCTGAGGCAAACTTAAGTTAAGAGAATGGAAACCAATTTTGGGATGTACGTATGTACGTACACACAAACGGACAAGGGTAAAACTTAATGCCCCCACCGCTTAGGCAGGGGCATAAAAACTTACAATCAAGCACACATAAACAGCATGCTAGAGTTCTTATCTTATTAACACTATCTTAGTTTTCTTTGTTTAAATTTTTCAACCTATACTTATCCTCATTCCTATGAGAACTTATCATGCTCAAGTGTTTGCAGACTTGTTTATGGACTCATATGAATCTTTAATTCCTGTCATCATTTTTTTATGATAAGAATTTCAGAGGCAGAAATATTCAACCTAACATTCAGATATAAATACAACATTCACTCTCCTTGTTTTTCTGAATGGATTTTATTGGTTTATTCAGCAAATAAATACAGAAAATGATTATTCTGCCTCATTTTAAGACCTATTTTTTTATGCTGATTGTAGATATGTAGATGCTAAGCAGAAGTTTTAATATACACCAGAACACATCTGCGACATTGTGTGTCTGTGACTGAATTAAAGTACCTACTCCTTGTTTTTAGTCTGGATTTTTAGTATTCGTATTATCATCTGATAAAGTATTGCTGATTATAAGGTGAACAGTTATATCGCTTTAACAAGAATGGGTCCATAGTACACAGATGCCCCACTCGCACTATCATTTTTTTTTTTTCAGTGGACCATGAAATTGGGATCAAAACTCTAATTTGGCATTAAAATTAGAAAGATTATATCATAGGGAACATGTGTACTAAGTTTCAAGTTGATTGGACTTCAACTTCATCAAAAACTACCTTGAACAAAAACTTTAACCTGAAGTGGGACAGACAGATGGAACGAGGGATGAACGGACGAACTGACGGACAGACAGACTCACAGACCGAAAAACATAATGCCCCTAGGTGGGGCATAAAAATCTTTCTGTTTGAACCAAGGTGACAGTACACAGAAAGATCTTTCATCCTACCTGAACCCATAATTCTTTTTTCAAGATGACCAGTCTCTGCTACTTTTACAAGCCAAACGATAAGCAGAGAAGCAGTAAATACCCATTATCAAGTGTTTAATTTGACCCAGCCAGAATTGAATCCATGCCCTCCCCCCTTTTCCAGAAAACCACTCAGGTGGTGGCACAGATTTGAACTTCTACAATAATGGACAATTTCACACTTAGGTATATGAAGATGACAAACATGACAATTTCAATTTTGAAATAGCCTACATATACCTTTCCTATATTCAACAGTAATATATCACCTCCATCTGTATACATATACCTTTCCTATATTCAACAGTAATATATCACCTCCATCTGTATACATATACCTTTCCTATATTCAACAGTAATATATCACCTCCATCTGTATACATATACCTTTCCTATATTCAACAGTAATATATCACCTCCATCTGTATACAAACTATTTGTGTTAAAACAGCTGGTTGGATATTTTTAACTTTTCTGTGACTTAAAACAGACTAAAACATATCAATCTGATTAAGGATGTTCGCTCCTCCTGTTTTTGAATATTTTGCCAGATATTCGGAATCCTCTGGTTTTACCCATGTAGTGCCATTAAAAATATTTCCCCACTAACCCCTACTTTTCTTTTCATAATTTTATTACACATAGTTTTAAAAGCTATATTTGAAAATCCTATAAAATCCTTGTTATTTTTTCATATTTTATCAAAGAAAAAGGGTGCTAATGTTAAATGTATGAAAAGTCTAGAGAGAATTATTTCCCGCCAAATTTTCAATGGCTTTTATCTCGAAAACAAGCACACGGACCCTTCATTTTTTTCTGCTTTTTTAGTTCCTTTATTTATATACTATCAATTTATAAAAAGTCTTTTAAAAAGCTTGTTATTTTGAAACAGAGTAGCGAACATCCTTAAACTACAGATCCTGTCTCCATGTTTCTCTAACAAGGATCTAACAACACTCCTTTTCTACTCTCTGTTTTAACAACATTACAGGTTCCTCTGGTTTTATCGTAGTGATACACACCTTCAAAAATATGGAGGCAGAAATTACATTGGTTGATTTAGTAGTTATCAGAAGAGAAAGTACCGTACAGCTTAGAGTTGTCAGAAACATGTAACAAATATTTTGCTGGGTTTTAAATTCATAACATAACATATTGGTACACATGAATATAAAGCATCTAACCTTAGTGTACATATTCCAATTCCTGCTATCATCTTTCCAGTACCATCTCCACTGTGTAAGATAACTATCGACCATCATTTTCTTCTCAGCAAAGGATGGGGTACTTAGACGTCTGACATCACAACTAGTATTGTCAGCAGCAGCTGGTTGACCATCAACATCATAAATTATTGCCTGCATATTTGAGAACCTGATACGGTAACTGTATTTAATACTCATATACTTCACCTGAAATTAATTAAAAATGTTCCAGATTTGAGAGTGACATTCATGTAAAAGCATGAGTAATAAATATAGCATTACTTTTAATATGTAGGATTCTAATATGACGTTCTTCTTTCTCTTTGGAAACAAAGCCATGTTCAAATTGCAATAAAACATGGGCTGCAAACAATTAACATCACAATTAAAAGTGTGACGTAAGTTGTATTTTGTAACGCCAGAGATCATAAACTGTTAACACAGAGATATGTCTCGCCTATTTGTTATTTTGATAATGCAGCAATACTTTAACATGTAAGTTATGCAAATATTCAAAGTCAATGAACCATGACTGAAGGTACATGGCAAAACAATCTCCATGGAAATGAGATGTGCCACTACTAATACAACTGCAAACCAAATACCATTGACTTTTCATAAGTCGTTCCCTTTAAACAAACCTAAACACAAACATTAACTTGTAAACTATGTAAAAGTTTCAAAGTCAATGAACCATAATTAGGGGATGGGGTTATATAATCTCCATGGAAATGAAACTTGCAAATGCCAATACATTTGTATACTGATTATCATTGACTTAACATTAGTGGTTCATCTTAAACTGACCTAATCACAAACTATAATACATGTAAACTAACCAAAAGTTTTTAAGTAAATAGACCATGACTGAGGGGGCGGGGGCCAAATAATCTCCATGGAAATGAGATATGCCAATGCTAATACAACTGCATACCAAATATCTTTGACCTACCACTAGTGGTTCACCATGAACTAGACCTAATCACAAACTAATACATTATTGACTACGCCGCCGTCGCCGCCAACGCCGGAAACAGCATACCTATGTCTCGTTTTTGAGTCCGTCAAGGTGAGACAAAAATGGACATTTGTGTTGGTGCTGCTCATTAGGAAATTAAATAAAATATCTAAAAGTAAGATTACATTTATCTGTTAATTTCTTATCGTGAAACAGTTTATTTTCTATTTTGGCTTCATGAAAAAAAAAAATGACTGCCTTTTGAAGTTTGAACGTGTATTATACATGTTATAGGTCCACTTCGAAGTACAAGAGTTATAAATTTTCTTATTAGAATCAAAATAATTCTATCATGCCATGCTTAATGCTCCTTTTAACATGGGTAGGCATTATATTTGTCAACATTTTACACCTCGCTAACGCTCAGTATAAAGATATTGACAAATATAATGCCTACCCATGTTAAAATGAGCATAGAGCATGGCATGAAAGAATTATTTCTTAATTTTTTTGCTTTCAAAGTGCTGTATTCATAAACAGTATCTTCAACCAATCTTCACATGAAATACTTTAAAGTCACGAACACAAAATCAAGTTCTCAAGGATAGTTCTACTGGCCAGACAACATTTTTACTGGCATGGGCAATTTTGTGGTTAATGATGAAGACTACATGATTGTCATCTAAGCAAATTAAATGTAATTTCAAATGTACAATTACAAATATCTCACAGACTAATTAATGTATTAGAACATATGAGGGATGTTACGTGATGCATATAATCGATTAATTGTACTATTGAATGTCATATTAGTATTTCATACCTTCTTATTTGTTCCAAAATTAAGAGATCTATCATGCCAACTGTTCTGACTACCATGTACAACTATACCCATACGGCCCATACCACAACCTTATATTGGTTAACTGCATTGTTCACAAAACCCTTTTTGTGGCAAACTTGGGACAATACATGATTTAAAAAATACCTTTTTTTTGGATAATTGTTTTAAAGATTTTGGCAAAAAAATCAATGCATCATTTCAACATTATGACATCAAAATAGAAAAATGATGGAATTTATTCCCTTAAATATTAACATCTTGAGATAAATAATTAAACAATGCAGAATTATTTAGAGGAATTTCATTTAATGAGGCCATAATAAACATGTGCCATTCCTAGTCCTACGACTTACGAAAAACAAAAATAAGGAGATATGATTGCCAGACAACTATCAGTAAGACTAGCAGAGAACAAAAGACATTAAGGATGCAAACAACGAAAGGTATTCAACAATGAGCAAAACCCAAACTGTATATTATCTTATCTCCTATATATATCTAGGAATATGATTGGTTAAAAGAAACTGTGTGGAGACTGTGTATATTCCATATTGGGTTAGTAGGCGGGGCTTATTTCAATACACGGTTAGTAGTGGTGTTACCTCCCTTTATGAAACAACAAGGTCTTGAGGAAAAATTTTAAAGGTTTCAACAGACGAATAAATTAATGATGAACGATTGAAATAAATTCATAAAACACAATTATAGCTAACAAGTTGTTATTGTTGGCATTTGTTTTTGTATAGACCAATGGAAGTAGGTTCTTAATACCAACTGTATTGAAGACTTGATCACTTTAATATGCCACTAGTCTAAATACCACATGTTAAAACAGTCGGTAAGATAAATTCGTTACATAGTGTGCTAGTGACCTAATACAATATATATGGGGTCAGTAAATTCCATATGGGGATTCAAGCTTCCCTAGAATTAACTGACCCCATATATATTGTATTAGGTCACTAGCACACTATGGAACTATAGTACGCACATGATACACCCTTCTTTTGTATATATTGAAAAATAAAAAATAAAATGGAATACTGTAAACCAATTTATTTTCGCGGATACTTTATTTCGCGTTTAGTCCTTTCTAGCCCACCTCGCGGCGATTTAATTTCGCGATTTTCAAATTAACTTGATGTAGTTAGCAATGGTTAGATAAGGAAAGATCCATTTTTAAATTTTCGCGAAGATTTATATTCATGTTATTTTTCTACTCGCGAAAGTCGCGAAAATAAATCGCTCGCGAAAATTAGTTGGTTTACAGTATATCATGTACATGTATATGTAGAATTTTTTTTTTTATTAGAAATCAGTAAAATGCCCCTGTAGAAAAAGTTGCATGAGGACAATGAAGGATATATGTCATATAAATAATGCCTAAAATATGATAGCTAAAAGTCCCATAACTCTATCTGGAACATCAGACCAGAAAATTTACAAAATATAAAAGTAGCTTACATTCACCAATCCCAACAACACTGTAAATTTTGTAGCAATTTGATATAGACATGCTAGAGTTAGTGCATGCCATATGAAATAGATTTATTTGAAACTTTACACAATTGTAGACATTGGTCATGTTGGTGAAAGTATTAAAAGTACCTTTTGATTTTGAAAAATCAGAAAATTTTCAAAATCAAAAGGTACTTTTAATACTTTCACCAACATGACCAATGTCTACAATTGTGTAAAGTTTCAAATAAATCTATTGAAGCATACTTATAAGTTAATCGAGTACACCATGTGAAAAATTTAATTAAATCTGTCGGATAATGTCCCATAACTCTGGAGTTACAAACCAGAAAATATTCAAAATTAAAAACCATGAATCAATCCCAATAACAGGATAAAGTTTTGATAAATTCAATCTCATACACTAGTAAGTTTGTGATATGTATATATTTGCCTTAAATCTGATGAATAAAGTACCGATCTAACTCTACAATAAAATGCTCCGCAGGGCACAGCTTGATACGACCGCAGAGGTCGAACCCTGAACAGTTGGGGCAAGTATGGACACAACATTCAAGCTTGATACAGCTTTGCATTTGGATTGTGATTAAATATTTGACACAGCATAGGTTTCTAACACAGAATGAATGTGGTCTAAGAACTTAAAAATTTTAAATTGGACATTCACCTATTATGGTCCAATATCCAAAATCTAAATACATAGTTAGATTCAGCATATCAAAGAACCCCAAGAATTCAATTTTTGATGAAATCAAATAAAGTTTAATTTTGGACCCTTTTGACCTCAATGTGGACAAAGTTGATAAAGGGGCCCAAAAATCAAAAATCAAAATACATGGTTAGATTCAGCATACCAAAGAACCCCATATATTCAATTTTTGTTGAAATCAAACAAAGTTTAATTTTGGACCCCGATTTGGACCAACTTGAAAACTGGGCCCATAATCAAAAATCTAAATACATGTTTAGATTCAGCATATCAAAGAACCCTAAGAATTCAATTTTTGTTAAAATCAAATTAAGTTTAATTTTGGACCCTTTGGACCTTAATGTAGACCAATTTGAAAACGGAACCAAAAATTAAGAATCTAAATACATGGTTAGATTTGGCATATCAAAGAACCCCAATAATTCAATTTTTGATGAAATCAAACAAAGTTTAATTTTGGACCCTTTGGACCTCAATGTGGACCAATTAAAAAACGGGGCCCAAAATCCAAAAACTAAATACACGGTTAGATTCAGCATATTAAAGAACCCCAAGAATTCAAGAATAAAACCCCATTGAAATTGGTCAAGAAATAAGCAATTTATAAGAAGTATCTGTCTTTTGCACAATACTGTGCAATTAAATATTTCTTGCTATTGCGCAATAGTGCGCAATACTGTACAATTGACAATTTCTTGCTATTGCGCAATATTGTGCTATTGGATATTTCTTGCTATTGCGCAATACTGTGCAATTGAAGATTTCTTGCTATTGCGCAATACTGTGAAATTGAAGATTTCTTGCTATTGTGCAATACTGTGCAATTGAAAATTTCTTGCTATTGCACAATACCTATTAAATAATAATTTACACTTCCTGTTTGGTGTGTATCTCCTACCATATCATTATTATTTGCTTTTAAATATAAATCAGAAATAACCAACTTAAAATGGAAAATTTTAAAAGAAAAAAAAAGGAAAAAAAGAAAAAAAAGGAAAAAAAAAAAAATCCCCCCCCAAATTTTTTGAACCCCCTTATGATTCATCACCCCCAAACTCAATCCCAGCCTTCCCTTTGTGGTATGGTACCTTGCAGTACAATTTCAGAGAGATCCATACACTTGAACACAAGTTATTGTCTGGAAACTAGAAAAATGCTTATTTTTGGCCCCTTTTTGGCCCCAAATTCCAAAACGTTTAGGGCAATTACCCCCAAACTCAAACCCAGCTTTCCCTTTGTGATATGGAACCTTGTAGTACAATTTCAGAAAGATCCATACACTTACACACAAGTTATTGTCCTGAAACTAGAAAAATGCTTGTTTTTTGCCCCTTTTTGGCCCCTAATTCCTAAAATATTGAGGCAATTACCCCCATCATCAATCCCAGCCTTCCCTTTGTGGTATGGTACCTTGCAGTACAATTTCAGAGAGATCCATACACTTGAACACAAGTTATTGTCTGGAAACTAGAAAAATGCTTATTTTTGGCCCCTTTTTGGCCCCCAATTCCTAAACGTTTCGACAATTACCCCCAAAATCAATTCCAGCTTTCCCTTTGTGATATGGAACCTTGTAGTACAATTTCAGAAAGATCCATACACTTACACACAAGTAATTGTCATGAAACTAGAAAAATGCTTGTTTTTTGCCCCTTTTTTGGCCCCTAATTCCTAAAATTTTGAGGCAATTACCCCCAAAATCAATCCCAGCATTCCTTTTGTGATATGGAACCTTGTGGTACAATGTCAGAGAGATCCATACACTAACACACAAGTTATGTCTGGAAGTTACAAAAATGCTTATTTTTGGCCCCTTTTTGGCCCCTAATTCCTTTACTGTTGGTACCATAACCCCCAAAATCAATCCCAACCTTCCTTTTGTGGTATTGAACCTTGTGGTAAAATTTCATAGAGATCCATTCACTTAAACTAAAGTTAGAGTGCGAAAACCAATGTGTCTTCGGACGACGCCGGACGACGCCAGACGACGACGACGACGACGCCAACGTCATACCAATATACGACCACAAAAATTTTTTTGCGGTCGTATAAAAACAAATCACAAAATTTTCAAAATCAAAAGGTAGCTTTCCTGGTTCCATCTTACTGTTGTGGTAAAATCTAATGAGCATTGTTGGTTTAAAGCAAAGGAGAGTTTATGATTAAAGCCAATATTTGGCCCATGAAATTGCAAAATAGTAAACTTATAAACTATATAATTCTGGCATTTCAGTGCAGCAAGACCCCTTGTGATGTCTCTTTATGACGTCATAAACAAGTAGAAATTTCCGTATTTTATCTAAAATGGCCATTTCACGCAGAGTTTTTGGTCTCAAATATATATAAGCAAACTTTACCAAAATATATTTTACACCAATGAACATCCTTGTAAAATATCTTTTTGGGTAAAGGTGTTGTTTCTATCCAAATATTACAGACAAGATCTCAAAATGAGGCTATTACATGTATTTAGACAGTTTTTGATATTTCGCACTAAATGTAAGAGGCCCTAACACCAATATGTAATACAGCGTTTTAAAAATACTGTATAAATAGTTGATGTTTGATCATGTTGATAGGCTAATGTGTTATGAACATCTGATGGATTGTATTTGGTCAATATTTAAAATGCTTTTTGATTTTCAAATGCAAGGGGCCATATAATTGGCCTCATCAGACATCTCCTTGGAGTTATTCTATGAAATGTTGACATGCTGATAGATGCACTATGGTATACTATAATACCCCCTTCTAAGAAAGGGGTATAAAACATAAGGTGCCTATCTACAAGTACTCATAGTTACTGAAAGCTAGTTCTAAGCAAATTCCAACACATAAATATATACCATTTTCTCTTAGGATTGCTTTCAGTCTATCAAATTTCTTGTGTTTCTGGAACATTGAAAAAATGTTGAAACTGTCCCCCTTCCAGATTCTCACATAAAAACTAGGATGAAAGATGTCTTAAAAAGATGACTATCCTGATATAATCCATCATTTATGTATAAATATATGTTGTACTGTTACACCACTGTCCCAGGTCAGGGCGCTCACAAAAATGTTTAACCCCGCCACATTCTTTACGTGCCTGTCCCCAGTCAGGAGCCTGCAGTTCAGTGGTTGTCCTTGGTTAATGTCTGTCATATTTGTTTTTCATACATTGTTTTGTTATAATTAGGCTGTTAATTTTCTCAATTGAATTGTTTCATATTTTTCATGTCTGGGCCTTTTATAGCCGACCATATGGTATGGGTTTTTCTCATTGTTGAAGGCTGTACATTTGCCTATAATTGCTTACATCCACTTCATTTGAATTTTGGTGGATAGTTGTCTCATTGGCAATCATACCACATCTCCTTATTTTTATATAATATCTTAATGGTTAAACTGAATAGAGAAAGGAAAGGGGGAATACGATGTTCTACCCTTATTAATTACATTACCAAATATTCATGACAAATTACCATTAAAAAGTGACCAGAAAATATCATCATATCAATTTATCACTAAATTACCATAACTTTGAAAGGATATAAGAATTATACTATTGTTTGAAATTTTCAAGGTTAAATTAAAAAGTAATCATGGTAACCTCTATAAACTTACTTCAGTTGATTCAACATCTAGTAGATTGCAGTAACCTTTCTCTATTTTCTCGTTCTCTGCCAATGTTAGAGAAAACCATTTGCCAAACATTTTTATCTGCCACAAGTAAGGAATACCACTGGGCAGATGAATATTTTTACATGATGCAGATGGACATTTATCCTTAGACACAAAAATGCAGATTTTGGAAATATCTATATCATCCTTTAACACAGAAGGGTTTCTTTCTTGATAATCTGGATCAGATGGACTCACTTTTGAAGGCCTTGGTGGGGGCTTTGGCTTTACAACTTTACCAGAACTGGTTCCCTGCTTCTCCTGTTTGTACTTTTCCATCAATAATCTCTCTTTTTCTTTAATGTCATCATCATCATCATATGTATGTTGTGGTACAGACATTTTAGGAAGACCTTGGTCGTCTTTACCTACAATTCCACAAATGATATCTTCTGATGATTTGAATCTTTCTCTGCGGCCAAGCTTCATCTTTCCTCTTTCCCTAACATCTTCTATACTAAGATTTTCAACAGAGGTGATTAACTTATTGAATTTTCTGGCTGGACCAGATGCAGTACTTGAAAGGCTTTCACTACTGATATTTACATCGCTGTCGTAACAAACACTGGCATCATCAGCATCATCTTCATCTTGACTGAGGTCAGAATCATCAGAATAATCATCCTCATTTACTTTTCTTTGTCTTGGTGGTACATATATAGACCTCAATACTCGTGCCTCTGGCCATCCCTTCATATGACATGAAGTCAGAACCCATTTGTTGTGAAACTGAGTGATAGAGTGAGTTTTCTTAAACTTGCATGGGTCTTTGCATCTTCCAAATACTTTTTTCTCACATAAGTGTAAGTGTGGGCATCTTTTTTCTCCATTTTCTACCTTACAACCATTGTTGTAAACATAATCTGCACAAACTGACGGAGAATTACAATTTAGGACAATCTTGATGTCAGTATCAGTAAATTCGCGGATTCCAAGTTTATCCTTTAAATGCCGATTGTGTAGATTTCTAAAACTATGAGACAGTGGACAATCCTTATCTTTACAGTTGCCTCTAATGAAGCGACGACAGATGTGGAAAAAATCACACTGAGCATTCTGACATTGACCTAGATTTTGCTTGCTGTTCCATTTGTTACAGATTCTGGCATCTTGAAAAAATGGTTGGAGATAAATAATGTCCTTTCCTTCCCAGAATACATGAAATCTTCTACTATGTTTTTTAAACCACAGAGGAATATTAGAGCCCATAGGAAAAAGATCACAACGCCTTAAAAAGTCTTCAAAAGTACATCCTCCGCCAAAAGATTTGATCAGGAATTTAAATACATCATTATCATCCACATCTGGTATGTCTTCATCTTCCAATTCATTTTTTCTCTCACTTTGCTGTCTACCACCTCTTCCACGACCCCTATCTCTACCCTTTCCCCTTCCTCTTTGATTTCCATGAGTATCACCTCCTTCATTTTCCCTTATTTCATTTCTATTTTCATTATGCACATGTCCTCCTCTTCCTCTCTGTTGACCTTGACCTCTTCCTCTAACTCCTTGATGACCACGGTTACTTTGGCCGATTTCCTCATTAGGATTTGACTCTTCTTCATTCATATGACTGGTTTGGCCACCTCTGCCTCTATTATAACCTCCTCTTCCTCTTCTGTTCTGTCTAGAACCTTGACTACTAATACTGTCAACACTTCCGAAAATTTTATTCAGATTTCCTCGACTTCCTCTGTTTGACCTCTGACTAAGGAGATCATCTCTAGATCCCAGGTATTTATCCATTTCATCCTCAGATTCAGCATGTTCAGAAGATTTGGAAGATTCTGAATCTTGCTTGTCATCCTTCTGGTTATTTTGCCCTCCATGACCTTTGCGCCCACGACCACCTCTTTGCCTACGCCCTCTACCACCTCCTCTATTACTGTCATCGTCCATACTTTCACCTATAACCCTAGTTTCAACTCTGTAGTGTTCTGCTGGTTCTTCAGACAATAAAGATTTTAGTTTTATGAAGCCATCTTCCTCAGATTGATTTGCCTGTCCTGATCTGGGATGATCCTGTATTTCATTCTCTTCAGTTTTTTGTTTGTTTTTTTTTCCTCTTTTCTTCTTAGGTTGTTTTTCTCTGTCTGGAGTTTGTTGGTCTCTCTGTGGATTACCTTGATGGTCAATTATATTCAAATTTCCTGCAAAGAAGTATAAATCTTTTCTGAGGAAATGTTTATGTCACTAAAATGCTCTATGCAAGAAATAAAGGCATAACTGTGTGCAGCATGATTATCAAAAAAAAAATGAATTCCATCTAAACTTGGACTTTTTACCTGAATGAACAAATTGAAGTGTTATAATATATTTACCCATTCCAAACCTCATGTTTTCAAAATAATCTTTATATTATTTAGAGAAGAATGTGACAATAGAACACAAATATTACTACAGCCACTATAAATGATAATGAATGCCATCCAATCAGTAGAAAATGTGAAATCTTTGTAGAAAATCTATCAATAATAAAAACAAGAGTGCACACGCTGAAATGTCTCGCCTTCTTTACTAACCATTGATTTTATGTTGATAGTCCTAAATACAAAGCTTTGCTACAAGTAACACATAAACTAACCATGATCCAAGAAAATGAGGTCAAGGTCAGATAAACCAAATGAGAAATACATGTACACCTTACAATCATTCAATAAACAAAACATAGTTGACCTATTGCTTATTGTTTCTAAGAAACAGTCTAAAACAAGAAAACTTAACATTGACCAATGAACCATGAAAATGAGGTCAAGGTCAGATGAACCATGCCAGACAGACATGTACACCTGACAATCAATTTAGGCATTAAATATAGTTGACCTATTGCTTATAGTATCTAAGAAACAAACTTAACCATGAAAACTTAACATTGACCAATGAACCATGAAAATGAGGTCAAGGTCAGATGATACCTTCCAGACAGACATATACACCTTACAATCCTTCCATACATCAAATATAGTTGATCTATTGCTTATAGTTGAAGAAAAACAGACCAAAACACAAAAACTTAACACTGAGAAATGAACCGTGAAAATGAGGTCAAGGTCAAATAAAACCTGTGAGACTGGCATGTACATCATAAAATATTTTCATACACCATTTATAGTTGACCTATTGCATATAGTATTAGAAAAAAGACCAAAACTCAAAAACTTAACTTTGACCACTGAACCATGAAAATGAGGTCAAGGTCAGATGACACCTACCAGTTGGACATGTACACCTTACAATCATTCCATATACCAAATATAGTAGACCTACTGCTTATAGTATCTGATATATGGACTTGACCACGAAAACTTAACCTTGTTCACTGATCCATGAAATGAATTCAAGGTCAAATGAAAACTGTCTGACGGGCATGAGGACCTTGCAAGGTACGCACATACTAAATATAGTTATCCTATTACTCATAATAAGAAAGAAATTAACATTACAAAAAATGTTGACTTTTTTTTCAAGTAGTCACTGAACCATGAAAATGAGGTCAAGGACAATGGACATATGACAGACAGAAACTTCGTAACATAAGGCATATATATACAAAGTATGAAGCATTCAGGTCTTCTAGCTTCTAAAATATAAAGCTTTAAAGAAGTTAGCTAACGCCGCCGCCACCGGTCAACTATCCCTATGTCGAGCTTTCTGCGGCAAAAGTCGCAGGCTCGACAAAAACAAAACAATTTCCATGAAGTTTCAAAGACAATGTAATTTGAAAACCTACAATCATACCTTTTAAAAGTTCTTTGATTATTTTAAAATGTTGGTGTCAAATTGGACATGTGGTATGGGGTAAAAACTGTTGATCCAATATTATTTGTGGGGAACTAAGGTTTGTTTTAAATTGGACATGTACATGTAGTATAAGGTCATAACTTTTGATTCATATTTGTGGGGAACTACTTTCTGTGGATAACCAGTGCAACACTGAAATGTTCTCAATTGAGAATGGGCACATTCATTGGAAAAGCTGGACTAGTCTTTTGAAGAATTTATTCCCTAAAAAATTATTTTGTTCCAAATCACTTGGCTTGTAAACTTGATGATCTGGTGATATATTTGTCTATTGGTCTGTACTTCTAAGACATGAACAGATAGTCCCTTTAATCCTAAAATTGCCTAACCAGTGTAAGCAGTAATACAGTGCCTAAATTTGTAGGAATCAGTTAGTATAGGAATGGGGATTATTTTTGTAAATTGCCAGTATACAAATGCAAGGAGCTTCATCTTCTAGCTATAGCTGCACATCTATACCGAATTATAGTTGCATTATATGTAAACAGGGAAGGTGTTTTAAATATACATGTGTCTACCTTGAGGCAAATTTGGGTTGTATTGTGGCATCAATAGTGGAGGATAAGAAGCTGGTCCTTGTCCTGGAGGGGCATCAGCAGATGACACAGGAACAGGAACCATGACATCTGTAAGGTGAACAATGAATATTAGCATTAAAATTATTCATTTATGGACAAGTATACTGGATAATATATTTATTTCTATTCCGTTATATTTGGAATTTCCCTATTCTATTTCTATCTTTAGACTTGTGGTACAAGTTTGGCTAGTATGTAAATCAGAAGTGGTCTGATGTTACTGTTGTTTTCTGCACGAATATTTCGAGGGCGGTAGTACAGGTGGGGTTTTATAGGCATATATAAGTCCTGATTACGTTTGATTATTATCGATGTGCTCCAGTAACTTTGATAGACGAAGTTAACGTTAAGCTCTGCATAATATATTACAGTTATGTTTGTATTGATATGTATTTAGAGGACATTGTGAATGTATATAGATGGAATTGTGGTATATTTTTGTAATTTGTAAAATGTTTACAAGATATTAAATGTTGTTTCGCTGAGAAAATAAGAAAGTTACTGCGAGCAAACAAACCTAAATTATGACTTGTCTCTTATTTAGCCATGTATTTAGAATAGAAATGTTTTAAATTCGGACGAATTCATGAGGGAGAATTTAAATATTCTTAAACTAGCCAAGGGAGGGAAAAGACCAGAAATAACACCAGAAACAGAATATTAGGAGTTCATCATATATATATATATATCGTACAATATCAGCCCCTTGACACAATTAATCTTTTTTGCTCTTTCCCTACTTGCCTAACAATCAGCCGACAAAATTCACTTTACAATGTCAGGACCTTGTATGGAGCGTTTCTTTAGCAGTTTCTTTAGCATATTAATCATGTTAATTGCTTAGTGTTTGTGTTTTGTCATAGACAAGTGTTAAAAGTTATTTTGGAAAATTTTGGTGTTGATTGCAGATTTTTCAAATTCTCCAATAAATATGATGATCATTTATTCACTACTTTTTGGTGTTTTTGTATTGTTTTGTTGCTGTCTCATTGACATGCACCCCATTTCACCTATTCATAACCATGTTTCCTGCAGATATCATTAGCAATCAATAAATTTTACGGATTCTGTAAGAATCAATGGTAAATGCAAGGCAAAATCTTAATCTTCCATTAATCATTTAACTTACATTGGACATTCTGTTGAGGTTGGTTCATATTTTGTGCTGGTGGTGGTGGCATCATTCCTGCTAACCCTGGACCATAATTTTGTGGATGCCGTTGTTGGTTGTAACCTTGATACTGGTTTCGGGGTTGGTTATATCCTTGATGCTGATTTGGTTGTTGGTTATACTCTTGATTGGCACACATTCCTTGAGGTCTTCCTTGATACTGGTTTGGTTGCTGGTTATATCCTTGATACTGGTTTGGTTGTTGGTTATATCCTTGAAACTGGTTTGGTTGTTGGTTATACCCTTGATTTGTATGCATTCCATGAGGAACTCCTTGATACTGATTAGTATTCATGTTGTTAGGCTGCCACCCTGAATGTATATTCGGTGGAAAATCTGGGGAACATCCTGTCTACATAAATAAATTGACAAATTAACCATGTTAGCATATATGAAAACTAGAGGCTCTGTGTCATTCACCTGCATCTTCAACAATAGACACTTTTAAAAAAAAAAATCCTCATTAAAGGGGAACAACTGTATTTTTTGCTTTTTAACATGTTCTTACTTTTTCAATGTTTAAATAAAGAACTGCTGAACCAACGCCTCCTATGTTTTAAAAGATGCAGTTTACTTAAGTGTTGTTGTCAATGTAGTGGTATTTTTCAATGTTTGAAATTTTTTTCTAAATTAAGTGATTACATCAAATTTTTTTACTAACAGTATGGCAACACAGAAATGAGAAACTGATGATGTCATACAAAACAAAGAGTCAACAGAACTCAGAATGCTCTGTGTAATACTCAGTCATAATAAAATCCTCAAAGATCCACAGGTTCTACCATTAAACATGTTTAGTGATGTAGCTAGCACTTTTCAAAATGATGAAAGTATTTCAAATCAATTTCGTCACTTAAATTTGATCAGTGTAAAAATATTTTTGCATGAAAATACTATAATTCTACCTGTTGATATTCATGTTATTGACAAGTTTATGACCCTCAGCTAATCAACGTTTACAACTGGTGTTATAAGTTGTGATTACAGGTAATCCACATATTGCCATATCAGATGGATCACTTATCAGTTAACTAATAAACCGCATAATAGACCATAATAATTATTTTTCTCAGTAAAATCGATCAGTCGGCATTTCAATTTCAATATTTCTCAAACGACCACAATTTGCTGTTCGTTCTAAAAGTTGTAATTTCATCATTTGAACAAAATTATTTTCCCCAGGTCAGTTCGCATTTTAATTTTAATGTATCTCAAACAATCACAATTTGCAGTTTATTTGTCGTAGTTTTGTCATATCTCATATAACTTTTCATCAAAAACTTTCAACAATTGCGATTAAAAAGATAGAAATTTATTCAAAACGTTCAGAAATATTTTAACAAGTCAAACCAGAGGCTTTCTAAACTATGTACTGCGCATGTGTGAAAGTATACTTATAAGTTAAATACAAGATCATTTAGTATCAAATGAAAAGAGAGAGACAAATACATTTCTTACCAAGCAACTTAATTTAAAAAAATTATAATTTCCGGCCTTTTCTTAAACACGAACCAATCTGTAGATGAATCCAGATTCATTCTGAATTTATTATCCTCTTGTCACTTCCTGTTTTCATTTTGTTTAAAAATCGAAAGTAATTGTGATCTATTCTTGATTATTTTACAATATACAGTCATTATAACCGTTCCAACAAGGGTTTGTACAAATCCTTGGTTCTAGCTAGGTTTATAGAAATGAATTCCAAATATCAATTTAAAAGATTTTACAGGGATAATAATTATGCAGTGAAATAATTGGTACAAGTTTTTTTATGCTGTGATTCCTGGTTTAAAAAAAAAAGAGACCCAACTTTTGTTGATCAGGAATGTCCCCTGAAAATAACTGAAGATAAATTGTGAACTTGATTTCCAGATCCTTATTCTTATCTTCATATTTAAGCACCACATCAGTCAAATCATGCAATAACTGCCTTGCATGCCTAAGTCCTTCAAAGATGTATAGCTAGTAATATACATCCTTGGTCCCTTCCTGTTACCAGTCAGGGATATAACTCTATAGGGTTATTACAGAAAAATAACATACATTTGTTATTGTGGACTAAAAAGGTCAAAGAACTGTGATAACATATGTATGTTACATGTTTCAAAGGGACAATATACATCATTAGTTTAGTTAAAATGTATACAAGTTCTATTCATATTACTATTGTCTTTATGTATACTTAACTATAGAAAGATATAACAGTTCATAGTTTGCCAATTATGCATAGTACACCTATGTTATTACAGAAAAAATATGCCTGTAATAACTAAAGGGTGTTATCACAGCTACTCCAAAGCATTTGCTCAGACATACATCATGCTTAATTACAATGTATTTTAATTTATTGTAAGAAATAATGACCAGAGCATGTAATGAGGTTCTGCGCAAGCTTCCCAGTTATTCCCGAGTGTCTCATATAATAAGTTACATTCCTTTGATAACCAAGCCTTGTTATTACAGCTAAGTTTATCCCTTAAAAGCCTCGTCTCATTGATTTACCATGGTTAATCAAAAATGTATTAATTCAATTCAAAAATTAGTTATCAAGGCTATGCATTTAGTTTCTGCGCAAAGTCTCAAGAGTTCCCTAGAGCCCACTATAGATTAAAATATTTTTTATTTATTTTACAAATAACAAACATATGTTATTACAGATTTAGAAAATTTAAGGAATAAAGAGTAGACAACTCATGAAAGTATCTGTAATAACACATGCAAGTTATTTTCTGTAATAACCCTATAGAGTTATATCCCTGACTGGTTACCCAAAATAAGGTTGAATTTCAACTAACTAAAAAAGCGACTAAAGCACTCAAAATCCTAGCTTAGACCCTGCTACCATTAATACCTTATAAAGAGCCCAGTAAATATTACCAAGATATCAAATCCATTTTGAATAAATTGATTAATTAATTGGTGTTTTAACACCACTTTCAGCACTTATTGTGCTATCTCGTGGTGGTTTGTTTTTATTTGTGGAAGAAGCCGTATTGCCCTGAGAGAACCACAGACCCAGACCTTCAGTAGAATAACTGACTATCATGACTATATATATATCCTGGTCAATTAAGTACAGCGCACCAGACAGATGCAGGATTCAAGCGTTTAACCTCAGTGTGAAATTTTAATAAAGACACTTTAAACAGTTCAGTGGTGCCACCATATTGCTTTTTGGAGATTTGTTGTCATCAAAGGGTTTTTATGTCATCAAATCCTTTAGGCAAATAACAAACACTAGGTTGATTTTTTTTAGATAAAACTTTCATGGAATCTTTGTTGATTATGCTTACTTCAATAGTATGTCCTTGGTTTGCTCTGATTTTCATTTTTCCTGTTTCTCTTTCCCACTCCATATGAAATCTCTGCTTGTCATTTGTTTCTACAACTCTTCTTACATCTTCAAGGTCATAGTCACATAGATTCTTTTGCTTTTTCAGAATATCTTCCACATAAAGAAACCCACCTTAAATAACAACACTTTATAGTGCAGAATTTTATCTTTTCATTCAAAAATCTTTAAACAGAAGTCTGGAATATAGAGATTTACCTTACACTTAACAATGCATATGAATATAAAAATCAAAGCATGTTAGCGTTGGATAAAACATTTGATGTATACAAGGAAATACACATGTGTGAAAGCGTCCCACCGTTTATAACATGTACATGATTAGCTAAAATAGCAATATAATGGGGAATAAAATAAATAAATTTTATTGCCGAAAATGCTCAGGTGAGAGTTCTGCAATTTTGTTTTTGAATAGGCACAAAACAGTCACATTATATATCAACAGGTGAAGTATCATGAGAATAAAATAAAACTTACAGAAGCATCACATGGGACGTCCACAAAAAGTCAACTTCGAAAAATGAGCAATTAATATACGTCAGAGGCATCTATTTCTTATAAAATGAATAGTAAGCATGGACTATTCATGCTATTGTCAAATTGTTCTAAAAATGTGGAGAAATAAAACAAAACATCAGTTATTCCATATTTACAGATGAGTTATGATTACAAATGAGACAACTGCCCACCATTGTAAGACCTTGAGCAATGAGTAAAACCCATCTATCTTCCTTCATTGAGTAACAGCTATCAGCCATACATCATCTAAGGCAGTTTTTGGATGTTTTTTGTCAAGGATAATTTCTTATGATTAAAATGTTTTATTCATATAAAAAAGAAGATGTGGTATGGTTGCCAATGAGACAACTCTCCACAAGAGACCAAATGACACAGATATTAACAGCTATAGGTCACCGTACAGACTTCAACAATGAGCAAAGCCCACACCGCATAGTCAGCTATAAAAGGCCCGGAATTCACAAATGTAAAACAATGCAAACGAGAAAACCAACGGCCTAATTAATGTACAAAAAAGAGAACGAAAAAAATCAAATATGTAACACAGCAACAAACGACAACCACTGAAAAACAGGCTCCTGACTTGGGACAGGCACATTCATACAGAATGTGGCGAGGTTAAACATGTTAGCAGGATCCCAACCCTCCCCTAACCTGGGACAGTGGTGTAACAGTACAACATAAGAACGAACTATAAAAATCAGTTGAAAAAGGTTTAACTCATCAGATGGATACAAATAGAAATGCATCTAACAAAAACACAGAGTGGATTGACCGGGTACTTGTACATCCCAACAACAAAAGGACAATAAGTACAGATCTGAGATTACTCCCAGTTATTGACAGCTAGTTCAAAGCCAATAACAACTAATAAAATAAATGGGGAATGTGTCCATGGGACACAGATGATGCCTCTGCTTGCATATAACGTTATAAAGGGACCTAACTCAAGAACTGTAAAAGTGACGATACCCAAATTTGTACTTGATCTGAGTTTTGTGGTGATAAGCATTTTTTTTTAAGCTTCATAATATTTAGTTGAAGCAAACTTAAGTTAGAGAACGGAAATGTAAAATTCAGCAATTTTTTTCATTTGTAAAGGGGCATAACTCTAGAATGGTAAAAGTGACAACACCAAAATTCAACTTGATCTGTGATTTGTGGTGATAAGCATTGTGTATAAGTTTCATAACATTTGAATGAGGCAAACTAAAGTTAGAGAACGGAAACTAAAAATTCAGCAATTTTTCCATTTGTAAAGGGGCATAACTCTAGAACGGTAAAAGTGACAACACCAAAATTCAAACTTGATCGCTACAGCGGGAGCATAAAAAAATCATGCATCTAAGACTAAATTATCAATCAGTACACATCCAACATCCAATGGTTTTAATGTAAAGATGTCATAAACAGTCAGAGAAAAACATGACCTTGTGCAATGCCAAGATACAGGAATCAAGAATTGTAGATCCATGAAAGTGCATATGTATACAACAATAATATTAAGTTTGCTTTTAATTTACTGATAACAAAATCAAAATTAATACCAATAAAAACAATATTCAAAGATCTATTTACAGTTCGGAATTGGTAACCTTTTAGAATAAGTTTATTTAAAGGATCAATAAGTTTACCAGGATCGTTTCTAAATTTCCAGGCACAGTATACAACATCTCCGTAAAAATGAGGATGTGCTATATAGCTATGATTCCGTTCGAAATAAGTTTTCTACAGGTACAACCAAACTTCAAAACCAAATCTTTATATCTATGTTAAACATGTACACAACTTTTTTTCTGAAGGAAATCCACATGGTTTGATACAGACATGTGAATTCAATTGAAATGTTTCACATTTTTTATGTCAGGGTCTTTTATAGATGACTATATGTTATGGATTTTTCTCATTGTTAAATGTCGTAGCATTGCCTTAGCTTACATCCACTACATTTGAACTTTGGTGGATAGTTGTCTCATTGGCAATCATACATGTACCACATCTCCTTATTTTTATATTTATAAGTTAACTGCTAATTTGTTCATTTCTACCATCTGAAAACAAATCAAAACATAAACCTACCTGGCATCATTTTATATCCTAGTTTCTCAGCACCATGTCTCAGTATGTATGATAA
Source organism: Mytilus californianus (assembly GCF_021869535.1). NCBI lineage: Eukaryota > Metazoa > Mollusca > Bivalvia > Mytilida > Mytilidae > Mytilus > Mytilus californianus. The sequence continues at coordinate 51,525,523 of NW_026262593.1, forward strand.
TGCTTTTGAAAGCTGGAAGTCTGATTTTTCTCCCTATAACAATTGTGTAAAAAATATTAATATATTCAAAGTAAAACTAAAACATTGTTTCAGTTTTCCTTCAAACTGCAGATTTATTGTTTCTTACATATGGACAAAAATAATCTATCAACTGTTGACACAGAGACATGTCTCGCTTGTTGTCAGAAAATTCAAGAAAAAAATCTGATGGACAGCAACATTGCTAATTAATTCAAAGTTTAAGGACCGTGACATAGATGGCAGCCATAAAAAAATCAAAATGGAAGCAGAACTGTATTACTGAAGTATCATCTTACCGAAATACAGGCTTGTATAGTCCGCAGTTTTATTCTCAATTTGACCTGCCAGACAGGGGTTGGACTATAGAGTATGATAAGCAAGAAATAAGAGAAAAAACTAGATTTCGCAAATTTTCTTTACATTCCGCCATGTTTGTTATTGAAATTGTAGAGGGCGCTCTTATCATTTTCAAAACTAATAATTTTACCTTATCCATTTTAATATGTAATTTTTATTCAATATCAAATATAAACTGATAAATTTCAAAATTAAATGCTTGACTACAAATTTCTCGTTTCTTTTCACTGCATTGCTTAAAATAAACTAGAATCGGCTTGCATTTAAAGGAACGAAAAAAGTGTAGAAGTCAGCCGGGAACCTACTTATGCTTATAACAAGGTATAAACTACAAATCGTAATCGGTTATTAGTTTAGTTTTGGTGTTTGACACCGACACATGTGTTTTGTTTTAGCTTAAGATCCTTCAAACATTATTGTGATAGATATATATGTAAAACATTACTTTACTTAAGGATGTAACTGTTTTACTTTCAAAGTCGAACTGATCATGCTGATAGTAAAGCAACTTTATGGAAAATATCATTGATCTATCACAAGTAGTTCATATCAAACTGACGTATGCAGAAAACTTAACAAATATTGATGCCGGAGTTGCTACTGGAAAAGTAACATCTATGTCCCGCCTTCTCCGACAAAAGAACAACAAATTGTTCTTACACAACATTACTCCAGTACTGAAAAAACAAATTAAATCTTTAGATAGATCACCTCTTCAGGTATAAGAAATTTAACATAGTTTTGATGCATGATTTTTTTATAAGCTGTTATTGGCTTTGAACTAGCTTTCTGTAACTGCAAGTACTCTGAGATCTGTGTCTTTCGCATCTATATGATTTTTATAGTTTTTTCTTATGTTGTACTGTTACACTACTGTCCCAGGTTAGGGGAAGCCTTTAGCCAACAAACATGTTTAACCCTGCCACATTCAATACGTGCCTGTCCCAAGTCAGGAGCCTGTAATTCAGTGGTTGTCATTTGCTGTTGTATAACACATTTGTTTTTTGTTTATTGTTTTGTACATAAATCAGGCTGCTAGTTTTCTTGTTTGAATTGTTGAACATTTGTCATTTTCGGTCTTTTATAGGTTTATGCGATATGGGTTCGGCTCATTGTTGAAGGCCGTACAGTTACCTATAGTTGTTAATTATTACTTCTACTATTTCTTCTATTTCATATAGTTTCAGGTGGAGAGTTGTCTCATTGGCAATCATACCACATCTTCTTTTTTTTAATATACATGATATAGTGTAAAATGTTTACAAATAAATGTGGATAGTGTCCACATCTGTCCACAGATGATGCCCCTGCTTGCATATATATCATATAGTCATAAAGGGACATAACTGAAGAACGGTAAAAGTGACGCTACCCAAATTTGAACTTGATCTGAGTTTTGTGGAAATAAGCATTGTGTGTAAGTCTCATAACATTTGATTGAGGCTAACTTAAGAAGAGAACAGAAACTTAAAATTCAACAAAATTTGTCAACACGCATAACTCTAGAACTGTTGTGTATAAGTTTTATAACATTTGGTAGAGACAAACTAAAGTAAGGGAACGGAAATGAAAAATTCGGCAATTTTTATGTTTATAAAGGGACACAACTCAAGAATGGTACAAGTGTTGCCACCAAATTTCGTAATTAATTTGTATTATGTAGTAATAAGCATTGTGTATAAGTTTCATATCATTTGGTTGAGGCACTAAAGTTAGAAAACGGAAACAAAAAATTTGTACTTGATCTTAGTTTTGTGGTAATGAATATTGTGTATAGGTTTCATAATGTTTGGTTGAGGCAAACTTAAGTTACAGAATGGAAACTAAAAATTTTGCAATCTTTCGAGTTATAAAGGGGCATAACTCAATAATGGTTAACGTGACACTACCCAAATTCAACTTGATCTGTGTTTTATCAGTGGAAGTCAAAATTAAACATTGCATTGTATAAAGCATTTAATGTAGTTGATTCAATTATAATCATGAACAAAGGAAGATAACTCTAATTTTAATAAAAATTACTTGAAATTTAGAAGAAAATAAAAATTTTGCAATTTTTCCATTTATAAAGAGGCATAACTCTGAAACGGTTAAAGTGACGCCACCAAAATTCAAAGTGGATCTGTGTTTTGTGGTAATAAGCATTGTGCATAAGTTTCATAACATTTGATTGGGGCAAACTAAAGTTAAAGAACAGAAACGAAAAATTCAGCAATTTTTCCATTTGTAAAGGGGCATAACTCTAGAACGGTAAAAGTGACGCCACCAAAATTCAAACTTGACCTTTGTTTTGTGGAAATAATATATAAGCATTGTGTATAAGTTTCATAACATTTGGTTCAGGCCAACTAAAATTAGAGAACGGAAACAAAAAATTTGGCAATTTTTCCATTTGTAAAGGGGCATAACTCTAGAATGGTAAAAGTGACACCACCAAAATTCAAACTTATCTGTGTTTTGTAATCATAAGCATTGTGTATAAGTTTCATAACATTTGGTTGAGACAAACTAAAGTTAGAGAATGGAAACGATAAATTCAGCAATTTTCCATTTTTAAAGGGGCATAACTCTAGAATGGTAAAAGTGACAACACCAAAATTCAAACTTGATCTGTGTTTTGTGGTAATAAGCATTGTGTATAAGTTTCATAACATTTGGTTGAGGCAAACTAAAGTTAGAGAACGGAAACCAGTTTTGGGACGTACGTACATATGTACGTACCTACAGACAGACAAGGGTAAAACTTAATGCCCCCTCCGCTACAGCAGGGGCATAAAAACAATAACATTAACTAACTTGTACCTGATTTCTAGGCATTGATGGACCTGGAGAAGCTTGTTTTTGTCTTTGTTTCTTAATCATACCACATAAGTAACCACTTTTGTTTTTGACGTTGGTTCTCTCTGATCCCGCAAAAGTTTTAATGACTCCAATGGCTTCATTCACATTACATTCCTTCAGGGCATCTAGAGCTCTGTTGTCTAATTCTTGAGGAGATACTTTTCCTGCAGTAGTAAATAAAATATATGTTTACTTTATTTTTTTATGTAATTACCTACTTCTCATCATCAGATAAATATTTGCTTTCCCCCATCAGTGATCCTGCAACTAATAACTTGAAAACCCATTTATGTTATCTAACACAATGACATGAAATAATGATGTCTGTTAATATCATTATTAATATACAACTTTGTCATGTAGATGTACTCTATTCTCAGAATTATTTTTTTTTTTGATAATTCCTGTGTGTTGTTGATATTTGTCAATCACTGTTATTGGTAATAACCTTACAGGCACTTTCATGGAAAACCCTTATAACACATATACCACTGTTGACTTACTACAATAACAATACATACATGTAAGAGCTTTTTTATTCTAAGAAGCCAACATAAGCATTGATTAATGGGAAAACCTTTAGATGAAAACATTCTATTTTCTATGTTTCAAAATAATAACATTCATTAACATAAAGAGGTCAACATAAATTGTGAAAAAAAGAAATGTGGTCTTTTACAGTACCATTTTCCAAATATAAATATTTTTAGATTATGAAATATTAACATGATTTATACCTTCAACTTGTCCGACAGGAAATTAATACATATGGACACAAACCTGATTCAAACAGACCACAAAGCTCTCTTGCCACTTTAGGATTTAATCCATAATCAACTAATTTTCTATACTCTATTGCAGCCATGACTGTGTTAATCTAAAGCACAAATGCAATATGCAGGATAATGTGCAACCTAGAAGAAAGCAGAAATATCATATTTAACATCATAAAACAATAAAGCTCAAAACCAACTGAATAAATAATGATTTCAGTTCTTTGACATGTTGGATGTCTTTTATTCAATATCTGGAAATTTTTAATTGGATGTCTTTTATTCAATATCTGGAAATTTTTACTAACTGGAGTTTTAAGATTTTACTTTCAACATTTCAATTAAAAGTTTCTGATAGTAAATCTTAGTTCTGTGGTTCTCTCCAGGCACCCTAGCTTACTCAACCAATAAAAACTGGCCACCATGAAATAGCCAATAGTGCTTGAAGTGGGGTTAAACACCAAAAATCAACCAATCAATCAATAGTAAAACTAAGTAAATTTTCAGCAGCCTTTTCAAAGGAGAATATCCATTTACCACTCCAAAAGTTTTCAATCCAGAGATTTCAAAGTAACTAGCTGCAGTCATCCAGTGAAGATTATTTGCTAAACTAAATCTGTGTCATTTGGACTCTATTTGATAGTTGTCTCATTGACAATCATGCATACCACATCTTCTAATTTAATATAATACACATTTGGATAATTTTACAGATTTTCCAGATGCTGGGCAGATGCACGGTGAAACTTTGTAAATCCTGTTAATTGTTTAATCAAAATTTTACATTTTTCAACCATGAATTCTAATATGACGTTCTTCAAACACTTTGAGCATGTCGAGTACACGCAACTAAAATATGAATATATTGATATTTCAGCTGATAGTCAACGTCATGGATTGTTTGGGCTGTTCTAATCTTACTCCCATGTCAATTGCTTTTTATAAATGAGTTACTCTAGGTCAAACGGTGTAATTGACGTCACTGAATGATGACTTAATAATATAGACATTCTACTGGAAAATGCACGAATGTGAAACTGAAAGTCGTCAAAACATGAAAACATAAACAAACGATGATAAGAATTTGTTGAAAGCCTGTTTTCTTAAATAAAAGTAAGAAAATCAATTAACCTCATCCACACCTACATGACCTAGCTGTCTTAGTATGTTTAATATTGTAAATTAGTTTAAGCATGTCACTAATTCAGTTTTTTTCGTCTTTTATGTAATATTAAAAAAGATAGTGTTCAATTACAAGAACAGCAAAAACATTTCCTTCCACCTAGAGCACTTTGATCCAAAAGAATTGCTGTCTTTGTCCTATTAGAATAGAAATAATTCATGGGGGCTTGAAATTTGTTGTTCAACCTGTTAGTCAAATGGGTTTTGTTAAAATATACTTTTTCACTTTTTTGGTCTTTTGGAAAATGTTGTTTGTGCTGTATTTAGACCTCGGTTTTTTATCCAACGCAATCATAGGTTTGAACGTTGTTTTCAATTTAGACTTGTTTATATTTTTTCGTTTGGGCTTGTATTATATTTGCCTTCGGATTTATATGATACTTTCATCCTATTTTGACTCCTCAAAATTCAAGAGTCTATCCCAAATTGAGGTAAATTGTATGGCTTTCCAAATACCGTTTCGATTCCTAACATCACTGAAGAGTCATTAATTGTCGAAATCTGGATATGGTGTACAAAAACCTTTGCACCTTTTGTTTGCGGTATACATCTTTTCCCCAAGTTTATTGTTTTCTGTTTAGTATTAAATTTATAATTAAGATCAATTTATTACATTGGTGATCCGTTTATTTGGCAATCGCCAATGGCAGTCAGCAGGGTTTAAGAACATTTGTTGTTCGACCTGTAAGTCAAATGCGTTTTGATAAAATATACTTTTTCACTTTTTTGGTCTTTTGGAAAATGTTGTTTGTGCTGTATTTAGACCCCTCTAACAAGAAATTTGTTTTGCATGCACACGTATAAAAAATGCGGTTTTTATCCAATGCAATCATAGGTTTGAACGTTGTTTTCAATTTAGACTTGTTTATATTTTTTCGTTTGGGCTTGTATTATATTTGCCTTCAGGTTTATATGATCTGTTCATCCTATTTTGACTCCTCAAAATTCAAGAGTCTATCCCAAATTGAGGTAAATTGTATGGCTTTCCAAATACCATTTCGATTCCTAACATCACTGAAGAGACATTTAATTGTCGAAATCCGGATATGGTGTACAAAAACCTTTGCACCTTTTGTTTGCAGTATACCATCTTTTCCGCAAGTTTATTGTTTTCTGTTAATATTAAATTTATAATTAAGATCCATTTATTACATCGTTGATCCGTTTATTTGGCAATCGCAAATGGCAGTCAGCAGGGTTTAAGAAGTATTTAGACCCCTCTAACAAGAAATTTGTTTTGCATGCACACGTATAAAAATTGCTGTTTTTATCCCACGCAATCATAGGTTTGAACGTTGTTTTCAATTTAGACTTGTTTATATATATATATATATATATTTTCCAAAAGACCGCAAACATGAGGTGCAAAAATTTGTACACCATATCCGGATTTCGACAATTAATGTCTCTTCAGTGATGTTAGGGATCGAAACTGTATTTGGAAAGCCATACAATATACCTCAATTTGGGATAGACTCTTGAATTTTGAGGAGTCAAAATAGGATGAACGGATCATATAAACCCAAAGGTAAATATAATACAAGCCCAAACGAAAAAATATAAACAAGTCTAAATTGAAAACAACGTTCAAACCTTATAATGATTGCGTTGGATAAAAACTGCAATTTTTATATGTGTGCATGTAAAACAAATTTCTTGGTAGAAGGTCTAAATACAGCAAAAACAACATTTTCCAAAAAACCAAAAAAGTGAAAAGTATATTTTAACAAATCACATTTGACTAACAGGTCGAACAACAAATGTTCTTAAACCCTGATGACTGGCATTGACGATTGCCAAATAAATTGATCATGAGATGTAACATGGATCTTAATTATTAATTTAATACCAAACAGAAAACAATAAACTTGCGGAGAAGATGGTATACTGCAAACATGAGGTGCAAAAATTTGTACACCTTATCCGGATTTCGACAATTAATGTCTCTTCAGTGATGTTAGGGATCGAAACGGTATTTGGAAGGCCATATAATTTACCTCAATTTTGGATAGACTCTTGAATTTTAAAGAGTCGAAATAGGATGAACGGATCATATAAACCCAAAGGAAAATATAATACAAGCCCAAACGAAAAAATATAAACAAGTCTAAATTGAAAACAACGTTCAAACCTATGATTGCGTTGGATAAAAACCGCAATTATTATACGTGTGCATGTAAAACAAATTTCTTGGTAGAGGGGTCTAAATACAGCACAAACAACATTTTCCAAGTGCGATTTGTTAAAATATTCTTTTCACTTTTTTGGTCTTTTGGAAAATGTTGTTTGTGCTGTATTTAGACCCCTCTACCAAAAAAATTTGTTTTACATGCACATGTATAAAAATTGCGGTTTTTATCCAAGCAATCATAGGTTTGAACGTTGGGTTGGATATGCAAAACGAATTTCTCGGTAGAGGGGTCTAAATACACATGATACAGCACAAACAACATTTTCAAAAAGACCAAAAAAGTGAAAAAGTATATTTAAACAAAACGCATTTGACTAACAGATCGAACAACAGATGTTCTTAAACCCTGCTGACTGCCATTGGCGATTGCCAAATAAACGGATCACAAGATGTAACAAAAGAAATCTTTATTATCAATTTAATACCAAAAAGAAAACAATAAAGTTGCGGAAAAGATGGTATACCGCAAATATGAGGTGCAAAGGTTTTTGTACACCATATCCGGATTTCGACAATTAATGTCTCTTCAGTGATGTTAGGAATCGAAACGGTATTTGGAAGGCCATATAATTTACCTCAATTTAGGATAGACTCTTGAATTTTGAAGATCTATTTGTACATTACTTTGTGTACAGATTTGGATAGATTGTGGCAGATTTGGATGATGTTGAAACATAACCAATCTACAGAAGGATTATGTCATGGTTGGGTTCCCAATTTTTAATGACTTTGCTTTAGGCATATATATATATATATATAAACAAGTCTAAATTGAAAACAACGTTCAAACCTATGATTGAGTTGGATAAAAACCGCAATTTTTATACGTGTGCATGCAAAACAAATTTCTTGTTAGAGGGGTCTAAATACAGCACAAACAACATTTTCCAAAAAGTGAAAAAGTATATTTAAACAAAACGCATTTGACTAACAGGTCGAACAACAAATGTTCTTAAACCCTGCCGACTGCCATTGGCGATTGCCAAATAAACGGATCAATGATGTAATAAATGGATCTTAATTATAAATTTAATACTAAACAGAAAACAATAAACTTGCGGAAAAGATGGTATACCACAAACAAAAGGTGCAAAGGTTTTTGTACACCATATCCGGATTTCGACAATTAATGTCTCTTCAGTGATGTTAGGAATCGAAACGGTATTTGGAAAGCCATACAATTTACCTCAATTTAGGATAGACTCTTGAATTTTGAGGAGTCAAAATAGGATGAACAGATCATATAAACCCGAAGGCAAATATAATACAAGCCCAAACGAAAAAATATAAATAAGTCTAAATTGAAAACAACATTCAAACCTATGATTGCGTTGGATAAAAACCGCAATTTTTATACGTGTGCATGCAAAACAAATTTCTTGTTAGAGGGGTCTAAATACAGCACAAACAACATTTTCCAAAAGTCCCAAAAAGTGAAAAAGTATATTTTAACAAAACGCATTTGACTAACAGGTCGAACAGCAAATGTTCTTAAACCCTGCTGACTGCCATTGGCGATTGCCAAAATATATATCTACTGGCCTTTTGGCTAATTTAAGTAATTAGAAGAAATCATGCAGTAGATTTCACCTTCATAACAAATACATGAAATAAAGAGATGTCACTGAGAAGGCCTTATTTTAGTTCTTTAAAGAACAAATGATAGATGTACTTAAAAGGCCTTATCATTAGGTAACACAAGTTTATCACTTCATAATTCTTATATGATTTGCATATCTACAAATATTTGAATTGGATTGGTCCGTTAGCATTTTTTCCCTTGGTTTACACTTCGATAAACCATGTTGCCGAAACTATTTTCGTAACCTTCATTGTGATCTATTCATGCACGATACAGATGCATGGATCAAGGGGGTCAAGCAAATTGAGATTGAAAAAAAAACAAATACATAACTGTTATTTCTATTCTAATGAATAATAAAAAGACATTAATTAATGTATTTAAGCTTGGAAAATGTATCAATTTACAATAAAATAATTTTCCGCGAAAAATCATGAATATAAGCTTGGCGCATTATCTTCAGGGGAAAACTTGATGTCATACGAATGAAAACTCTCAAGATGAATATTATTCCGTTTCTTGTACGCTTCAAATTAAAATAATATCTCATTAAAATGAAGTATTTGAGGTAGGTGTTATTTCATTTTAGATTCTTTTGCATTAAACATGTTAAACGAACATTAATGGATTTCAGAAAGTCAATATGGCGGCTTACTCCTTCAGTCAGGGGTACTTATATAACTTGTACAAATAATTTTTATTTACTTGAAGAAGTAAATATTAATATACATGTACTTATATAAGTAAACTTGTAGGATACTTATACAAGTGTATTTTATTTACTTGTATAGGTAAAAAAAAATTGGGCTTAGTTATGTCCCTTAGACATTCAGATTTTTTTACTTATACAAGTAAAAAAGTCATCTATCTTCTTTTCCTGAATTCTTAGGACTTCTTTGCTCTAATAGAATTTTTGATTGTCTGTCCTTTGCAGATGTCTTTACTAATCATTTAAGTGTAATTTCATGGACAATGAAAATCTTATTTGTCTGTTATCTTCAGAACACTGCTCATTTACAAGCCCCCCAAGGGGCAATTTTTGAAGGCCTTGCGCAAATACTTAAGATCTTTGCGCAATCAGTTTCTTTGTTGAATTAATGAGATGAAACATTGAACTCTAATAAAAAATTATGAGCTAACCTGAGAAAAATTGTTAAAGGCATGTTTTTACATCTCAAAACTTGAGATTTTTTGTGGGATTGTAAAAAATTTTTACTTATACAAGTAAATTTTTGAGAAAATTAAGGGGAGATTATTCAAACATTATAATTAACTCATATAAGTTTATTTTATTTACTTAAATGCTGACCGGCATGAAGAGGATAGGTGAGGTGAGGTGTACAAGTAGTACCCCTGACTGTCCTTAGTTTGTGCATTTGATGGTAAATAGTAGCCAATGTACCGAAAATGTTAAATAAAAATTGAAATGATTGGGTTAAGGATTATAAGGATTAAACACATTGTTTCTAGAGGTTATTGATGTGTAAACTGGGTCGCTGACTCACAAACTTTACATAAAAGTCCTTTGGACTTTTATTCAGTTTGTGAGTTAATCGCCCCAGTTTACACATCAATAACCTCTACTCTAGAAAAAAATGTGTTTAATCCTATAATAACAGAGCATTATAGGCCCCAAAGTTAAAGCACATTTTGGAGATGTCAGCAAACCATGATTTTGTACATTTTTAAATTAAAAAGCTTTAAGGTGGTACCAAACACCTTGACTAAAATTAATTTGGCTCGTTTAATTTTCATAAAATTTTGACAAAATATTTACTTTGACGAAAATATAAAAATTTCAAAAAACTTGAACTACACACTTTATCAGAAAAAAATTATTGGATATATAGCAGTTTGACAAACACTAATTTTGATCATTGAGAAGCTTAATATTTCCTTAACAATAGAACGTGATTAAAATGTTCAGCTGATTTTTACAGCGTTATATCTCCCTGTAGTGTTATGTACCACCTTAAACATGTTACAGCAGAATGCATTGAGTGTGTAGGTAAAGGTAGAATCTTTGGTTAGCTTGCTTGTTAGCTGAACCGTGAAGTCATTATTATGTTATGTATACTACCCTCCTTCCGGAGTAGTCTAGTCCTACAGACATATAGATTGGTTATTTGTCAGACAAGTCTACTCTGAAAGGAGGGTAGTTTACCTAACCTAATAATGACTGCACGGTTCAGCTAGCAAGCAAGCTAGCCAAAGATATTACCTTTACCTACACACTAAATGCATTCTGCTGTAAATGTAGGAAAACCTTGGTCACAACCTTATAATGATCTTATATGTTCTGTAACCATGGTAACCAAAGAATGCAAAGGTTTATATAAAATCCACAAACATGACAAACACAAATGGAAACTCTGGATCAGAAGTTGAATCCAAATTAAATTAAGCTAAAAAATGTTTTAAATTATGGAAAAAAATGGACAGAGCTGCTGTAAACAATTAACATGTAAAACATAACAATTTAAAGCAGACACAGGATTACCTTATCTTAGAATTACACATTTGTAACCAGAGATCTTATTAGAAAATCAAAAAATTGACTCCCCCAAGGACTCGAACCTGAAACCTCTGTGTTCAATGGTGTTGGAAGTCAATGATCTAACCGACCAAGCTACAGAAGTGCTACACTAGCTCAACACTTATTGCTGGCAAAGTTTCTTCTACTAGGGGAAGCAATCCCCTCAAACTTTGTCAATGTGGCTTATTTGTTCCACCGAACAGAAGTTCCCCTGGAAAATTTGTTAAAAACAATGCCATTATATCTGTTCCTGTTGAAACAAATATTCTGTACACTTTATTCCGTTAGGAACAAATACTGTAATATTGTCCTGTGGATTGTTACCATGGTTACAGAATATTTCTTCCACTTGGAACCTAATTATATTATGAAGGATCTTCTATTGCATTGTAACTGGAGAGTATGATACTACATACAAAATCACTTTGTCTTCACAGCTAGGGCTCAAACCCTAGACCTCTATGTTACACAAGGCAGCGCTCTAACTGACTGAGCTAAAGAAGTACTTCCTTTGCTCAACCGCTTACGGCTGACTAAGTATCTACTATTCAAGGGAAGCAATCCCCTCACACTTTCCCAACCTAAAAAGTCATCATACCATTATGACTCTCATACAACACATACCCTGTCTAGAAATCCTCTCTAACCACCGTGGGTTTTTTAGTTGGGCGCCAATGTAACTAGAGAGCATGATTTTCATTGCAAAATCACATTGTCTCTTCCAGGACTCGAACCCGGGATCTCTGTGTTACTAGGTACAGCTCTAACCGACTGTGCTAAAGAAGTGCTTCCTTAGCTCAACCACTTACGGCTGACTAAGTATCTACTATTCAATTGAGGGCACCAATCCTGTCACCAGTCAAGGGTGTAACTTAAATAAGTTATTAGAGAAAGATAACATACATGTCGTTATTGTGGGCTAAAATATCAAAAAACTATGATAACATATGTATGTTACATGTTACAAAGAGGCAATATACATCCTTTACTTTTTTAAGTTGTATACAAGTTCTATTGGTTTTATTATTGTCTTTATGTATACTAAACTTTAGAAAGATATAACAGTTCATAGTTTGCCAATCATGTATGATAAGTACACCTAATGTTATTACAGAAAATATATGCCTGTAATAACTAATGGGTATTATTACAGCTTCTCTAGTAACATCTCTTCAAAGCGATTTCTCAGACAATATATCACAATGTATTTTAATTTATTGTAAGAAATAATGATCTGAGAGCATGCAATGAGGTTCTGCACAAGATTCCAAGTAATTCCCTTGAGTGTCTCATTTTATAAGTTACATGCCTTGTTATTACAGCTTAGTGTATCCCTTAAAAGCCTTGTCTCATTGATTTACCATGGTCGATCAAAAAAGTATTAATTGAATTGGAAAATTAATTATCAAGGTTATGTATTAAGTTTCTGTGCAAAGTTTCAAGAAATCCCAAGAGCCCACTAAAAATAAAAATATTTTTAATATATATATTAACTAATAACAAACATATGTTACTACAGATTAAGAAAGAAAGAGCAGACAACTCATGAAAGTATCTGTAATAACACATGTATGTTATTTTTCTCTAATAACTTATTTAAGTTACACCCTTGACTGGTCACTGTGAGTGAGCATGACAACTTCTCCCACCTCAAGAGTCATGCAATATACTATTAAACCTTTTCAATAACTCTCGACACCGACTATTGACACCTACAGTTTACAGGAGAAATAGAGGGGTCGTATCAAAGATAAAAATCATTCAGGTATAACATGCATGTAAACATATACGAACACATTCGATTTGAACGGTATTATTTTGAAAAAGGACGGATATTAAGCAAATATATCTATTGTGGATTTTCTGTGTTTTTAACCCTTTCTTTCATATAAAACTTATTATATGTAAGCATTTATTTATAAACCATTTCTCTTTCAATTCTATAAATCGAATAAAAAAAAAAATAATCGGCAATCTATTCACATCCGAATCTATTGCTTCTTCGGTAATATCATTATTAATATTTAGGTGTACGAGTTTTCCATGGAAGACCGAACCGCTTGCCAATAGCCGTTAACTTGTTTTTGGAATGTTATTCTTTTTGACTCTACATTTTATCAACCCAATAGTAATTAAGTTACGGAGAGGACATTGTAACGGGACTTTCTGTCTGTCCGTTACGCGCCCAAAACACACTCGTGGACATCGTAGAGGTTGCGTTTCTCAACAGATCTTCACTATACTTCTGTACATATTGAATATAATTGACTGTTATAAGTTGTCCTTTGTTATTGATACACTTTCTACCTTACCGGGCATAACATTTACGAGAAACACGTCTAGTGTCTTTTCAGAAGCTAGTACTGCATAGCCTGTCGTAGCACTTGCGTTTAAGGGTGTCAGTTTTTACTCATATAACTTTGGTTTTCTATGAAAAAATTGCCCTTTTCTCTTGTCCCCGGATTTGTTTTGGTTTCTTGATTTTCCCTTTTGTTGATCTACGCTTCGGTTTTCTACTCTTATCTAGTTTCACTATGCTTCCCAATTGACTTTTTTATTTCACCTCTGACCAAACATAGGGGGATCTGTTGGATCCAATTATATAAGTAAAACCGCCGCCGAATATGTTATGCGACGGTTCCAAGCCCGGAATATGTTGGTCAATGGTATATTATTTTCTCACAAGAATTTTTATTTTACAATATTATGCTGCGGCATTGGATTTGATCTCTTTTTTTGTCGGGACCGATCAGATCTCGCTGCTTGGTAATGATTACCCGACAGTATTGAAGATCACGCGGTAACTCTTAATCTGTTTTATGTGTTGCATTGTGTGATTTTATGCTTTATTCGTGTCGTGTCCATAACCCGTGTCTGCCTTTTCCCATTATTGTCAAAGCCTGTTATGTGCTTTTTGAATTAAAAACAAAATATAACCAAAATATGAAATAGGACATTCGCTTTATCTAAATGTTCTGTACAACTTGTCACTAAATACAGATTTAAATTGAACATAGTATGAGTGAATTAAAAAAAAAACTGCTAAGTACGAAGGAATCTTGAGGCCAAAAAATAACGGACTAAATTGTATAGAAATGTGCCGCCCATGTCAATAGACATACAACAATTGTCTGTTTAAATACTTACTACTTTTATTTTCTTAGTTTAAAGTAGCTTTAATCTCATCTTCTAAAAATATTACATAGAATATTAAAGATCTCCCTTTCATTCATTCATGGGGGTCTGGATGGGGTCCCTATTCTGTATTCTCTTACTTTTTAAGCCATTTTCTATTTCTATTATTTTGCCCATTGTTTTCTATTCTTTTTTTTTTTTTGGACTATTTTTCTCTATTCTTTATTTTTTTGCCCCATGATTCTGCAGTATTGGTCCATTTATGTCTATTCTGTAAACCCCATCAAGACCCTCATTCATACTCAATTCAAAAATATAATTAAAGAATTTAAATCAGTAAATGGTTTACAACAACAACAAAAATATCGTTGTGGTAAATACATAAAGGCAACAAAAAACCCTTTCAGTTCATGCAGTTACTGGTAACCATTATATACAACCATTTAACTACTTTGAGACGACCACTTACATCTTACCTGTTGTAGTCGTTGTCAACTGTAGGTGTAGACAATTGTTGAAAAGGTCTATTATGACTCTCACAACACATACCCTGGCTGAGATATTATCCAATCAAGATATTAAACAAAAGTCACTAAGGTGCCATCTGGACTACTCAGTGACATATATACATTATTGCCTAATTTTCAATCTTGGCAGTATTTTTTTAGTCTGTTTAGAAATCTGCTTTCATTTTTGACTTACCAGTTTTGGAATTATAACAATAACATTTCTTATCAAATATTATTCAGTGAATGACACGTTTACCACTGTACAGCCGGGCAGCAATTCTCATAATGGCGTCGAAAATGCGACAAAGCTCACGTGCTTATCCATTCAAAAAATGGCAATTTTTAGAAACGGCATTGACGTCACGAAAAGGCTGCGTAAAGACATTTAACCTGTTTCCCATTCTAAACCAAGTATACCCTTTGATGCGGCAGGTTCCAAACTTTCACTACGTTATTATTAAAAGGCTGAAAATACAATATTTCATTGCAAATTTGGTGGTGAAAGATGAAAATACGGGCCGCGGAAGTGACACTTGAAAATAAATAAATGTAAATTGAAATGACACACGAAATAGTAACGTCTATTCCTATAGATGAGATGATAACTATTGATATTTTGTTGAAGAAAAGCCCACTGATAGAAAAACTCGTCAGGTAAACCGGCCCTGTGACGATTCAACAAGTCGAAAAATAGGACGTTTAAAGGGGAATAACTCGATCCCAAAACAACAACAATACGACGTTGATCATAAATGACTGATTGAAAAATGTTTTCCCCTTATTATTGATTTGTAAGCAGTGTTACTGGGCACAAAATAGAAAGTTTAATAAAAATGTGAGTTTCAGTTTATAAAAATATCATTGAAAAGCGGTCATTTGTTAAATATCGTGTCTTCCTGTTAGTGTATCTGATAACCGTAATTGGAAGGAGGTTAGTCCCGTCAGGATATAAACAGTGATCATCATGCCCCTCATCTGTTACAAATTTATGTACTTAATTGAAGTAAATGGTGTTCTCTAGAAGCTGACTTTGAATTTAACACGTCCACCAGTTTTAATGGTGGATACACTCCTGATATTTGTAAGAATGGATTGAAAAAATATTTCATGGAATCATGGTTTTTATTTCAGTTACTCTTCTCATAAAAAATGTCATCCTTGTTTTCTCAAGAAAAGTTCATAGTTGTGATTCTTAATTGAATTAATCAGAGACATATTAAACAACATATCTCAGGTTAAATAATTGTTTCTGAATAAATGTCAATGAAAAAAACATTGTTTTAATATCTATTTATTTGAACTAAAATTGAAACCACAAAAATACATTTTTTGTCCATACTGTTCTAACAATATCCAGAGGATATTTTATTCGGATAATTTAACTAGCAAAAAATAATTTAAAAAAATATATTAATGATCTTCATCTTCCTTTAAAAAAAATCCAGATGAAATAAATTAAAGTTACTTTAGATTGTTTAAAGGATTTTTTTTTCTGAGACAAGTGTCTGTGGTTAAGCAGCAGTACACAGAGTTATACTCCTGGCGTTAACATTTACAATATAACAACCAGCAAAGCCAGAGAGGGGTATTTGCAAACTATTTATAAACAAAACAACTTTAATATAAACAATGTAAACATACTAACATTCAACCCGACAGTATTTAATTCTTAAACTTAACCCACAGCACTAATTATTTAAATTAGGTAAATTATTATAAAGAGAAATCAGGGCCATTTATAACCAGTTCCTTGAAAAAAGTTGGTCTTGCTATTTTGGTTCCTTTCTAATAGGATTTTATAAGTTATTTTAACTGATTGCATGATTGTGACTTTTTAAAATTATACTTTTCAATCTTTTTTCAAAAGAAGTAAACTTTGCAATTTCATTAAATTTTTAAAAGAAAGCTTTTTAACAAACTATAAAGCTACACAAAATTAAAAAAAAAAGAAATATTAGCATCACCCAGGTATCACCTCCACTTACTATTAAATCAGCATAATATAACCAACCTCTAAAAGAGGGTCACTTACAAATGCTTGGTAATCTGAAATTTCATAATTATAAGTTTTATAATTGGCTATGAAATGTTATGTGACCTGTCTTATGCAACCATAAAACAAAAGATAATGTTGAAAACTAAAAAGTAAAAATATAAATAAAGGAAATGAAGCCATAATAACAATCAAATTAAATAAATGAAATTATAAATAAGTAATAATAAAAATAAAAATAAACAGATGTGAATTAATTAGTAAAATAAATTGCTTAGCTGAGCGCAGCTGGATACAACGGCAGATGTCCAACCCTGAAAAGTTGGGGCCAAAATGGACACAATATTCACACTTGATACAGGTCTGAGTTTGGATTGTAATTAATTATTTGACACATTATAGGTTTCTGACACAGAATAACTGTTGTCAAAGAACTTAAAATTGGTTATATGATTTGAATTTATATTCAATTTTTTGCTTTTGTGCAATACACTATGCTGTTGCAAATTGTTGAACCCCCCCCCAAAAAAAAAATTTATTTTTTTTTAGTTTTTTTGCTTTTGTGCAATACACTATGCTGTTGAATATTAACCGCACAAAAAAGTATTTGAAGAAATTTTCTTTTTAATTTCTGAAATCTTAAATGAGAAAAATTGTCCCCCCACAAATTCTTATTGAACCTCCCCACCCCCAATTTTTTTCACCTCCCCCTTTCCCTCATTCCAAAAAAAATTCTTAAATTCTTTCCCTCAAGATATGGTCAGAATCTCAATTCAAATTTCTAATGGAGTTTGTAACCATAATTACCCATTAAATACATCATAAAAGTCTTAAAATATAAAATGACATACATAGTCATGGCTAAAATTAATATTAATTAATAGTAACTGCAAAAAATAAATTGACAGCTAATCACCTCAAGACAATCATCATTTCTTAATACATAATTTACAAGCATTGTAAGGCAGATAATCAACCATACACAACATTTTTCTTTAAATGGGATTGGATTACCTCCCTTACACTGCTTTTAAATTGTCTTAATTGTCCTTTAACCAAAAAAAAATCCTTGTTTTCCCCCTTTTTTGCCCCTAATTCCTAAATGGTTTGAGCCATAACCTCCAAAAGTCAATCCTAACCATCCCTTTGTAGTATGGAAATTTGTGGTATAATTTCAGAGAGATTCATACACTTACACTTAAGTTATTGTCTGGAAACTACAAAAATGCTTATTTGGGCCCCTTTTTTGGCCCCTAATTCTTAAACTGTTGGTACCATAACCCCCAACAAAAATCCCAACCTTCCTTCTGTGGTTATAAAACTTGCGTTAAAATTTCATTGATTTCTATTTACTTATACTAAAGTTATTATCTGGAAACCATCTGTCTTCGTACGATGACAATGTGATACCAATATACGACCACAAAAATTTGGCAGTTCTTGAAAAAAATATAACAACTTGCTACTTGATCACATGGTTGAAAAAAAAATACACAGTTGGGATGATTTTGTCTTGTCCAGTAGCAGCTTAGCCTTGACCTGTTCAAGAAAACATCCAAACTCATACTAAATTTCCCAATTTTTAGAACTTGAAAACATGAAAGTGCAATTAGAAGAATAGAACTAAATATTTAAATATAAGTTATCTAAAATTGAATCCATGCGAATTGTTTTAAATCCCCAAAAAACTCTTTTGTGTTCAAAATGAATCTAAAAAAAATGTATGAGTTGTCTTCCTTAGTGCACCTTTTTACTTAATTTACAGCTCTTTATTTAGGGCAACCAGAGTTACCTCCCATATAATTAATGAAAATTTTAGTGAAATTTAGACACTCCTTTTTGGCAGAATTCACAGAAAATTTCACACTGAAATAAACATTTCAGTGGCCATATTATGAAGCTCTCAACTTCTTATTTATGTTTTAAAGAACCTGAAATTCATAACAAAAGGCAGACAGTTACAGAATATTGTACATTGTATACATGTATCAGACATCTTCAATTTCATATGAACCTGAGTAAATACATACAAATAGAATTAAAGTGAAATGCGAGAAACAGCATATATAGTATTAATTATAAGAATGGTTAACAAGTGTGGACGCAGACCAGTATGGATAGTATCCGGCATTCTGAGAGTATTGCCATCCCCTACCAGTTGAAATTATTTGTTCCCCAAAACAAAATTTGAACTTGATATGTAAATTGTCATGTAAAAACTATAGATACCAAATATCAAATCAGTATAATGGTAGTCTGGCATGACTAAAAAGAAAAGTGCAGAAAATTGATTAATTGTGTGATTTTTCTAGGACTAAGGATCATATAACTCTGCAAAATATCATCAAATCAGAACAAAATTCAAACTTGATCTGAAACTTGTAAAGGTTAAACTATATATGCAGAAAACAGATTACTTATGTGATTTTTCTGAGTCCAAGGGCCATAATTCTGCAAAAACTCATCAGACCGGAACAAAATTAGAACTTGATCTGTAACTTGTCATGGTTATATTATAATATACCAAATATCAAACCAATATCTTCAAGCATGACAAAAAAAGTGTGGAAAGCTGATTTCCTGGACGGATTGATTGACAGACGGACTGATGGACAGGGTGCAAACCTAAAGTCCCCTTCAACTTTGTTGGTAGGGGACTGTAAACATCAATTTAGAATCTACATAAACATTGTAACATTGAAACATTTATATGGAACTTAACATACCAGCTTTAAATGCTGCATATTAAATTATCTGAGCTCATCATTTAGAGGAAAGGTAACAGTAAGAATTAATTGTTATGTCAATGAATTGCTGTAGAAGAGCCCCAAAATGAGTATGCTGGACACCTATACAAATGTTATACATGTACGAATATATCCATTTGTCTGTAAGTATGTAAGACTGTTGGTCAACACTAAATGTAGAAAAGAAGTAACCTTAAAATTGGAGAAAAAGTGAAATTATATCACCAGTCCTATACAAATATGTGCATATTTTATTTTTCTTGAAATTAGCAAAAAAGAAACAAAAAAGTTTATTGAACGACATAGGATTCTGAGAAATAGGGTAATAGGCAGTTAGCGCCCTTCCTAGCAATTTCAATTAAACCAGATGCAGATTAAGGATTATGAAAAGGGAGAAGTGGGACATATAAAAATATGTACTATAATCATCAATTTAGCTTGAAAAGGCGGTGCGGACGGGACTGGTCCCTGTAAATCTCCCCCTTCAAAATTCATACATTTCCAGGCCTGCTCAAGCCCAACTATTGTAGGATTTCTTGCTGTGTTGAAGATACATTGATGGCCTAGCTTGGGTTGTTTTGTACATTTTGGAATGCACATTCCCCATTTCCATTCTTTATTCTTTTTGTATGCTATTTTATGTATGGACATAAGAATGCAGAGGACGATAACAAATTTCAGCATTTAAGGTGTTGGTGTTGGAGGAAGGCTACATTTTTTTTTATAAAAGATTCATGGTCTGAATGTTGCCCCCACCCCAAACTTTTTCTTTTTGACTTAAAATTTATTAATTAGTGTCTTGTAAATTTTCAACGAGTCAGAAATACGTTTTGCAGATGAAAACGTGGAAATTATTGTTTGAAAACAATCTTTTTCAACTGTGAACTCTTAATTCAGACTACGTCATCATAGTGGGGCAGAAAAGGGGAATAATAAGTAAAAATTAGCTGGAAAGGTTAAATATTGGAGAAAATATCAATATTACATAATTTCTTAATGATTTAACCAGTATGAAGTTTCATTTGATTCAAAATATGGACGTATTTTAAAAATTAGGAGAGGATTTTTTCCCCGCTACCTACAAATATGCTTTGGGGTTGTCAGGCCGCTTAAGTATTTTAAATCGCCTGGTAACGTCATGTGACCATACTGTAGCTATTCTCCATGCCTCAATGTATCAAAATATACCAGTCATATTTATTTTCACTAGGTAAACCGGCGGTGTGATTATTCGTTTTGAGCTGAAAAATTGACCAGGGCAGTCGATGTGAAAAAAATGTCCGTTTCACAAAATGGAAATAATCGCTTGAATTTATTTAAATGGCTTATGTCATCTCGCTTTTTTTATAAATTTATTTTGCTTTAATACTTTAGATGAAATATGTTCTAGATCGGTCTACAATTCCGTTTATTTTAAATGAAATTTGCGATTTTTCGATGCGTCGTTCACGGCCAAATTTCTTTTTACCGCGAAGCGACATCTGTTGACAGCTTTTCCTCTAATTATCTCCACTTGATTCTCTTGTCGCATATCCGGGGTTTTAACGGACAAATCAGATGATTGCGTTCCGGCTGTGTATAGAGTGACATAAAAAAATCTGTTCATAAAACTTTCGTGCAGATTTCCAAACATCAAATTTCCAGAAAATCATGGCAGACTCTAAATGAATGTTTAAAGTACGCTGGTTTCCATTTGAATTTGAATATTGTTTAAAAAAATATAGTGTGTTTCTTGTAATAGTTTGAATATTTAAAAAAAGCAATTAGCTACAGAAATACAATTATGCAATATTTAACCGTTTTAAGGATCATCATATCATTGTTTTAATAATAATTATCATCAGCTTGTGGTTTACTCTGGATTTTAGGTGATAAGTAAACAAGCCCACTAGAAACAGAAGTGAAAGTAGAATCGCAAAGGTTGATATTTATAGATAAACACCACTGTGATAAACATTTGAGAGTAAGATAACAATTACCTTCTACACAATAATTCGCCAAAAACGACATTAAACGATTACAGATACTTACAACGGTTGAGGTTGGTTCACAAAAAGGGGGATGGGGGGTATACCAAGGCCGTAACCAGCTGGGTAACTAGGCTAGTCCAAATAATTATGACGTCTTGAAAGGCTATTGTATTTTTTTTTCTGTGACGCCTTCCTACGACTAAGCATACTATTTTAGTGAGGCAGGGGGTCTGGGAAAAATGATGTACAGTCAGAGATATAACTCTATAGGGTTATTACATAACTTGCGTGTGTTATTACAGATACTTTCATGAGTTGTCTGCTCTTTATTCCTTAAATTTTCTAAATCTGCAATAACATCAGTTCTGCCAACTTTTAATAATGCAAATGCGTGAGATTTGGCCAAAATCGTAAAGATCAAAGAGAAAAAACAATAGATCAAAGGAAAATGCCGCCAAATAAGCATGAAAATGCGTGAGTCTCACACTAAATGCATGAGACTTGGTAGCCCTGTAACATATGTTTGTTATTTTTAAAATAGATCAAAAATATTTTAATTTATAATGGCCTCTAAGGAACTCTTGAGACTTTGCGCAGAAACTAAATGCATAGCCTTGATAATTATTTTTTTAATTAAATTAATACATTTTTGATTAACCATGGTAAATCAATGAGACAAGGCTTTTAAGGGATAAAATTAGCTGTTATAACATAGCTTAGTTATTAAAGGAATGTAATCTATTATATGACCCACTTGGGATTTACTGGGAAGCTTGCGCAGAACCTCATTACATGCTCTGGTCATTATTTCTTACAATAAATTAAAATACATTGTAATTAAGCATGATGTATGTCTGAGAAAATGCTTTGGAGTGATATAGAGAAGCTGTGATAAAACCCTTTAGTTATTACAGGCATATTTTCTCTGTAATAACATATAGGTGTACTATGCAAAATTGGCAAACTTTGAACTGTTATATCTTTCTATAGTTAAGTATACATAAAGACAATAGTAATATCAATAGAACTTGTATGCATTTTAACTAAACTAGTGATGTATATTGTCCCTTTGAAACATGCATATGTTATTACAGTTCTTTGATTTTTTAGTCCACAATAACAAATGTATGTTATTTTTCTGTAATAACCCTATAGAGTTATATCCCTGACTGATGTAAAATCCTGCGTTCTGGGCATTTCCAGATTAAGCTTGACATCGTTGAGATACATTTGTAAGCGTCAGAGTTTATTTTTGGACACTTTTTTATATATTTTTCATATTTTCAGACATGTACTAACACCAAATGTTTAACAAGTTGTCTAAATTTATATGTCAGATAAACATTCAAATATGATCAATATTAATTTGAGTCCACCGCCAGAACACGTACAGAACAAACATCGACTCAGACAGTCAGGGGTACTACTTGTACAAGTAATATTTCATGTATTTATTTACTTGAAGAAGTAAAAAAAAAATACACTTGTTTAAGTTAATTATAATGTTTGAATAATCTCCCTTAATTTTCTCAAAAATTCACTTGTATAAGTAAATATTTTTACATTCCCACAAAAATTCTCAAGTTTTGAGATGTAAAAACATGCCTTTAATGATTTTTCCCAGGTTAGCTCCTAATTTTTGATTAAGAGTTCAATGTTTCATCTGATTAATTAAAAAAAGAAACTGATTGCGCAAAGATCTTAAGAATTTGCGCAAGGCCTTCAAAAATTGCTCCTTAGGGGCTTGTAAATGAGCAGTGTTCTGAAGATAGCCTACCGTCCCTCAATAATGTAAAAATTGGATTACGGAATGTTCTTTCAAATTTTAAGGTAAAAGAAACATGGATAAAAAGTAATCCATGCAGGTTTCATATTATCTAAAATTTGTTTATCTGTAAAGAGAACGATTCAAATAAATTTGGGGGAATTGGGGAAATGAATACTCAGACAGTTCTGCTCCCGTCTTGCGGTGCCAAGTACTTGATTTGTAAGTCTATTTATAGTTTTTTGATTAGTTCTAGTGAAAATATATTCAAGACTGGAACTCTTAACACCTATTGTGATCACAAATAACATCCATTAGTTTACAAGAATCATTCCTTCCTCACCTTCAGTATCGCTTTCCTTTTTCTGCAAGAGTCTGTTTTTAACTAGAGATCCACGATGATTACCGGTAACTAGGTTAATGTTGAATTATATCCTGGTAGAATAATTTAAAAGGAAAGATGTCAAGTTATAGAAATTAAGGTTGAGACAGAAAAAAAATGGCTATATTTCGTATTTAATTACCATAAACGAATACACACAAAAAAAAATCAGTGTCGAAATTTCAGTGAGGCAATTGCCTCACTTGCTTCAATGGTAGTTACAGCCTTGGTATACTATCATGACTGAATGTTAACATATGTTTGTTTCTCCTAACAGAAGCTCCCCTGGAAACTGTTATAAACATGTTATAATGCCTGTTCCTATTGGATCAAATATCCTTTACCCTTAATTCAGTAAGGAACATAAAGTACTCTATTATTTCTTCCACGATTCTTTATTAATTACTATTAATTAGAAAATAGTAGAGTATTGGGTTGCAGGTTATAAAAGTCGAGTTGCGAGTTACAAAAGTTGAGAAGTGCAAGTTTCAAAAGTTGATTTGCGAGTTAAGAAAGTCATGTTGAAAGTTAAAAAAAAGTCATGTTGCTAGTAATACAAAAGTCGAGTGGCGAGTTACAAAATTTGAGTTGTAAGTTAAAAAAGTTGAGTTGTGAGTTAAAAAAGTCGAGATGCAATCTAAAAATCTGATTTAGAATATAACCATTTAATAACATTTTTCATTTGCAGATTATGATCGCACCATTTCGATAATGTCATCATTATTTATAATTCAATAAACACAAACATATATGTAAAGCGAATCAGTCTATTAATGCATGATACAAAATATTAATTAGCACATATATAAAGATTAACGTGACCGAATTAGTAGACCCAGTAAGTGTAGTCTTCATGCTGAATGATTTAAACCGCCAAATCACACAAAACACATAACCTAAATGCCATCTATGTGCAAACAATTCAGAAGTAAATAATTTTAATCTAATTCATAAGATCAACTGACTGAAATTATATAAATGTCTTAGATATCTCCATCCCTCGATTCATATATATAGATTATATATTAATTAACATGAATATTATACATGACTTTCAGCTATCTTATAATTATAATACTCATGATCATGATGATATTCCCAAAAACATGTTTTTTTTTAAATGATCATATAACAGAATAATGGAAAAATGCAGAAAAAGCTGAAGTAGTGCCATATTTCAAGTCATTGACTTCAGAAAGTTTTTATGCCTCATTTATTTGAATAAATTACAAATATATTTAGATTTTTAATATTTAAACAGACAGTGGCATGACATGGAACCTATGTTCAGATGAAAAGTACTTATTACAAGCATGGATTGGAGAAATACAGCAGTGGAAGTTGATTTGCCAAATGGTGCATGTTATCAGGTAAGTCATAGTATACTCATCTCATCAAGGATTAGCGACTCTTAAAAATCTATTTATATCAATGGTTGATGCAAACCTACATACCCAGTATATGCTCAGCTTCTAAGTACAATTAATAATGCAGATTATTTTTATAATTCTGTTTGAAGTGAATGCATAAAAAGCTTTGATGTAGCTGACCATATATATTATAAACATATTACTGATTAAAGGGGTTAACTCCCCTTCGCCAGGTCTATATCTATATATATATCCTCCTTTAGCTCATAATCATTTTACTCTTTGCAATAGATCAAATGTTATTTTCACTTTTCAATTTGCTTTTGAATATTCTCTTTTAAACATACATGATGTAGCCACCTGTTCTACTTTCTTTTAGTTTAACAACAGAAGAAGGAAGTAACAAATACCTCCAGACTACTGTAATTTAAAGCAACAATTTTTGGCAAGCAATTCATTTTCACAACTTTCACAAGTAGAAGAATATTGTGACCCAACTATAAATCTAAATCGCTGCAAACATATAAAACTTGAATCTTCACTTATCATGCTTACGCATTTACATCAAGAAAATAGGAGCTAGAATCACAAAAATGAATAGCTGCAAAGCTAGTCCACTAATAAAGGAAAAATCATGAAATAAATTGTCTGAGAAAATAAGCTGGTTAACAGTATTACTATATCTTAATCCTGCAAATTAAAGGTTAGAATACTTATTCAAAAAGGAATAGACAAATAATGACCCAATTATTTTATTCATCGAATATGATTACAATGACTCCAAAATACATGGATCAAGCACAAAGAAAATTATGTGGTAAGCATAAGGGGAGATAATTCAAACCTTGAATAGAAAATTTATATCTTACAGATATACTTACATAAGTAAATATACTTACATCTTCAATTATATTTATAACCATGAAGGTATAAGTATTACTCCTGAATGACATTTACATAAGTATGCAATTCTATAAATATGTTAATTTTAATTATTGTCAGTTCTTTTTTAGTGAAAATGTATATTTAATTAAAGCAAATTTAACATTGATATTTCAGGCTTCAATTAAAGATATAACAGAATCTGGAATTCTTGTTGTTTTTAAAGATGAGTAAGTACCAGGATACATTAATCTTGAAGAGATTTCAAAATAGACGAAATGAGAACAAAACTTTATCTGGTACATTGATCTGTAAGAAACAGTTTATATACTAGTGTTGACAAGTGGATTCAATCAAAAATCCCTCATGTGATGAATTTTTCAAGTGAATGAAGGTGATTGTAGGTGTTATATTACAAATTGATAGTGATCACTATGAATCACCAGTAATCAAGACAAGCAAGAGTGATTTTGACACAAACACCTTGTGTGTACTACTATGTTTATATCTATGCACTTTAAAACATTTTCATTTCAAAATTAGGGGCCTCGGTGGCCTTGTGGTCTAAAAAGTCAAAATACTGTGAGTTTGAATCCGGCATTGGGCATGATGCACTCCACTCCAATCTTAATTGACTAGGATTGTCAGTTTTCCTACCAAAGGTTGGATTAATGTACTCTGCGGGCACTTTGGCTTCCTCAAACAAAAAAAACTGACCGCCACGAAATAGCACAATAGTGTTGAAAGTGGCGTTAAACACCAATCAATCAATCAATCATTTCAAAATTTTGCAAAAATAATCTCCCATTTGGACAAATACTCACATGTTAGCAAATTTATTTTATTTGTTTGATTTATGAAAGTAAGCTACAATTACAAATTAATATCATGATAATCTCATAGATCAATAATTACTCTTTACATTTTATTTTCTTTGCATAGAAATATGCTAGTGTTTTCATACGAATATTATACATGGACGATTCTACTCTTTTATAGAGGAGTTCTGCTTGGTCATCTGGATTGGTCCATTACAATTTCTCCTTTTAAACTAATATAGGCTTCCAATATGTGCATTTTCACTTTTATTTTGATGAGTAAAGTAACCTCTAAGGACACAAACTGGATCCTTTAAAGTCAGCACTTGCAAATTCATGCAAAGATGAGTTTAATAAATAGGTAGACAATAGAAGCATTTTTTGTTTGCCTTAACCATCATTCATTGTTTTAACATCCTTCTTTCAGCTTGAAGCCAGAAACCAGTGTAACATTTGAAAAAGTAAAACTGTTTCCACATCAACGTGAAGAGAGCTTTGATTTTAAACAAGGGGACATAATTCAGGTTTGTTTATATGGTGTCAAAAAGAGAAAACATAAATGAGAGTAAAGCTTCATTATAAGTTGCCACTTAGACAGTATGGACAGAAGGTTACTAAGACATTTAAGTTGAAAGTTTCATGATTTTTGCAGTAAATTATTTTAGATATAATTTCTGCAATATTCACCTGTGTTCACGATTATGGTAATCACAGCAGTATTATATATTGCAGTTTTATAATATGATGCTATATGAATGAAAGGAGATTATTAATGATAAAAATCCCTAACTTCATAAGACGGTGGTAAACACAATGACAGACCAGTGTCCACACCCAAAAATGACAGTGCAGTCTGGGTTCAAACTCATTAAAAAGTGACTTATCCAATTTCTAAATGAACTTAACTTCTGACATTAATAAACAATAACCACTGAAAAATTCCTGACTTGAGACAATCATATATTTCTATGTCATTTGTTCTCTGGTGGAGAGTTGGCATTCATACCACATCTTTTTATTTTTATATTGATTTTTGTTTAAATTCTGTAAAAGTTGCTTATTTAAAATTAAGATCTTGTACATCAAAAATTATCACATACATTCTATGTTTTTTTTACCCAATTCAAATACACCAGAACATTACACATAACAATTAGACAGAAATGATACAAGAAAACTGTATACGACCAACTCTCTGCATCACTGAACATATTTTGACAGATAATGCATGAGTTTTCTCACCGTATATAGGTTAAATGACTAAACAATATTCAGTGTTTTACCTTCTAAATAAGGTCAGTTAAGACATGGTTTACCTAGTGTAAGATCTAGACAGGTTTTTAAGACATGGTTTACCTAGTGTAAGATCTAGACAGGTTTTTAAGACATGGTTTACCTAGTGTAAGATCTAGACAGGTTTTTATACGACCGCAAAAAAAATTTTGTGGACGTATATTGGTATGACGTTGGCGTCGTCGTCGTTGTCGTCGTCCGGCGTCGTCGTCTGAAGTTTTCGCACTCTAACTTTAGTTTAAGTGAATGGATCTCTATGAAATTTTACCATAAGGTTCAATACCACAAAAGGAAGGTGGGGATTGATTTTAGGGGTTATGGTACCAACAGTTAAGGAATTAGGGGCCAAAAAGGGGCCAAAAATAAGCATTTTCTAGTTTCCAGACAATAACTGTGGAACGGTGTATGGATCTCTCTGAAATTATACTACAAGTTTCCATACCACAAAGGGATGGTTAGGATTTGCTTTGGGGGGTTATGGCTCAAACCGTTTAAGAATTAGGGGCAAAAAAGGGGGAAAAACAAGGTTGTCCTGGTTAATGGACAAATACTTTAGTACAAAACATAATTTAAAGCAGTGTAAGGGAGATAAATCAAATACATCATTGAAATTATCTCCCTTACACTGCTTTTAAATTATGTATAAAGTAATGGTTAATGAACAATTAAGATAATTTAAAACAGTGTAAGGGAGGTAATCCAAATACAACATTTTGGTTACTTCCCTTACACTGCTTTTAAATTATGTTTAAAGAAATGCATATTTATAAAGGAAGACCAGTAAAAATATCTTGTTGCATCTTTTTTCTTTTTACAAAAAAATCCAGATGAAAGATTTGACACTATATTTTAAATTCTATTATAAAATAGATTAAGTTAGCACTATGGTAAATTTAAATGGGTAATTATGGTTGCAAACTCCATTGGAAATTTGAATTGAGATTATGACCATATCTTGAGAGAAAGAATTTTTTTGGGGAAAAAGGGGGGGGGGGTAAAAAGAAATTGTGGGGGGTCAATTTTTTCTCATTTCAGATTTCAGAAATTAAAAAGAATTATTTTTCAAATATTATTTTTTTTTCAAATTTCAAATATTGAAAAATTTCAAGAAGTAATCTTTAATTGCACAGTATGGCGCATTAGATTTGTAAGATCTTTGACCACATTTATTTATTTGTTATGCCGATTCTAACCGTGTATTTAGATTTTTAATTTTGGGTCCAGTTTTCAAATTGGTCTACATTAAGGTCCAAAGGGTCCAAAATTAAACTTTGTTTGATTTATAACAAAAATTGAATATATGGGGTTCTTTGATATGCTGAATCTAAACATGTATTTAGATTTTTGATTTTTGGCCCAGTTTTCAAGTTGGTCCAAATTGGGGTCCAAAATTAAACTTTGTTTGATTTCAACAAAAATTGAATATATGGGGTTCTTTGATATGCTGAATCTAACCATGTATTTAGATTTTTGATTTTTGGACCCCGCTATCAATTTGGTCCATATTGAGGTCAAAAGGGTCAAAAATTAAACTCTGTTTGATTTCATCAAAAATTGAATTATTGGGGTTCTTTGATATGCCAAATCTAACTGTGTATTTAGATTTTTAATTTTGGGTCCAGTTTTTTAACTTGGTCTACATTAAGGTCCAAAGGGTCCAAAATTAAACTTAGTTTGAATTTAACAAAAATTGAATTCTTGGGGTTCTTTAATATGCTGAATCTAAATATGTGTTTAGATTTTTGATTATGGCCCCAGTTTTCAAGTTGGTCCAAGTTGGGGTCCAAAATCAAACTTTGTTTGATTTCAACAAAAATTGAATATATGGGGTTCTTTGATATGCTGAATCTAAACATGTATATAGATTTTAGATTTTTGGCCCAGTTTTCAAGTTGGTCCAAATTGGGGTCCAAAATTAAACTTTGTTTGATTTCAACAAAAATTGAATATATGGGGTTCTTTGATATGCTGAATCTTACCATGTATTTAGATTTTTTATTTGTGGGACCGCTATCAAATTGGTTCATATTGAGGTCAAAAGGGTCCAAAATTAGACTTTGTTTGATTTCATCAAAAATTGAATTATTGGGGTTCTTTGATATGCCAAATCTAACCGTGTTTTTAGATTTTTAATTTTGGGTCCAGTTTTTTAAATTGGTCTACATTAAGGTCCAAAGGGTCCAAAATTAAACTTAGTTTGATTTTAACAAAAATTGAATGTTTGGGGTACTTTGATATGCTGAATCTAAACATGTGTTTAGATTTTTGATTATGGGACCAGTTTTCAAGTTTGTCCAAGTTGGGGTCCAAAATTAAACTTTGTTTGGATTCAACAAAAATTGAATATATGGGGTTCTTTGATATGCTGAATCTAACCATGTATTTTGATTTTGGACATTGGACCATAATAGGTAAATTAAAAAAATTGAAGTTCTTAGACCACATTCTTTCTGTATCAGAAACCTATGCTGTGTCAAATATTTAATCACAATCCAAATTCAGAGCTGTATCAAGCTTGAATGTCGTGTCCATACTTGCCCCAACTGTTCAGGGTTCGACCTCTGCGGTAGTATCAAGCTGCGCCCAGCGAAGCATTTTATTAAGACATGGTTTACCTAGCGTAAGATCTAGACAGGTTTTTAAGACATGGTTTACCTAGTGTAAGATCTAGACAGGGTTTTAAGACATGGTTTACCTAGTGTAAGATCTAGATAGGTTTTTAAGACATGGTTTACCTAGTGTAAGATCTAGACAGGTTTTTATACACCGCAAACAAATTTTGCGGTCGTATATTGGTATGATGTTGGCGTCGTCGTCATTATCGTCCGAAGACCCATTGGTTTTCACACTCTAACTTTAGTTTAAGTGAATGGATCTCTATGAAATTTTACAATAAGGTTCAATACCACGAAAGGAAGGTTGGGATTGATTTTGGGGGTTATGGTACTAACAGTTAAGGAATTAGGGGCCAAAAATAAGCATTTTTGTAACTTCCAGACATAACTTGTGTGTTAGTGTATGGATCTCTCTGACATTGTACCACAAGGTTCCATATCACATAGGGAATGCTGGGATTGATTCTAGGGGTAATTGTCTCGAAATTTTAGGAATTAGGGGCCAAAAAAGGGGCAAAAAACAAGCATTTTTCTAGTTTCAGGAAAATAACTTGTGTGTAAGAGTATGGATCTTTCTGAAATTGTACTACAAGGTTCCATATCACAAAGGGAAAGCTGGAATTGAGTTTGGGGGTAATTGCCAAAAATGTTTAAGAATAAGGGGCCAAAAAGGGGCTAAAAATAAGCATTTTTCTAGTTTCCAGACAATAACTTGTGTTCAAGTGTATGGATCTCTCTGAAATTGTACAGCAAGGTACCATACCACAAAGGGAAGACTGGAATTGATTTTGGGGGTAATTGCCTCAAAAGTTTAGGAATTAGGGGCCAAAAAGGGGCAAAAAACAAGCATTTTTCTAGTTTCAGGACAATAACTTGTGTGTAAGTGTATGGATCTTTATGAAATTGCACTACAAGGTTCCATATCACAAAGGGAAAGCTGGGTTTGAGTTTGGGGGTAATTGCCCTAAACGTTTAGGAATTTGGGGCCAAAAAGGGGCCAAAAAACAAGCATTTTTCTAGTTTCCAGACAATAACTTGTGTTCAAGTGTATGGATCCCTCTGAAATTGTACTGCAAGATACCATACCACAAAGGGAAGGCTGGGATTGAGTTTGGGGGTGATGAATCATAAGGGGATTCAAAAAATTTGGGGGGGGATTTTTTTTTTCCTTTTTTTCCTTTTTTTTTCTTTAACATTTTCCATTTTAAATTGGTTATTTCTGATTTATATATAAAAGCAAATAATAATGATATGGTTTGAATAGGTAAATTAAATTTTTTTAAGTTCTTAGACCACATTCATTCTGTGTCAGAAACTATGCTGTGTCAAATATTTAATCACAATCCAAATTCAGAGCTGTATCAAGCTTGAATGTTGTGTCCATACTTGCCCCAACTGTTCAGGGTTCGACCTCTGTGGTCGTATCAAGCCGGCACAGCGGAGCATTTTATTAAGACATGGTTTACCTAGTGTAAGATCTAGATAGGTTTAACTGTATTTTTCATAGGTTTATTCAAAGGATGATGAAGATCAGATTGAAGGATGGTGGAAAGCTAAGATTCAAGTTTTAAAGAGAGACAACTGTTTTATAGAATATATAGATAGAGATGGCATGGATTTAGTGAAGAAGAACAACATTCGCCAAGTAAAGCAGGGGTTTGTACTCAAACATATCAATCTTGTACATAACAAAAGTTTGACATACATCAAAGCACTAGATTTAAAATATTGAGGTTTCATAAAATGAGGATCTATGCCAAGGAAATTAGGTCTACAGTAGTCTCGTTTTATTCCAGTAGTTAACGAAAATATAACAAAGTGTTTGGTACCTACAAGCTGTCCAAAAATGCTTTTTTCCCAAAATAATTTTTTTGCCTAACTGATTAAATGCAAGGATTGATTTGTTTTAGCTCATTAAGTAAAAAAGTAATGACCATAGAAAGCTGGAAATCAAAATTATTCAGTGTTTTTCCTAGTATTTTCCAATGGAGCATGAAATTTGAACTAGCACTGTTTTTCTTAAATTATAGCAATGGATTTAGGACCATGGCATTATGAAGCTATTATGCCAGTTTGGGAGAACACTGTCATTAGTCTAAGGACAGACAACAATTCAAAGAAGATTCAAACTATGTAAGAAGAACTCATTGGCTAACAAAGTCCTTCCTAAAACAGCCAAAATTGGGAGGAAATTCATTGTATTTTGCTTGCAACATCTCAGAAATAGGCCTTTCTGTTTCATTATCATTTTCTTAAGTTTAAAAAAAATGTCAATGGAAGTTTATTTTTTTATGACAGTTTTTAGGGTTTTTCTTTTTTAATTGAATGACTTTTTAGTGATGATATTTCTTTTGTAGTGAATTTTTTAGAAAGCTTATAGTGAAAGTACCGAAACATCTCAAAGCCATGTAAGTTTATGTATAAATTTGATTCATTCATTCACAAATTTGATATTACATTAAATGTTTTGTTACTGCTTCTGGCAAAAGCACACATCATTTAAAGTTAATAGCAAAGATCGTTGGCTTGAAGTTTGAATAATGTATTTTGATATGGTGACATCCCTTCTTACAGTCTTTTACTGATTAAACTAGAAAATTTTAAAGAAAGCTCTGCATGTCTATTTCATATAAAGCAGGGAATATGATAATTTCTCTTTCAGTGTTGTTATTATTATGCATGTTTACAGTTTCCACATGACATTTAAAATCATCCATCAATCAATCAATATTTTTTTTTATAAACTTGTATTTTCAACTTCCTGAACTAATCTGATGTATATTTTAAAATTAGTTGCCTTGATAATATAAAATTATAGTTACACACCATATTGCATGGATGAAATCTTCAACATGAATACTAAATTTATTCTGTTAATAGAAGTATTTACATTTAAATGCAAATTTTTCTGCCATAACTTAAAATCACATATTCAAGTTCCTGCAAAATGTTGCATCACAATTTAAAACATTTGATGTCATGATTAAAAAGTTATTTTGTTGTTTGATGGCAGAGGGTTATATGGAGACAGATCTAGGGTTTTTGGAGACAAAATTCCGCTAAATACCAAAAGCATAAATATGATTATGCTAATAAAATACAGTAGCACTTGAAACTTGAAAGCAGTCACTTTAAAGGGAATGTTTTTGACTGATCAATGATTTTGTAGTTGTGAAGAAGCTGGAATACATTCAGAATTCATCAAACATTCAGGTGTACTTGCAGTAATATACAGTCGAGCATCATCATCCTTGATTTTTGTAGTAAGTTTAATTTAAACATGTCTATGCTAGATTTTTTTCATAATTACACCTTATATAAGAAAGCCGAATTTTGATTGGTTGATAGCCAGTGTATTTTTCGCATATTCTAATATTTTTTCCTCATTTCAAACGAATTTGCCTGTTTTTCACCACTGCCGGTGAATTTGCCTCAAATACCATGGTATTTGCCATTTTGGATATTCCTTTTTTACGAGCATTTTCCTGCCAAAATTTTTCGGATATGACGTTACATAAAAAAGCAAGCTAACGTGTATTAGTACATGTATAATTCCCGCGGTTCTATGATAATATCCTCTTATCCTCAAAATTATGCATAACCATGTTAATGAATTAGTTTCAATCCAAATCTATTCGGTGTAATTAAACAGATATATCATGTTATGGAGGGGTATTTGCGAAAAATACCAGTATTGGGACCGAATTTCCCTCGCCTATCTAGCATCGGGAAATTTTGCAGTCCCTTGACTGGTATTTTTTCGCAAATACCCCTCCATAACATGATATATCTGTTCAATACTATTGCGGCCAAAAAGATTGTTTAAACCATTTGGTCCGGGAACACAATTATCGTCCTTTGATTTTCGTTGTCTACAAATATAGTCCCTACTGTGGACAGTGTATCAGTTGCAATTTTATTCATACCCTTCCAAATTTATTTCTTCATGTTTTGTGCCTCAAATAGCAAATAGGGGGATGAAATTACACTGTAAAAAAATTTGGGTCATGAATTTTAAAGTAAAGTAGTGATTTGGTCCAGCTGAAAAAGGTTAAAAATTACTATAAATACCATTAAATTCTTCTCAGCAACTACAAATCATAGCTTGTTGAAAGTATCATGTTCATAGGTGCTTTACTATTTGATTGTGTTTTCCAATATATCAGGCTCATTAACTTTCTATTTCTGGATGCTTATATGTCGTCTTCTTTTTTAGCCATGGTGTTGTCAGTTTATTTTTGACTTAGGAGTTTGAATGTCTCTTTGGTATCCTTCGCCTCTCTTTTTATATATTTTTATTCATGTATGAAATTTTTGTCACATTTTTCTCAGGCGCTATGAATCTGAGTTTTCTAATATTTCTTATCAAGCTTCATGCATATATGTGTGCATATATACCTTCATATAAGAAGATAATTGAGACAACTATCCATTACAGATAATTTTTAGCATAAGTCTAATTAGTAAATATGTTATGAGCAATATATTTTTCTAACATTACTGAGTTTGGTTTCATATTACATGTATTATGCAAGTTAAAATATATTTTATATCTATTTTTGGCATGAGGTTTTGTGGACCAAATTAGGCTTAAGTGTTCCACAAAATGTGTATATCCTTTCTCTAAGAGATTAGGGGATTTTACAATACATGCATTGCAGTAATGGGATATGTCTATTAGTCTATCCGTCACACTTTCTTGCTGACTTTATAGCTTGATTAAAAATGAGCAAAGTCCAGTAAATTTTTTGTATGAAGCCTGCAAAATTGAGTCATGTTTATATGTTATCTTGATTTAGAATGATTGGGTTCCAATAATTTTTCTTCAATTTTTGTAACATTTATTACAAGATTAGTTATGTATAGCTGTATTATATGTGTTCATAGCACAGCTGTGTATTTCAAATGGTCCCACATTTATGTGAGGAACTCTGACTTAGATTAAGTAGAAATTTCAAATATTAAATGTTCATCTAATCTGCCCATTTTTGCTTTTTTACATTAAACAGTCTTATATATTGTTTTGTACCTTAATCAGGCCGTTGGTTTTCTCATTTGAATAGTTTTACATTTGTAATTTCGGGCCCTTTTATAGCTTGCTATGCGATATGGGTTATGCTCATTGCTGGAAGTCGTACAGTGACCTATATATAGTTGTTAACTTCTAATTCATTTGGTCTTTGGCGGAGAGTTGTCTCTTTGGCAATCATTCCACATCCTCTTATCATTTAATATAAATTTTGATATTTTGAACAGTCTACAAGTGAAGATTTAAACAAAAAGGCTGAACTTCTATCAGATTTACATGTGAAGGCACTAAAAGAAAAGTTACAACAGAGACAATATCAGGTAAGTTCTATACAAATGGTTATTTTCTTGCTGTGTTGAAGACCCTTTGGTGGCCTTGGGCTGTTTTCTGCTCTTTGGTTGGGTTGTTGTCACTTTGACATATTCCTCGTTTCCATTCTCAATTTTAATAAATGATATACAGTAAACATGGATATTTTCACAGGTTGTCAATTTTGTGATTTGAATGCATAAAATTTTCGTGCAAGGGTTAAATTCACTAATCAAACTGTAAGTGTGTGCCTTTCGCATAGATATTATTGATTTATACAAATTATTACCACTAAGGATATTTTCTTGCATTTTACATGATCGACAAATCAGTGACAATAACCCTACTCCAAAATGTGTAAGTTTACATTAGCAGAGAGAGAGAGATATGGGATCACAGAAGGCCTAGCACATCTCATACCAGGGACAAAATTCAAAGGACCGGGACAATATCACATTGTATAAGTAGATTTTTTAAAAATAAAATGTATTTATAACTTGAGAATTTTGTAATTTTGTTAACTTTAATTTCAAAACTTATTTAGATTAAGGGAAAGTTACAATAGTTATCAAATCTCATATTTCGATTAAAATAATCAAGGAAACAAACAAAAACTAAGGAAATTGCATGAACTCTAAAAGGAGCAAGACTGGGTGTGCTGACAGGGTAAATATCTCATGCTATACGTGCATCTTCTGTCATGTGTTTCAACATTCAGTCAAAATATTACAAACTTGAAATCTGTAAAATTACAGATAAGACGACTATTCTGGTATTAAAAGTTCTATTTTTATAGAGATTATAAAAATCAACAAATCAAATGCAGGCCAGTAATTTTTTTTTCTCACTTAGGGTTTACCTGAATTTGACCCCTTTCATGGTTCTGAAATATTAAACTGTATTTGCTATATGGTTTTAAGGGTTATATGTCCCTCTGACAGAGTCCATCTCACCTTCAACTGGATTATTTTCTTGGTTCATTTACAAACTTTAATTTCTTGTGATTAGGTCCATTTCTCAAGATAATACTGCTAAAATTCTATTCAACTATGGTTTGTTAAAAGAATGGTTGTCAGGGTTAAATTTCCATTTGATAGGGTTCATCTGATCATGACCTTATTTTCATGGTTCAATGTCAATGTAAAGTTTGTTTGATTACCCGGTAGGTCAGTTTTACAGTTACAAATATTTGGCCCTATATGTATGTTTTATTAAATGGTTGTTAGGGTTTCTGGTTTGTCTGAAAGGACTCATCTGACCTTACCCACATTTCATGGTTTATTGATCGTCCCTCAGTTTTTTCATTAGGTAAGTTTCTTTAATACCATAGGGAAAAGACTGAACTATTTTTGGTATATAGAATGTTTGTAAATGGTACATGTTGGTTTTACTGGTTTGTCTGACCTTGATCTGATTTGGAATTAGGTCAATTTCCCAGTAACTATATGTATGTATAAATAATAGCTAAACTTTCGTTGTTACGGATGCATGTCCAGCAAAAAAGGTTCATCTGACCTTGACCTCATTTTCATGATTCAATGATAAAAATTGAGTTTCTTGAATATTTGGTTATTTTTTCATCAAGTTTTGTTTGATGTTTGGGCTTTAGAATTTTTATTTTCCTTTTTTTTTTTGCCTTTTAACAGTCTTGTTCAAAGCATTTCGGGTAAATTTGCAATAAATGACTACCACAAACATAGCAAAAATGTGAAATGCACATTTTTTTATTGTTTTTGCAGAAAAAGCACAAGCATACAGAAACTTTCATGGTTTCGTCAGATTTAATGGGACTAGCCATTGGTACCAAAGGTTCTAACATCAAGAAAGCTGAACGTATGAAAGGCATTGGGTCTGTTACTAAAGTGGAAAGTGAAGGTGGATATCTTTTTAAAATTTGTGGTGAGGTAAAGTTTGTTGATTATAGTGAAATATTGTTTTTGGATCATATATATATATGCGAAAATTTTTAAGAGGTAAATTTTCTGAATCCTTGTAAAATAGATCGTAAATCTAACCGAAATTTGTATGGTCCTTAATCACTTTCAAATACAGACAATAATGAACAGTTAGCTACAATACTGATATCATAATTGTTTACCTGTACAAAATTAATTGGAACTCTAACTGGGAGTAGGCTCAGCATCAGGTGTATGACCTCATGAAGAGCTGGGCATTTCTAACAATAATTGGGTATATTTTACAACATGTCTTTAATGCTTTTATTGCAAAACATATGATGGATATAGTATGGCATTTTATTTTATGATAGAACTATTTTAATGCAAGATTGTGCTAAAAAACATTAATTAATTATACACTTTTATTCATCAATGAACAGTTGCAATAAAACTTGCATACAGTAATTTCTGAATTTATTTAATTGACTACCTTTGATTAAATGGCATTTGTAAAAACAAAGACAGCTAGATTGATGAAAAATACACTAAGTTGGAATTTATACCATTGAATCACATATTATTAACACTATCAACAAGTCAGAGGTCATTTTCACTTTCATCCTGATAACTTTTGACCATCTTTTAGATACAGATATTTAAATTTGTCCTTTGTCATTGAAGTCCCCAGAAGCAGTTAAACAAGCTAGAGGTTTGTTGGAGTTCAAGAAAGAGCAACTAACAGTACCACACAATTTAGCAGGTAACTTTTTCTTAAAGATATTTAAATATATATAATTGGCATAAGTTTACAACCAAGGGCCCCCCTTTTTGAAGTTGTCTATGTTGGGGGAAAATGATAACCCTGTTCACATTTTTTTTATTCTCAAAAATTGTTTTTGGGTAAACACTTGCATACCCAAATAAAACTGCAAAGAGAATCATTTAATTCTTAAATATATTTCTTTCCAATTATACAGATATTTGTTCTTTTAGATTGAATAATCATGTCCAATAGCAAAGATCGGTAGATACGTCACTAATTAGTATTGAATATGCATATATCAGTCACATGACCGCACCTCATGCAAACAAATCAGTAATAACAATGGCATCCACTCAAGATTTTATGAAAATAAATTTAACTGATGAAGACATTCCTGGGACAAAAATACATTTAAATGATTTTGAAACTGTGGAAATGTCCAACTGAAGAGATGGATACAGTGCCGTGGTATTAAAACTTCTGGAAAACGATCAGAACTTCTACAAAGGCGAGTCACCTGTTACGATACACCCATTTCTTTTGTTGACATGTTTTACCTGAGCTACAAATAGTCAATCCTTTAAATATCGGAAGGTGAACTTTGTCACCAGGCTTTGATTTGCAGTTGACATTTAAATGACACACCTTTTTCATTGACACAGTGACAATTATGGAAATCATATGCAAACACACACACAATCCGTTGTTTACATTTCGCACTTGTGTGGTGTTTATAAAACTTAAACTTCTCGATAGGTAAAATAAAAGAAAAATTCATTCATCTAAAATAAATCAAATGAATGATATAAAACTACGAATATAAGGAAAGAAACTACCATTTTATTGTTAGAGAAACCAGAGACATATATATATACTTGTATATATGTCTCTGGAGAAACATATTTTATACTCCTAATTATTACACATGTAAAGATGTAATATACTGTAAATTCAGAAATTATTGCGTGCATTTATTATTGCGATTTTGTCATTTTAGACTAAAATGCGATTTAAATTTTTGCGATATTGAGAAAAATCCTGTTTAATTCATATAAAAAATTTCAAAATGCGAGTTTAAATTATTGCGATTATAACCCTGTCGCATTTTTCGCAATAATAAAAACATCGCAATAATTTCAGAATTTACAGTAGCCGGTGTAAATTTAGCTGTGGAACCGAACTCTTATCCTGGTGATAATTTTTTGACAATTTACGGATCATAGAGTTTGTGGACCGCAAATTGACAAAAAAGATATCGTAAGGACCATAAGAGCTACGGTTCTGCAGCTAGCAGAAAGGCACACCATATTGAATTCAGCGTCGATGGTTGTAAATGGTACGATATAAAAAACAAAAAGACAGTGAAAACATTTCTGATGAGAATAAAAGAAACCCTACACTTCCCCCTGTTTTAGCCTGGAAACAATTCCTAACAATCTGATTCCACAAAATTTCAACAATGGTCAAATATAACATGTAAAAGATTATACCTTCTAGAAATTCACAGTAGTCTTGATAAATCGATATGGGACAAAAGGGGACACTGATTTGTCACATATGACTTAAAAACCTTAAAGCATTAAAAGTGGCAGTGTCTCCAATATCATGGACACATCCAATATCATGGACACAGTTAAAAGTTGTACATGTTATTACTTTTTGAAAGCTAAAGTTGATGCATCAATGAAAAAGGAACAAAGGAATGTACATGTGAATCTATCAAATGTCAGTGTAGCTGTTCTTGATGCAAGCTGCACTTATCCTGCTTCAGCATTGGCGCATTGCAACTATGTTGCAGCAGTACTTTTATTTATTAATAAACATATTAAAGATAATGGTTGTGATCTCCTA
This sequence comes from Mytilus californianus, assembly GCF_021869535.1. Taxonomy (NCBI): domain Eukaryota; kingdom Metazoa; phylum Mollusca; class Bivalvia; order Mytilida; family Mytilidae; genus Mytilus; species Mytilus californianus. Next base: position 51,566,335 of record NW_026262593.1, read on the forward strand.
TCTTGTACAGCAAAGCCTTGTGAGTAGAGTCAAGGGGGAAAGACTGGGGCAAATCTATCAATAATTAGTGAAGCAATGCATACAAACAAAAGGCAACACCGCTTTGTGATGTTGACCTTAGGCCGTCAGCACACGAGACAAATCCCTTATGGTGTGAAAAAAGAATTTGTAAACGATTTAAAATATTATGGCCTTACTGAAAGTAAGTCATCAATGTGGGAAAGTCTTCTTACCTGCATCATAAAATATGACAACTATGCTCTTGATGATGAACGTAAAGTGATGCATAAAGACTTACTTTGTTCTTTCTTTATCAATATTCGCAGTGACCGATCTAACTTTAGTACAAATACAGACAGAATCAGAACAATGGAAATTCAGTCAATGGTTTTGCGTAAAAGCATCAACTGCCAAACAGGCCCACAATCTTTTTAAAAAGTTTATTTGTTGAAACAAACACACACATAGACTTAACTTACAAAAAAGATTATAATTATTTACACCAAGATGTCGTTAAATGGAATTTGATGCCCTGCATTAATCATGCTTTTCAATAACATATGGTGAAATCTCTAAAAGACCCCCTCCTAAATTATTGAAAACACTCATTCAGCATTGACAATTATATCTTGGTGTAAATTAGATACACCCAATCGGGCTTACACCCTCATATCTATAAAATTACCATTTTCTATGTTTATGTATTTAGAGTTATCTAGAATTGGTTTAGGATGAGGGATGTATAAATACACTGCCGAGTCCGGTCTGTGTTTTTGTTTGATGTTTTTCTGCTTTGTATCAATCTGATGAGTTAAGCCCTTTTCAACTGTTTTTTATAGTTTGTTCTTATGTTGTGCTGTGACACCACTGTCCCAGGTTAGGGGAGGGTTGAGCGCTCACAAACATGTTTAACCACGCCACATTCTTTATGTGCCTGTCCCAAGTCAGGAGCCTGTAGTTCAGTGTTGTCGTTGGTTCATGTCTGTCATATTTGTTTTTTCGTAAATTGTTTTGTTATAAATTAGGCCGTTAGTTTTTTCAATTGAATTGTTTCATATTTTACATGTCAGGGCCTTTTATAGCCAACTATATGGTATGGGTTTTTCTCATTGTTGAAGGCTGTACAGTTGCCTATAATTGCTTACATCCACTTCATTTGAACTTTTGTGGATAGTTGTCTCATTGGCAATTATACCATATCTCCTTATTTCTTAATTACTCAATGTAAGATAATAATTTTTTGTTTGATAATGAATACTTTTGTCAGTATTTATTTTTGTACTTTTAAAAGAAACTCACATGTGCTTGTTATTAAAATAGTGTGTGTATTTTTAGAAAAGAATCGCAGAGCTGAGTCTGTGTTCCTTAAAATATAAAAGGTGTTTCAGTTAAGGTCGTATGGACCTAGGCCTATCCTCATCAGGTATCCCTGGCCATAAGTTTTTGTTTTTGTAATATTAATAGAATTGTGAATGGAAACGGGGAATGTGTCAAAGAGACAACAACCCGACCAAAGAGCAGAACTATGAACTAAAATTTATTAATTAGTAAAACTACATTTACTTGTACAAAACGTTGTGATAGTTGTTCGGATGTATGAATGAAGTATTTCATTGATAAATTGACGTAGATGAACATGAACACGCAACATTGCTGCACTGATACATGATGTCATTGCCTAATATTTTCGAGTATCAAGTCCTGTCTATGATCATAACAAATATTAGGCAGTAGGACCAAAGGAAAAATGTAGAAATTGCAGATGGGTTTGTTTTTTCTAAAAAACTTGTAATTACGATGCAAAATATGTTCTAGTTACTCCCTTTTGGCCGATCGTTTGATATTCTCGCTTAACTGATTTTGATTTGTGTTCACTCCACCTTTTAGTTTTAAAGTGAATTGTTTTTCCTAGTCATTACGTTAGAATTCTTTAGAGTAATAAGATTGAAAAATTTTCCCACCTTCCCTAACTTTTTATATTGTTTGAAAAATATTTTTTTTTTTTTAATTTTTTTTATTTTATTTTTTATTTTTTTTTTGTGCATATTTTGCATCAGTGACTTATGCGGCGGATATTTAATTTTTTTGGCCCGCCATTAAATGTATTTTCCTAGCTATAACTGAATAAGTATTAGTATTTGTATATGTATTGGTATTTGTTCTTTATATTATTGTAATGACATGTACCGGTTATATGTAAAGATTTATGTTTTCGGCCAAATAAATTTATATTATTATTACAGTCTTTAATGAAGCCAAAAGTAATTAACTTATTTAAATTGTTCCAAATCACTTCATGAGTATCACCATATTAAAGTAATGCGATATATTTTAGGGCGTATAATTGGCAAGGCTGGACAAGCAATAGATGAGATCATAAATAAATCAATGGTAGACAGAATTATCAGGCAAACTGAACCAGATGTAAGTTTATCAGGCATTCTAATTCTAATTTAATTTATTTGTATTGAGAATTTTGATTGGACTACATTATATATTATGAGGGGTTAATTCTGTATTTAATAGTAGCTGTCATTTTGAATTTGTAAATTTATCAGTGTTTGAGTTTTCAATGATGAACAAAATATTTACATTTCTCACCTGACACAATGTGACAATAACCTCTTTGTCAAATTTTATTAAATTCTGTACTGTTCACATAGCCTTAAAACTTCTGCTGGTAGTGTAGCTATGATGTCAGACTGTTATGGTGTCTAAGACAAGAAACAAACAATAACTAAAATCAAATATTTTATTTATTTTGCTTTAGAATGGAGATAACTGTATTGCACTTTAAACTTTGCCAACGTAAAACTTGGTATCCATGATAAGTACTAAAATAAAATATTACACGATTTCTTGATTTGTTGTAGGGTGTTGTCTTCAATATAATCGGTACACCAGAATCCATAAAAAATGCAAAAATGTTGCTGAATTTTAAATTGGATGCTCTGAAGGTAATTAATTCAAATATATCATTTAAGAACTATCTCCTTGTGCTTTATAAATATATAAAAATGTGATACATGTATAATGAAAAAGAAAGGATATGGTGTATTAATTCATGACACAGAATCACTAGACACATAATGCCAATAATATAAAAGGAACAGTGCTCTTATTGCTGTTCTTCATCTCAAAGTCACAGTGAGGCCTATATATGCTAGCCAGTGAAATGTTTATACACCTATGTCAGGAAAAGATCAAAGTTATAAACTTATTTTCTATGTAAACATAATATGTATTGTTTGAATCTGGAATATTTTTGTACTCTACGACTCGCCACTTCGCTCTAGAGAAGCTCCAGGGAGAAGTTTATGTCGCCCTCTATTTTCAATAAAATTCCCCAATGTCGCCTCATGATTTTTGAGAAATTCTCGATCCAAATGGAAACGACCCGACAGTTGAAGAAATAAAAAACATGTTTTACCCGAATTCAGAACTGATTTGTTCGCGATATTATACTTCAACATTAAAATTGCTTGACAGGATGTTCTATAAGCCAGAAACAAGAAAAAACTTGATTTTGCGATGTTTGTTTATTGTCCGCCATCTTTGTTATTGAAAAATGTAGATGGCGCCCTTTTATCTTTTCAAAAATCTTATCATTTACCTAATCCATATGAATATGCAGTTTTAATTTTGATTATCATATTTACTGATACTAGATAAAAATTTGATGCTGCATTAAAAATTTCTCATTTCTTTTCAAATGATGCATAATTTTAACTGGAAACCAGTTGTATTTTTATGTACGTAGAAAGTTTAGTAGTCAGCCTGGAACCAGAAAATCTATTTATAAACTACAAAACGTAGTCGGTTTTTTGTTCAGGATTTGGTGTGACAGACTGCTACATGTACTTTGTTTCAGCTAAAGGTCCTTTATACAATATTTTGATGAATACTATATAATTAATTTGCAAAAGGACGTCACTATTTTACTTCCAAAGTCACTTATTTTAGTAAAATATTATGTACGAATTTTTGACGGGTCTCGCACCGTATTTGTTTACAATTTTCAAGTACTTATTCAATTTCCGGTAATGAAAAATACAACTTTTCCGATGTTTCTTTTTGTGATTTTGTCGTATTTAAACACTTATGAAGTGTTCTAGAATCATTAATATGCATTTCCAACAGCAACTTGATGCTGGGAAAAGGTCTTATCCATGAAAATACCGCAAACAATTGCACATGATTTGAAATTAATAGAGTATTACTTTACGTTTTCAACAAGTGACAAACAGTTTTTCTTTCTGAATTCCTATTAAAAATTATATAAAAAACAAATATATTATTTTTAATTTTGAGCTTAGCAAAGAAAGACAGTGAAACTGTATTCAAGATATTTTAACTTACTTATCAATAGATTATTATTTTGTTTTTGAAAGGGTTCTTGATTTAATTTTATAAGTCACAATTGTAAGCAATTCAAAACATACTTTTGTTGGAAAAAATCTTTGAGATGCAGCATAAAAGAGGGACGAAAGATACCAGAGGGACAGTCAAACTTGACAACGCCATGGCCAAAAATAACAAGACAAACAGACAAATAATAGAACAGATGACACAACATAGAAAACTAAAGACTAAGCAACACGAACCCCACCAAAAACTGGGGGTGATCTCAGGTGTTCCAGAAGGGTAAGCAGATCCTGCTCCACATGTGGCACCCATCGTGTTGCTTATGTTATTACAAATCCAGTAAATAGTCGAATTCGGTAGGTCACATTCGTGAAAAGGGAAGGGTATTGTAGTTATGACATAAGGAACATATCCGATATCATCTGTGAAACGGTTATTCCATAACGGTCAACCAATTTGTGATGGGGTCCGTAAAATTTACGAAGGGATGATTTCAACTTCACCTTTTGGAACTCTTGGTTTGATAGCTTCCTTGTGAGCAGCAATCCTCTATCAAGGAAATCATGATAGGAAATACAAGCCCGGGAATACCAATGTCAAATCTTCAATTCATTCAGACCTAGCTGTACAACCGTAGCTCTTATGGTCCTTAGGATATTTTTTTCTTTTAACAATTTGCATACATAGGTACATATGTAATTCAGACCACAAGCATGGCAAGGCAAGGACATACCACCTTAGCAGTTGTCATGCAAAAATGCTTTGAAAAATAACAAAAGGTTTAGGTTCCTAGAAAATTTTATTCTAAAAAAAATAAAAACGCGATCCTTCAAATTTCCTTGAAGTCTCCCTGTTGGAGCTTCACTTCTCCTAGAAGTCTCCCTGTTGGGTCTTCACTTCTCCCTGTTTGGCTGCCAGGGAGAAGTCACTTCTCCCTATAATTCTGAAGTGTGGTGACCCCTGTACCTTAATATATCATTATTGGCTGTATTTGTCTATATCCAAATGATTTTTCTTCCATTAAGGAATCTGTTGACAGCAGATTTATGATTGCTTTTGTTAAGTGTATCAACAAATCATATTAGATAAACTACAATACCCTTCCCTTTTCACGAATGTGACCTACCGAATTAGACTATTTACCGGATTTGTAATAACATGAGCAAAACGACGGGTGCCACATGTGGAGCAGGATCTGCTTATCCTTCCGGAGCACCTGAGATCACCCCAAGTTTTTGGTGGGGTTCGTGTTGCTTAGTCTTTAGTTTTCTATGTTGTATCATCTGTACTATTATTTGTCTGTTTGTCTTTTTATTTTTGGCCATGGCGTTGTCAGTTTGTTTTCTATCTATGAGTTTGACTGTCCCTCCGGTATCTTTCGTCCCTCTTTTAGACTATTGACAGGGTGGAACTTTTTATATATATATGATATAGACCTTTGTTTTTGTTTTTGATGAATGCTTTATTTTGTATGCTTGAAATTTGGTTCCTGCCTAACTGATGTATATAACATTAAAAGATTTTCAGTACAATTATATTTTAACTTTCTTGTTTTCAATGTTTTTCAATGTTTTTTATGGGTTTTAATGCAATTCCAGAGATATATATTCAGTTCTCTTTATTTTTTAGAACACCTTCAATAGCAAAAGAGGTGTTGAAGATACTGAAAGGAGTGAAGTATTGTCAGATGATGAAAATTCTTCTGATTTTATCGGCATTGAACAAATAGAGCAAATCTGTAGTCAACTGGACTTACCAAACAGAGGGAGAGGGAATAGAGCAGGAAGAGGAGGCAGGGGAGGGAGAGGTAGTAGATTGAGAGGAAGTCAGAGGGGAAGAAATAATCGACAACAAGCTGAAAACACACAAAATCAAAATAATATGAGATCAAATGTCATTCAGCAAGATGTCAGAACTACTACTGGAAGAAATGATAGATATCTACATGATTCTTTATCCAAAGAATTGCCTTCAAATTCTGGAGAGTCTTCAGATGAAAAACATTCTTCTGCTTCCATCAATAGTGAACTGCAAAATCCTCATCACCAACAACAAAATAGAGGCAGATGGAATGGTAATAGTTCAGGAAGAGGAGGCAGGAGAGGGAGAGGAAGTAGATTTAGTGGAGATCATAGGGGAGGAAATATTAACCAACAAGCGGAAAACGCACAAAATCAAATTAATAGGATATCGAATGTCATTCAGCATGATGTCAGAACTAACGTAAGAAATGAAGGATATCTCAGTGATTTTAAAACAAGAGAGTTGATTGCAGATTCTGAGAATTCATCAGATGACACACATTCATGTACTTCCATCAATAGTGAACAACACAATCCAGTTCACCGGCAACCAAATAGAGGTAGATGGAATGGTAATAGACCAAGAAGTAGAGGAAGAGGAGGTAGATATAGAGGAAGGCAGAAGAGTGGAGATAATCAGCCAAATGAGGGTCAAAGTGTACATCTGGCTAGGGTAAATCAAGAGAAAGAGGGTGGATGTGGAAAGTATGATGATTTTATTGCTGGAACTTCTCAATCTAAACAAATAGAGGTAGATGATAATGTTAGAAGTATTGCTTTTGAACAAAGTAGTGGTGGAGTGAGACATAAAGATACTAGGAACAAACCTAGAGCCAAAGATACTGGAACAAGTTCAGACGAAGCATCTTTTCCAAAATATAGAGAAGACAGGACCAATAAAAGGCATCAAGGTCGAAGAGAAGGTTATGAGGATAGTGATGAATGGATACATGATGATAGTCTTTCTCACTCTTGTGGAAATTCTCATACACAATCTGGGAAAACTTATACCGAAAGAACGAGAAAAGATTCAAATTCTTCAATCAGAGGAATTGGCGTAAGAGAGAGGAAAGGAAGTAGGACTAGAGGAGGATCAGGACAAAGACATCATCATCAACACAAACATCAGATGACAGATGATTCAGATGAAAATATAAATTCAGATGTAGAAATTATGGAAGTTGAGTACCTCCACTTATCCAGTGGTTTTGATGAAAAGTTTTCAACAGGTGAAGATGTTACAAAATCATTAGCAAAATTTAATGCCTTACTAGAAGATACACCAAAGGCTAAAGTTCAGGTGGAAAGTAAAAAAATGAAAGAGAAACCACTCAAAGAAGAAGCACTAGATAAAATAAATGAAATGGAGGTGCTCAAATTCTTAGTTCAGACATTTGGGAGTGGTTGTAGTTTTGGTCTTTTTGTCTGTACAGCTAATTCATTATTTCCATATTGTGTTCGAATGAAGGAATGGTTTAATACTAGATCAAGAAAATTTCATATTTACAGAGATGGCCCAGAAATTGTTTACATTGGTCCTTTTTACAAGGACCTGAATATTTGCAAGCACTTTTTTAATCCTTCAAAACCAACAATATGTGACAATCAGAACTGTAACTTCTTCCATATATGTAGGAATTTTGTGAGAGGGAATTGTAGAAGACAACATTGCAGCTTTTCTCATGACTTTGCTTCAGCTCTGAATGTTAGAATTAAAGAAAAATATGGACTTGAAGATTTTACAGACTCTGATATAATTGTCTTACTGAACTGGAAATTTCCAAGATTATGCCCTCATTATATATATGAACATGGTGGTTGTAAAGACACAGAGAATAAAGAGGAAGCCTGTCCATATCTTCATTACTGTAAAAATCATTTCTTTGGTAAATGTGACAGAGGTGATGATTGTAGGTATAACCACTCATTTTCAGATTCTCATAGTAGATGGGTGTTAACATCTTGCCATCTAGCCAATCAGAAGGAAGATAATTTGAAAAGAATGATTTATGTGCCTCCTAATTTGGAGAACCTCAAAGAACAGGTTAATACAGAAGATTTTTCAGTGGATGACCTTTCTAGAGAAGAAACCATTAAATCTACAACTTATCAACATCAGACAGATGGGAGAAGAAGGTTTAAACATCTTTCAACATCAGAGTCCAAGTTTATTGGAAATCAACCAACAATACAGGAAAAAATGGGAATAAGATTTTCATTGTCTAGTGAAATTACAGTCACTGAGGATACCCCAGAATCAGATGATAGTCTTTTGACAGAAGCTGCAGGGAAGAAACACATCTGTTTAGCACTAACGAAGAAAGAATGCCCAAGCTCTGTATGTTCAGATTTACATTTAACGAATGGTGTCCCATACTTGTGGCAGGTGAAGATGGATAGTGAATGGGTGTCATTTCTTCCGAAAGACAACTTTAAGATAGAAAATGCCTATTGCTCACTTGAACAGAATGTACATATTAAGGTTAGTACTTGGTACGCTTTAGAGACTGAATCAAATTTATGCAAAATTATATAAATTACTTTATGTATACCATTGATATGCAGATGTTACATTTATAATGTATTAGCATAGACATTTTTCTTTGTACATGTAACAGTTATGCTGATGGCTTAATGATTCAGCCATACTAATAATGAAGACATGCACAATATTATGTGTTCACTTAGCTTTTGATTATTCTATACCACTCATTCTTTTTGTGAAATGACAAAGCAAGATCTATCAAAATTCAGTCTTTACATAATATCAGGGTTTCTTGTGACTTGACTTTTAGTGTTGCAGCTCTTTCATTGCTATTAGATTTTTTTTTTATATCAATTGTAGTTTGTTTCAATCAACATCAACTTAAGGTGGTACTTAACACTTCAGGGAGATAACTCTGTAAAAATCAGCTGAATGTTGTTGTTAAGGAAATATTAAGCTTCTGAATGATCAAAATTAGTGTTTGTTAAACTGCTATATATCCAATGAAATTTTTCCGATAAAGTGTGTGGTAAAAGTTTTTTGAAATTTTTATATTTTTGTCATAGGGTAAAAGTGAATATTTTGTCAAAATTTTATGAAAATTAAACGAGCCAAATTAATTTTAGTCAGGGTGTTTGGTACCACCTGAATTGATTAGTTTACTGAGAGGTAGGGATAAGTCACTTTAATATGTCACTATATTAAGCATTTTATTTTCCAATAGAATTTAACATTCCCGACAGCACGAGCTTCCCATGACAACATCACAACAATGCATAGGAAAACAAATGAAAAATGTGATATAACGATGTAGCTTAAAAATGTTATTATAAGAATTGAATGCTTCTTTTTGTAATTTAATTGGGGTATAAACATGATAAAGGGTTGACCAAAGCACATTTTGTATGAAGTGCTGAAGCGCTTCATACTACAATTGTGTGCACGATCAAACCTTTTACAAACCTATAAAATTACAACTTCCAATACTCATATATAGACTAGAGTTATGTAGAACACCCGCTGGGTCATATTGTTTTGAGGAAAACCGATCAGAAAACATTCTGTCAAAACATTTAGTAAGAATATTTTTGTATTTAATGTATGTTGTTAATTATATTCATTAAATAATTTTTTTCTCTTCAAAGGATATTGTCTATTCTGGAAACATATGTACAGTTCATATAAGCTTTGAGATTGTAGATGAACATATGTATGGGATTGTTTTTGATACTACTGGTAGTGGTACTAATAGGGTTGATGTTAGACGTCTTAGTACTCCATCCTTTGGCGAGAGATATATGGCTGTAGATTGTTATCTGACACAATGGAGATGGTATTGGAAAAATGACTATGGTATTTGGTTATGTTATGATACAGTAAGTAATAACACCTTGCCCAAAGAAGATCTGATTTCGTGGAAAATTCTATTTTTAATATCCGTCTTTGATTAGACAATTAGGTTTTTCGTTTTGGAACAGTTGAGTTTATATAAAGGGGAAAGGGGGAAAATGGTAAATACATTGATTGCTCCTTAATCTTTCCTTGACTGTTGCTTGAGTTCTTAAACAGTGAACTGAATCAATCATACTTTACAGTTTTTTAAGAAATAAAATCAGTCAACTTACATCCGTTTTCATCAATCTACCAGTAAACATAACCCTGTTTGTGAAATTATTGCTCTTCTCTGTCTGTCAAGTCAGATGTGAAGCTGCATTATATAGAGTTATTTGGACAAACTCTTCTCAGTCTCTGTGTAGTATTTGTTGATTTGGACATGAACAATATAAAGATCAGAGGTCAGAAATCAAGGTCATGCATATGAGACAAAAACCATCAAAAATACAATTTTGAAAGAAATCTATATTTTATTGATAATAGAATTTTAAGTTTCCGGATGATTGATTAATTGTTATTCTTTCTGTTTCTTATATCTAAACTTATTCATGTATTCTTTATTGTAGGATTTACAGACTTACACATTAGAGGTGAAATTTCTGAAAAAACAGAAGACATACTTATTTTCAAGAGAAAACTATAAACAAAAGTATCGATTATCCTTCAACTCAATGGAACAGGTTAACTTGGAATATGGAACAACTAGAGTGCTCATTAGACGTCCATCGTTTGTTTCCAAAGAAGATCTTCAAAAGAAAAAATAGTAAGTGTCATCTGATCAAACTGTAGCAAAAAGGAATAAAGGCATAACATTTAGAGCAATAGTGATCAAAAACTTCAGGGTTGAAGGGAATTTCTCCAGAAGACAAACCCATTGCCATCAATGTTCAACAAATTTCCATTAAAAAAAATGAATCATACCTTAGACACTTGTGTCAAAAATTATGGATTTTTAACTGGATTTTCAAAGGAAAAATCGGTTATTGATTTTGGGATGTACAGCGGGCGGGCGGGCAGGCTGGCGGTCTGACGGGCGGCTGCCAAACAGTGTCCGTTCATTTACATGAAAACGCTTTGATGAATTTTTTCAATTTAGATATGTTGCTTCCTGTGACTAAATGAAGGTCAAGTTCAATTTTCACGACTTTAGATTTTCCTCTTCTTGAATTTTGGACCATTTCAGAAATTAAAAATTTTACTTATTATGTGATGGAGTTATTGCCCTTTGAACAGAAATTAATAAGTTTTTGTATAGATAGTCTATCAATGATTATATCTGTTCAATTGATTAGTCAGGAGTTGTCAAAAATTTCTGTATAACTATTTTTTTTGAAGTCATGTGTGTTTTGAAGGTAGATGTCACAGTTGTTATATAGTATTTTATTTTTATACGACCGCAAAAAATTTTGCGGTAGAATATTGGTATCACGTCGTCATCGACAATAACTTTAGTAAATGGGATTGATTTTGGGGGTTATAGTCTTAACAGTTTAGGAATTAGGGGCCAAAAAGGGGCCCAAATAAGCATTTTTCTAGTTTCCAGACAATAACTTGTGGAACGGTGTATGGATCTCTTTGAAATTATACCACAAGTTTCCATACCACAAAGGGATGGTTAGGATAGGCTTTGGGGGGTTATGGCTCAAACCGTTTAGGAATTAGGGGCAAAAAAGGGGGAAAAACAAGGGTTTCCTGGTTAATGGACAATTTAAAAACAGTGTAAGGGAGGTAATCCAAACACATTTAAAGTACAAGTTTGTGTATGTTTGGATTTACCTCCCTTACACTTCTTTTAAATTATGTATAAAGAAATGTTGTATTGTCTTTAGGTGATTAGCTGTCAATTTATTTTTAGAAGTTACTATTAAAGGAATATTAATTTTAGCCATGATTATGTATGTCTTTTTTTATTTTAAGACTTTTATGATGTATTTAAATTGGTAATTATGGTTGCAAACTCCATTGGAAATTTGAATTGAGATTATGACCATATCTTGAGGGAAAGAATTTTTTTTTTGAAAAGGGGGGGGGGGGGGGCAATCTTTTCTCATTTCAGATTTCAGAAATTAAAAAGAAAATTTCTTCAAATATTATTTTTTTTTTGCAAAAAAAGGGGGGGGGGGTCAATTCGCAACAGCATAGTGTATTGCACAAAAGCAAAAAATTGTGAATATAAATTCAAATCACATAACCAATTCTAAGTTCTTTGACTACAGTTATTCTGTGTCAGAAACCTATTATGTGTCAAATATTTAATTAAAATCCAAATTCAGACCTGTATCAAGCCCGAATATTGTGTCCATTTTTGTCCCCACTGTTCAGGGTTGGACTGGGGTCGTATCCAGCTGCACTCAGCGAAGCATTTTATTGTTGTGTGCATTAATGTTAAATTTTTACTTGATCCTGTTTGTGGGTCCAGATTTGTAAATATCATTTTCATTAGATAATAATCTATTTTTATTAAAGGATATATTTAGTTACATTACATTGTGTAGATAAAGTTGTTGACATTGATAGATAAGTTGCAGATCTATATTAGTTTGTGACAAATGAAAGAAAAAATATTGGGAACTATTAAGTACAGTCGAACCTCGTTGTGTCGAACTCCGTTGTGTCGAAATCTCGGATGAGTCGAAGTAATTTCTCGGTCCTGGTAAAATTCCCGTTTGTTCAATGCATAATTACCTCTGATGAGTCGAACTCGGTTGATTCGAATACTCGGTTAAGTCGAGTAAATTTTATAGTCCCGTCGAAGTAAAATTAATGTAAATTGACCCCGATGTCTCGAAGTTCGAAAGTAAGAATTTTCGAAAGATGCAGACCTAATGATAAAAATTCAAATCGGATGTATTTCTTATGTAACCTAATCATTTTCAAAAGAGATTAAAGCTGAGTAAACATATTTGTTTGTATAACAGTTAAAATGACATGTTTATGGTGACCGATAATTAACACCTTTGTTGATCGTTCAAGCGGAATGTTAGTGTGTTGAACATTTTTCACCCGAGATAAAAACGAAACGAATTTAAATGACCCAAGCCGAGATTAAATGAATCTTTAGATTTAAAACTCATTAATTACAATAAATAAAAGAATTAGGACAATTATAATTAATTCATGATAATTTAATGTAAAGCAGACGACCTCATCAGAGACCATTCAGAACTTATTTGGTACCGCGAGTGATTTCATAATTTATAGTGACTGACCTTTGTAAATATTTGTGTAGATTTTTGATTTTATTTGTGCATGATTTGTATCTGTACTTTTCTGTTTAATTATTACGAAGGATCAAAATGGAGATTGAATACACAATCATAAAGTGTTATATCGAAAAAAGGCACACTGTTTATTGGATCTAGTTTACACAAATCTCATACCGTATTTCATGCATTCAAAATTTATGATGACACACTTGACCTCTGATATGTCGAACCTCGGATGAGTCGAATACTTTGGTCCGGTCCCTTCGACTTCGACACAATGAGGTTCGACTGTATATTTGATTATAATTTGAAAACATCATATCTTATTTTTTAGAGAACTATTTTGTTAGTGATTAAATCATATCTAATTTTAGATTTACATTACTGGTTCGTGTAAATAAGTTTGAGTTTGAGTTATTTCCCTTTGAACAGAAATAGTTTTATTCATTCAAGTATTTCATCAAAAATTGAATTTTTGGGGTTCTTTGATATGCTGATTCTATCAATTTACTTAGATTTTGGATATTGGACCATAATAGGTTAATGTCCAATTTCAAATTTTTCAGTTCTTTGACCACATTCATTATAATTATGTGTCACAAACATATGCTGTATCAAATATTCAATCTCAATCCAAATTCAGAGCTGTTTTAAGCTTAAATGTTGTGTGCATACTTGCTCAACTGATCAGGGTTCGACATCTGCAGGAAAATCCGGTTTGCTGTCACTCTGACAGCCTCTTGTTTAAAAATACTTTGCTAAAGAACATAGAAAAGGGTTGCCTATTTAGCTTTTCAGAGAATAAATGTGAAACATCAACTTTCAAGGTCTTGTTTACAGAATTATTTTTAACAATTCCAGATGTAGGCCAAAATATTGTGTCAAACAGGCAATGATTTTTAACAACACACAATATAAAGATAAAAGACATTTTTTAAGATTGTTTTTAAATCCAGGTCTAAGAAAAAGGGGGGGGGGGGTTGAAATTCAACCTCAAGGGTTGAGTTTATTGAGGGGTTGAAGTTATAGACTTTATAATTGCAGACCTTATATATAAACATACAAGTCATTACCGGTGTGCATCTTTAAAAAACTTTAAACATTATCAGTGGCAATTTGTTAGGTCCACAATCATCACAAGGAGAGTTTCAAATCAATTTTAAAATGACTTCTATTTGGTAAAACTTCTTATTTTTTTATATGAATGATATAAAAAGAGGGTTAATTTAATGTCAACCAAGCACCACAAATAAACAAAAACAAAATACATGCAAAAGTTGTGAATAAATAAAACTGACTTTCAAAGATATGCCATGGATATCAAAATCCCTCAATGCCAAAAATCATTCAGATTAAATGTTAACACTACTGTCAACCACTGATGTTGGTACCTGACTTGGTACAAGCACAAGAACATTAAGAGTTAAGGGGGTTGGGGGGTGTTTGAATTATCCTCCTTAAAACTATGTATACTTCAGGGAACAAAATAAATTCAAACCTGCTTTAAAAGTCACCTCTTTTTAGTGAAAAACTTGTCAGGTAACCAACCCTATTATTGTCCCGCTTTAGTTAAACCCATGCATTTTGACCCTCAATTTAAATGTTACCTCACTTTATGGTCAGATTTTTCTGATTCCTAGCTATATGTATACTCAACATGCAGACATCTTATACGTTAGGGTATTTCACATCCAATCTTTTATGGTAATATTCTTTACAAAGCACAAAAATGTCAATATTCACCTCAAAAGCTAACAAAACCTTTAAACAGACTTATTAAGAAGGGATATAGTTACGATACTGTTGTCAGGTCATTAAAGATTGCATATTTTGGTTTAATATTGATTCACTTATAGGGTCTTTGCATCGGAATTAAACATATTTATTCTAAAACCAGTTGTTGGCATGACACGGGTTATGTTCTTCTCATATTTTTTATGACGGTATAATACTAAACCCCTAACAGGAGGGATTGTGCCTGATATTCATATGATGAAGACATAATCTTTCAATCAGTTTAATTGAGGTCTTGAGCTGGCATGTCAGTAACTGCTAGTAGTCTGTTGTTATTTATGTATTATTGTCATTTTGTTTATTTTCTTTTGTTTCCTATTCTGACATCGGACTCGGACTTCTCTTAAACTGAGTTTTACTGTGCGTACTGTTGTACGTTTGTTTTTTCTACATTGGCTAGAGGTATAGGAGGAGGGTTGAGATCTCAAAAAACATGTTTAACCCCGCCGCATTTTTGAGCCTGTCCCAAGTCAGGAGCCTCTGGCCTTTGTTAGTCTTGTATCATTTTTAATTTTAGTTTCTTGTGTATAATTTGGAGTTTAGTATGACGTCCATTATCACTGAACTAGTATACATATTTGTTTAGGGGCCAGCTGAAGGACGCCTCCGGGTGCGGGAGTTTCTCGCTGCATTGAAGACCCATTGGTGGCCTTCGGCTGTTGTCTGCTCTATGGTCGGGTTGTTGTCTCTTTGACACATTCCCCATTTCCATTCTCAATTTTATAGGTTACCTTTATAAATGTATACATGTTTTAATGTTAGTTTTAAAGAATGGCTTGCAAATAAATTAAAATGATGATAATTTTCTATTTCAGTCCAAAGAAAATTATAAGTAAAGCAATTGAACTCTATGGTGAAGATTCTAAACCAGCACATTTTTATCCATGGGATCTTTCTAACGAGTTTGAATTGGTTGAAATAGTCTCTTCATTTACCAGCGAATATAACGATGTTCTGAGTTCATTCCAGAAGACCATGAATATAGGAAAATATGAAGTCAGATCTATTTATAGAGTCCAGAGCAGGAAACTGTGGTCAGAGTTTGAGACGTAAGTTTTGTTAAAATTACGGTCAGGTTGAGGTTATTTCTGTGTGTAAATTTTTGATATTTATTAAGTTACTTTAAAAAAGAAAATGTCTGTTTTGGAGTCTGTTTTATTAATTCACTAGAAATATAGAACTATATTCTTAGTCACAATTTTTAATCATCTGAACAAAAACTTTACGGAATGTGTATGTTATATACAGCTACATGTATGACTCTAAACTAAGCATCCCACCACAAGACCATTGTGGTAGTGCTATAGAAATACGTTATGCTTGTAATTTTGATTGTTTTTCATGATGAAGGCAATCACATCAAGATAAAATGTCCAAAGTATAAAAAAAAAGCCATCCTGATACATTTATTACCTGGAAAATGTTTGCCTACTTTTATCATGTTTATGCTTTTTTTTACAGCAAGAAGAAACACATGCATGCTGATGCAGAGAAAGATAATCCCACATTTTCATCAATAGATGAAAGAACTCTGTTTCATGGAACAGATTCTCTAGACGTTTGCAGAGGCATATGCATAAACAACTTTGATTTTCGAAAAAGTGGTAAAAACGCAACAGTTTTTGGAGAGGGATCATATTTTGCGAGAGATGCAATTTATAGTCATAGTTACACAAAGGCATCATCAGATTTTGGTGACAGATACATGTTCAGGGCCAAAGTTTTAGTTGGAAAATTTACAGCAGGTAGCTCAAAGTATCGCAGACCACCAGAAATTCCAGGGCAGAGTCATAAACTGTATGATTCTTGTGTTGACCACCCAGTAGATCCAAAAATTTTTGTCATTTTTGACAGGAGTCAAAGTTACCCAGAATACCTTATCAACTACAGAGAGAAGGATTATGGTCTGAGAAGAATTTCTTCAGGGACAACACATACTTCAGTATCATCCTATCCATCATCAACAGGAACTTCTCAGCAACCAATTCATCAAAGAATGCCTTCAGTAAGTTCTGCCTACTCATCAGGAGGAACTAGTTTAGGAGTTGCACAGAAACCAGTACAATCAAGTATGCATTCAACAAGTTCTACTGCCTACTCCTCAGGAGGAACCAGTTTTGGAACTGCAACTAGATTTAATACTAATTCTATTTCAGCATCAAACTCGCCAAGTGGAAGCAGTTCAGGGACTTCATCAAGATATAATCCTGTTTCTAATTCAGCATCAAGTATGGGGAATAATTCAAGTTCATCCGGTAATCAACCATCTTCATCACAGAACTACACAAACACAAGTAGAAAACAGGATAAAGATTGTGTTATCTTGTAATGATTTTATATACTTTCTTGAAACACCAATTTTGTGGGAAAATTCTGCTAGATACATGTTTTAATGAGCTCAGTAGAATTCCAAGTAATGATTTGATTGTCAAAGGTGGAGGAATTTAATTTATGTTCATTTGTAAAGGAATTTTAAACTGTCTCCTTAATTTTCAATATTTGTATATACATATGAATGAAAATAATATTAATCAACTGCAAGGTAACAGAAATTATCAAGTTGCATATTCTTACCTTTTTTTGTATTCTTAGCTGTTTTTAATCAGATTTGATTTCAAGCCATAATCGATATCTGAAATAATTGGAGAACTTATTTTATAATTTATTACATTCTGTTTAAAATGTTAGTCATCAATGTATTTTTAAAATCAACTAAAATATTATCAAGAAAATTTTATGTTTGTTTTGATTTACTTTCATATTTAAATTACCAATTTAGATGAGATTGTCATTTAAGGATAGCAAAACAAAATAAATCTGAAAAAAATAAAAAAGATACTTTAAAAATTTCGATTGCTTAATTTTGACACATTACACCATTAACAACTGTCATACAAGATGAAGGTTAAGCTAGCTATAAAACCTGGTTTAACCCATCACCAATTTGGCCTCGGAAAATACCTGTACCAATTAAGTCAGAAATATGACTTTTGTTTTCCATTCTTTTCCCATTCATTGTATTGGTTGATATAGTCTAAGGTTTGATTTTGTCAGGTTTTAAGGACATCCCCTTCCTTATTTATGTTAATATTTTTTTTTATTTCAATGATCACAATTATTACAAATGTAATCATTTATTAGTCTCTAGCTTTCAAAGTTAGATAATCAAGTCAAATTTGAGATACTATATACATAAACTTTTGCAGTCTATAATAGTAAAATCTTAAATAAATGATCTTTTTTTATCCATACAATTGAATATATGGATATAAGTTCATCAGCTAAGCTCTCTCTTAGTGTTTCAAGTTTTAGAATAAATACAAGATAATTGAAGATCTGCAAAGTGGTGATTCCACTTAACTCTTGTTCACTCAGGATTCTAATTCGTCAAAATTATCTCCCCATTACGCCAGTCAATTTTTACAATCGTAAAAATGAAAGCCATTGTAGGGATGACACGCTGTCATTTTAGCTCTTGAAAACCGATAAGTTTATCCACATAGCACCATTACGATCCTTATATGCCAGTTGTATTTTAAAAGACAAATGTATCTATTAGCTATTGAGCATCAATTAATGTACTTTTCTGCATTCAGTCAACTTAAAACTATTGTCTGATTGGTTGTCAGGTGGAATTTTCGAAAGTTCAAAAACATTTAAAAAAATTCTAATTAAATATTTCGTGGAAGGGCAGACTAAAAAAATTCAGAGGTTGAAGACTAATAACCCTAGATAACATGCACAAAAAATGAAGTTTTTTTTAAAGTTATGCATTTTTAAGATCCAGTTGTAAAGTCTGTCGTCAAGTACTTTTAGTAAAATTTTGTTATTCGAACACACCTACTCTGTTGTTATTACTCATTAGAAAAGTATTTCACTTGACCCATATATTTCATTTTAAGTACTGTGAATTTTCAATGTTACTAAATATTAAATCAACCTGTAGCCTAAATATATAAAAATAATAGAATCTGAAGCGAGGTGATGTATCAAATATTTTTGCTTTATCCGTTTTAAGACAGAAAAGTTAAACTCAAACACGCCTGAACATAAAAAGGTGCACTCGACTTTCTCTTTTCGATGCAATTATTGCTCATTTTTGGATTTTTTTCCAAAAAAACTATCGCCGGGGGCAAAGATGCAAATTAATGCTTTAGAAAGATCAATCTATTATCTTTCTGTGGAATTTTTTTCGGTAGAATTTACGCCTATGCACATAAAAGATCCACTAGGATTTGAACCTGCCACAATTGACTGTTTTATAAAAATTTGTCTATAATTTAAAAATTTACAAATATCTTGAAGCTCCATACTATAATTAAAGTAAAAACACGTATATATAATGCATAAAATCCTAAATTATGCACTTTTACTAAACTTTGTAAGCCCATAGAAACCGATGTAAATGATTCAAATTTTGCTTTTTTACCTTCTCTAACAAAGAGTTCCATTTCTTTTGTTTAATTTCATCGAGGTTTCCTGAAAAGCGCTTCAGACATATGAAATTATTTGAAGTGTTGTTTTGATTTTTTAACACAAGTAAATGTTATTTGATTTTCTTGATTGTTTTTTAACTATAGAATAGCTAAGAAATAGCATTGAATTATAAGGCTGTAACTGTTTTAGGCATCCTAATTGGTTAAGACATCACTTACGAGGACCTCCTGATTTTACAATGTACTGTACCATAACTATATTTATTGAATTTCTTAATAGGCCTTTTCCATAGGAAATAAACTTTCCACTTTGAATCACCACCATATTTACCATGATACTGTTTACAGGCATCTTGTGTGACATGATAAGGTCTTTGATATAAATTTAGATTGCATATTCTTGCTCTAATAGTCTTAGTTATTGCATATCACATTTCTTTTAAATTCTTTTGAAATTACTTTTCTGGGCATTTTTTGTTGTTAAACAATTACCTAAAGCAGATTGGTTTTGTGCATTTTATTGAAGTTTACCTTTAAATGATCATAATAATGTTGTCTTATAAACTTGTTGGGTTGCTGTGTCATAATTTCACCACATTTTATAAAAAGATAATTTTTTTTATCATTTTTGATTTATTATTGCACATCATACTATGAATATGAAATTATGAATTATCTACATATAGATTAAGTGATTTTTGTACTGTTACTGGATGCATGACATTATTTCATAGATTTATGGAATCATGTTTTTTTTCTTTAAAAGAAAACATTATGTGTAGATCATTTTTAATTCTTATAAGAGGGAAATTGATAAAGGTAATTTTTTTCCTCTATTTTACTTGTTGTAGAACATTATATATATATTTTCATATTCTGCTAATTGCCACATGGTTTACATTTTGTCATGGAAAATAATTTTTTTCATTAAAGAAAACAAGCATTTGTCAAAGTTTACAGGCTTGCAAATAATTGAAATACTGAAATATTGACAACATGTTTTTTATAAACATAAAAGATGCAACTAGTTGAGTACTGTATAATTATATAGAACATATAGTACTGAGAGCCATCAGCATACTTGTGTGTAGATGTTCTAGAATAAACATTTTATTTTAGTTGAGCTGATTTATTTGTTCATTTTCAGCTGTTGCATTATTTATTGTATAATTTAAGAATTTACAATATTCTATTTACAAAATTTTGATTTTTATGCTAATACAATTTTGTTTATCTGTTATAAGTCATTATAAAACTTTACTATGATTTGAGTTCTAAACTAGTCAAAGATCGTGCCATATAATTCAGGTATTTTTTTTTATTTTCTGGATTACATATGGATCTTACTAATAATTAAAAGCTAGTCACCAAGAGCAAGATAAATGTCATGAAATGCAATGATTCTGATATCTTTAAGCTAAAGCTGGGCATTCAGAAATTCTAAAACAGTTACAGGTCAAGTTGTCATTATAACTTTCGAAATTTAAGCCTGAAGGCACAGTGCAGCTCAATTTTTGTCCATTGCCATGCTAGGAATCTTGTTTGAAATAATTTCTAAAAATAATAAAAAAGATCAAAGGCACATTATGTCTAAAGAGATGAATATTGTTTCAAAATTTAGTTTTCTTAATATAAAAACAAAAATCACAAGCCAAATTTGTGACCATGGTACTTCGTTCAATGGTCAAAGGTTAGAAAACAATGTCACAACAGTGACAACACATTGTTTGATAGCATTGTTTGAATTAAATGATTTCTAAAATTGCGATAATTAAACTAGCATTTTTGTTCATTGTTTAAAAATTGCAATAATTAACGCTGGCAAAAATTCTGAAAATACAAAAGCTAATTTATAAGAAAGTGCTTCATTAGAACTCAGATAGATCTAGTATTACTGAATAAAGTATCAGTATTTTTACAAATAATTCACCAGCAATCTGAACTTTTATTGGTTGCAGGAAATGTTTGCAAGGAGGTGATATTTGCCTTCAAATACTGAAATACTGAAAATTTGAGTTCAGAAATCCTCATAACTTTTGCTTAAAATATATGAAAAAATATCTGGCATTAACAAATCCAATCAAACTTTAATATGATTCACAGTGATTTGCAAATTTGCATAAAACATAATAATTAAATAGCCTCAATTTTGTCAAAAAACATTTGCCACATATATGGACTGACTTATTTTTTTTAAAGTTGTTTATGGTATCCAAAATGCATATTTCAATAACAATTATTTGTTCTTTTTAGGACTTTTTAGGATGTCAATGTTTTCCACAAGGAAAGAGACCCTTAAAATGCATTTAAACATTAATTCAGACTGAAGTAAAACAATATCACACTTTGAAAGCATTTGATATAAAATTGAGAATGGAAATGGGGAATATGTCAAAGAGACAACAACCTGACTAAAGAGCACACAACAGCTGAAGGCCACCAATGGGTCTTCAACGCAGCGAAATGGACGTCACCCTAAACTCAAAAACATGTAAATGAACTAAAATTAAAAAACATACAAGACTAACAAAGGCTAGAGGCTCCTGACTTTGGACAGGCGCAAAAATGCGGCGGGGTTAAACACTGTTTAAGATTGATTAAGGACAACCAGCTGGTCCTACTCTTGTTCAACAGCTGTAAAAAATTGTTTTCCATTCTTAACAGTTACATTATTTTTGCCACACTTATATTTTGTTCATGTTCTTATATTTTATTTTTATGCCCTACCTAGGAGCATTATGTTTTTCGGTCTGTGCGTCCGTTCGTTCGTCCGATCGTTCGTTTGTCTGTCTGTCCGGCTTCAGGTTAAAGTTTTTGGTTGAAGTCTTTGGTCAAGGTAGTTTTTGATGAAGTTGAAGGCTAATCAATTTGAAACTTAGTACACATGTTCCCGATGATATGATCTTTTTTATTTTAATGCCATATTAGAGTTTGAACCCCAATTTCACGGTCCACTGAACATAGAAAATGATAGTGCGAGTGGGTCATCCCTGTACTATGGATTCATTGTTTGTTTATTGTTTGGTGTAGTTTGTTTTACTTTTAAAACTACAAATTTATCTTTCTTTTAGTAATTGTATAATTTGTTCCGTTGAAAAATTCTTTTACTGTGAATATTGTATAACTTGTTCAGCACATTTTGGGAAAAAAGAGAAGAAGATGAAAAAATGCAGTTTTGCCAGCTTTTTTTAAAGTAAAATTTGTTTGTCAGAGTATAAGAAAATTGAGACTAAATATTATCAATATTTTTGATGGAGGAAAGCAGGTTTTTCCCTGAAAATATTGCAAAAGACGACACATGACTTTCACCAGAGTTTCACTGGTTGTTTCAACCAGTGAAACAAATGTTTTCCTGATTTCCTGTGATGCAAAAGGATGTGGGGAATATTGATCGATATTGATTATGCACAAATTGTTATGGTATACTCTATATTTATCATTTCATAAAACAGGAAATGTTGCTACCAAAGAAATTATATCAGTCTATAGCATAAAATTTGGCAAGGGGATTAAGAGCTAGAAATATTGCATGGATGCCTGTCTTTTGTTGAAACTGTGTTAACCTCTAAATTTAGATTTGTTATTTGAGATGTTGGGTTGATTGATATTTCAGTAAGTTTTTGATAGATGATGGTTGTGAAAATGGTTGTGAAAATGTATTTAATCATCTGTTTTAATTGAAGTTTGTTTTACTTATAAATGTGTCAACACTACGATTGTAACCTACTTTGGCATGGTGTGCTTGATTCTAATTTTAATTGACAATGATTGCCAGCATTCCTGTTAAAGGTCGTAGTTCTCTCAGGTTAATCCAGCTTCTCCAACCAAAACAAAAACTGCCGTTATAGAGTCAAATTTACTGAAAGTGGTGTTAAACACCAACAATCAATCAATCACTTTATATGATGTGATGCATGATGTCTAAGCTATCTTCTTAGCCAGAATCAAGAACAGTGAACGAAGTTAGTCATTGCATGAAATAGATAATGTTCGTGAACTTTAGGGAGCTACCATTATGGGGGGGGGGGGGGGGGGCGGCTAAGATGAAATTTGAAAAAAAAGGCAGGACAGGAGTTTTGAGTAAAAAAAAGAGCAGGATGAGCAACTTGGTAAAAAAAAAGGAAGGATGACAATTTGTGTAAAAATATTCAGGATAAACTAGTAAAAAAAAGGCAGGACCGAATAGAGTAAAAAATAAAAAGGCAGGACAGAGATTACAACTAAAAAAAAAGCAGGACAAAATTTTTCATCCTAGGATTTTTATGGGGGGGCTAGGATGAAATTTGAAAAAAATAGGCCGGACAGGAGTTTTGAGTAAAAAAAAAGGCATGATGAGACACTTGCAAAAAAAAAAAACCAGGACGACAATTTAGGTAAAAAAAAGTCAGGATAAACTAAAAAAAAAAGGCAGGACCGAATAGAGTGAAAAATAAAAAGGCAGGACAGAGATTACAGCTAAACAAATTGCAGACAACATTTTTCATCCTAGCCCCCCCATAAAAATCAAATGGTAGCTCCCTTATGAAACAAATACATGAAAAACAAAATCAGCATTTATATAAAAATTCTATTCACAGGGAAATGAACAATAAGTGGCCATTAAGCTGTCAATATTGCTTTTGGATTGTGTGTCAAGAATTATAACACCATTATCCCTTCTTTTCCATAGTGAAATATTCTTGTTTGGTCAAAAACCCTTACTTTCTTACATGCAGAATTTTGAATCTTATAGTATGAGAAGTTCTTTTACATATATGCGGTAGTGAGGATAAAATACTGGTTATATTGCACTTTCAGTTATGTATGAATAGTAACTATTATTTAACAGCTTTTCATTGTATTACATAGGTCAATTCAACCCAGCCATAATTTTAAACACAAAAAGTGGAAGGGGTGATATTGTTACCATGGCATGACATTGTTATTTCTGTTTTTGTATATTTTTGTATTTTGTGGAGAGTTACTTTTATGAAGAAAAAACAAGTTTAACAGTGCATGTACAAAAAGGCCTATATTTGTTTCTTCAAACTGCCAAAAAAAAAATTTGTTTGAAGTCTTGCCATTAAAAAGCCACAGCCTTTACCAAAACAATTTTTTTTACAAGACATCTTATCACAGATGTATTTACTATAGGTGAAACAGATTCTAGAAAGGCTGTGGCTCATTCTGTTTTTGCCAAAAAAAAAACTATATGTACATTGGCCACTTAAGGTCAAAGGGTGGAGGGACGGGAACAACAGTCCTTTTAAAAGAAGGTCAAGATATTTTGTGCATCAGTTAGCAAGTATTTCGTAGTGCTACTATAGTTTGACCTGTATTAAGATCCCTATATTGTTACAAAGTACAAATATATGTTTATATGTCTTTCATTTTGTGTTGAAATGGATGGAGAAAAAAAATACAATTGTTACTTTTATCATATAATTAAAATATAAAGGGTAAAGGAGTTGTCATTTTAATATTAACGATTATTTAAATTGAAATTGTTCATCTTGATATTGCTTCCGTTTTATAGACCAGGTTGCACGACGTACATATGCAATTTGTCGTATAATGAATTGGGCTTGGACCAATGAGTATTAAAGTCTATTGGCAAGGCAGAGTAAAGAAGGTACTTGTTTTTGTAATCATCTTCTACAGTTTCCAACCTACACCTTCAAACTTTCTATAATGTTTGTAAAATATTTAAATTGGAATATGTTCACCTCGCTTTGCTCCATAATTGGAGAGAATCTTGAAGAGTATTTAGAATCAGAAACTGTCTACACATATATGTATATGTATTTGGAAAGAGATCAAAGGGACATTCAAACTTATAAGTCGAGAACAAACTGACAATGCCATGACAAAGAACGAATTTTACGAAACAGTACACAAAACACAACATAGAAAGCTAAAAACTGAGCAACACGAATCCCACCAAAAACCAGTTGTAATCTCAGGTGCTCCGGAGAGTAAGTAGCTCCTGCTCCACATGTGGCATTCGTCGTGTTGCTCATGTAAGTACACAACCAGTGATAAGTCTAATTTGGTAAGTCACATTCGAGGAAAAGAGGACGAGATTGTGGTTACAACAGATTGAACATATCCGTCGTCATCAGTGAAGAATATCTACCAAAACGGTCAACCAACTCGTGATGGCGTCCGTATAATTTTCGAAGGGATGAATTCAAAATCACCACTTGCAAAAGGAAATCATGATAGGAAATGTAAGATCTGGAATATCGTATCAACCGGGAGATATATACTCCACTTTCAGGTGCGGCTGGAATATTGCTACATAGAAATAGAAAGTTCACAATTTTGAAGCTGACATCATCTCCTTTTTTTCTCTCAACCGACCCTTTTTGTCAATTTTCTAGATATAAGTCAAGATATGAAGCAGACTTAATTGTATCGGTTGTATCATTTATTTCCAGTTCGATGGGATAGATGCGTTCCACATAGGCATCAAACATTGAATTAATTAGTGAGAGGACATCATCATTATATCGGAACGTGAAGTTAAAGGATAATGCTAGCTTCTTTTCATTCTTCCTAAGAAGCTCCAGTATGAAGTCAGCCTCATATCAGTAAAAGAACATGTCGGTAAGAAGAGGAGCACAATTGGTTCCCATTGGAATGCCGATTGTTTGTTGAAAAACACGTCCTCCAAATGTTTTAAATCTAAAGGACGTCTCTATACGTAAAATATTATACTATTTATAACCGTCCCTTCCTAACATGTATTGTTTGTTTTCATCATGTTATTTCAAGTGTTAAACAATATAAAAAGTATAACAAAAATACCGAACTCCGAAGCAGATTCAAAAAGGGAAAGTCCATAACAACTGATAAAATCAAACGCTATCAATCAACGGAACAAGTGAAAAACAACTGCCATATTCAGGTATTGGTATAGGCATTTTCCGAAGAAAATGGTGGGTTAAACCTGGTTTCATAGCTAGCTAAACCTTCCATTTGTATTACAGTTGCTTATAGTTCCGTTATATTGATAAAATTTGCATGGCGAGCATCCCAAACAGACATTATTAACACCGCCACATTCTACATGTGCCTGTCCCAAATCGGAAGCATATTTCAGTGGTAGTCGTTTGTTGCTGTATATCATATTTGTTTTTCGTTCATTATTGTGTACATAAATCAGGCCGTTAGTTTTCTCGTTTGAATTGTTTTACATTTGTCATTTCGGGGCCTTTTATAGCTGACTATGCAGTATGAGTTTTACTCATTATTATTGTTGAAGGCCATACGGTGAACTATAGTTGTTTGTTTCTGAGTCATTTGGTCCCTTGTGGAGAGTTGTCTCATTGGCAATCATTCCACATCTTCTTATTTTTATATAATAGGTTAATGCGACAATAACTGAGTAAAACAAAACAAACTGCATTGTACTATATAAGCATTATAATTGTATATCATATGGCATTGCAATTTATCTGCCATTTCCTCTTTATAATTAATTTCTCTTGTAAGACATAATGATAGAGAGTATACAATAAAGAAATGAATTGAATTGTATTAAGACATCAACATTTTGGCATGTGAATTTAAATGTCATGATTATAAATTAAGAAATAAAGAGGAATCCTGCAAATTGTCCTTGTTCTGTGTTTGTTCCCGTGGTACACCTTGTTGAATTTTTCACTGTTACTGTTGCACCGTTTGCTGTAAAGGACGTCTTGCAATCGACTCCATAATATGTTTTTACTTTGATGTCCTTCAACAGCAGAGTGTACGACGTGTTTGCTTTTATCAGTACTGGTCCAAAAGTATATTTCTTGCTTCCTGTAGCCTCTGTTGGTAGGTTTAAAATCGATGAATAAATACATATGTTCTTCTCGTTTAAAATCTCAAACTCAAACGACCGATAATTGGATGATATCTCTCCTGTTGGTCCAAAAACAACGACTCCATTTGTCCATATGTTTTTATCCGACTCAATATCAAGAGCATCTACACCACGTGCAGTCCAATTGGAACGACGAGTTGCATGTCGAGTAAAAGTATGTGTCGCCCTTTTTGCCAGTGGCACCCTTGTTTTTTCTACAAATACATCACTTTTCTCTCCATAATGCGATCGGAAAACATTCACAATTTCTGGAAGAGTTAATATGCCTGTATGAGAAACAAACTGGGAAAAATATGTTTTGTCTACTAAGGGAAACCGAATAAGATATAACAGATTACCTACAACGCTTCTTAGATTTTCGGGATTTCTTTCTACGTTTGCTGCTTCAATGCTTTTGTCAGTCCAAGTCAAGAAAAACTTACAGATATCCGTCTCTGTACACGATAAATAGTCGGACTGTAATATCATCTCTACACATTCTTTAGAGAGGTTGATTGCATGTACAGATGCTAAACACGCTTTCGAGTTACTTTCAATAAACTGCAAACTTTCACGTTGAAGAACTTCAAGATGAAATTGTGAAGCAGTTGAAAGGGCAACAACTGCATCAGAGGAACGTGCAGTCGTTTTTAAAAGATCTGAACACTTCTTTTTTACCCTGGATAACATGTACTTGTCAGCTGCATACAATATATCTCTTACATTTTCATTTGTTATCTCAATTTCGTCACTGTAAATGTATCTGTACAATGAAAAAGAAAATTATACTAAGTCAATTGATATTGTAAATAATAAAAAAAACACTATAATTGTGTTGTGTGTCCGAAAAAGGGAGGATTTTGAAACATTTGACAAGCAAAATAAAAACGCACATATCAGTATGTAGAATATTATTTGACTATTATTTGTAACTTTTTTTTTTAAAACAAATCACTTGATAAATTTTTTTTAAATATACAGCATAATAGCTGTTTTTTTTTGCTAAAATAACGAAAATTTAATAAAATAAATTATTTTTAAAGAGTTGTTACACATAGAGCAAATTGAATATGTCAAAAATAACTCGTATGCAAATTTAAGAGTAAGTAACCTCATATTCTCCCTCATAACTTCGTCAGAATCAAATTTAAGCATTTCTGTGGCATAAAATGAAAAAAAGAGGATTTTGAAAGTGACAAGCAAAATAAAAACAAACATATTTAGTCTAATAGTCTAGAAGTAAGTCCTTTCATTTCCATTTCCAACATTTTTATTTTCAAAATGTTAGAGGGGGATCCTTACTTTGAAATTATATAATTACATATTCTCATCCGTTATCCGCCAAACTTTTACCAGGGGCGTGTTTTATTGGTCTCTTCTGTACATCTGAATGTCTTCTGGTGAACTTGAGAGTCCAAACAAATGAACTAATTGGACCTCTTCTGGAGATATTCTGCAGAAGGACCAACCAAACACAAATTCAATTTGCCGTCGAATACAGCAGAGTTTACGATGATTTATTAGAAAACTTAGTTACGTCAATTTATTATTAGGTAGACATGACTGTAATAGTGTTCTCTGTTTTAGCATTGCTGTAATTATACAAAACAAACAAAAATTGGTTGGGAACATCGCTGTGTTTGTGACATTTTTTCTTTATGCTTTCCTAACTTAATTTAGCTGAACAAATCTAGCTTAAAGCCCCGACCGTTTGATTTTCAGGAATAATCTTAAATTGCACATTGAGAACTTGTCAATGTTTGTCTGGTACATGATCGAAAAGGAAATATTGTCTATCAAACATTTTTAAAGTAACCAAACTGGATTATTTTTGTATATAAAAGATATCGCAGAGTTATCAAAACCTTGCAAAATACCAAGATTGTGCCGGACCACCACTTTTCGAGAACCGTAATTGTAAGGTATACAAGGTCATTGAGTTTCTCAGACTGCGCATGTTTATAACTAAATCCGTTGGTTTTGTACTGATTGATAATTTAGTCTGGGAGAAATGATTTAGTTTTTGTAAGTGGTAATTGGCTTTTAACAAGCTTTCAGGGTCTTCAAATACTCTTATTTCGGTGCTTTGTGTCTATTGTCTTAATGGCCGACTATACGCTATGGGTTTGTGTCATTGTTGGAGGCCATACGGTTGCCTATAATTGCTTACATCCATTTCATTTGAACTCTGGTGGATAGTTGCCTATAACTGCTTACATCCATTTCATTTGAGCTCCGGTGGATCATAGTTGCCTCATTGGTATAATCATACGTACAATATCTCCTTATTTTTATATTATATACCCGACTTTTAAACTCATGTTTTCCTGAAATATTTGTCACTGGATGTTTAAAAATAAGCAACCAACAATCAAAAAGATTAAAATGAATAATAAATCCGCAAAAAAAAAATCCTCCTGCCCCCTTCCCCCTATCCAGAATATTAAATAGTCGTCCCCTTGCTGTTATTGTCCGTGTAGTTCTTTATATATTTATCCAGCTTAATTGGAATATCGTCCCTACATGGATGTTCTACCTGGGACTATTATATCAATATATTATGTCCCATGCAGGTCCTACTAAGGCTGTAATACCATAAAAACGTTTATCACACTGCTCACATTCTATTATATCTGCATTCATTAATTTTTTAATGTCATTTAGACTAAACGACGCCATGTTTGTTATGTGCCTCTGCCGTCTTATCCACCTATTTAAAAGGAAGAGGTAGGAGAGAGAGAGTAAAGATTCTCAATGCAAAAACACAGGACTTCTTCTGGCTCACTACCGAAGAACAAAAACAAACGCCCCATGGCCAGTGCGGTTTACATAACCATGACAACAATCTAAAATTAGAATACTGACCGAACTGTGTAAAAGAAGTATAAACATATTAATAGAAAAGTTAAAAGCGTCATAAAAGGTTAATAACTCCAAAAAAAGAATCGACTAACGATTTTGGTTATGTTAACTATTTTGCTATTTAAAGTTACTCTTCATCTATTACAATTATTGCAAAAAAAGACAAATTCATTTTGGGCAATCAGTTGCTCTTTGAGAAATAATCCAAAAGTTAAAGGCGTTTTTTGTGTTAAATATTTAAAAAAATAGCTTTTATGAACATTTTTGATAAAAAAAATCACTGTAGAATCAAAGTTTGTATCGTATTCTCTCAACATGTTGGCAACTTAAAACGGATTTTTAGATATTTCAGACTAAATGCTATAGATTTTTTATTTTTTTAGCAACAATTGAGATTCATACACCCGCTTAGCAAGTTTCCTGCAGGGTTAATAATGCTGTCTTGTATGTACATAATGCTATATATAAGCGTCTGGTACACGTTTTTGTCTGAAGATTTATAGTATTTGTTACATCTTGTCTTTTTCAGCCGTTTTTGTTCATCAGCTTCTTAGAAGTTTTCAATGACTTACTTCAATACCAAGTCGAATGTATTCTCATCAATATCAGGAACATTTATATTGTTCGTCTCTGGCATTGACCCCTGGAACATTGTGTGAAAAACAGGACTGCGGCTACACAACATGTATCTATGTGCTTTGATAGGTTTACAATCTTCACCAACAAGAAACGTCACATCACATATAATTTCATTCTTCAGCATATACATCATACATTCTGGTAATGTTTTATTTTCCATCCATTCTGAAAAATCTTTGTTTTGAACAGCCATCTATCAAAAGGCATTGTGGGTGTAATATTATAATGCATAAAATAATTAAATTGATATAGATGATATAATATAGTTATAATATATTAAACAGTATACTTTTGTAAATATAAATTGGAAATAAGAGTCGCAGTGTCGGATCCAAAGAGCGTAGAGGGTGAACGACCCCATCTGATCGTCCCCAAAAAAAATTGTTATATCATGTTTTTCACAATTTAAATAATTTTTTAGCATGAAATTGTCTTAAATTTTTCGGTATATACACCTTTTTTTGGAACTACGCCACCCGTTCAAACATGATGGATCCGCCCCTGATATCTATATGTATCATAATTTTCGGCTTAAAACTTCGTTCAACGTTCAATGTTTTATTCATGCGAGTAATGGCCTTCTTCTGTTTCTTTGTTAGACATAAAGAATGACAGTGATAGGAAATAATGGTTTGATGTCTTTGTTTTAGTAGGTTTTCTCGAAGGTTTCCTAATATTATGCCCCTTCACACATAATACAAACACTGATAATATTACTAGTCGTTTCCTTACTTGATACACATGTCGTAAAACTCAGGATTGAGCATATATTTTCAATGGTTCAAGATGATAACCAGGAGTGAAGTGTGGCATTTTAATATTTCTTAACATGAATAATTTTCCTTTATCATGACCTGGAGATTTGGAACCAGACGGCCAACACCCAACGCTTCCTATCACTTTACAAAAAAAAAATACTATTTTGGTAGGAAAGACATTATTTTTCAATTGTTCAGATAAAACTCCAAAGTTTCAGGTTGTTCTTCCAGGGAAGTATTTTTATTTGAAGTTGATTTACTAACTTCTTTAATAAAGGATAGGAACATTGTGCTAAATGTCAATGAGACCACAACAGGCAAATCTAAATAAAGTTCCCTATAGTCACAAACAACTTCCCCACTTGGAACTACATTTCTATGCATGTTTTTTTGTTGTAAAGAATAAAATGTATTGAATTTATTTCCCTTCTTCAACTGAGGTGGGGACTTGACAAAATAAGAGACGTTTCCTAAGGAACTTGGTAGGCAAATGCTCGCATTAGATATGTGCTGAGACAGTGTGGTAAAATACCCTCTTTAAACCATAACCCATGGTGGTTCTCCTCGGAGGCGGTCTTATAAGTTTAGTGATGGACAGTCTTTGGACTGAATGCTTTCTTACTACCTGATTAAAAGATATTACTGACTTTTTCATAGTAAAAGTCTTTTGATTAGTTGGAGCAATTCGAAACCTAGAAAGTGTCCTTCAATCCCGCAGAGTGTCGGGTTTGCACTCTTTATTTTAGTTATTAATGTTGCATCGTGATGAATCGTGCATATCGAGAGTACACAGGATCAGTATTCTATATACAGACGAAACTCCTGAAATTTTGTAATGGGGTAAAATATGGAATGATCACTTGTGCGTTTTTATCAGTTGCTCGTTGTTATGAATGTTTAGAGTCATTATAGTTGAAACGTATATGAAAACCTAGTGACACATCGCGCATGTTAACTTTTTTATTTTGTATAATTAAACATCTGAGTCCTCCTGGCTAAAATGTATATTATTTTGTATTGTATATATGTTTTGTAAATAGATGCATATTCATGTACATATTTTGTATACTCTCTGTACCTCCAATGGTCATGTGAATAAATAAATTCTATTGTATATATATCTGAAATCTAATAGAAAACTATGAATTGATATTTCTATATATGTATGTATATGTGTATTATACAGAAAGATGTTGACATGAGGGAATAAATAATAGAGAACACTTATCAAAATTTTAAGAAAAAAAATAGATGCTAAATTTTGAATATTTTATTAAGGACTATTAATGATTGTATGGGTTTGACGTGTTACATTTTATAATTTCTAGATTTTTAAAACAAATTATGTTATTTTGATTGAAAAGTCTATGTAAAAATATATTGAACTTCATTTTTTTGGATAAATTTCTTGTATATTATACCATTGTATACATTGGATTTGTACTTGAAATAAATAATCTGATCTCTATATTTCTTATTTGATATATCCGGAGAGAAACATACGTAATTGTGGTATTATGTCAATGAGTCAAACATAAATTCATTCATTAACATTAATTAATAAAATAGCATCAACACAGATCAGTTGCAAAATTATCACAATTAGATAATACATCAAATCACAAATAAATTGCCGATTTCAACAACAAAAATCCTCAGAGAGGCAACAGTACCACAGTACTTTGCTTTCAAGTCGAATTATCTACCTTATGAATAATTAGTCCGCCATATTGTTTTCAACAAGGAATTTGCATACAAGACATACAAATCGACTTCCTGAAGATAACTTGTACTTGTATTGATTTTTTCACGACTAAAACGTCTTAAACCTTATAATTGTATGCTGTTACACTAATTTAAGCTGTATAACACCATGTAAAATCTTGTTATCGGGACAAATCAGTTTGTTTTCGGGATATTATTTTGTTCTCGTTATTCTCGGGAAATCGTGGTACCCTTTCCTCGGTTATATACATATTGATACTTAGTAAGATAATCAGAAGGTAACAATTTAATTGAAAAACGGATACTGTTAACCAAACCAATTAGTTACGATTAATATTGATTAATACGGGAATAAATTAATTTAGAGGGGTTTGTGCTGGGCTAGACGATGCCTAGCTATATCTTACGCAGAATGGCGAAAATACTGTTGGAATCGGATTACTTGAAAACTGATGTTTTCTATAGGAATTCAAAATCATGTATAGACATACAAACACTATGATTATAAAACAGAAAGACATCTACACGTCAACATATAAACGCTCTCCCACAATTAAGAAATGAATGCTTCTTTTTGTAATTTTATTGGGGTGTAAAAGTGTTGACCGAAGCACATTTTGTATTAGTCCGAGATTACTCTGACGTCCAACGGCTGTTTTGCCAGACAAGCTGGGGCCGTGGGACGTCAGAGCTCGTCCCATATCAAAAAGTGGATATTTGCCCGTCCAAAATAGATGCGCTGCTTCGTCGCTTCTGGTGCCAACGGACGGCCTTGGAATTATATAAATCGGGTATCAATTTGTTCATTTTTCATTTATCTCTTCATTTTCACCTACCTGCCACCCTTTATTTTCTCATATTTAGACAGTTTTCACAGTGACCCACCGATTTTGGCATTTTGACTTTCATTTTGAAAGATTGTCATGTGATCACCAGAAAAAAGTAAGGCACAATGGACTATGGGAAATGATGTATGCATATGACCCTAGGTCAATATGAATATATAATCTAACACCTCGCTCATTTACGATGCAAGCAATGTAAATATCCGAGAGCTTCCGAATGTTATCGTGGTTGGCACTAAATGCTTAATACCGATCTCCTGTAAAGGAGGTGGAAAATCGTGGTTGGCTACTAAATGTTAAATATCGATCTCCTATAAAGGAGGTGAAAAAAGTATAAATATTTGCATATTTGAGTCTTGAGTCTCGAGGTCGCAAAATCTCTCGTAACTTGACGTCCATTTGAAAATAAAAGTAAAAATGTCTGAATCGATGGGTCACTGTGAAAACTGTCTTAATATGAGAAAATAAAGGGTGGCAGGTAGGTGAAATTCCAAGGCCGTCCGTTGGCACCAGAAGCGACGAAGCAGCGCATCTATTTTGGACGGGCAAATATCCACTTTTTGATATGGGACGAGCTCTGACGTCCCACGGCCCCAGCTTGTCTGGCAAAACAGCCGTTGGACGTCAGAGTAATCTCGGACTAATTTTGTATGAAGCGCGGAAAGTTTTTTTTTATTTACCTGGAGCAGGAACATATATATTGACGTTAGATATACTGTTCCCAGCCTGGAGTCGGATTGTAATTAAATATTTGACACATTATAGGTTTCTGACACAGATTAAATGTAGTCAAAGAACTTAAAATTGGTTATATGATTTGAATTTATTTTCAATTGAAGATTTCTTGCTTTTGTGCAATACACTGTGCTGAACTGCGCAATACCTAGTAAATCTGTTTTCAGACTATATACAAAAAATAGCAATAGTGACCCCCAATTTTTCTTTGGAAAATTTAAATTGACAATTTCTTAAATCTTGAAGAAAAAACTGGACACCCCCAATCCCCCCCAAAAAAACATTTTATTTCTTAAATCTTGAGGATAAAAAATTGTCCCCCCAAATTTTTTTTTACCCCCCCCCCCCGCCCAAATTTTTTTTAACCTCCCCCCCCCCCCTTTTCCAAAAGATATAACATTTGAAGAAGAACATTTTTTTTTCTAAAATGTGGTACAATTTAAGAGACATCAATACACTTAAACACAAGTTATTGTCTGAAAACTAGAAAAATGCTTGTTTGAGACCCTTTTTGGCCCCTAATTCCTGAACGGTTTGAACAACTACTCAAATTGATTTTGGCCTTGTCCAACTGACTCCTTTTCCTATAGCCTTAAAACGTTGATTAGTTAATTTATCGGGACTATCATGACCAGTGACCAGTACATGTACATTAACTTTATTAGGTCAACGCTCAAGCTAAGTTTTTTCTAGATCTCAACACTTAATTCGTTTTGAATGACAAAAGGAAGATAACAGATTGTTTTAATATAAGTTTTAAGGATCATTTTTGAAAAGATGTGAGAAATCTTTTGAAAAATATTTTAGTGTTCTTTAACGTTTGAATTTTACTACGTTTCACGCTCTATACAATTTACGTGACCTACTATGAATGCAACAGATACAGGCGGAAGTGGACATACAACAACCAACCCATGCAAACACTTATGGAGTGCATCTGTTATTATGGTGGAGGAAGACGAAGTACTCGGAATGAGGAAGCTCATACAGATCATCCATACATACATACAATCATTCACCGGGTACACATACAATTGATATTTTCTGATAATGTTCAAAAATGACAACACCTCAATTCAATTATGAAACCTGCAAAGTACTTGTATTACTACGATTGATGATTTTGTTTTTATCTTTATCAAAAAATCGAATTGTTCAGTAAAAATACTTGTCAGGGTGGTCTACGATCGACCATGAACGACCATGAAGTGGATGGGGCAATACTTATTTTCATTTTTCTTTAACCTTTGAATTTAAGTTTAAGGGTGCATGGTAACTATACAGTTATTTTAAGGTTCGATATCGATCATCAAGAGGAATTGAAAAATATGGCCGTGTTTACACCACAAAATCTACAATGAGTACGGACAAACTGATGCATCTAGGAAAGTTTTAAGGCATGGCAGGACCTAGATATATAAAAGTTATATGTAGTTTCTGTTTCAGAAAATAAAAAACTTACCTGGATTTTGATGTGCATTTTTTAACACACATTGGGGGAAATAACGTACAATAAGGATTTGATAGAATACTCAATAAAGATCAAAATGGCATTTGTTATAAACAAAAACCGAACATTTTCATAAAAAATCATATAGAACATTATCGTGATTTAAAAGTTTAAATTGACCTTCTAGTTAACCATTTTTACCTTTTTCTACTTTCGAAATCAAATCCACGTTACCTAAGAGTGTCATGTGATCGACAACTAAAGATTAATATCACGTGATCAACACTAATAAACTGGAGGCCCATGGTAGTTCTCGTCAATTCTGTCTATGGTGCATTTTTGCTGTTACACAACTTCTCTGTTTAGGGTAAGGGAAAGGGGTATGCCAGGGTTTAACTATTATTCGTTTCACTGTTATTGAGTCAATTTTAACCGCTTCTTCTGAATACTTCTGATTTACTTTACGTGTATAATGATGGAAAATTGTATGAAGGATAATGAAAGTAAAATAAAGTAAAATAGAAATAAATAGATAGCTAAATTGCCATATTACATTTGAAATTTACGAATTGCATTGCTATTTTAGTGTTTGAGACTGAAAAGGTGACGTAAGATTAAGCATAGACATATAATACAATTGCATTATATGTCTCTGGATTAAGTAAATGAATAATTTCGGCTTTTGGTAATAACATAGTTTAACTTATACGTACATGTAACGATGGAAAATTGTAGGACTTAAAATAAAACTAAAATAAAGCAAAATTAAAAAATAAATAAATAAATTATAAAAATATTAAAAATCAATCAACGAAAAAATAATGTCTCTGTAAATAATAGATAGATAGATGAATCAATCAATCAATAAATAAATAAAAAGATAAATAAATAAAAAGATAAATAAATAAATAAATAAATAAATAAATAAATAAATAAATAAATAAATAAATAAATAAATAAATAAAAATATTGCATTTGATATATACGAATTGCAGTGCATAAGTTTTTGAGACAGAAAAAGGGACGTAAGATTAAATAATAAATAATTTTGTCTTTTGGAAATGATATAGTTAAACTTCAGTATATATATATATAATGATGGAACATTTTGTGTTGATTAATGAAAGTATATTAAAGTTAAATGAAATAAATAAATATACATTCATTCATTCATTCAGTCAGTCAGTCAGTCGCCCGTTCGTTCGTTCGTTCGTTCGTTCGCTCGTTCGTTCGTTAGTCCGTTCATTTAAATGGCAGTGCTAAAGTTTTTGAGACAGAAAGGATGACGTTAGATTAAATGATAAATTATTTTGTCTTTTGGTAATAATATACCGGGTTTGTACTAACAAGAGTAACACGACAAGTAATTCATGTCGAGCAGGATCTGCCTATCCTTCCGGAGCACCTGAGATCAATCTCGGTATTTGGTGGGGTTCGTGTTGCCCAGTCTTTAATTTTCTAATTTGTGTTTTGTATACTTTTATTTGTTTTTTTACTGTTTTTATTTTCTTGTCATGGCATTGTCAGTTTGTTTTCGACTTACGAGTTTGAATATTCCTTTGATATCTTTCGGCTGTCTTTTATGTAGGATTAAAATGTAGTAATGCTTTAAAAGTATTACATTCTTCTTCAATTGTTTACAAACTAAAAGAAGTTGATAGAGGGGATAACATGAATAGAAGAACACAAACAAGCTTAATTAAGGAGGGTTGCTAGACTCTAGTTGAAGGAGTTAACTCTTTAAGTAAGTACCCAAATGTGTTTCAACTAGTCAGTTTCGTTTATGCTATTCTAGGTAGGTTTGCGTCAACTATTTTTATCAATATATTTATCAATTATGGACTTTTGACGAGGTCAACACATTAAATAATTTGCAAGATTTTGATATTTGACCGTCAATATAAATATATATATATATAAATGTAAACATAGCGACCATATACATAAAAAAGAAAGAAACAAGACATGAAATACTCTTTGAATCACTTGATTGTAATGACCAATGAGAACAGAAGAATGCCAGATCAAATGTAATATTTAGATATGGTTGACGCAAGCCTAGACCCTGTTTTCATAAAAGAGTCATAGGAAGAAGAAACACATGCATGCTGACACAGAGCAAGACAGTCCAACATTTTCATTAGATGTTTGCAGAGACGTATGCATAGACAATTTGATTTTCGTAAAAGTGGTAAAAACGCAACAGTTTTTGGAGAGGGATCATATTTTGCAAGGGTTGCAAGTTATAGTCATAATTACACAAAAGCATTATCAGATTTTGGTGACAGGTACATGGTCAGGGCGAAAGTTTTAGTTGGGAAATTTACAGTGGGTAGCTCAACGTATCGCAGACCACCAGAAATTCCAGGGCAGACTGTATGATTCTTGTGTTGACCTACCGGTAGATCCAACAATTTTTGTCATTTTTTACAGGAGTCAAAGTTACCCAGAATACCTTATCAACTACAGAGAAAATGATTATGGTCAGAGAAGTATTTCATTTACGACAACACATAGTTCAGCACCGTCCTATCCATTATCAGCAGGAACTTCTCAGCAACCAATACACAAAAGAATGCCTCCAAAAAGTTCTGCGTACTCCTAGGAGGAACCAGTTTAGGAGTTGCACGGAAACCAGTACAATAAAATATGCATTCAACAAGTTCTACTGCCTATTCCTCAGGAGGAACCAGTTTGAGAACTGCATCTAGATTGAATACTAATTCTATTTCAGCATCAAACTCGCCAAGTGGAACCAGTTCTAGTGCTTCATCAAGATATAATCCTGTTTCTTATTCAGCATCAGGTATGGGGAGCAGTTCAAGTTCATCCAGTTCAAATAATCGTTCTACTAGTTTTCAGCCTTTTCATCATTTTAATGTGAGTTCTGGCAGTAGTCAACAACCATCTTCATCACAAAACTACACCAGAACAAGTAAAAATCAGGATAAAGATTGTGTTATCTTGTAATAACCATTGCTTGCTACTGTGGATTCATTAGTTGTTGTGATTAACAATTGTTGTGGATTGGGGAAAAATGGTATTGTCGTGAATATTTGATATCATGGTTTTGAAAATAGTTGTCAATATTCTGTATCACGCGAGCATAATCCTTAATAGAAAATCACATTGAAATGACATGGTCTCCTCAGGGACTTAAACCTAGGATCTCTATGTTACAAGCCAGCTCTTTGATCGACTGAGCAAAGGAAGTACTTTCCTAGCTCATCCATTTACAGCTGGCTAAGTGTCTTCTAAGTAAGAGAAGCAATCTCATCACACTTCACCAACTTAAGAGTCATCATACTATCACAACACATACCTTGGGTAGATATCATCTCTAATCAACGTTGGTTTTTAGTTGGGTGCCAAATGTTACGGGAGAGTGTGATTCGATTTAGAAGATCACATCAAAATCACATTGTCTCCTCTGAGACTAGAATCTGGGATCTAAGTGTTATAAGTACTTCTCTAGCTCAGTTGGTTAGAGCGCTGACTTGAAACACAGAGATCACAGGTTTTAGTTCCATAGGAGACAATGTGATTTTCTAATTAGAGTCACGCTCTTGAGTTACAATTCAATAGTCAATGATAGTTGAACATTTAAATATGTGATTATTTTTTATACCAACAAAATTAAAGAAAATTTGTACCCCATGAATAGTAATGAATCAACAGCACACTGATTACGAGACAATTCTGCTAGATACATAAATTTATCAATTTAATAAATTATATATTTTTTAGTAGATTTGAATTATCCCATTGTTTTAAATTTTTGTACACATATGGATATAAACAAAATGATTTGACTGCAAGGTAAATGAGATTTTAAGGTTGTTTATTTTTACCATTTCATTATTTTTATGTACTCAAAAACTGTATATTTCAAAAACACATTAAATCTATTTGACTTTCTTTTGATCATGTTGATTGTTGTTTCACTATTTCATTGTCACATACAGAAACTATGTTAGATTATGGGAAGGTAACTGTTAGACATTCTGATTAGTTAAGACATCACTTAAGAGGACCTTCTGAAAATGAATTATCTACATATAGATATTTGATTATTGTTCTGTCACTGGATGCATGACATTACTTTTGTAGATTTTATGGAACAATTTAAGAAAATATTATGTGTAGATCATTTTTAATTTTTTACAAGATGGAAATTGATAAAAGAATTTTTTTTAGTATACATTGGGTAGAAATTCTTTATATGTATACAGTCTGCTAATTGCCACATTGTTTACATTTTCTCATGGAATATCATTTTTTTTTTCACGAAAAACAACAAGCATTTGTCAGAGTTTACACCTGGCTTGCAAATAATTGAAATACTGAAATGTTGGCAATATGTTTTTATAAACATGACAAATGCAGCTAGTTCAGGATTGTATATTTAGAATAAACATTTTCAGTACTGATAGCCATCCTTGTTTGTAGAAATCCAAGAATAAGCATTAGTTAAGCTGGTTTATTTGTTCTTTTTCAGCTGTTGCATTAAAAATTCTATAATTTAACAATCTGCTATATCATTTTGATTTTTATGTTAATAGGATATTGTTTATCAATTATAAGTCATAAAAGCTTTACATCAAAGATTGTGCCATATTTCATGTATTTTTTTTATTTTCTGGATTACAGATGGATCTTAATAATAATTTATAGCTAGTCATTATGAGCAAGATATATGTGATGAAATGCAATGATAAATATTTTTAAGCTAAAGCTCGGCATTCAGAATTTCTTCAACATTTAAAGGTTAAGTTGTCATTATGACTTTTGAGATTTAAGCCTGTAGGCACAGTGCAGCCCAACTCTGTATCAAACCTTAGTGAGTATTTGTCCATTTCCATGTCATGAAGCCCATTTGTAATAATTTCAATATCAAAGGTCAAAGTCACATTATGCCATAAAAGATAAATGTTCTAGGCAGGCTAGAGTCTTTGTCTTATTTTCAATTTTAAAACAAACATCACAAGCCGAATGTGTGACCATGGTATTTTATTCAAAGGTTAGAAGTTAGAAGAAAATCACAACACAACGTAGGATGTTTTGTATTCTAGAACTTATGGACTGCAGTATTTTTGAAAGTAAAATTTATTGACGTTACAACATTACAGAGGAATACCAGTTACTGTGGACTGTCTCCAGATCATAAGTATATCAATCAATATTCATTAAACCTTGATCTTTTAGTCTCACATGCGTCGAAAGTCGCAGAATGCAAGACATGGTGATTACAATCCAGCTGCAGCGACGGCATAAACTATTTGTATAAAGCTTTATATTTCAGAAGGTATAAGACATTGATGCTTCATACTTCGTATTCAAATGCCTTAAATTATGATGTTGTCTGTCATTTGGCTATTGCCATTTTCATGAATCAGGGTCCGTTTGCCCTGATTCACATTCGCCCAGGGTCCGTTCGCCCTAATACCTGTTCGCCTTCGGGTCTATTCACCCTGATTTTTAATTATTTTACTTTGTTGTCTTATATAAAGTTAATTATTTGAATAGAGTATGTTAAGTTTGTTGAAAATTTCGCCGAATATTTATGTTGTATTGCTGCTACCAGATAACTATTTTCCTTTGATTTCAATTCAAGAATACAAGGTATATGATATAAAACAACTGAAGACCAAGTTGTCTGCATGCATTTGTTTTATTGATATATTTTAACAGTTTCTTGTGTTTTTCTCATTTATATCACCCTGATATGTTTAAATTTTATTTTATTCATTTAGGAATGGTTCTCACTCCTCAATAATTCTAGTCATTCAATTAAGACAGTATAATAATAAATGAATTTATATACACCACAAAGTTTCCATTATATATTTTACAATTCGTATATCATTGTTTTTACTGATTCCAAGCTGACTAGTTTAATAAAAAACATGTTGTTTTCCGATTATGATTCCACCAAAGATAATTGATACAAAAATCAGTGAGATCAAAGACATCATAATTATGAACAATTAATGCTCCAAAACAAGCCATTAATTTTTAAATATTTCCATGTTTTTCATGAATTTCGAGAAATATATAGGAGGGTCTTCATGTGAGGTTCTTCATTTCTCTGTTCTTTAATTTTTATGACATATTTTCTCTATTCCTTATACTTTTTGACCATTATTCTCTATTCTTTATATTTTAGCACCTAGTCCTTCTCTATTCTTTATTGTTTGGGCCTTTTTTCTCTATTCTTTATATTTTTTGCCCATTATTCTCTATAATGTAAACCCCAATATATATTTTGTTCAATATTTACTATATAGATATATGAATAAAATAGAAAAAAAAGGATATGGGGTATCCATCCATGACAAAAATCAAATCATATTAAAGTAATGCGATATATTTTAGGGCGTATAATTGGCAAGGCTGGACAAGCAATAGATGAGATCATAGATAAATCAATGGTAGACAGAATTATCAGGCAAACTGAAAAAGGCACTCCAGTCAGGTCATTATTTGCCATTAAAGATGGTTGGCTTCACCTTAACGAAGCTGGGCAATACGAATTGCGCAAGTGTTTTCAGCATGTTATTAATCATATGTAAATAATTTAGTATTGTGTATTTTGTCTTTATGTATGTGGTAATTATTATTTAGTTTTTATAGGCTAGTCTAAAGGAAGTGTTTCATTCCTTAGGTTTTTTGAATTTTCAAGGGAGTGTTTCATCCTTTGGATTCTTTAATGTATGTCTCTTAAAGGTACTCTACTTTTAGAAGAGACTTCCGTGAGCATCTCCTTAGTAGATCTATCAGCTGAAGAAGTGGTTTATTCTTCCTGCTTTGAGTTGAACTTTCAAGAGAGTGTTCCATATCTTGGGTTTAAGCGCTCCTTTAACTTATTTGGTTTTGTTTTGCGGGCTTGTTTGGCGGATATTTAATTTTTGTGGCCCGCCATTAAATGTATTTTCCTAGCTATAACTGAATAAGTATTAGTATTTGTATATGTATTGGTATTTGTTCTTTATATTATTGTAATGACATGTATGTAAAGATTTATGTTTTCGGCCAAATAAATTTATATTATTATTACAGTCTTTAATGAAGCCAAAAGTAATTAACTTATTTAAATTTTTCCAAAACACTTCATGAGTATCACCATATTAAAGTAATGCGATATATTTTAGGACGTATAATTGGCAAGGCTGGACAAGCAATAGATGAGATCATAAATAAATCAATGGTAGACAGAATTATCAGGCAAACTGAACCAGATGTAAGTTTATCAGGCAATTTAATTCTAATTTAATTTATTTGTATTGAGGATTTTGATTGGACTAAATTATATATTATGAGGGGTTAATTCTGTATTTAATAGTAGCTGTCATTTTGAATTTGTAAATTTATCAGTGGTTGAGTTTTCAATGATGAACAAAATATTTACATTTCTCACCTGACACAATGTAACAATAACCTCTTTGTCAAATTTTATTAAATTCTCTACTGTTCACATAGCCTTAAAACCTCTGCTGGTATTGTAGCTATGATGTCAGACTGTTATATGGTGTCTAAGACAAGAATCAAACAATAACTAATTTCAAATATTTTATTTATTTTGCTTTAGAATGGAGATAACTGTATTGCACTTTAAACTTTGCCAACGTAAAACTTGGTATCCATGATAAGTATTAAAATTAAATATTACACGATTTCTTGATTTGTTTTAGGGAGTTGTCTTCAATATAATTGGTACACCAGAATCCATAAAAAATGCAAAATGTTGCTGAATTTTAAATTGGATGCTCTGAAGGTAAATAAATTCAAATATATCATGTAAGAACTATCTCGTTGTGCTTTATAAATATACAAAAATGTGATACATGAATAATGAAAAAGAAAGGATATGGTGTATTAATTCATGACACAGAATCACTAGGCACACATAATACCAATAACATAAAAGGAACAGTGCTCTTATTGCTGTTCTTCATCTCAAAGTCACAGTGAGGCCTATGCTATAGCCAGTGAAATTTTTATACACCTATGTCAGGAAAACATCAAAGTTATAAACTTATTTTCTATGTAAACATAATATGTTTTGTTTGAATCTGGAATATTTTTGTACTATACAACTCGCCACTTCGCTCTAGAGAA
Source organism: Mytilus californianus (assembly GCF_021869535.1). Classification (NCBI taxonomy): domain Eukaryota; kingdom Metazoa; phylum Mollusca; class Bivalvia; order Mytilida; family Mytilidae; genus Mytilus; species Mytilus californianus. The sequence goes on from NW_026262593.1 coordinate 51,610,781, forward strand.
GCTCCAGGGAGAAGTTTATGTCACCTTCGATTTTCAGTAAAATTCCCCAATGTCGCCTCATGATTTTTGAGACATTCTCGATCCAAATGTAAACAACCCAATAGTTGATGAAATAAAAAACATGTTTTCCCCGAATTCAGAACTGATTTGTTCGCGATATTATACTCCTTGACAGGATGTTCTATAAGCCAGAAACAAGAAAAAACTCGATTTTGCGATGTTTGTTTATTGTCCGCCATCTTTGTTTATATTGAAAAATGTAGATGGCGCCCTTTTATCTTTTCAAAAATCTTATCATTTACCTAATCCATATGAATATGTAATTTTAATTTTGATTATCATATTTACTGATACTTGATTAAAATTTGATGCTGCATTAAAAATTTCTCATTTCTTTTCAAATGATGCATAATTTGAACTGGAAACAGGTTGTATTTTTATGTACGTAGAAAGTTTAGTAGTCAGCCTGGAACCAGAAAATCTATTTATAAACTACAAAACCTAGTCGGTTTTTCGTTCAGGATTTGGTGTGACAGACTGCTTCATGTGCTTTGTTTCAGCTAAAGTTCCTTTATACAATATTTTGATGAATACTATATAGTTAATTTCAACAGGACGTTAAAATATTATGTACAAATTTTTGACGGGTCTCGCACCGTATTTGTTTAAAATTTTCAAGTACTTATTCAATTTCCGGAAAAGAAAAATACAACTTTTCCGATGTTTCTTTTTATGATTTTGTCTTATTTAAACTCTCGTAAAGTGTTCTAGAATGATGAATATGCATTTCCAACAGCAACTTGATGCTGGGAAACGGTCGTATCCATGAAAATACTGCAAACAATTGCACACAATTTGAAATTAATAGAGTTTTACTTTACATTTTCAACAAGTGACAAACAGTTTTTCTTTCTGAATTCCTATTAAAAATTATATAAAAAAAAAATATATTATTTTTAATTTTTAGCTTAGCAATGAAAGACAGTGAAACTGTATTCAAGATATTTTAACTTACTTATCAATTGATTATTATTTTGTTTTTGAAAGGGTTTTTGATTTAATTTTATTAGATACAACTGTGAGCAATTCAAAACATACTTTTGTTGGAAAAAATCTTTGAGATGCAGCATAATCTGACCAATGTCAAATCTTCAATTCATTCAGACCTAGCTGCACAACCGTAGCTCTTATGGTCCTTAGGATATTTTTTTTAACAATTTGCATACATAGGTACAAATGTAATTCAGACCACAAGCATGGTAAGGCAAGGACATACCACCTTAGCAGTTGTCATGCAAAAATGCTTTGAAAAATAACAAAAGGTTTAGATTCTTAGAAAATTTTATTCTAAAAAAGTATTAACACGATCCTTCAAATTTCCTTGAAGTCTCCCTGTTGGGGCTTCACTTCTCCTAGAAGTCTCCCTGTTAAGTCTTCACTTCTCCCTGTTTAGCTGCCAGGGAGAAGTCACTTCTCCCTATAATTCTGAAGTGTGGTGACCCCTGTACCCTAATATATCATTATTGGCTGTATTTGTCTATATCCAAATGATTTTTCTTTCATTAAGGAATCTGTTAACAGCAGATCTATGATTGCTTCTGTTAAGAGTAGCAACAAATCATGTTAGACTATTGGCAGGGTGGAGCTTTATATATATATATATATATGATATAGACCTTTGTTTTTGCTGAATGCTTTATGTTGATTGCTTGAAGTTTGGTTCCTGCCTATCTGATGTATACATCAAATGATTTTCAGCAGGATTATATTTTAACTTTCTTTTTTTCAATGTATTTCAATGTTTTTTATTGGTTTTAATGGAATTCCAGAGATATATATACAGTTCTCTTTATTTTTTAGAACACCTTCAATAGCAAAAGAGGTGTTGAAGATACTGAAAGGAGTGAAGTATTGTCAGATGATGAAAATTCTTCTGATTTTATCGGCATTGAACAAATAGAATAAATCAGTAGTCAACTGGACTCACCAAACAGAGGGAGAGGGAATAGAGCAGGAAGAGGAGGCAGGGGAGGGAGAGGGAGTAGATTGAGAGGAGGCCAAAGGGGAAGAAATAATCGGCAACAAGCAGAAAACAGACAAAATCAAAATAATATGAGATCGAATGTCATTCAGCAAGATGTCAGAACTACTACTGGAAGAAATGATAGATATCTACGTGATTCTTTATCCAAAGAATTGCCTTCAGATTCTGGAGAGTCTTCAGATGAAAAACATCCTTCTGCTTCAATCAACAGTGATCAACAAAATCCTATTCACTGGCAACCAAATAGAGGCAGATTGAATGGTAATAGTTCAGGAAGAGGAGGCAGGAGAGGGAGAGGAAATAGATTAAGAGGAGGTCATAGGGGAGGAAATATTAACCAACAAGCGGAAAACGCACAAAATCAAATTAATAGGATATCGAATGTCATTCAGTATGATGTCAGAACTAACGTAAGAAATGATGGATATCTCAGTGATTTTGAAACAAGAGAGTTGATTGCAGATTCTGAGAATTCATCAGATGACACACATTCATATGCTTCCATCAATAGTGAACAACACAATCCAGTTCACCAGCAATCAAATAGAGGTAGATGGAATGGTAATAGACCAAGAAGTAGAGGAAGAGGTGGAAGAGGAATTAGATATAGAGGAAGGTGGAATAGTGGAGATAATCAGCCAAATGAGGGTCAAAGTCAACATCTGGCTAGGGTAAATCAAGAGAAAGAGGGTGGATGTGGAAAATATGATGATTTTATTGCTAGAAATTCTCAATCTAAACAAATAGAGGTAGATAATAATGTTAGTGGTATTGCTTTTGAACAAAGTAGTGGTGGAGTGAGACAAAAAGACACTAGGAATAAACCAAGCTCCAAAGATACTGAGATGAGGTCAGAGAAAGCATCTATTCCAAAATATAGAAAAGACAGGACCAATAAAAGGTATTATGGTCAAAGTCAAGGTTATGAGGATAGTGATGAATACATTCAACTAAATGATGATAGTCTTTCTCAATCTTCTGGAGATTCTCTTACTACACACTCAGGGAAAACATATGTTGAAAGAATAAGAGGAGATTTAAATTCTTTAGTCAGAGGAAGTGATGAAAGAGACAGGAAAGGAAGTAGGATTAGAGGAGGATGGGGACAAGGACATCATCATCAACAAAGATGTCAAATGACAGGATTATTCAGATGAGAATATAAATACAGATGTAGAAATGATGGAAGTTGATGATTACTCCCCTTTATCCATTGGTTTAGATGACAAGTTTTCAACAGGTGAAGATGTTACAAAATCTTTAGCAAAATTTAATGCCTTACTAGACGATACACCAAAGGCTAAAATTCAGGTGGAAAGTAAAGAAATGAAAGAGAAGCGACTCAAAGAAGAAGCACTAGATGAAATAAATGAAATGGAGGTCCTCAGATTCCTAGTTCAGACATTTGGGGGTGGTTGTTGTTTTTGGTTCTTTTGGTTGTACAGCTTATTCATTATTTCCATATTGTGGTGGAATGAAGGAATGGTTTAATACTAGATCAAGAAAATTTCATATATACAGAGATGGCCCAAAAATTGTTTACATTGGTCCTTTTTACAAGGACCTGAATATTTGCAAGCACTTTTTCAGTCCTTCAAAACCAACAATTTGTGACAATCAGAACTGTAACTTCTTTCATGTATGTAGGAATTTTGTGAGAGGGAATTGTAGACAACAACATTGCAGCTTTCCTCATGACTTTGTCTCAGCTCAGAACATTAGAATCAAAGAAAAATATGGACTTGAAAATTTTACAGACTCTGATATAATTGTCTTACTGAACTGGAAATTTCCAAGATTATGCCCTCATTATATATATGAACATGGTGGATGTAAGGAAACTGAAAATAAAGATTAAGCCTGTCCATATCTTCATTACTGTAAAAATTATTTCTTTGGTAAATGTGACAGAGGTGATGATTGTAGGTATAACCACTCATTTTCAGATTCTCATAGTAGATGGGTGTTAACATCTTGTCATCTAGCCAATCAGAAAGAAGATGCTTTGAAAAGAATGATTTATGTGCCTCCTAATTTGGAGAACCCCAAAGAACAGGCAAATACAGAAGATTTTTCAGTGGATGATCTTTCAAGGGAAAAAACCATTAAATCTACAACTTATCAACATCAGACAGATGGGAGAAGAAGGTTTAAACGTCTTTCACCATCAGAGTCCAAGTTTATTGGAAATCAACCAACAATACAGGAAAAAATGGGAATAAGATTTTCATTGTCTAGTGAATCTACAGTCACTGAGGATACCCCAGAATCAGAAGATTGTATATTGACAGAGACTGCTGGGAAGAAACACATTTGCTTAGCATTGACGAAGAAAGATTGTCCAAGTTCTGTATGTTCAGATTTACATTTACAGAATGGTGTTCCATACTTGTGGCAGGTGAAGATGGATACTGAATGGGTGTCATTTCTACCAAAGGACAACTTTAAAATTGAAAATGCCTATTGCTCACTTGATCAAAATGTACAGATTAAGGTAAGTGTCTGATATACTTGCTAGACTTTGTATTTAGATATTACAATGTATAGACATGGGCTATTTATTGTACTTGTATCAGTTAAGTGTATCTCTTAATCATTAACCGGATTTTCGAAGGAAAAATCGGTTATTGATTTGGGGATGTACGGTCGTCGGGGGGGGCGGTTTCCAAACAGTGTCTGTTCATTAACATGAAAACGTTTGACGAATTTTTTTCAAATTTAGATATGTTGTTTCCTGTGACTAAATGAAGGTCAAGTTCAATTTTCACGATTTTAGCTTTTCTCGTTGTTGAGTTGTAGACCTTTCAGTAGCCAAAAGTGATATTTATTATATGATTGAGTTAAATCCCTTTGAACAGAAATTGTGTAATTAATAAGTTTATGTATAGATAGTCTATCAATGATTGTATCTGTTCAATTGATTTTAGTCAGGAGCTGTCAAAAATTATTTTTTTTAAGTCATGTGTGTTTTGAAGGTAGATGTCACAGTTATTATGTGGTATTTTATTTTTGTTGTGTGTGTTAATGTTTAATCTTTACTAGATCCTGTTTGGGGGTCCAGATTTGCAAATATCATTTTCATTAGATAATAATCTATTTTTGTTAAAGGATACATTTCATTAAATTACATTGTGTAGATAAAGTTGTTGACATTGATAGATATTTAGTTGCAGATCTATATTAGTTTGTGACAAATGAAAGAAAAAATATTGGGAACTATTAAATATATATATAAAGTTTGATTACACTAAGTGTTTTTAAATAATTTCCACCTGTTATCAGATAAGAAAGCATGTGGTAAATATCAATCACACAATTATAATTGGAGTGACAGATTTATTTTGAAAATTTCTGTTTCCTAAGTGTTGATGATGATAATCTCTGAAGGACAGTACAAGTATAGTTTGAAATTTACTGTTCATTATTAGACATTTTGAAGATAATTAAGTCTCCCAAACGAAGTTTGGGAAGACTTATTGGTTTTGCTCAGTTCTTATTATTTTATTATGTCACCCGATCGACAATGTCGGGTGACATATTGCTTTTCCTCTGTTTCTTTTTCCCTATTATTATTATTTTTCTTCCACCTAATCTTGTCTGGCAGTTTTCTCGGAGGCAATGGAACTAATCTTCATGATTGTTGAGCATAATGAGGACCACCATCAGTGGAGTTGCAGTGAAACTTTGGAACTTTAAAATGACCGCCGTTTCCATAGAAACAGCAAAAATGTGAAAAATATTTTTTTTGTTTTTGATAACTAATTTAAGAATGCCTGAACTAAATATCATCAAATTTTTATACAACATAGGTATCCACTATATACATGTTTTGGATGATTTTGAGAATCATCGGAACTACTGTATTGCCATGGAAACTAGGGAAAGGTTTCCAATTATAACCCTATGGGAAAAACCTTAAAGTAGCAGTTTCTCTTTTAAAATGGTAGGTCAAATCCATTGAAACTTTGATGGTATGTTCCCTCCCATGTACCAATGTGGCATCTGTCATTACAATTTTGGGAATGGTCTTTGTTACCATGGAAACCAGCAAAAATGTCAAAAATTTCAAAATGCACCAAACTTAATATAACTTTATATTAATGCTAACTGGCATGTATAGATAAGACTTTTGACTTTGGAATTTCCAAAATGGTCGCCGTTGCCATGGAAACAGCAAAAATGTGAAAATTTCAAAATGCTCCAAATGTTCTGAAAATTTACAGAAAGATGTATTGCCATGCATATATGTGCATTCACTGTTTAACATTTTTGAAATGGCTGCCACTTAGTGGCAATGGGGTGAAGGGTGACATCTCCTATTGCTTGCAATGGCAAATCTAGTTCTTCTTCCTCTTCCGCCGCTTTTAAATTTGAACTTGTCTGCACCCGTTCTCTTGTCAGATTAACTTAGGGTTTCACAATATGTTAGACTAACATGTCTAGTGGTGCAATCAGGGTTTTGTTTGTGCAATAGGGTTTATAAAGGGGTTCTTTGAGGGACAAAAAGAAAGGAGGGTTTTACTATAGAACCCTATGGGATTTAATTTTTTTTAATTTTCAAATGATTATAAATTGAAAACCGTCTGTGTTAGACACAATCTTTTAAATTGAAAATGTTCTAAATGATAAAGCACATTAATTGAAATACAGGGTTAGTCCCCAGGGGTCACCCCACCCCCTGCCATTTAAGAAAGTTCTAATACCTTGTAAGTGGTCAAGATCCCCACCCCTTAACCATATATTTTCTGGTTTATCATGCTAAGATGGTTTGAATGATATACAGGATTAGTCCCCAGGGGTCATCCCGACCCCCTGTCATTTGAGAAAGTTCTAATATCTTGTAAATGGTCGAGATCCCCACCCCTAAACCATATAGATTCTGGTTTGTCATGATAAAGCATATCAAATGAAATACAGTGTTAGTCCCCAGGGGTCACCCCCACCCCCTGCCATTTAAGAAAGTTCTAATATCTTGTAAGTGGTCAAGATCCCCACCTCTTAACCATATATATTCTGGTTTGTCATGTGAAGATGGTTTGAATGATACACAGGTTTAGTCCCCAGGGGTCATCCCGACCCCCTGCCATTTGAGAAAGTTCTAATATCTTGTAAATGGTCGAGATCCCCATCCCTAAACCACATATATTCCTATTCGTCATGTCTCGAACATTTGAATGACGTATAGGGTCAGTCCCCAGGGGTTCCCCCCACCCCCAATGTTCTAGTATCTTGTAAATTGTCGAGATCCTCACCCCTAAACCATATATATTCTGGTTTGTCATGCGAAGATGGTTTGAATGATATACAGGGTTAGTCCCCAGGCATCACTTATGATTATAACTTTACTGGACCAAACCAATTTTCACTGGGAATTACGAGTTATGGGAGTTTAGTTTGGGAGACTTCGTAACAGCATCCTGTTACAATCATTTCTTGTTACAGATAAGTTTTATAGATTTTTAAAAGACATTGTATTAATGATAAATGACTTTTTGGAAAAAAAATTTCTTTTCTTTGGTAAATTGTTTGAAGAAAATTGTGGTAGGTTTGTTTGTTATTCTGCATAAACTAATTTCCTGAATGCTAAAGATATATTTTTTTTATGAAGCAAACTCCTTTAAAAACTAAGCTTATATTGCCTATTAATAAACTTATATTTAGATTTCTGATTTTGGGCCCAATTTTCAAGTTGGTCCAAATCGGGGTCCAAAATTAAACTGTGTTTGATTTCAACATAAATTGAATATATATAGGGTTCTTTGAAATGCTGAATCATAACCTGTATTTATTTGCATTATTAATTAGATAATACCATATTGAGGTCCAAAGGGTCATAGGTTAAATTTTTGTTTGATGTCATCAAAAATTTAATTCTTAGGGTTCTTGGATATGCTGATTCTAACAATGTACTTAGATTTTGGATATTGGACCATAAAAGGTAAATGTCTGATTTCAAATTTTTCAGTTCTTTGACCACATTCATTTTGTGTCACAAACCTATGCTGTGTCAAATATTCAATCACACTCCAAATTCAGAGCTGTTTTTAGCTTAAATGTTGTGTCCATACTTTCTCAACTGTTCAGGGTTCTGACAGCCTCTTGTTTTACAATTAGAGTCATGAGTAGTGTTATGGATTCATTTTGCGTTTAATTTTTCTAGACACTTTTGTTCATTTTTGGAATTGAGGGCCTCAGGGACCACTTACTACTGAGAGGTAATATGTTGCTTGTAAAGGTCACTATTTCAATCACATACCCCTCCCCGCTACCAATAAAAATATATGTTAAACCAGTTGCCAAATTCTTTATCTGCATTTCCAAAGTCAGATGCAGGTATTTTTTCGTAATTGTCTTTTGGTGATGACTGCCATATTTGTTTTTTTATTTATTGCTGTTGAGGCCTCATACTTACTTATGATTACTATACTGTTTTTCTCATTGTTGAAGGATTTTCAGTGACCTTCAGTTGTTAACATTTACATCTTTTGGTTTCTTGTTGATATTTGTCTCATTGGTAATCATACCATATCTTTTTATTTTTATACAGTAATGAAAGAACGGCAAGTTCAAATGGAAAAATACTATAAGCTGACTGTTTTTTCTAATTTCTCTCAAATATTAGGTGAATTTATTATAGGTTACTAATTGTTAAGTCAGATCAGCATGATCAGGGTGAGGTTCAAAATATTAATTCTCCATTATATTGTCATTTGGTAATATTTGGTTATTACCTTTTAAAATGTTGTCTTTATATGATTGTTTCACAAAGATTTGAGGTCGGTTATTATTTGACTCCTAAACTTTTTGATAGAATATAATTTTTGTAAATAAATATGAAGAATTTTTCATGGGAAGTTACTTGTATCTCACTTCCAATACTCATATATAGACCAGAGTAAGGTAGAACATTGCTGGGTCATACTGAATTTAGTTTGAGGTAAACAGATTAGAAAACATTCTATTCAAATATATAGTAAGAATATTATTGTATTCAATGTATGCTGTTGTGTTTTTTATTAAATAATTTTTTTCTGTTCACAGGATATTGTCTATTCTGGAAACATATGTACAGTTCATATAAGCTTTGAGACTGTAGATGAACATATGTATGGGATTGTTTTTGATGCTACTGGTAGTAGTTCTAATAGGGTTGATGTAAGACGTCTCAGTACTCAATCATTTGGCGAGAGATATTTGACTGTAGATTGTTATCAGACACAATGGAGATGGTACTGGAAAAATGACCATGGTGTTTGGTTATGTTATGATACAGTAAGTAATAACACACTGCCCCAAAGAAGATTTGATGTCCAAAAAATTCTCTTTTTTATTTTCCCTGTTTAATTAGACTATCAGGTTTTTCCTTTGGAAACAGTTTTGTTTATATCACCGGGAAAAGGGTAGACATTGTAAATACATCAATTGCTCTTTCTTTCCTTGACTGTTGCTTGAGTTCTTTAACAGTGAGCTGAATCACTCATACTTTTCAGTCCTTAGAATTGAATTCAGTCAACTTAAGTCTGTATTCAACAATCTACCAGTAAACTGTAACCCCGATTGTGAAATTATTGCTTTTCTCATTCTGTCAATTCAGATGTGAAGCTGACTTATAGTGAGTTATTTGGACAAACTCTTCTCAGTCTCTGTGTAGTATTTATTGATTTGGACATAAACAATATAAATATCAGAGCAAGGCTTCCAAAACGGTCATATTTGCCGAACAAATAAATTTATCGGACATTGTCCGACTAGGCCAAACATGAAACGGACATCCTACGTAGGTTTGCCATGTCAACATTCATGCGATTCCTAAAAATCAACCATTTTGACTTTACCTTGTGCCTTAAACAGACACACTGTTCCGGTCATTAAAGTGGCAGTACTCTATAAACAAGCTCTACTATAATCCCCTCTCATTACAATCAATGTTAATTAAGTGTCTAACCAGTGAGATTTACCTGTGATCATCTGTGTCAGGTTAACTATCGATCGATCTTTTTGGAAGTTATTTTTTTATTTGAAATAAAAACATGCCTGTTCTAAATCGAACTACTTTTTAGCAAAACAAATTGAGACTATCAGAAAAGCGTATTTAAAACGATAAGATCATAATTTACACGCAACAGGTAAACTATTTTGTACCGGATATTGATCGGTCTATTTATTTAAAAGTTTATTTAAATTTCAGCGGTTTGTATCTGATCAATTTAGTCAAAAAGATTTAGATTATCAGAAATATGTATATGAACATGATTTGATGAAAAAATTAAAAAGGTAGTAATAAAGGCTGTAAGTGAAAATTTGTCAAAACCACGTTGTTTGAACTTGCACACGTGTGCCCATGTGCACAGGTGTGAGGTTTAGTTATGCATCCGAATTTTTCAAAAATACTAAAATGATCATTGATACCTTTATCTAACGTTCATTTCGACTATTTTCCTGAAGAAATAACATGGAAAGAGCTACTTAAACTCAATCGTGCATTGTAAACGTACACAGATTTTAAGTATCCAACTCGAGTCCATGGTTTACCATTGCCAAGTCAACATCCAGTATTAGAAAAATGCTTTTTTTTAAATCGAAAGCGAAGTTTTTGACAGCGTAATTTTCCACAAATAAAGAGTCTAAGGCAGATATTAGTACACTGATATTGCACACCTCGAATGATGCACTGTCAATTAAACAGTTTACGTCAGATCATCGAGTTTATATCAAAAGTCAAGTTTAAAATCGTTTTTGTGTCAATCATTGATTATATGAAGCCCAACTGATTAAAATGCTTACCTTTTGTTCCTAAGTCTTAAGGGACTGAAATCGGGATTAGACAAAAAATGTCCGGCTGGCTCAAATACTTTTTGGAAGCCCTGGATCAGAGGTCAGATGTCAGAAATCAAGGTCATGCAAATGAGACAAAAACCATCAGAAATACAATTTTGAAAGAAATCTATATTTTATTGATATTGAAATTTGAAGTATCTGGATGATTAGTTAATTGTTATTCTTTCAGTTGCTTATATCTTAACTTATTCAAGTACTCTTTATTGTAGGATTTACAGACTTATACATTGGAGGTGAAATTTCTAAAACAACAGAGGACATACTTATTTTCAAGAGAAAACTATAAACAAAAGTATCGTTTATCCTTCAGCTCAATGGAACAGGTCAACTTGGAATATGGAACAACTAGAGTGCTCATTAGACGTCAATTATTTGTTTCCAAGGAAGATCTTCAGAAGAAAAGATAGTAAGTGTCAAGATCATCTGATCAAACTGTAGCAAAAAGGAATTGCATAAAATTAGCAAATGTAATCAAAAACTTCAGGGTCAAAGGGAATTTTTCTAGAGACAAACCCATTGCCATCAATTTTCAACAAATTTCCATAAAAAATCCAAGATTAATCATACCTTAGACATTTGTGTAAAAAAATATGGGTTTTTGAAAAATATTTTACTGAAGAACACAGAAAAGGGTTGCCTATTTAGCTTTTCAGAGAATAAATGTGAAACATCCACTTTCAATGTCTAGGTTACAAACTTATTTTCAAATTCCAAAGGCCAAAATATCTGTTAAACAGGCAATAATTTTTAACAACACACAATATAAAGATAAAAGACATTTTTAAGATTTTTTTAAAATCCAGGTATAAGGAAGGTGTTGATATTCCACCTCAAGGGTTTGAAATTTAAACCTCCAGGGTTGAGGTTATAAACTTTATCATTGCAGACCTTATATCAAAACATATAAGTCATTTTGGGTGTTCATCTTTCAAACCCTTTAAAGGTTTAAAGGTTATCAGCTGCAATTTGTAAGTTCACAATTGCAATCATCACAAGTCGATTTTAAAATGACTTCTATTTGGTAAAACTTCTTATTTTTTGTAAATGAATGAAATAAAATATGGGGTATATGCCAACGAGATGGTAACCAAGCACCACAAATAAACAAAAACAAAATACATGCAAAAGTAGTGAATGAATATAACTGACTTTCAAAGATATGCCATGGATACCAAAATACCTCAATGACAAAAATTATTCAGATAAAATGTTAACACTACTGACAACCACTAATGATGTTCCTGACTTGGTACAGGCACATGAAAATTAATAGTTCAGAAAAAAAATGTTTGAAATAAACTCTTTGAAATATTTACTTGAGGGAGCAAAGTCAGTTTAAAAGATTGCCGGTGTCATATGGTATTTTGAACCCCCTGAAAAGACATTTTTCCCATATGGTATTTTGAACCCCACCATGGAAAATTGAACCCCCCTGTTTTAGGTAAAAAGTTTGTAGATTATCTAATGTACAATATGTTGGCTCTAATTTTTTATATGACCGCAAAAAATTTTTGTGGTCATATATTGGTATGACGTTGGCGTCGTTGTCGTCGTCGTCGTCCGAAGACACATTGGTTTTCTCACTCTAACTTTAGTTTAAATGAATGGATCTCTATGAAATTTTACCATAAGGTTCAATACCACAAAAGGAAGGTTGGGATTGATTTTGGGGGTTATGGTACCAACAGTTAAGGAATAAGGGGCCAAAAAGGTGCAAAAAAATAAGCATTTTTGTAACTTCCAGACATAACTTGTGTGTTAGTGTATGGATCTCTCTGACATTGTACCACAAGGTTTCATATCACACAGGGAATGCTGGGATTGATTTTGGGGGTAATTGCCTCAAAATTTTAGGAATTAGGGGCAAAAAAAGGGGCAAAAAAAACAAGTATTTTTCTAGTTTCATGACAATATCTTGTGTATAAGTGTATGGATCTTTCTGAAATTGTACTACAAGGTTCCAAATCACAAAGGGAAGGCTGGGATTCAGTTTAGGGGTAATTGCCCAAAACGTTTAGGAATAAGGGGCTAAAAATAAGCATTTTTCTAGTTTTCAGACAATAACTTGTGTTCAAGTGTATGGATCTCTCTGAAATTGTACTACAAGGTACCATACCACAAAGGGAAGGCTGGGATTGATTTTGGGGGTAATTGCTTCAAATTTTAGGAATTAGGGACCAAAAAAGGGGCAAAAACAAGCCAAAAACAAGTATTTTTCTAGTTTCAGGACAATAACTTGTGTGTAAGTGTATGGATATTTATGAAATTGTACTACAAGGTTCTATATCACAAAGGAAAAGCTGGGTTTGAGTTTGGGGGTAATTGCCCCTTACGTTTAGGAATTTGGGGCCAAAAAGGGGCAAAAAAACAAGCATTTTTCTAGTTTCCAGACAATAACTTGTGTTCAAGTGTATGGATCTCTCAGAAATTGTACTGCAAGGTACCATACCACAAAGGGAAGGCTGGGATTGAGTTTGGGGGTGATGAATCATAAGGGGGTTCAAAAAATTTTGGGGGGGGATTTTTTTTCCTTTTTTTTTCTTTAAAATTTTCCATTTTAAATTGGTTATTTCTGATTTGTATATAAAAGCAAATAATAATGATATGGTTTGAATAGGTAAATCAAAATTTTTTAAGTTCTTAGACCACATTCATTCTGTGTCAGAAACCTGTGCTGTGTCAAATATTTAATCACAATTTCAAATTCAGTGCTGTATCAAGCTTGGATGTTGTGTCCATACTTGCCCCAACTGTTCAGGGTTCGACCTCTGCTGTCGTATCAAGCTGCGCCCAGCGGAGCATTTTATTTTAAATTGGAGGTGCACAGTTAGGGTTTCAATATACCATGGCAGCTTGGTCAAAATCCCATGGCCAAGTAAAATTTCCAAACATCTTTATAACCATGTTTGATGCATTTCAACTACTTATTGGAGTATTATAGCTATGTAAAGTGGTTAAAATAGCTTTAATTTTTGAAATTGGAGGTGTACAGTAGGAGGTTCAATATACCATGGAAGGGTGGTCAAAATATCATGGCTAAGTAAAATTTTCCATACATCTTTATCAGCATGCTTAATACATACCAACTACTTATTGGAGTATTATTACTATGTAAAGGTTGCACTTTGTAAATACAGCTGTTTCTCAAACCACGCCTCTTTTGGGGAGATATATAATATTCATAGATAATTAATTATGTTTACGTACTGGTTCCCAGATATGATCTCTATGTTTCATCTCATAGCTCATAGAGACATAACTTGGGAATGTTACCAGTAAATATACATATGCATATCGGTCAAATTGAAATCTGTGGAAACCATAAAGTCAAGGTAGGGGTAGTAAAGAATTTTAGTGTAAGTTTAAACTCTTAGAAGTTCGGGGCATATACACGTTGAAAATATGCCACACAGCCCTATATTTTGACCTTTGAAAAAAATAGTAGTGCATATGAACTTTCCATTCTAGGATATAATTTTTTCAAAACGTCATAGTAAAAGTGGTACAGTTTAAGCCGTAAAAGGAGTTCCTATGGGAAATTGCATTATCGATTTTTACAGAAATGCAACCTAAAGGAGTTAATATAGCTCTAATTTTTGAAATTGGAGGTGTATAGGAGGGGATTCAATATACCATATGACAGGGGGATCAAAATACCATGGCTAAGTAAAATTTTCCAAACATCTTTTTCAGCATGATTAATACATACCAACTACTTATTGGAGTATTATTACTATGTAAAGGAGTTAGAATAGCTATAATTCTTGAAAAATTAAAATTATGATCATTTTCTTTTTCAGTCCAAAGAAAATTGTAAGTAAAGCAATTGAAGACTGTGGTGAAGATTCTAAACCAGCACATTTTTATCCATGGGATCTTGCTAACGAGTTTGAATTGGTTGAAATAGTCTCTTCATTTACTAGTGAATATAACGATGTCCTGAGTTCATTTCAGAAGACCATGAATGTGGGAAAATATGAAGTGAGATCTATTTATAGAGTCCAGAGCATGAAACTGTGGTCCGGATTTGAGACGTAAGCCTTGTTAAAATTATGGTCAAGTTGAAGTTATTTCCTGCAGTCAAGTGACAACTATCGAGTATTTTTTTTATTTTAATATTTCTTTGTTGTCCCCTGTGTAAAGCGTTGCGGTGGACATGGAAATACCGGTCATCCATCGGTCCGTCTGTGCGTCTGTCAATCTGGTCTTGTTAGCGCTGTCACGTGTACTATTCTTGCCAGATTTTTATGAAACTTATATCATAGATTTATATCAGCAATGTCTTGGACGAGTTCGAAAATCAGTGCCAATCAATTATTTTTAAAAGAGTTATGCCCCTTAGAAACATTTATTATCTTGAAAATTGCATCGTTAGCGCTTTCATGTGTTCAATTCTTGACAGATTTTTATGAAACTTATATCATAGGTTTATATCAGCAATGTCTTGGACGAGTTCGAAAATTAGTCCTTATCATTTATTTGTAAAAGAGTTATGCCCCTTGGAAACATTAATTATATGGAAAATTGCATCGTTAGTGCTCTCATATGTACAATTCTTGCTAGAATTTTATGAAACTTAAATCATTGGTTTATATTAGCAATGTCTTGGATGTATTTGAAAATTCGTGCCAATCTATAATTTTTATTAGAGTTATGCCCCATGGAAATATTAATTATATGGAAAATTGCCTTATAAGAGCTGGAATGTGTACATTTCTTGCCAGATTTTTATGAAATTTATATATAGGTTTATATCATCAATGTTCTTGAAGAGTTCAAAAATCAGTACTGATCAATTAATTTTAAAAGCGTTATCCCCGTGAAAATATTGATGTATATGGAAAATTGCAATGTTATCGCTCTTGCCAGAATGTTATGAAACTTATATCATAGGTTTTTATTAGCAATGTCTTTGACACTTTCGAAAAAAAGTTCTGATCAGATATTTTAAACGAGGTTATGCCCCTTGGAAATATAAATTGTATTAATAAAAAGTTTTATAAAGAACCAACAAAGGTGCTTTTTTTAAGTTATTGCCCTTGTACCTTGGATAGATAAAATATGTGCGAGGACATTGGAACTCTGTTCTTTTATTTAGATTTTAAATGTATATAAAGTTACTTTAAAAAATGTTCAGCAGTATGACCAAAATGAAAAGTAAAATGTCTATTTTAGGGTCTTTTTGACAAAGTCAATTCATTAAAAATACAGAATTATATAAAAGCAATTTTTGATCATTTGAATAAAGGCTTTACGGAATGTGTATATTATATATATAGTTACAATTATGACTCTAAAGTAAGCATTCCACCACAAGACCATTGTGGTAGTGCTATAGAAATATGTTATGCTTATAATTTTGATTGTTTTTCATGATGAAGGCAATCACATAAAGAAAAAATGTTCAAGGTATGAAAAAAACATCTACCTTCCTGATATATTTATTACCAAGAAATTTTTTGTCAACTTTTATGCTTTTCAATTTTTATATTATAGGAAGAAGAAACACATGCATGCTGATGCAGAGAAAGACAATCCCACATTTTCATCAATAGATGAAAGATCTCTGTTTCATGGAACAGGTTCTTTAGATGTTTGTAGAGGCATATGCATAAACAGCTTTGATTTTCGTAAAAGTGGTAAAAATGCAACAGTTTTTGGAGAGGGGTCATATTTTGCAAGGGATGCAAGTTATAGTCATAATTACACAAAAGCATCATCAGATTTTGGTGACAGATACATGTTCAGGGCCAAAGTTTTAGTCGGAAAATTTACACAAGGTAGCTCACAGTATCGCAGACCACCAGAAATTCCAGGACAGAGTCATAAACTGTATGATTCTTGTGTTAACCACCCAGTAGATCCAACTATTTTTGTCACTTTTGACCGGAGTCAAAGTTATCCAGAATACCTTATCAACTACAGAGAAAAGGATTATGGTCTGAGAAGAATTTCTTCAGGAACAACACATAGTTCAGTACATTCTTCTCAATTATCATCAGGAACTTTTCAGCAACCAGTGCTCCCAAGTATGCATTCAACAAGTTCTACTGTCTACTCCTCAGGAGGAACCAGTTTGGGAACTGCATCTAGATTGAATACTAATTCTATTTCAGCATCAAACTCGCAAAGGGGAACTAGTTCTGGAGCTTCTACAAGATATAATCCTGTTTCTAATTCAGCAACAAGTATGGGTAGTAGTTCAAGTTCATCCAGTTCAAATAGGCATTCGACTAGTTTTCAGCCTTTTCATCATTTAAATGTGAGTTCTGGCAGCAGCCAACAACCATCTTCATCACAGAACTACACCAAAACAAGTAAAAATCAGGATAAAGATTGTGTTATCTTGTAATAACCATTGCTTGATACTGTGGATTCATTTATTGTCATGGGTACCATTTTTTGTGGCAAAAATGGTATTGTCGTTGTTATTTGATTTCTTGGTTTTGAAAAAAGTTGTCAATATTCTGTATCCGGCAAGCATGATTAGAAAATCACATTGAAATGACATTGTCTCCTACGAGACACGAACCTGGGACCTTGGTGTTACAAGTCAGCTCTTTAACCGACTGAGCTAAAGAAGTGCTTTCCTAGCTCAACCATATACAGCTGGATACCCGCCTAATTAAAGAAAATTAGTACCTGATGAATATTAATGAATCCACAGCACACTGATTACGAGAAAATTCTGCTAGATACATAAATTTATCAATTTAATAGATTGTATATTTTTTAGTAGATTTAAATTATCCTATGGTTTTAAATATTTGTACACATATGAATAAAAATAGAATGAATTGACTGCAAGGTAAATGAGATTTTAAGGTTGTTTATTTTTACCATTTTATTATTTTTATGTACTCAAAAACTGTATATTTCAAAAACGCATTAAAATGTATTTGATTTTCTTTTGATTGTTGTTTCACTATTTGATTGTCTCATACGGAAACTATGTTAGATTATGGGAAGGTAACTGTTAGACATTTTAGTTAGTTAAGACATCACTCAAGAGAACCTTCTAAAAATTCTAGTTAGTTAAGACGTCATCACTCAAGAGGACCTTCTGAAAATGAATTATCTACATATAGATATGTGATTTTTGTTCTTTCACAAGATGTATGACATTATTTTGTAGATTTATGGAACAATATAAGAAAATATTATGTGTAGATCATTTTTAATTTTTTACAAGATGGAAATTGATAAAGGAATTATTTTTTATTATAATTGGTGTAGAACATTCTTTATATTATACAGTCTGCTTATTGCCATATTGTTTACATTTCTCATGGAATATCATTTTTTTCACGAAAAACAACAAGCATTTGTCAGAGTTTACACCTGGCTTGCAAATAATTGAAATACTGAAATGTTGGCAACATGTTTACATAAACATGACAAATGCAGCTAGTTCAGGATTGTACATTTAGGATAACCATTTTCAGTACTGATAGCCATCCTTGTTTGTAGAAATCCAAGAATAAGTATTAGTTAAGCTGATTTATTTGCCCTTTTTCAGCTGTTGCATTAAAAATTCTATAATTTAAGAATCTGCAATATTCCATTAATATCATTTTGATTTTTATGTTAATAGGATATTGTTTATCAATTATAAGTCATAAAAGCTTTACTATGATTTGGCTTCTAATCTAGTCAAAAATTGTGCCATAACTCATGTATTTCTTTATTTTCTGGATTACAGATGGATCTTAATACTAATAATGTATAGCTAGTCATTATGAGCAAGATAAATGTCATGAAATGCAATGATAAATACTTTTAAGCTAAAGCTGGGCATTCAGAATTTCTTAAACATTTAAAGATCAGGTTGTCATTATGACTTTTGAGATTTAAGCCTGTAGGCACAGTGCAGCTCAACTTTGTATCAAACCTTAGTCATGAAGCCCATTTGAAATAATTTCAAGATAAAAGGTCAAAGTCACATTATGCCATAAAAGATAAATGTTCTAGGCAGGCTAGAGTCTTTGTCTTGTTTTCAATTTTAAAACATGCATTACAAGCCGAATGTGTGACCATGGTATTTAATTCAAAGATTAGAAGTAAGAAGAAAATGTCACAACACAACGTAGGATGTTTTGTATTCTAGAACTTATGGACTGCAGTATTTTTGAAAATAAAATTTATTGATGTTACAACATTACATTGTCTACAATGAAAGAGGAGTACCAGTTACTGTGGACTCATTATTGTTAGTATGATACCAATTTTGGAAATTCCATGGGTATAGGTTAACGACGAATTCAAATGTTTAACAAAGTAGACATTTGCTGGAAGCTTTCATGCAAACTATGGCAAATCTGTGAAAACAAATATTTTCAAAATATAATGTTCCTCTATCCACAAAATTGGTACCCATGAAAATATATGAATTCACAGTATTTCAATTGGTTAATTGGTTATACCAGTATACTCACATGGGAAAATATTCCTGTTGGTTATTTCACTGTGTATTTGGATTTTTAAAAATCTGCATGGCCAACATCTTGTTGCACAGGATAGAAATAAGAATGCAAAGAAAACCTTAAAATATAATCCCTGTTATTATCATGATTATTGTGAATAATGATATATTGTACTGAATGTCAATGACTATCTTGTATACTGATTTAGAATATGTTTTTCCAGTGCTAAGGAATTTGCTCATTAATTATTATATCTGTTGAACAAATACATTTTTACTACAGTAAATAGAGAAAGTATAATGATCTCAAATACATATTTTATGACATTGTTACCATTATATTACACAATAGCATTTATTGCATTATAAAATGAAAACTTCCCAATATATCCATTTATTCATATTTATTTACTTTTTTAGCTCACCTGGCCCAAAGGGCCAAGTGAGCTTTTCTCATCACTTGGCGTCCATTGTCCGTCGTCCGTCAGTGTCGATGTCGTTGTTAGCTTTTTACAAAAATCTTCTCCTCTGAAACCACTGGGCCAAATTTAACCAAACTTGGCCACAATCATCATTAGGGTATCTTGTATAAAAAAAATGTGTCTGATGACACCGCCAACCAACCAAGATGGCCGCCATGGCTAAAAATAGAACATAGGGGTAAAATGTAGTTTTTGGCTTATATCTCTGAAACCAAAGCATTTAGAGTAAATCTGACAAGGTAAAACTGATTATCAGGTCAAGATCTATCTGCCCTGAAATTTTCAAACAAATCTGACAACCTGCTGTTGGGTTGCTGCCCCTGAATTGGTAATTTTAAGAAAATTTTGCAGTTTTTGGTTATTATCTTGAATATTATTATAGATAGAGATAAACTGTAAACAGCAATAATGTTCAGCAAAGTAAGATCTACAAATAAGTCGACATCACCAAAATTGTCAGTCGACCTCTTTAGGAGTTATTGCCCTTTATAGTCAATTTTTAACAATTTTTCGTAAATTTTTGTAATCTTTTACAAAAATCTTCTTCTCTGAAACTACTGAGACAAATTTAACCATACTTGGCCATAATCATTATTAGGTTAAAGTGTTTAAAAAATTTGTCCGATGACCCCGCCTTCCAACCATCATGGCCGACTTGGTTAAAAATAGAACATAGGGGCTAAATGCAGTTTTTGGTATATATCTCTGAAACTAAAGCATTTAAAGCAAATCTGACAAGTGGCAAAATTGTTCATCAGATTTAGATTTATCTGCCTTGAAATTTTCAGACGAATCCGGCAACTTGTTGTTGGGTTGCTGCCCCTGAGTTAGTAATTTTTTACAAAAATTTGGCAGTTTTTTGTTATTATCTTAGATATCATCTAATACTTTTTATTATGATTTTAACCTTATTTTACATGATTTCGAAAGCATCAGTAAAAACAGGTGAGCAACACAGGCTCTCTGTTTTGCGCAAATGATTGGAGGGATGCTGTTCTATTCAAATTATAGAAGGAGATTTTAGAAAAAATGATGCTGTAAATTCATGTTTTTATATTTGCCAAAATTGTGATAGGATATAGGTTGTGCAGAAGTAAAAACTCGTATTTTAAATTTTAACGCATTATTTAAATGAAACGATTTTCTATAATTGCAATAACTAAACTAGCATTTTTGTCCATTGTTTAAAAATTGCAATAATTGATGCTGGTAAACAAATTTGGAAAATACAAAAGCTAATTTATAAGAAAGTGCTTCGTTAGAAATCAGATAGATCTAGTATCATTGAATAAAAAAAATTTCTCCTCAGCAATCAGTATTGTTATAAGTAATTCAGTAGTAATCTGACACTGACTGTTTGCAAAGGGGAGATATTTGCCTTCAAATACTGAATTACTGAAAATTTGAAATCAGTTATCCTCATTAACGTTTGCTGAAAATATATGTAAAACTATCTGGCAAAAACTAAACCAATCAAGCTTTTATATATTTCATAAGGGATTTGCAAAATTTGCATAATAACATAATAATTTGATAGCCTCAATTTTTTTACAACACTTACATGGACTTACATATTATTTTTAAGTTGTTTATGTTATCTAGAATGCATGTTTCAATAACAATGTATTTATTCTTTAAAGGATGTCAATGTTTTCTACAAGGAAAATGACCCTTAAAATGCATCTAAACATTAATTCAGACTGAAGTCAACCATATCACACTTTGGAAGCATTTGACAATGTTTAAGACTGATTAAGGTTAACCAGCTGGTTCTACTCTTTTTCAATAGCTGTAATATATATTATCCATTGTTAACCCAAACAGTTACATTATTTTTGTCTCTTTTGTATTTTGTTCATGTTGTTTTCTTCTATTTTCTGTTTATTGTCTGGCTTAGTTTGGTGCAGTTTTTTTTACTTTTAAAACTACAAGTTTGTCTTTCTTTAAATGATTGTACAATTTGTTCAATTGGTTTAACTTGAGTGCAATAGAAATATTGTTTTACTGTGAATACTGTATTATTTGTGTTCAGCACAATTTGGGAAAAGAGAGAAGAAAAAAAATGCAGTTTTTTCCAGCTTTTTTTAAACTAAAATGTGTTTGTCATGGTACAAGAAAATTGAGACTAAACAAATTATCTATATCTTTTTGATGGAGGAAAGCAGGGTTTTCCTTAAAATTACTGCAAAATACAAGACATGACTAGGAACTCACCAACAAGTGACAAAATATTGTTTTTCCTGAATTCCTGTGGTGCAAAAGGATGTAGGGAATATCGATCAATATGGATTATGCACAACTTGTTATGGTATACTCTATATTTATTATTTCATAACACAGGAAAGTTTGCTACCAAAGAAATTATATCAGTCTCTAGAATTAAATTTGACAAGAGGATTAAGAGTTTGAAATATTTCATGGACGCCAGTCGTTTGTTGAAACTGTATGTTGAATTTTTTATTAAAGTTTGTTATTTGTGATGTTGAGTTGATTGATATTTCAGTAAGTTTTTGATAGATGATGGTTGTAAAATTTTATTTGTTCATGTGTTTTAATTGAAGTATGTTTTACTTATGAATATGTCAACACTACGGTTGTAAGTTGTAACCGTACCTTTACAAAGTGTGCTTGATTTTAATTTTAATTGACAATGATTGATTGATTGTATTCCTGTTAAAGGTCGTAGTTCTCTCAGGTTACTCCAACTTCTTCTACCAAAACAAAAACTGGCATTATAGAGTCAAGTTTACTGAAAGTGGTGTTAAACACCAACAATCAATCAATCACTTTGTAAGGTGTGATGCATGTTGTCTAAGCTATTTTTGATAACAAATACATTAAAAAAAAAGTATTAAGCTATAAACATAAAAATTCAATACACAGGAAAATGAACAATACATTTTCCTTAAGCTGTAATAACAGCTTTTGGGTTGTGTATCAAGAATTATTACAACGTTATCCCTTCTTTTCCATAGTAAGATATTCTTGTTTGGTCAAAAACCCTTACCTTCTAACATGCAGAATTTTGAATCTGATAGTCTGAGAAGTTCTTTCTCATGTTTGCAGTATTAAGGATTAACTACTGGTAATATTACTTTTATTTTACAGCTTGTCATTGTATTACATAGTTAATTCTACCCAGCCATAATTTTAAACACAAAAAGTGGAAAGGGTGATATTGTTACCATGGCATGACATTGTTAATTTTGCTTTTTATTGCCTGACCTATTATTTATGTATTTTTTGTATTGTGTAGAGTGTTACTTTTATGAAAAAAACAAGTTTAATGGTGAAGGTAAAATAAGGCCACTTTTTGTCATTTTTCCTTTAAATTCAAAGATCAATTTTCATTTTAAATTTATCAAGTTACATTCATCAAATGTTGGAAAGGTATTTGTCTAACAGATTTTTGGAATTATTTTTTAGATTTTTTGTCATACTTATTTTCATAAACATTATAAAACTGCAAAAAATAAAACTCGTTTGAAGTCTTGCCATTGAAATGTAAGTTGAGCTACAGCCTTTTGCCATTAAAATGTAAGTTAAGCTACAGCCTTTTGCCATTAAAATGTAAGTTGAACTACAGGTGTAATACCACCATTGATTTTCTCCTATTAGTCTTTGTTAATTTTGCACTTTTCAAAAAATTGTGCAGAATTTATCTTTGTTTCAAATAAAGAAATACTTGGCATGAGTAAAGTTTTAAGCTGTCCACTTCTATAGACAAAATTTCACATAACATTTCATTGCATATAAGAAAATAACCATCACTGGAAGTTAACCAATCAAATTTTCACCTCTTTTTTTACCCGTGTACAACATTTAGAAACCATGTAACCTCAAGTTTCCAAAATATTCTATAGAAACCCCAAATAAAAAATTAAAGGTGCTTTGACATACCCAAGATATATGTTTATGACACAGAAATATTTTACTGCAATGAAATGTAGGATTCATTACCTACAACTGTCAAATTCAAGGGAATATTTTTTTTCGACCCGTATTCGTATGCAACCGGATGTGACGTACTATGATTTGGCGGTATTACACCTAAAGAAGACTTTTTTGTTGAATAAACAGAATGTGACCTTTGTAATACTGGTTATTTCAAGCATTACTGTCAAGTTTTGTCATAATCAGTTCAGTAGTTTGAGAAAAATATTCAAGGGAATATTTTTTCGACTCTTTTTCATATGCAACTGGATGTGACGTACTATGATTTGGTGATATTACACTAACAGCTTTTAACAAAATGATACTTTTCTGTAAGGCATCTTATAAAAAGATTTATTGTATATACTAGTAGGTAAAATATATTCTGGAAAGCCTGTGGCTCTTATTTGTTTTTGCCAAAAAGTACGTGTACATTATCCATTTTAGGTCAAATTTGCAAATTGCAACATCAAAGCGATTTCACAACTGACATAAAAATTTCCACATTATTATTGAAATGGATGGAGAAAAAAATTACAATTGTTACTTTTATCATATAATTAAAATATAAAGGATAAAGGAGTTGTCATTTTAATATTAAAGATGATTTAAACTGAAATTATCCATCTTGATATTGCTTCCGTTTCATAGAGCAGGTGACACGACGTACATATCAAATTTGTAGTAGAAGGAATTGGTCAGGCAGAGGAAAGAAGGTACTTGTTTTTGTAATCATCTTCTACAGTTTCCAACCTAAAGCCTTCAAACCTTCTGTAATGATTGTAAAATATTTAAATTGGAATATGTACACCTCACTTTGCTCCACAATTTGAGATAATCTTGAAAAGTATCTAGATGGTGAAAACAGAAACTGTATAAACATATATGTATATGTATTTGGAAAGAGATAAAAGGGACATTCAAACTCATAAGTCGAGAACAAACTGACAATGCCATGACAAAGAACGAAAATTGCGACACAGTACACAAAATACAACAAAGAAAACTAAAAACTGAGCAACATGAATCCCAACAAAAACCGGGGTGATGTCAGGTCAAAATCACCACTTGCAAAAGGAAATCATAAAAAGACATGCAAACTGTGGCATATCGTATCAACTGGGAGATATATATATATACTCTGTTTTCAGGTAGTGCTAGAATATTGCTTCATAGAAATGCAAGATTCACAATTGGGAAGCTGAAATCTCTTTTGTCGAAAAGTTTTCTTTTCAACCGATCCTCATTGTCAATTTCTAGATGTAAGTCAAGATATGAGGCAGCCTTATATGTATCTGTTGTATCATTTATTTCCAATTCGATGGGGTAGATCCGTTCCACAAAGTCATCAAACGTTAAATTAATTAGTGAGAGGACACCATCATTTTATCGGAACGTGAAGTTTAAGGATAATACTAGCTTCTTTTCATTCTTCCTAAGAAACTCCTGTATGACGTCAGCCTCATATCAGCAAACGAATAAGTCGACACGAAGAGAAGCACAATAAGTTCCTATGGGAATGTTGATTGTTTGTTGTGATAGAGAGTATACAATAATGAAATGAACTGAATTGTATTAAGGCATCAACATTTTGGCATCTAAATTTAAATGTCATGATTATAAAATAAGAAATAAAGAGGAATCCTGCAAATTGTCCTTGTTCAGTGTTTGTTCCCGTGGTACACATTGTTGAATTTTTCACTGTAACTGTTGCACCGTTTGCTGTAAAGGACGTCTTACAATGGACTCCATAATATGTTTTTACTTTGATGTCCTTCAACAGCAGAGTGTACGACTTGTTTGCTTTTATCAGTACTGGTCCAAAAGTATATTTTTTGCTTACTGTGGCCTATGTTGGTAGGTTTAGAATCGATGAATAAATACATATGTTCTTCTCGTTTAAAATCTCAAACTCAAACGACCGATGATTGGATGATATCTCCTGTTGGTCCAAAAACAACGACTCCATTTGTCCATATGTTTTTATCCGACCCAATATCAAGAGCATCTACACCACATGCAGTCCAACCAGAACGACGGGCTGCATGTCGATTAAAAGTATGAGTTGTTCTTTTTTTCAGTGGCACCCCTGTTTGTTCTAAAAACACATCACTTTTCTCTCCATAGTGCGATCGGAAAACATTGACAATTTCTGGAAGAGTTAACATACCTGTATGAGAAACAAACAGAACAATATTTTTTGTCCACTAGGGGGAAACCGAATTAGATATAACAGATTACCTAAAATGCTTCTGAGATTTTCGGCATTTCTTTCTACGTTTGCTTTTTAAATGCATTTGTCAGACCAAGTAAAGAAAAACTTACAGATATCCGTCTCCGTACATGATAAATATTCGGACTGTAATAAAATTTCTACACACTCTTTAGAGAGGGTGTTCGCATGTACAGATGCTGTTACTTTTGATAAACTGCAAACTTTCTCGGTGAAGCACTTCAAGATGGAATTGTGTAGCAGTTTAAATTCGTCCAAATTAAAGCATTTCTGTGCCGTAGACTGCAAAACGCACATCTTTAGTTTAAAAGTCTTGAAATTAGTCAATGACTTTTCATTTCTATTTTTTATTTCTAAAATGTTGGGGGGGGGGGGAGTCATTTCTTTCCGACTACGCGCGTGCATTTCTTTTCTGTTACCTGGTTAAATAAGCGACAAAACGTGAAGAAGACCATGTATGTAGCTAGATTTGCTTGTAGTAACCGATTATTTTCTGTGCGATACAGCTTTCATTGAAAATAGTAATATCAACAGAAAAATTTCAACTAAATAAATAAAGAGAAACACTGCATTTTAACAAAACGAATACAAAATACGTTGTTTTTTAAATGTTTTTTTTTATTGTAGTGTAATACATATTTCATTTAAAATGGTTACCATGGTTACTTTGAAGTTATATAATTACATATTCCCATCCGTTATCCATCGATCTTTTAACAGTGCAGTTAAACATAAACATCCCAGAAATCTAAAATTAGAATACTCACCAAACAGGGTAAAAGAAGTATAAACATACAAATAGAAAAGGTAAAATGCATGGGCTCTATAACATGTTCCAGCATTTGGTGTGTATTTTAGTCTAGACGCTATTTAATTAATCATCTATAAGACCTCAACATACTTCTGACGGTCATACAACCCAATATTAACATAAATATAGATATAAATAGATTGCAAACACGTGCAATTGGATGTTTCGATGTCTGTTTGATTTCATATTATAGGCTAAAAATAAGTTAATCATCGTTTTTATCTGTTAAAGAATTTGTTTGTGTGGATCAAATCAGTCATCTTAATGGTTTACCCTTGTTTCACTTTCAATGTTAACATTCTTTTCCTTTACATAGCTGAGCACCCTTATTCACGCGTAAACCATCTCTAGCTAAGGGGTTGATTTGAAGGTCAAATGCATACGGATTTAATGAAGTCTAATTATTCACTTGCAAGTGAATACTTCATCAGCGATATTTCTTAGCTTATAAAACAAAATTGAACCAAACTGCCTGCTAAAAGCGAATTATTATTTCACTATTTCACTTTTATTAATGTTTGAAAAAAAAATCCTATTTTCAATTCTTTTCAATCTCGTAGTTAATGCCCTTTTAAGGGAAACACATATAACTTATTATGATTCAACTGACGATTCCTGTCATGTTGACGTATATATAAATCCTGTCTTTCATCTTTTGAGCTGTTTACTGTTACTATAATATGATAACTTGAGTTTATACAAAGAACGTAAAACATTGGTAGAACCATCATTGAAGGGTAATAACTCCTACAATGAGGCAACTGATGATTTCGTCAATGTTGAGATTATTTGCAGACATTGTCTACAGGTTTTCTGTTTCAAATCTTCAATTGGCTATTATAGCTTTCAAGAATATAGCCAAAAACACAAAAATGGATAAAAAAAACTTCATTGAAGGGCAATATCTCTGATGAAGAATCGACTAACGATTTTGGTTATGTTGACAATTTTGCTGTTTAAAGTTTCTCTACATCTACTATAATAATCGCCAATAAACCGCAATTTATATTAAGCAATCAGTTGCTTTTTGAGAAATAAGCCAAACACGTCATATTTAACCCCCTATGTTCTATTTTTAGCAACGAAGTTCATGTTTGTTACTTATCAAAATTTCGAACTGATTTAAATACTATAGTTTGAAAAACAACGAGTACATATGGACCCCTATTTTTGAAAATGGCAATTAATCTGATAATGGAGGATGGTTATCCGTACCTATTTTTAAAAACAAATCACCAATTTTTTTTTTTAATTTACAGCAATTAAGCTGGGTTTTTTTTATGTAACATAATGATACTTAATTAAATAAATTATTTCCAAAGAATTGCTTAACAAATTTGAGCATACTTATGTAAAACAGAAATTCAAATATTTTTACTAAATCAACTTGTGTTTATTTTCTGAAGCAAAAAAGTTAGGTAGGTCTAAATAAAAACTGAAAATTTGAGTAATTGATTAAAATTGCGAACAATTACTGCAAAAGTAGCACATATATAAGATTTGTTGTGTTTGTTTCATCGTGTCGTGTTCAATTGTTTTTGTTCATAAGCTTTCAAGAAGTATTCAATGACTTACTTCAATACTAAATCGCATGTATTCTCATCAATACCAGGAACATTTATATTGTTCATCTCTGGCATTGACTCCTGGAACATTGTATGGAAAACAGGACTGCGGCTACACAACATGTATCTATGAGCATTGATGGGTTTGCAATCTTCACCGACAAGAAAAGTCACATCACATAAAACTTCATTCTTCAGCATATGCATCATACATTCTGGTAATGTTTTATTTTCCATCCATTCTGAAAGATCTTTGTTTTTGAACAGCCATCTATCAAAAGGCATTGTGGGTGTAATATTATAATGTATAAAATAATTAAATTGATAAAGATGATATAGTTATAATATATTAAAACAGTATTCTTTTGTAAAAATAAACTGGAAATAAGGGTCGCAGTGTTATCCTAGATCTTGTTTAGAAGTTGTCAATTCGTTCAAACTTTGAAAAGACCAGTGTTTAACCATATGAACTATTAAAATAACATTATAACATTTAATTGCAATACTCATAGAAGAAGACCCTAAAATAAAACTGAACGAATAACAATGAGATGAAGAACAACGATGTTTTTGTATTTTCTTAACTATGTTGAAGTCCTTCCTTTAATCACAAAGTGATTAAAAATTGTTATAGAGTTGTCTTTCTTTGTCTGTTGTTTATTGTAATTCACAAATACCAAGATTAAAATACTACAGACTCTTTGTTTTTCATTTATAACCTTTACCACTTATACAAAAAACAATCATTCTTATTAAACATACATTTTATTACACCAACTTGTATTTACATTTTCATGACTAGAATATACATTTTTACTTTGTGGCATTACTTTGGCTACAGAGTATTCTATAATATTTTGTTGAGGCGCCAGGGTGACTACCGATTACCTATACACAATGGCTATAAGCTGACCTATGTTGACATAGTGTCATTAGTTAAACACGGTTACACCACCACCTACCATGAGGAGTGACCGAGGAAAACACTCGTATTACCAATGCTCCGGTTATGAGTGCCCCACCTGTTGGCAGGTGTAGGCCTCCTTTCTATAAGATGAGGTGGAGGAGGTCCCAGAGTTACCCATCTGTAGACCCCACCGTTACCATTAACCACATTTTCCAAACCTGCAAATTGTAGAACTTGTCAGGGCCAGAGCAAGGGCCGAGTGAAATAATTCTCCAAATACTACCAGTCTCCATGGACCGCCACATGAGAGCCCAAGTCAGCTACCAAATCTGATTTGGGTTCTCACCTCCGCAAAATTTTCATTATTGAAGCATTGGAAAAGTTGATTTTGTTGTGCGTAGGAAAGACTCAACCCCCTTGTATATTATTTAAGAAAACCTGATTTCAAGTTTGTGATAAATGAGTTCCATCTGTTCTGTATAAAGACATTTCACTTGCCCTAATATTCTCATGTAAAATAGCTTCTCCCCCATTTTCTATTACAGTATAGAACATTTTACATTTTCAATTGCACCCTTCCCTGTCAATTCTTAATCTGTCAAATCATTAGCTCCACCGTGAATATTAATAAATTTAGGAGAAGGTAAAAATATTCTTTTTGCATCCAGTAGGGAGTCCAAATCTTTAAACTGCAAACCAAGTTGTCCAATCCAGTATGCTGAGACTCCTTTGGACTCCAGTCCAAGGTTGGTCCTACCATATTTCTTTGCCTCTACATTGGCCCAATAAACAAGGGAACTTCCAACAATCCATAAAATCTTGGGACCTGTGAAAACTTGTAGCTAGTTAGCCATTTGTAACTAGAAAAATTTCAACCTAATATAGCGAGAATAAGCATGCGATTTCCATCTGCCTAATTTCATAATTACCCCCTCTGAGACCCCCCTGCCTCGCCAGTTCAGTGGCTCCCCCAATTCTAAAACTATGTGACCTAAAATGACCTTTACTGATATGAAGAAAATGTAAAGCCTTTTCCAGTATACTGCTGAATTGGTATCTAGTTAAAGGCATACCATTATAATGTATAAACAAATCGTTATTGTTACAGGTAGGTCGTACCTTTAAGTATTCGTTAATGAGTCGTATCGGACAGTAGTTTTTTCTGTTCCCAGGTATCAATAAAGTAACGGACTTTCCCTTTTGGTCAGTTTTTGACTACCTTACTCTTAGCTCAAGGACTTTTTTCTTAACTAAAATATCAGCAATTGTTAAGTTAAAGCCATTTATAACAGACTTAGTTTTTTGAAGTATTGATTTCCCCTACCCTTAGCAAACCAAAGAAGGCAACTGAAAAAAAACTGCTGAAAATAAAGCAGCTTCATATTTATTCTTACATACTTTATCTAAAACAACGTATCATATCTGATAACAATTGCACTGTAATTGGTGCTCTAATGTCATTACGTTTCCCTCCTTGAATTCTTTTTATTCCTTCTAATGCCTTGCCAATTATAAAGAATTTTGTAGTAGCATGTATGCCTTGTATTTTATGATGATATGAAATTCCTGATATATAAGATGATATGGTACCCCCAGAAAGACCTTGTACTGACAAAAAAGCAATAAAAATTATTAAATCATTGAGTAGCACTGGCCAATGCTATTTCAATTTGTAAGATGATCTAAAATTACAAAGTTTTGACAAAGTCAAATTGTATGATTTTTGTGTATTTTTTGACACACCTTGATTGACAATATAATCCGTCACCTGACTTAAATGTTCCAGATCTGTGTTGGAATTTTGGTTGGCCACTGGTCTGCTTCTGAAGCTAGGCTTCTGAACTTCCCCCACTGAGAACGAGAAAGACAATCAGCAATTTGGTTTTGTTTTGAAGGGATATAAATTGCCTTAACTGACGTATTGTTTTTTAAATCCATTAAAACCATTTGTCTTACTAAAGTCATAACTCTACTTGATTTGCTAGTTTTCACATTAATGATTTGAACAACCGCCTGATTATCAGCATGAAAAATAACTTTTTTGTTAACAAAATATGATTCCCAGGACATAAGTGCTGCTACAACTGGAAACAACTCTAGCAATGTCATATCTCTGGTGATTCCAGTTTCAACCCAATGTTTTGGCCATATGCCTTGGGGCCACTGACCTGCAAAATAGATCCCATACCCACCTTTGGACCCCCCTGCACTATCCGTGAACAACTCTAATTTTTCGTTTGAAATCCATACATTGTCGGTTATTACAGTGACACCATTGTATCGTTTTAAAAAGTCTAACCAAACTTCTAAATCTGCTTTTATCTGCTTGTTTACTCGATTTTGTAATATGATTTTCTTACCCCAATTATTGAATTTATGAGTCTGCGGCAGAAGGTGCGGCCTGGAGCAACCACCTTGCAAGCAAAATTCAGGAGCCCAAGAAGAGATTGCATGTCTTTAAGAGTTATTTTAGAACTGTCTAAGGTCTCTCTGATTTTTTGTGAGAGTTTGACAAGTTTTTCATTTGGAAGCCGCATGATTAAATTTTGCGTATCAAATTATATACCCCAAAAAAATGAGTAATGAAGTAGGCAAAGTAGTCTTGTCACTAGCAAGAGAAATACCTATTTTATCGCATACCTCTTGGAATATTTTCAAAGTATTGCCAACTTTTGATGTTTGGCTCGACTCGACAAAAAGAAAATCATCTAAATAATGGAGGATATTATCATTTCCACTTTTTTACTGTATTATCCAATGCAAAGCTTTTGCAAATTTCTCCTAAAGGGCACAGCTTATTGAGGCCCCCATTGGCAGCATTTTATTAAGATAATATTCACCCTGAAATTTTATCCCCAACAAGTCAAAATCCTGCGGGGCAATTGGTAATAAGCGAAAAGTCGCCTTTACATCACACTGACTTAAACGGGCAAATGTTTTGTGTCTATTAATCAAACATGCTGCTTCGTCCACTGAACTGTACTGCACTGAACAATGATCTTTATCAATACAATCATGAATTATTCTCAGGATAGGATAAATATTGAATAAGTCTAAAATCCCCATCCTTTTTTGGCACTAGCCCCATTGGTGATACCTGAAGTGTGGGGAAAGGCGGGTATCTGAAAGGACCAGCAATGCGACCAAATTTAAATTCCTTCATTAATTTTTCTTTAAAAATGTTGGGTAGCTGTATTGCACTTTTTAAATTGGAACTCTCCCTTGGTTCCCTAGAGCCAAAATATTTAAATGAAAAACCATATTTGAAACCAGATATAATTTCATGTGCTACATTGTTATGTGGGTAAAATTCTAAATAATTTTCCAAGACAGATACTTTATCAGGAGTATTTCCTATTGAATAAAAATTAAAACTTTTTGTAACTTCTTCCTTGGGCCAGGTTATTACATTGGGCCTTTCTGTGTTTGCCACTGCATATTTCACATACATGTTTAAACCTACAACGAGGGAAGTAGGGACAGTCATTACCATTATTATAGTATTTACATGACATATTTGCACTACCACTAGTTACCTGTGATTGTTGATGTGTTCTCGTGTAAGTGTTTGAAAGTGTAGCTGCATTGGAGTTATAATGACAACGATTTTGTGTATTTGTTCTATAACTCTGTGATTGCACTGACACATTGTTTTGTACTGTGGGAGATGTGATGTGTAATAGCCAATATTCACCGTGTATGTTTCCCCAAGATAAATTTGGATTCTTTTCTATTTTTAGCCTAAATTGCTCGTCATAGGTGGCTCAGTTTTCTGACCTCGTTGCCGCTAATCTTATATCATGCATATATTTTAAATATTCCTGTGCCCGAGTACTGTATTTCTCAATGTAAACACTTATTAAAACCATGAATGCTGAAGTCCATTCATTTATGGACAAATAAACACCCGACGATCTGTTTTTTAATGCAAATTTTCCTCCTTTTTAATTTCAAATCGCCCTCGTCAACCTCCTCCATTTCTTTTTGCGTTCTCAAAAGATAATGTAGCTCAATAAACTTTCCCTCCTAAATCTTTTCCTTAATTTTAAAAGGCACGTGTTCCCCCACTGTGTCATAAATGCTAGCCTCTTGTGTCGGGGTGAAATCGATTGAATTATTTGCCATTCAAAATTTTTTTGTGACGGGTCGTGCCTAAAAGGGGGAATGCCCGTGCATCCTCCTCCGACTCATTTCCTGCTGGTATTTCAGCATTTTCTTCTGGTCCTTGTGTCCCCACGTGATCAACCTCCTGTCTTTTCCTTTCCATTGGCAACATCCACACATCCACACAAATATTTGACTGAATTAAACCAGATGATTGAAAATATAAAATTTTGATAATCTCAGTCTATTATTTTTAAAACTGCACATATATGAATTACATACAATGTATATAAATGTTTATTTCTATGGTTAATTTTTGAAAGAATAATTATATTGACAGTATATTTTTTTGCCATGTTTATTTAAGCAAATATTTCTTGATAATAAGATATAAAAAAACTATACTAACTAATTTCATTTTGTAAATTTATTAACTGGGTATGAATGGAAAAGTAAGTTTATTGTCTCCGAGGTGCAACTATAGCCCTGAGGCGTAGCCGAGGGCAAAAGTTGTATCTGAGGGGAGAATAAACTTACTATCCCACAAATATCCAGTCAATAAGTGTTTTATTATACCGAAAGAGACAATAGACAATAAATGTCGGGGCTAAATGAACTATCATAATATAAAAAACAGAAACCGAACCCTACTGTTTAGTTTACTTCATAAATATTCTGAAATGCTTAGGCTACGTCCCATACTGACGTCTACCTTAGATACAATAGGTAAAACGCGACGTCGTAACTCCCGCGGTATTCTCAACATCCTCTAATCCCGTAGCTGCAGTTGAAATTCCGCGAAATATAATGACGCTTACGGTGATAGTTTCATCGAGGGCAAATAGTTGGAAACTATTGACCGGTCAGATAGTTCAACGCTTGCAATTTAACAAATAGTGAAAATAGTGTGTACTTATTTTATATAGAAAATGAAAGCTGAAGTATAATGATTAAAATTATACCTAGTGTACTATGTTTTTTTACTCATTATCACCATCGAAATTTGCTTGATTGACCTTTAAAGTCATATAAAACTTCAAATCTTAAAAAAATTAAACATGTTTTATATACTTGAATGGCTAAGTTTTACTTTAAAAGAAGTGAACGTGAACTTCTTTTTCAAAGAAAATCCTCTATATTATAAAAATCTTGATAAATCTACCGATATTGAATTATTGACTTCCCAGATACTAATTCGCCGATATTTTCCCTTATGCAGTGACCTAAATACGAGACATCGCGTTATAACTTCGGCCACCGCACAGGGCAAGTGTGAGGGAATACACGTGAAGAAAGACTGTAAACACACGTACTCTTGAAGTTAAATAGAAATAACAGATTCTTAAAGAACAAATTTAATAGAACAAATCATTTAACAATTGTCAAGGAATAGTTTAATTAACAAATGGGAACGTATGGAAAATATAAAAACAAATATCATGGCTCTTTCAAATCACTTATTGGTCAAGCTTTTTACGTGCTCTGTTTTTATTGTTTATCAATGTCACGATCCGGTAAACTTCGGCAACAAACTCGAAAGTTAATTAGCTTGCGATCAACAACCACTGAATGACATATTATTTGTCGATAATACTTAACAGATGTGTAATAAATGTAAAAAAAAACATGCATGCACGACTAAGTTTAGTATATGCATTGGTTCAATAACATTAAAATTTCAATAAACTCGTTTCATATGACTTTAAACATCTGCCCTTGGTGCCTTCTGCATTTTTATAATTATAATATTTGTTCCTATGCATCAGCCAAGCTTATTTTCATAATGGATTTGAAGCTACTTCTGGTGCATGGGCAACGAAAACTGAACATCAGTGCTTATATGGTTATATTATTAACTCATATTATATTTAAGGTTTTGGCTGTTTTGTATTTTCCATACTTTAACTGTTTAATATATCAATATACTAATTTTACCAATACTGGGTCCTCTATTGGAAATTAAAAAAAAATACCTTTCACATTAAAAAAGGAGGGGGATAGTCATGTTAACTATATGTAATAATTACGAGACACATTATTTAGTCCCAGTAATAATGCACAAAATTAGTATGAAAGAATAAACCATCAACTTGGGACGAATTAACCAAATAACGAATTGGACTTGGACTAGCATTCAGCAAGTGCAATCATTTGATATTTTCTGAAAATGTACATTAATGAGTTCAATATTGTAGTGTAATTGCCCTGTAGTTCTAGGGGGTTTCCCCAGCCTGTCACGAGGGTACTGGTACAGCACCGAGGAATCCGAAGAGACACATGACACAAGGGTAACAGTTGGGTACTTCCAACCTCTTCTTCGAGTGCATCTCTCTCTTACCGCGGGACGAGCAAGGCAAGGAGCCTGAGATCTAGGAACTGACGAGGTTAGCAGGGACTGGCACCTAGTAGGAAGGTAAGGGCACTCACTCTCACACTAATCATAGCTTGTATTTGCCCCTGGGGTAACCGTAGAGCCCAGCGAAACAGGTTATATAACACTTTACTGGTAGTTGCGGGTGGTTTAAATTTTGGTCCTGCAGGGGTTTGGACGCCATTTTGGCATCACTCCAAAATTTTGAGTGCCTTCAGTCAATCCTAACAGTGGCGTAGCTAAGCCATTTTTCAGTGTACGCCCGAACCCCGGCGAGGGGTTTGAGGGTCCCAAGCAGGTACAGGGCCAGGGACCTCCCAGCAGGGGTCCGACGGAAGCTAACGATTTATTGAGAGAGAGATACTATTTCTGTCATTAAAACTCATCAATAGCAACATACTTTAAAGTCTAATTTCTTGATTTTTTCATGTATAATTTATTCAGTGTGTTGATTTGGAATCTAATGGCCCAATAGTTGTTACTATGAAATATGTTTAAAAGGAGATGTGGGGTAAAACAATCAATCGACCAAAGATCCAAACCTTTCGAAATATAAAAAAAGCAAGTCTACATTTTCAATGGTGTCATTCTTTTGATTATTATGACTTAATCTAGTTTTCTCCTCTTTTATGCGCAAATTTCTAGTAATAAATAAAATAAGTACATGCAATAATAAATTTTCATAGGTGGTCAGGTGTGATATGAACATACTCAAAGGGTTCCGTGGAATCCTGTGTCTCGCCTGGGATTGCTGCTGTCGGTTAAACTATAAAAAGTGAATCCATTTATCAGTCAAATACAGGATTTAAAAGAAATCAAACTTTTCTTTAAATGTTTTTTCTTGATCTTGGAAGATAAGCTTCTGTCCAAGTTTCATAACAATCTATGAAAGTTTACAAATGCAGCAGGTGAAAAATATTTAATCCAAGACCGTCTGTTAATTGCCCCAAAAAAATGGTAAAATACTGAAAAATGAAAAAAAAAATGTTTAGACTGAAATTTGCTGATTGTTATAAAAGTCTTGAAATCATTTAAAAGTAAAGGAATATATCTCCCCCATGCAAAACTCTGATTTTTTGTCCGGAATTGGCTATACTTTAGGTACGTTTTATTTTGATCAGCTCTTCCAATGTTTTTATTAGGTTTTGGATTTTCAAATATTTCGGCCTCGAGCATCACTGATGAGACATTAATTGTCAAAATGCGCATCTGGTGCAAAAAAAAAATCGTACAGTTGGTGTTAACATTTTCACATAAAATTCGATGAAGTTTTGACAAAGTAATTGATGCGTAACAAACGGTATCTACTTGTTAACTAATAAAAACAATGTTCTTTTCAATAAAATGCGGAAAAATTAAAAGTAAATTTTCATAATTATGCTCTGGATACTCTTTTGGTCATAAAAAAAGTATCTGCCTATATTCGGTAAAATTTCATAAAGGTTTTACAAATTTATTGATGTTCTAAAAAAAATTTAACCACAGGCTGAACATAAATATTGACGACGCCAACGCCGATTACGGAATGTCTCGCAGGCTCGACAAAACTGCATATCGTATCTCAGCAAATGAATTGCTTTAAACTATAGGAAAGGGAGGATAATTCACAGTAGATTCAGATTTTGACAGAAAACTAACAAATAAATAATATGATACCATTTGATTAAAAAGTAAATTTCTTCCGACTGTTATCTTCAATTAAAGTCAGTGGAGAAAGAACTACAAGGCTCATGTGCTTTTAGCCAGATCTTTTAATCTATTTAGATTAAAATATTTTTTCTCCAAAATTCATGTGTACGCCCGGGCGTTTTGACGTAAACGTAGCTACGCGCCTGCCTAAAATTAAGTATTTTGTCTTAGGGAGACATACCAGGTCCGGTGGTTTACTTTCTAGGTGAAAGTCAGTGGAAATACATCGTATTTGAATATTTTTTGGGCTGAGAAAAAACTTTTTGAAAAGTTTGCTATAGTGATAGCGAGGTCACGCGAGGCTTTTTGTCGCGAGATTTGGACGCCATCTTGTATTCTGAAAAACGGATGTAAACAAACAGAAGAGTGGTTGTTTTTATATTGTTCCGTTGTGTATTTTATTATTGACTTGACTTTTTATTGAATAAAAAAATGTTATTGCCTCGTATATATATATATTGTTTTGTGAATTATATTGAAATGAAGTCAAAAAAATTTAATAACTAAGTAAAAAGTACAGAGTCATTATGCAGAGTAGTAAGGGTATATGATCAACATTAACACCTGTCCTAGGGTCATACTTACCTGCATACCTGTCATAGGGGATGCCATAGCTGCACGAATTATGGATATGAGGGGAAAAGGTATACATATTGTTCGAGATGTTTTGTCCCAATTTCCATACATGACAGTGACAGAAGGTACCCTAGTCATTATTGAGTTATTTTCAACAAGACCACAGGCTGCGGTCAGTGAAGCCAGCTGTGGTAGACCAGGATCTGTGAGTATGTCGACTCCAAAGCCTGATCACGTGATTTATATATTAAATAATTTAATTTGACAAAACTTAATTAATAAACCTAAATTTTTACTGCAACTTTTGAATACAATTTCTTTTTTAAAAGGTAATCAAGGATTTCCATGGAAGTTCTATTATATTAAATTCTTGGTTTTACAAAACAAAATTGTCATTGTTAGTTACAATAAAAAATATGTTCAATGCGTTATTAACTAAAATCGACTGACACCATAAATCTATACCAGACTTAAGTTAGTATAGAAAATTTTCCAGTAACCATAAAATATATCTGAAATATTTAAAACAAAAATTGAATAATTTTAATCTGACCAGAAATTACATCCTTTGATCATCTTGTTTTATTTTTATTTTATAAGTGATATACATTATATTTTTATAAATATGTATAAGTGTTGATGAATATGGTGTTAATGATCATATTATGTTTATTATGAAATTTTGGTTTCATGCTATATTAAATTCATTTGGATTTCAAATTGATGTTCAAATTCCTAGCCAAGGGAAATAGTTGTTGTTAAAAAATTTCAATAGTTCCTATATTGATAAAATACAATAGATAGATACAGAAATAGGTCTAGGTTTGTTAAGACTTGGTCGAGTATGGTTCAAACTAGGTCGAGTATGGTTCAGACTAGGTCGAGTATGGCCAGACTTGGTCAAGAATGGTTCAGACACATATAAAATTGTTAAGTACTGGTCGAGTAAAGGTCGAGTACAAGTTCAGACTGTTAAGTATGGTTCAGACGACAGTCGAGTAATATCAAGTAAATTTCAGACCAAGTCAGACTGGTCGAGTAAAATTCGGTACAGTCGAGTACAGATATCGGCCATTTCAGACTTTAACTGGTTCGTAGTGTAATTTATAGCTAGTCATCAAGAACAAGATAAATGTCATGGATGCAATTATTCTGATATCTTTAAGCTAAAGCTGAACATTCAGAAATTCAAAAACAGTTACAGTTTTAGTTTTCATTATAACTTTTGAGATTTAAGCCCAAAGGCACAGTGCAGCTTAACTTTGTTTCAAGCCTTAGTCAATATTTGTCCATTGCCATGTTAAGAATCTCGTTTGAAATAAATTCTAGATAAAAGATCAAAGGTACATTATGGATAAAGAGATAAATTTTGTTTCAAAATTTAGTTTCTTTTTTTTTTAAACAAAACGCAAAAGCCGAATGTGTGACCATGGTATTTTATTTAATGGTCAAATGTTAGAAAACAATGTCACAACACAATGTAGGATGTTTTGTAGTCTAGAGCGCATGTGGTGCAGTATTTTTTTAGATAAAATTTATTGATGTTACAACCTTACACTGTTCACAATGAAAGAGGAATACCATTTACTGTTCATTATTGTACGTTGGATACCAGTATCACATATTACATGGGTATAGGTTTGTCACAAATTAAAATGTTCAGCAATGTAGACTTTTTCTGTAGGCTTACATGCAGATTATGACATA
Organism: Mytilus californianus; assembly: GCF_021869535.1. Classification (NCBI taxonomy): domain Eukaryota; kingdom Metazoa; phylum Mollusca; class Bivalvia; order Mytilida; family Mytilidae; genus Mytilus; species Mytilus californianus. The sequence goes on from NW_026262593.1 coordinate 51,650,463, forward strand.
TAACCGTAATCAAATATCCACAAAATACAATTTTTCTTCAATCCATTACATTATTTTCTACATAAAGAAATGCCTGTACCAAGTCAGGAACAGTTGTTTTCCATTCGTTTGATGTATTTGAGCTTTTGATTTTTTCATTTGAGGTGGGGTTCGTGTTGCTCAGTCTTTAGTTTTCTGTGTTGTGTTTTGTGTACAATTGTTTGTCTGTTGGTCTTTTTCTTTTTTACCCATGGTGCTGTCAGTTTATTTTCGACTTATGAGTTTGAATGTCCCTTCTGGTATCTTTCGCCTCTCTTTGATAAAGGACTATCCATTTTGAATTTTCATTGGAATTCGGTATTTTTGTTATTATGCCCCACCTACGAAAGTAGAAGGGCATTTTGTTTTCTTGTCTGTGCGTCCGTTCGTTCGTCCGTCCGTCTGTCCCGCTTCAGGTTAACGTTTTTGGACAAGGTAGTTTTTGATGAAGTTGAAGTCCAATCAACTTGAAACTTGGTACACATGTTCCCTATGGTATGATCTTTCTAATTTAAATGCTAAATTTGATTTTTGATCCCAATTTCATGGTCCACTGAACATAGAAAATGATAGTGCGAATGGGGCATCCGTGTACTATAGACACATTCTTGTATTACTTTTTACTATTGGTTAATTGATTATCCTATTTTTTTATCAATTGTGAAAATATTCCTGTGGGTTATGTCACTATATTTAGATTTTAAAAAAAATCTTCACGACCAACATCTTGTTTCATAATTTTAGAAATTAGAATGCAAAGAAAACCTTAAAATATAATTCCTGTTATTATCATGATTATCATGATTATTGTGAATAATTAGATATTATATTGTATGCTGTTTTAGAATATGTTTTCCAGTGCTAAGGTATTTCCTCATCAAATATATCTGTTTTACATGTAAATACATGTTTTACTACAGTAAATACAAAAAATACAATGGTCTCAAATGTATATTGAATGACATTGTTACCAAAATATTACATAAAAGCATTTATTGCATTATAAAATGAAAACGATACATACATTCCATTTGATGTAATATAAACCATTCATCTCCAAATATATCCATTTATTCATATTTGTTTTTTTTTTTTTTTCGCAAATTCTGAGAGGGATGCTGTTGAAGACTATTCAGATTAAAGAAGGAGTTTTTAGGAAAACTGATGCTGTAAATTCATATGTTTTTATATTTGCCAAAATTGCGATAGGATATAGGTTGTACAGAAGCGAAAACTTGCATTTCAAATTTTGATAGCATTATTTGAATGAAACGATTTCTATAATATCGATAATTAAACGAGCATTTTTGTCCATTGTCTAAAAGTTGCAAAAATTAGTGCTTGCAAAAATTTCCGAAAATACAAAAGCTAATTTATAAGAAAGTGCTTTTTTAGAACTCAGATAGATCTAGTATTATTGAATAAAGTTTTTTTTTCCTCAGCAATCAGTATTTTTATAAATAATTCAGTGGCAATCTGACACTGACTGTTTGCAAAGAACGTTTGCAAAGGGGAGATATTTGCCTTCAAATACTGAAATACTGAAAATTTGAGTTCAGTAATCCCCATTAACGTTTGCTAAAAATATATGTAAAAATATCTGGCAAAAACAAAACCAATCAAACTTTCATATGTTTCAGCAATAATTTGCAAAATTTGCATAATAACATAATAATTTAATAGCCTCAATTTTGTCAGACCACATTGACCACATACATAATCAGATATATTTTTTAAAAGTTTTTATGCTATCCAAAATGCATATTTCAATAACAATTATTTATTCTTTTAAGGATATCAAGGAAAAAGACCCTTTAAATGCATTTAAACATTAATCCAGACTAAAGTAGAACAATATCATACTTTGGGAGCATTTAACACTGTTTCAGATTAATTAAGGTCAACCAGCTGGTCCTACTCTTTTTCAACAGCTGTAATATATTGTTGTCCATTCTTAATCGAAACAGTAATATTATTTTTGTAACATTTATGTTTTTTTCATGTTGTTTTATTTCATTTTTTTGTTTATTGTTTGGCTTAGTTTGATGCAGTTTGTTTTACTTTTAAAACCACAAGTTTGTCTTTCTTTTAATGATTGTATAATTTGTTCCACTGGTTTAAAATGAGTGCCTTAAAATATTGTAAAAAAACAAAACATGACTTGAAACTCAAACAGTGACAACAAGATTCAAAATAATGTTGGAATATGGATTTATATGGATTATGCACAACTTATTATTGTATACACTACTAGTATATTTATCATTTCATAAAACAGGAAAGTTTGCTACCAAAGAAATTATATCAGTCTATAGCATACAATTTGGCAAGGGAATTAAGAGCTAGAAATATTGCATGCACGCCTGACTATTATTGACAGTTTGTTATTTGTGATGTTGAGTTGATTGATATTTCAGTAAGTTTTTGATAGATGATGGTTATGAAATTGTATTTGTTCATCTGTTTTAATTGAAGTTTGTTTTACTTATGAATGTGTAACACTAAGGTTGTAAGTTGGAACCCTGCTTTGGCAAGGTGTGCTTGATTATAATTTAATTGACAAGGATTGCCATTTTTCCTGTTAAAGGTCGTAAGTTTTCTCAGGTTGCTCCAGCTTTTACCACCAAAACTAAAACTGCTATATTAGAGTCAGGATAACTGGAAGTGGTGTTAAACACAAACAATCAATCAATCACTTTGTAAGGTGTGATGCATGATGTCTAAGCTATCTTAGCCAGAAACAAGATTCAAAATAATGTTTGAATATGGATTTATATGGATTATGCACAACTTATTATTGTATACACTACTAGTATATTTATCATTTCATATAACAGGAAAGTTTGCTACCAAAGAAATTTTATCAGTCTAGAGCATACAATTTGGCAAGGGAATTAAGAGCTAGAAATATTGCATGAACGCCTGACTTTTATTGACAGTTTGTTATTTGTGATGTTGAGTTGATTGATATTTCAGTAAGTTTTTGATAGATGATGGTTGTGAAATTGTATTTGTTCATCTGTTTTAATTGAAGTTTGTTTTACTTATGAATGTGTGACACTAAGGTTGTAAGTTGGAACCCTGCTTTGGCAAGGTGTGCTTGATTATAATTTAATTGACAAGGATTGCCATTTTTCCTGTTAAAGGTCGTAAGTTTTCTCAGGTTGCTCCAGCTTTTACCACCAAAACAAAAACTGCTATATTAGAGTCAGGATAACTGGAAGTGGTGTTAAACACCAACAATCACTCAATCACTTTGTAAGGTGTGATGCATGATGTCTAAGCTATCTTAGCCAGAAACAAGAACAGTGAACAAAGTTAGTCATTGTATGAAATAAAAAAATTTCGTGAACTATATAAAACATCTTTTATAGGAAATACATGAACAAAGACGTATTAAGCAATATGTGTGTCAAGAATTATAACACCATAAACCCTTCTTACATGCAGAATTATTTTACAGCTTGTCATTGTATTACATAGTTAATTCTTCCCAGCCATAATTTTAAACACAAAAAGTGGAAGGGGTGAGATTGTTACCATGGCATGACATTGTTATTTTATTTTTCTATTGCCTAACCTATTGTTTATGTATATTTTTGTACTGTGCTGCAGGTTGCTTTTATAACAAAAATAGTTTAATAGTGAAGTTGATAATAAGGTCATCTTTTTTTTTTGTCTTTTTTCCTTTGAGTTCGAAGATCAATGTCATCATAAATTTATCAAGTTACATTCATTTGATGTTCGAAATTCATTTGTCGGTGAGAAATATGTATTTTTATTTATTTTGTTTGAGCCATAGCCTTGACCAGAAAGATTTGTTTCTGCAAGTCATCTTATAAAAAGATTTTGTTGAATATAGTAGTAGGTTAAATATATTCAGGAAAGCCTGTTGCTCTTATCTGTTTTTGCAAAAACGATCAAAAACTTTGTGTACATTGGCCATTTTAGGTCAAATTTGTAAATTGCAAAACCAAAGCGTCTTCACAACTGATATAAACATGTCCATATTATACCATGCTATGTTTATGCCCCACCTAGGGGCATTATGTTTTTCGGTCTGTGCGTCCGTTCGTCCGTCTGTCCTGATTCAGTTAAAGTTTTTGGTCAAGGTAGTTTTTGATGAAGTTGAAGTCCAATCAACTTGAAACTTAGTACACATGTTCCTTATGATATGATCTTTCTAATATTAATTCCAAATTAGAGTTTTGACCCCAATTTCACGGTCCACTGAACATAGAAAATGATGATGTGAATGGGGCATCCGTGTACTATGGACATATTCTTGTTATAAGATCATTTTTTATTTTGAAAACCTTGAAGTATCTTAATATTTTTTTAATTTATGGGGCCAACTAATGGCTCTTATTTTACCTCCTCCTTTCAAGTGTATATTGAGATGACTTCCTACGAAACAGTTCAACGTTTAGTAGTATGAATGGAATAGTGTTTATAGAAAATATGCGTAAGCAATGCGATATGAAGAAAAAACTTCAAATAACTTCAGAAGAATTCTCAGTGTAATTGTTGTTGTTCAGAAACACAAGACAATTAACATTAACTTTGATGACAAAGCAATAAATTGTAGTTCGTTTAAGTTTTTTTTTGTTGGTTGGTTGGTATCTTTTGTGCATCAATAAGCAAGTATTTCGTAGTGCTACTATTACTATATTTGAACATGTATTATGATCTCTATTTTGGTACAAATGTCTTTTATTTTGTATTAAAACATGTAAAATGTATGGAGAAAACAATTACAATTATCACTTTTATCGCATGATTGATATATAAAGGATAAAGGAGTTGTCATTTTGATATAAACGGTTATTAAAACTGAAACTATTGATCTTGATATTGCTTTTGCTTTTTTACCAGGCGGCACGACGTACATATCCAGTTTGTAGTATAGTGATTTAGAATTAGGCCAGTGAGTATTAAAGTCTTTTGGCAAGGCAGGGAAAAGAATGTAATTGTTTGTGTAATCAATCTTCACAGTTTCCAACCTTAAGCTTTTTAACTTTATAGAATGTTTGAAAATAATTTAGACTTAAAGATGTACACTTCACTGCTTCATAGGTGGAGAGATTTTGAAGAGTGGTGAATGGTGGTCAAGTTCAATACTGACGATTTTCTTTTTTTTTTTTTGGCTGTTAAGAAGATATGGTCCTTGAAAGATTGGAAAATAGGCATAGAAACTGGCAGGTGAACCAAGTCTGAAAACGCCATCCTAAATATCGGAAAATTGCTGTCAGTTTGACAGCTCATTCCTTGTTAATTACATACTTGAAAAAAACATATTGATTTCTTTCCCGCTTCTATTGGATGTACCATATATATCACGTGTTCCACAAGTTTCCACAGTCAGATGCACTGTGAGTATTCCTTTTGTATGTAAAAACATAAATATTGGTAGAATCAGAGACATACAATACAAGCGGTTTTATTAGTCTCCGATAGAATGCATTAAAATGGTACACATTAGGTTTTTTTCGTCAGTTTTTCAATTTCAAGACAAAGGAAATGCATGCATGTTCAATTTATTCAAGTGCTTTTAGTTTTCGAGACAAATGAATTGATAAAAAAAAGAGGAACATATCAAGCGGCACTTGAAAATATTTAGCCCAAACGTGGCCACAATAGCAAAAATTAAGAAAAAATCCACAGAATTGCAAGACCGATAAAACATAACATATGAAGAAAATGCAAGCCCTATATAGCTAGGCAGAAATTAAGTATTAACTGCGAGATGTATGTTTAATATGCTGGCTGGGAATATCATAGTTGGAAAATTAAAATCATTTCTTTTGGCGTAGTCTAGTTTTCAATTTACCCTCATAATTAATTTCTAGATGTTAGTTAAGAACTGTGACAGACTTAATTGTTTCTGTAGTATTCTTTATTTTAAATTCATTGGGTTGGATGCAGTCTCAAAAAGCTGTTTTATAAGGCCTCACTCAATATAACTGTGATGTATATGAGCTCACTCGTAGCTTTAAAAACCTAGGGTCTAATATAAGAAAAGAACTGTGGTTTTGTTAGCTATGAAATGTCATAATTACACCTTAAAGCTATGGCACAACGCATAAGTGTTAGTAATTAAAAAAGACACTAATCTCTTGTTATGCATCCATTGTATCACCTTAATAGAGCCGAACTATACATATTATTTCATTCCTTTAAACATATTACAATCATTTAAAAATATCTTTTTCAAATGCAATCGATCTTTGAACAGAGCCTAGATAATTAAACAAGTGTCGCATTTCAACAATTTCCGAAAAATCGATGTCAAAATAAGTTACCTTTAAATACTCGTTAATAAGGTAAAAAAGACGATCATATCCAAGGAAACTACAAACATAACCATCATTTTACAATACGACTATACTAGTTCTGGAAATTCCTATTCACGTTCCACATTGTATGCATATTTCTTCTTTGATTAGCGGAATAGGGATAATAACTTCAAAATGGGTAAGATATTGTTAGCATTACACTGAAAGGATAGGTGCAAAGAATAATAAAGACATTTTTCGTCATTAAATAATAAAAATTGTCGCTTAGTCAACAGATTTTCTTTATCCAAAAAAGAAATTTGTAGCTGTTTTCTATATTACACGAACGAATAGGAAATTGCTTGTCATTTCAGAAAATAGACGGTTTTCCTGAGAGTTATTTCTTGCCTTAAAGCATTGGTGTTTTTAGTTTGAAGATGGGTCTGATATACAACACATGCGTTCGAAATATAAATCTAATCACTTGCGGTAAGGAAAATAAATGTTTGTTAGAAGTGTGATCTTTTAGGCAACGCCTCAAAAAATAAAGCACTCAAAAAATTAATGAACAAAATAATTAGAGGACGACCATTTGATATTCTGGAATGGGGCAGGTTGATTATTTTTATCTAAATATCGTATTTGTGCTTAAACATTTTTCTCTATTCTTACTTTGATAATACATCTGTAAGACAAATCATTCAATGAAACGTTGAGTGTAAAAATTGTGTTTGGATGCATGCATCATATTCAATCTAATATACATCACAAAAAATCTACAAAATTAGAAATGTATATTACAATAGTATAAAGACATTCCTGTTTCCATATTGAATGCATATTTCTTCTGGAACAAATCACTAGTTTAAACCGCCTCTTGATAAGTAAATAATATCAAACAATACTTTTTGAACAACATATAGAAATATAGAAATAAGCAATCTCACTCATGTCATACAAGAAAATATTGAAACATTTAATTAATAGGTGGTGCAATATTTGTCTCTCCTGTTACCATGTTCAAAAGTAATTTTCAATTGTTTGGAAAAGGTCTGGATAAAATCTAAAGTTTGTTTTTTTATTGCCAATAAGATGGTTTTCAATAACAAAACTTCTATGAATTTTCACTCTGAGATTTGAGAGATTGCTTGTAAATTTTCCATGGTGTACTGAAAAATACCTTTTAAAATTGGTTTTCAAAGATTATGAAAATACCCACTAGCAATTCATAATTTCAGTATTTTTTCTCTTTCTAATAAATCCCAACATCAAGTTGTTTCCCTGCATATTGTTTAGCGTTTTTTGTTTTGTTTTTGGTCACAGGAACGTCCATTAACAATATATCACCATATTAAGTTCTATCCTGTCAACCATGTTACCGATAGCAGTTTTGCATTTGTGTGTGCTAAACTGCCGAGATAAATGCGTTACAAGATTTAAATTAGTTTAAATAACAATTTAACAGTTGATCTAGGAGCGGTAACAGGATAGACTTGCATTTTATGTTCGCCGATTGAATTTAATTTGTAGAAAAAAATGATACATATGATAATTAAAGAAACCGTTAGAGTCATCATACACGTTCTAAAATAGTTTGCTTTGCAAATTTCAAGGCAGTTAGAAAACAGTACACAGAATATTTGAAAGGTGTGACATTGATATGGTACGCATATAAATTACGCAAACATATTACTTAAATATATTTAATAATATAATAATAGATCTATACCGTATTTATTATTGATGTTTTGACTCGTAAATCATACAAACTTTTGTTTAAACATTTATAACTGCATTTTACATTAAAACTGAATTTTAAAAAATAGCAGATATGTACTAAAATTCGACCTTTTTTTTAAACAACCGATATGTTTCCGTAAAAAAGATCAATAGGCATTTAAATGGCTATTTGAAGTTAATAAGTAAAATGAAAAAATCAAACTGGAAATTCCTTTTTAAATGGCGAAATCAATAGCTCAAACACAACTGTCTTATTCCTGACTTGGTACAGGCATTTCCTTATGTAGAAAATGGTGGATTAATATATAGCTAGCTAAACCTCTCACTTGTATGACAGTCGCATAAAATTTCATGATATTAACGACAATGTGTGAACAAAACCAACAGACATAATAGGTAAAAATGTCAAAATACGGGGTACAGAAGCCAACATGGTATCATAATCTTAATCTTTATAAAAATAAACAAATTTGTCAACAAAGAAAACAAAATGGCATATAGACAAAGCACATAAGCAAACATGAAGGACAAGAATACAAAAAATTACCACAGTACACCAACACATTGTCGGGATGCATAAGTACCAAGCCACGCGAAAAGGATATTACCAAATATAGACTAAACAGTAAACGTTAATGATTTACAAATACAAATAAAAGAACACTATAACACGTAATTAAGATGAAAAACAACGTACCTAGAATCTATACTTCAAGACCATCATGTATTATTTGCGACGTTGATACGGAATATATATCAACAAGGTCTTGGTATCTTACGATGAGGAGTAGCATACACTAAATTGTAAAATACAACAGTCATTTCCAGTTCTTGTCAGAATCGTAACAACCATACCAGACCAGACTACCTATACCTGTTTTTTTCCTTGCTTTAATAATATTATATTACTGTGATGCAAAAAAATATCTTTATAAACTTGATCAGTCCGAGACGCCATAAACTTTCCTTAATTACCTTCACCTAGAACACTCAAACACTAAATTTGAAAGGTCAATTATGTATAGATACGTTAATATTCAATGAGCTATTTGGTAAAAGTCAGAGAATGATAAACACCACCAAAAACGAAAATGCTAAAAAATCAAACAACAAAGATGATTTATTATTAAAGGATTAAGCAATACGAATCTCATCCCATCAAAATCTACAATGAACGAGAATGCCCATGAAGAGCAAGCAGTTGCTGGTCCACTAGCAACGTCACTAGCCAACTCACTTGAGTTACAGCTCCAACCTGTATGCTACTCCACACTAGAGGCAAACTCCGTACAGTGATCGTTTCCGTTCCTGAACTATTTTCCTTTACTCCATCAGTGTAGATAGAGTAGTATGCGGATCGGGGCTGGAACTGTTGGGAGTTAGCATTAAATGTAAAGATGGGAATTGATCAACGTGTGGAGTTTGTGTTGCTAAGTTTCACGTAAAAAAACGGCAATTAATGGTATTCGTTGATGAATCATAAACCGGAGAAAGGAAATGCTTTGGTTTAAACAAAATAAAACATATCAATGGTCATCTGTGACACAATTATTCCGTAACGTCAAATGATTTATTATAAAGTAGGTTGAGCATTCATATTGAATATTTCAAATATATGTGGGTTTGTTTTTTTAACTTAGAATAATAATATCAGGCAAAAAATATCTATATGTATTTTTGTTTAATTTTTATTTCAAGTACTCTTTGTTTTCACAGATAATTAAAAATGCCGTCAATTGCATGTTAGAATTTCGCTTCTTTTTTTAACCCATCTTTAAATGTGCCCTTAATCTTGGACACCATATCCTGTCTGAGCTGAATGTTATGTACTATAACACTAGTTATTGTTTTAACTGTGTTAGATTTAACGTATGTAATACCAGGACAGGAATGCATATATATCAACCGTCTTTAATTACGGATGTATATATATATTAGAGCCTAGGTGGTCGAGTGGTCTATCGCGTCGGGCACAGTGCAAGGCGATTTGGTGCCACGATATCTCATTAGCAATAGTTCGAATCCCGGCGAGTGAAGAACAAAACATTTGCTAACGCAAATTTACAGATCTAACATTATTGGGCTGTTATTTAGACGAATTATATATAAATACATATATATATATATATATATATATATACATCAACTAATTATTTCTGTGACTGCATCTTACGATCATTTACGCTAATCTGCAACCAATTCCATCTTCATGCCTAATATATCATGTACTGTGTTACAACTCTAGATTCTACTGACGAGGAAAGGTAACACAAGGCCACCGAAAGCTGAATTCTTAGTTCAGTATAGGTGACCGAGTGGTCTGGGGCACTGGACACAGTGTAAGCGGATTGTCACGAAACATGTATCCCAATGAATGAGTTCGAATCCCGGCCAGGGAAAAACAAATATTTGCTTCCGCAAATTTGCAGATTCAACATGGTTGTGCTGATATTTATAGTAATTAAGAATATAATATGTGTTTTCAGTCGTGTATCACCTTTACTGTTAATCCAATGGATGGATCTGTCGTAGAGCTGTCACTTGTTTCGGCGCATTTATTATTTATACTGTAACTATATTACAGGTTCAGGTAATTCTAAAATGAAAAAGACTGCTCAAAGCCAAGGAACACAAACATCGATGGAATGTGAGAATCTAAAAGAAGACGTTACATCAGCTTCTGTGGTTATGTTTCCTTCTCAAAAGACAAAAAGTAAGTCACATATTGGTATTGCAAGTACCTTAAGACCGTGTATATTTACGCCAAACATTTTTCATTTTAAGCTGAAAAAATAGATTTTGCAAAATACGCTACAAATATTAAAGCTAATTGGTTTGATAAATGTAACAAAAATCTGTTGAAGTCACTTCTGAAAAATCATTTTCGTTATGACATTTGAAATTTGTAATTTTCATGAGATTACATTATTTGATTTCATGAGGATAATATAAAAAGTAATAATAAGTTTGTCTTTAAAATATTTCATCTTATCAACAGTTTGAATACATTAAAACATTCGAATCTGATTGTTTTAGAAAAAAACAAATTTCAATTTCCTTCTAAAGAACAAAATATTGAAATTGCTAACCTTAAGCATTTTTCAATTTGCCTTAAAAAATTGAAAAATGAAAAATGCTCGAACGTGGAGCATTTTTCAATTTGCCTTTAAAATTGAAAAATGAAAAATGTCCCGTATTGGTTGAATTTTCGTCTTTAGAAAATTTTCTCAAAAATGAAAATGTTTTTGTGTGGAGCATTTTTCATTTTTCAAATTTATCAAAGATATTGAAAAATAGATAATCAAATTATTTTTTCATTCATTGTTAACACTTTAGAAGTTTTGTTTTTTTATGCTTTAAATATAATACACATATGTGTATGTGTGAACCCGTATATACACATGTATTACCTTACCCCGAAAAGATAGAACAACAACGCACCAGCAAAACTACTTGATGTGGCGCAGGATTATTATGCAATTGTTATTTCCCTTGTTTAAAACCATGAATTTTATATTTCCCTATTTTGTTATTTACATTCAGGTTAACTAAATATTCTCTATATATCTGTTAAATCAAATAGATATTGGTATGTTGAATTCATTGATAAAGATATTTATTTTTACTCTCAAGTTTAGTATTTGTATCGTTGCAAGACATTTGTAAACTTCTTTTAAAAGTTAATGTACATTGAATATAAGATCTGAGCAATATGCCTGTATATAGATCAAAGCATAACTATGTCTGCTCTTAAAAACACGTATTTGTGGTAGCTATCCAAAGGAATATGCATAGTTGAAAGCAATAACAATGTGCCCTAAGCCCTCAACGACTAAATAATTTACCCGAAGCCGAGAGAGTTGACCTGAATGTAAAGTAAATAAAAAAATATTGAAACAGGAAATTTTATTAACATAAAATTTCGTACTTTCATGCACTGGCTACGGGTTTGGTGATACCCTCGGTGACAACCTAGAAAAGGTGTAAAGATAAAAACAACACATAGGAAAGCTGTTCTTTTCCCAGTCTCCCTGTATAAGGTTGGTGAATATGCCATATTCCATCTAAATACGGCTTATTGCTCCATTTCTTAACTAGATAAAATGATATAATTTTCACTGTTTTTGGTTTTTATTTACTTGGCTATTTAGATACCAATAGTGCTTTAACATTTGGCATCCATCGTCTCTGTTTACAACTAGAACAAGCTGGGGTCCACATCTCCGAATCTCAATCAAAATTACTCATGCTACATTTTGGTCCCGCGAGTTGGATGTTGAATTTTACAGCATTTTTTCTGTTTTTAACTGAAATACATTATTTTGGGAAAACTAATCAGGAATGAAGCAGACATTTAGTCAGTGCTTGGTGGAATTAGACGCGACTGTCTTCAGGAGACAAGTTTTGAAGATTTAGGTGTATAACTGTTCCTGTGGTCTTTTATTTTTATAGTATGGTTTATTTGGTAAATGTATAGTCATAATAGGTTTGATGTTGTCAAAACTGATATTGCTGATTACTTTGTTCATTTTGAGACAGATTTTCTATTATTTGGAATGAATGTGAGGTGGCATTTCAGTTAAAAATGAACGACGTTCCCTTGTCACCATCTTACGGTGTTTATATATCTCAACTTGTACGATTCGCTCGTGTATGTAACAATGTTTTAGATTTTAACGAGAGAAATTTATGTATTACTGAAAAATTATTACACTAGGGTTTTCGATATCACAAACTAGTCAAAACATTTACTAAATTTTATCATCGGTATAAGGACATCATTCGTAAATATAGCTCAACATGCAGACTTCTTATACGTTCAGGTATTTCACATCCAATTTTTTATGGAAATATTCTTTATAAAGCACAAAAATGTCAGTATTCACCTCTGAAGCTAACAAAACCTTTAAACAGACTTATTAAGAAGGGATATAGTTACGATACTGTTGTCAGGTCATTAAAGATTGCATATTTTGGCGTTAATATTGATTCATTTATAGGGTCTTTGCATCGGCACTAAACACATTTATTTAAAAACCAGTTGTTGGCATGACACGGGTTATGTTCTTCTCATATATGTTATGATGGTATGATACTAAACCCCTAACGGGAAGGATTGTGCCTGATATTCATATGATGAAGACATAATCTTTCAATCAGTTTAATTGAAGTCTGGAGCTGGCATGTCAGTTAACTGCTAGTAGTCTGTTGTTATTTATGTATTATTGTCATTTTGTTTATTTTCTTTGGTTACATCTTCTGACATCAGACTCGGACTTCTCTTGAACTGAATTTTAATGTGCGTATTGTTATGCGTTTACTTTTCTACATTGGCTAGAGGTATAGGGGGAGGGTTGAGATCTCATAAACATGTTTAACCCCGCCGCATTTTTGCGCCTGTCCCAAGTCAGGAGCCTCTAGCCTTTGTTAGTCTTGTATTATTTTTAATTTTAGTTTCTTGTGTACAATTTGGAGTTTAGTATGGCGTTCATTATCACTGAACTAGTATATATATTTGTTTAGGGGCCAGCTGAAGTACGCCTCCGGGTGCGGGAATTTCTCGCTGCATTGAAGATCTGTTGGTGACCTTCTGCTGTTGTCTGTTCTATGGTCGGGTTGTTGTCTCTTTGACACATTCCCCATTTCCATTCTCAATTTTATTCAAATGTGAAGCTAGTTTACGTTTCTCTAGATATAAGAAGATGTGGTATGAGTGCCAATGAGACAGCTCGCCTTCTAAGTCACAATTTTTAAAATGAAAACCATTATAGGTCAAAGTACGGTCTTCAACACAGAGTCTTGGTTCACACCGAACAGTAAGTTATAAGGTGTCCCCAAAATGACTAGTGTAAAACTATTCAAACGGGAAAAAAAACGGTCTAATCTATATACAGAATGAGAAACACTTATGAACCACATCTACAAACGACAACATAGAACATTAGAAGATAACAAAACCTTTAAACAGACTTATTAAGAAGGGATATAGTTACGATACTGTTGTCAGGTCATTAAAGATTGCATATTTTGGCGTTAATATTGATTCACTTAAAGGGTCTTTACATCGGAATTAAACACATTTATTTTAAAACCAGTTGTTGGCATGACACGGGTTATGTTCTTCTCTTAAATATTCTATGATTGTATAATACTGAACCCTTACCGGGAGTTGCCTGATATTCCTATGATGAAGACATAATCTTTCAATCAGTTTAATTGAGGTCTGGAGCTGGCATGTCAGTAACTGCTAGTAGTCTGTTGTTATTTATGTATCAATGCCATTTTGTTTATTTTCTTTTGTTACCTCTTCTGACATCGGACTCGGACTTCTCTTGAACTGAATTTTACTGTGCGTATTATTATGCGTTTACTTTTCTACATTGGCTAGAGGTATAGGGGGAGGGTTGAGATCTCAAAAAACATGTTTAACCCCGCCGTATGTTTGCGCCTGTCCCAAGGCAGGAGCCTCTGGCCTTTATTAGTCTTGTATTATTTTTAATTTTAGTTTTTTTGTGTTTAATTTGTTTAGTATGACGTCCATTATCACTGAACTAGTATATATATATTTGTTTAGGGGCAAGCTGAAGGACGCCTCCGGGTGTGGGAGTTTCTCGCTGCATTGAAGACCTATGGGTGACCTATTGGTGACCTATTGGTGACCTTCTGCTGTTGTCTGTTCTATAGTTGGGTTGTTGTCTCTTTGAAACATACCCCATTTCCATTGTCAATTTTAGAAAAGGATATTGTCTGTTTAAAAAAATAGAAGGTACAAAATTATTATGTCTGAACAACACTTAAATCTTATTCCGACATTACAGATGGAATTTTATTTCATGAATGAGGTCGGAGTGACTCGGTGTGCGCCTTTTCCTAAATTTCTCTTTTTTTTCTCCAGATCCCACCTTTGTTGTCCCCTTGATTTCATAACCCCAATTTTTATAATCCTATATCCAACATCCCCTTTTTGTAACCTCAACATCACCCCCTCTCTATATCCCACTTCGAGGGCTACTTGCAAGATTCATTTTGATCAAGATGAATTGTATGCCCAAAATTATCAGCCTGATATGGAACAGGATTAAAGTTTCGTGATCCCTGTTAAAAAAACAAAACCATTGTGAGTTTCTGTTTACATAACGAATATAAAATGGGAGCGGACGAGCTACAAAAAATATAATAGTATCAACAAAGAGGCAATATCGATAAATTTTTAATCAAATCATTTAAAATTTCTCAAATTACGACAAGAGTGCGCACGCTGAAATGTCTCGCCTTCTTTACTTATCATTGATATTATGTTGAGGGGGGTCGGATGGGTCCTGATCCCGAGATCCCGGGCTTAAAAACATGAAATCCCGAGGTTCCGAATTAAAAAATAAACAGCTGCGCCATGAGCGCATGATACGCCCTTCGTCTTGTGTGCAATAATCATAAATAGTTTCCGAGATACAGCGTGACATATGAAAACCCACCTTTTTTAACAAAAAACTCAATAATAACTCTAAACCAAAATTTTGAATCATCACCAAAAAGTATACAGATCTTAAGATAAATATAACTAAGAAGTGTGTAAAGTCTTAAGCAATAATCATAAATTGTTTTGGAGATACAGCGTGACATGTGATAGCCCCCCCCTTTTTTTTTTACAAAAAACTCAATATTCCTAAAATAAAATTTTGAATAAAAACCGAAAAGTATACAGATCTTAAGATTAATATAACTAATAAGTGTGTAAAGTTTATAAGCAATAATCATAAATTGATTTTGAGATATGGCGAGACATGTTAAAAACCCCATCCCCCTTTTTTACAAAATACTCAATAACTCAAAAATGAAATTTTGAATCATCACCAAAAATTATACAGAACTTCAGATAAATATAACTAAGAAGTGTGTGAAGTTTTAAGCAAGTATCATAAATCGCTTTTGAGATACGGCGCGACATTTGAAAAAAAAACACACCCCTGTTTTAGTTACAAAGTCCTGTAACTCAAAAAGTTTTAATCTTATTTTCACCAAAAAGTATACAGATCGTTTGACCATCATAAGGAACAACTGTATTAAGTTTCATGAAATTTGGATGAGTCGTTCTCAAGTTACGGTGCGACGTGTTTACGCCGGACAGACGGACAGACGGACGGACGGACGAACGGACAGACGGACGAACGGACAGACGGACGCTGGACATTTGTATACCATAATACGTCCCGTCAAAATTTTGACGGGCGTATGAAAAATTAAATCCCGACACCCTGGAATTTGAAAAAAAGAAATCCCGGATCCCGAAAGGCTCAATCCCGAAATCCCGAGCTTAAAAACACCCGATCCCGACGTCCCGAAAAAGGTCCTGCCCACCCTCTATGTTGATAGTCTTAAATATAAAGCTTAACTACAACTATTACATAATGTACACCATACAATAAATCACTAAGTATAGTTGACCTATTGCTAATAGTTTCTAAGAAACAGACTTAACCGAGAAAACTAAACACTGACTAATGAACCATAAAATTAAGGTCAATGATCTGAACCATGGCAGGCAGAATAGTACAGCTAACAATTCTTCCATACAGCAAATATAGTTAACCTATTGCTTATAGTTCAAGAAAATCAGACCAAAACTAATAAACTGAACACTGAGCAATGAACAGTGAAAATGAGGTCAAGGCCAAATAAAACCTGCCAGACTGACATGCACATCATAAAATATTTCCATACACCAAATAAAGGTGACATATTACATATAGTGTTAGAAAAAAAAGACCAAATATCAAAAACTTAACTTTGACCACGGCCGGAACCATGAAATTTGGTCAAAGTCTGATGAGCACAACCATGCTTGACACATCTATACCATTTCCTCTATTGTTCAATAAAATATCGTCATTTGATCTCGATGGATCAGCCAACGCGTTGTGACTCAGTTTAGATTAGTTGATCCGACATGTCTACTGGATCAGTATTCGTATCAGAGGCTCCTCTGATTCTACCTCTATTCCTACCATCATGCCCACTAGTTCTGGTAGATTTTGGTGGTATACCTGTGTTGTTTTCGAGAATTCTACGTATTAATGACAATTAGAAGGAATTAAATGGAACAGTATTTATATGGAACATGATGTTGACGTTATTGACGAGAGCGTAGTTAGATCACGGTATGAAAGTGGAAAGGTCGTAGACTGATCGATGTAAGAGCGTTCTATAATCGCAGAAGAAGCGTGTTAAGATCGTGTTGCAATCGGATAAATCGTGCATGTATTGTCGTTATGAAAACGTGATTAGCGTAAGAAGAAAAAATTCCACAACTGTACAACATCAAATCAGAAATAATTATAAAAAACAAAAGGGTACTTAGTTTAATAGATATAAACTAGTCACCATAGTTTCATCATAAACTGCTTAAAGCATTTTTTATTTATTATCCGAAAAACTGAAAAAAAGCCTCATTTTTTTTATGAATAAGACTGCATAACTCCAAAAATGTAAAAGTTTCATAAAAGTTGGTAAAAGTGTTTTTGAGTTATAAATAATTGTCCAAAAACTGGAAAAATTCCCCTTTTTTCAATATAAAAATTCATAACTGAAAAACGTAAAATCTGAAATTCATAAAAATTGAAAGGTAGCTTAAGTCAACAGATATAAACAATTCACCAAAGTTTCATAAAATTTTGTGAAAGTGTTTATGAGTGATTGTCCGAAAACTGGAAAATCCCCCCTTTTTTAAGTATAAAATTTCATGACACGGAAACGTAAAATCTGAAATTTATAAAAATCGAAAGGGAACATACGTCAATAGATATAAACAATTCACCAAAGTTTCATTTAAGTTGATGGAAGCATTTTTGAATTATTGTCCTAAAACTGGAAAATCCCCCTTTTTTTAAGTATAAAATGTCATAACATGGAAACGAAAATTTTGAAATTTATAAAAATCGAAAGGGAGCTTACGTCAATAGATATAAACAATTCAACAAAGTTTCATAAAAGTTGGTGAAAGCGTTTTTTATTAATTGTCCGAAGTGTGGACGACGGACGGACGGACGGACGGACGGACAACGGTATACCATAATATTTCCCGTCTTAGACTGGCGTATAAAAACCAAGAAAAACAAGTTATAAAAAAGGCTAAACACATAGTACAGATACAAGCGAGCTCGAAGTTTGTGATAGTTAGTTTAAAGCGAATAACAACCTATAAACCATCATGTGTCTGTGCCTACAAAATCAGTCAGTACAATTGCAATGGATTTTGACCAAAAAAAATACTGTAATTTTATTATCGACACCTGTTACGATTATAAATCAATTATGTATCAAATGTATCGACAGTTAATTTTTTTGTCAATTTTTTTCTGTAAGTTAGTATTCTCAGCAGAATCTCTATTAAAACTATGGCTTTATAATTCTCTTCATACCTTTTATCTATTACATCGCAACACGACGATTTGATATATACTGAAATGAACAGAAAAAGATGTCGCTTACACGGCAGCGAAATAACAACCCAAATAAACACATAACCAAAAGTCTCTTGCGAAGCACTTATATTGTATTCAATAGAAGACAGGTGTCTCTATACATACATTATGTCAACTTCCGAATCGTTTGAAAAGTATGATATACCTTAAGCAACTATCAAGTTATTTTTGAAAGTCACACTGGAAGTACATTCGCTTGCACAAACTACTTATAAATAAGTTAAGTACTATAATAGAATAAAAAAGAAGAAGCTGGTAGCCTTAGTTCGTTTTGTATATATTTTTTTTATTTACGTTTATTAATATGTTTCGGAATTTAATGTGACGTCTTTTTTCGATGAACTAGTACACATTTGTGTAAAGGGTCCAACTGGAGCACGACTTCCGGATTTTCTCGCTGTATTGAAGACCCACTAGTGGCCTTGGGCTGTTTTTGCTTTTTGGTCGGGTTGTTGTCTCTTTGTCCAATTCTCTTTCCTATTCTGACAACAGAAAGGAAAGTTTGATTTTTATTTATAATTCAAGGGAAAGCAATTAGTATGAAGCAGTTGATTTTACCCTACAGTGGTTAAAGTTCCATAACTCTTAAATATTGTCACATAAAAAGGAGAGTAATGACTGCTATGCTACCAAGTATATGAACTTTCTGCCATTTACATTAAGTTAAACCTTGCACAATTATATTTCCGTAAGCGTATTACAAAATGATATGAAACAATATTCCAAAACATCGTTCCCTGCAGAGAAATAATAATTATAAAAAAGGACCATTATATCACGGCCGACACTCGGCTAACCGAGAGATTGGTCGGTTAATCTTTATTGAGTATGCGGCTATATGGGCGGTTGGTCTGTTAATCGGGTCGGTTATACGTCTGTTAAGAGTAAAACGCACAATTTAAATGTTCAACTCTGTTAAATATACAGATTTTTGGCATAATATAAGAACCAAATAAAAAAAAGAAAAGTGTCTGACAAAATGATATCTATCATAGAACATTTTCCACCTGTAAAAACATTTCATAGTCTGCGCAAACTTCAGTAAAGCTAAAAGGCGTCGCGCAAGTATGTGGTATTTATGCTTATACGCATAGCAATTGTTTTAATAAAAGGCGAAAAAAACAATTTTAGATATCATTTAAAGGACACAAAATAGTACTTTGGTTCTAGAAAATAAATTGACATTAGTAAATATTTTATTATTGTAATATAACGTGAGTAATACCACGTTTTAGTGACTATTAGGGGAATAAAGTCTGTTAATGGGTTGGACAATTAAAATTGTGTCAGTTAAGAGTTATTTAGTCACGACAATAGTTTTGGTACCTTTATAATTTCCCATTAAAAAAGTTAAGAATGAGATGTACTTGAGTAAAAAAAAATGACAATACGGTGCAACAGTATCCTTGTAGTAAGAGCATTTTTATTTTGACTTTCTTTGCATTTTATTGAAAGGTGTGTCACTGCAATATAGCGTGATATGGATTGGCCGCTGGAATATGCATGAATTTATTATTTACGTTTTCAATCAGCCTTAATTTTTGTGTCTGTTCAAAGAAGCACGTTCAAAAATCCGACTGAAAGTGTCTGTCTTATACAACACCGGGTACATATAACGTGTTGTCGTTCTCATATGGACATGATATTTGCCACTGGACGTTAAAACCTAATTCGCAGCATCATCCAATTGGTTCTTTTGTTCTATTACTTAATCATATGTTGTTTACAAAACATTCTAAAGAAGTAAATGGAAAGAAGCGAATGCAGCTACATTTGATTATCTTAAGTTTTAATTCATTTTATTCCGTTTAGTTCCTTTCTACATAAGTGCAGAGGAGAACTGCAGTTGTGCGCTTGTAAAATTCTAGCATTTGTCATCAATTTGAGTACATCGCAATCCGTTATTGTTTCATCCACCCCCTCCCCCTGAAATTTTGTTTTGTTTGCACTTAACAATATTTACTGAGCTATCAGATTCAGCGGTTGACAGGAGGCCAATGTTTATCGGACTCCAGTCTCAAATAACATAAAGTGATATACAGTAAAAAAATTGCAAAGCATCTATATAGATATCGTTGTCTATACTATTAATTTAAAAATAAGGAGATGTGGAATAAATGGCAAAATTGTTTTAACAATCATCTTGGAGGGTCTAAATAGTAAAAAGAGGTGTTTCATGTCTGTATTCTTAAACAATTGTTATTTTTCTCTCTTTTTTAGCAATGCATCACTCTCTACTGTCCTTATCTATTCTTCTATATTCTGCGTCTCCATTCAGATTCTCGTGTATACCATGAGGGTCCGGATTGGGGGTGTTGTTTATTTCTGTATTCTTTAAATTGTTATGTCACTTTTCTCTACATTTTATTTATTTTTCTCATTATTCTTTCTCTATTCTTTATATTTTAGCATCCCAATATATTTTACTTACTGATGTTTAGTTACATTACGACGTTTATCTCTGATATAAAAAAGCAGATGTGGTATGATTGCCAATGAGACAACTCTCCACAAGAGACCAAAATGACACAGAAATTAACAACAATAGGTCACCGTACGGCCTTCAACAATGAGCAAAGCCCATACCGCATAGTCTGCTATAAAAGGCACCGAAATGACAATGTAAAACAATTCAAACGAGAAAACTAACGGACTTATTTATATATAAAAAAAAAGAACGAAAAACAAATATGTAACACATAAACAAACGACAACCACTGATTTACAGGCTCCTGACTTGGGACAGGCACATACATACATAATGTGGCGGGGCTAAACATGTTAGCGGGATCCCAACCCTCCCCTAACCTGGGACAGTGGTATACATGTAACAGTACAACATAAGAACGAACTATAAAAATGATGTATATACTGGTTACCAATGTAGATGACAAGTTGGTGTCATTCATAACAACGAAACAGAATTCACATGATATATGCGACCATTATTGAATGAAATTAATATTACTTTAATATTACACTTTTTGAAACCATTTTTATCAATTTCCAATTTCCATTGTCTAAATTTATGTTGCATTGTTCATGTGTTGTTTCCGTATATTTTAGCCACTCGTCTTGAGCCTACCCATTTGATCCGATAACTCCCCATAAAGCAATCAAATTATATTTTCATTGCCATTCATAACTCTTAACAGACCAAATAACAGACCGGGTTTTATACATCCGACCCATTAACAGACCAGGTTTTTAATAAAAATTGATTAATATCACCAAAATACAGATTTTCGTGTAGATTTTTCACACAATGATATTAATATGGTTAACAAACGTAATGCCTGTCTTTTTTCGATGTTCAAAATATTGCATGCAAGTAAATTCAGCCAAGTTGTCATTTTGTGTACATTTTGTGTGTTAAATGTGTATAAATTTATTGATGAGTAACCCGCCTTTTCATTTTATTGATTGTTTATCGAAGCTAGAAAAAAAATAATTACACCACTGGATTCAGTACATTGAATTGTTTTGTCAGACATGAATACTTTTTATGATAAAAAATATATTTAAAAAGTTATACAATGAAACATACTGAACTTGCAAGTATTTTCTCGATAACACCTGATTAACAGACTTTAGCCAACCCAATTAACAGACCAACCGCCGATATAGCCGCATACTCAATATAGATTAACCGACCAATCTCTCGGTTAGCCGAGTGGCGGTCGGGTATATACGTTTGTTACAAATAGTTAAGAGCTGATTTGATTGATTGTTGGTTGCTAAACAAATACTAGGTAGAGGAAGCGAAATAAACTAAATTATAACTTTTAGTCTGTTATCATCATTATTATAGGAAACCTAAAAATCGAAACAATAAGAGAAACGGGAAAAAACACGGTCAAGATTTTAATAAAACGATGAAAAAATAAGTTATGACTGACAGCAAATTGAATAAGAACCACAACTGTAATACATTCATACAAATGAATAGCTTGGGATACTAGTAGACAGGTACAGAAAAAGAAAGTTACTGTTTTAGAATGTTTGTAGGGTTCAAGTCCCTGTCATGCCATTTAGGAGTAGTAAAGAACGATACTAAGATAATGATATATAAGAAGAAAGCGACATGACTCACTAGAAGACGATTTTTACACACACACACACACACACACACACACACACACACACACACGAAACTTGTACAATGACAAAAGATTTATCTATTTTAAAATATCAACTTTTTATTTACCTTTCTTTTGACTAGCAAACAAAAATTAAGGCTATTCAAAAGAGATGTTTTATGTCCCGAATAAAACGCAAAATCTATGACCGATCATGGTAACCGTCACGAAAGCAGAAGGAATGTAGGATGAAAAACTTCAATCAAATAGTTTGGGGTGGGAGAGGGGGAGGGGGTGTAAAATTGCTGCGAGTTTTGTTTATCCAAAATCGATTTTACATATATCCATATTTTACAATCATTTTTCCCAAATTAAGTTAAGAAAACGGGAGGGGGGGGGGGGGGGGGGGGTGTCAGTGAAAAAACTATGTGAATTAAGTTTTTTATCCTACATTGAACTTTTGATGTCGTCCCTTACTTCTTGGCTTTGTGAAAGCGTCGGCGATGTGCATAATACGCTGTCATCATTGCAGAAGTTGAAACACTATGTATTTCCGTTGGTGACCTACATGTAGATGAATGTCCTAATAAAACTATAAAAGGTAGCATTCATATTTCAATTTAAAAGGAATAAATGAGGAAGTAAAACAAAAAAATCAATAAATCTGAAATCAGGGGCTTCGAGTAGAGGATAGATTATGTAAATTATGCATCACTGAAGTTGAAGATGAAATTCTTTTCTTCTTCAGTGTCCAGTTTTAGAAAATAAAAGATCTGAATATATAAATAACTTTTAAAGCCCCCAAATAAATCATTATTACTATGGTTAATGTCATCTGAGGATAATGTATGATTAAAAAAGTAAGTTTATTATTGTGTACTTTATTCAAAGAGAGAAATTTAATTCTAGATACAGTTTAGTCACCGGTAGTTTGTCCATCTACTAGTATATTATATTGTAAAACAATATATATCATGTATATTATTCCTGTAGAAATTATTCTGGTGAAAAAGACTTGATTTTGTTTAATTTTTAAATAATCAATGTAATCAATATGTAATCACTTGTATGAAATTGATCTTAATTGCACTGCTAAAATTATTGGGCGTCATAATTAGCAATAAAAAAACTTTGTATTGTATTGTATTGTATTGTATTGTATTGTATTGTATTGTATTGTATTGGTTTACATGTTACATCTTAAAAATATTGTGTGATTTGGAGAGTGATATGAACGCCGGGGTTTCATCACTTAACCATCAGAGAAGAAGGAACAAGAGGTTTGAATCATCACAAACTTAAGTAACAAAACCAAGCATATAATTGTGAAATGAATTATTTCCTATACCTGCACATATGCGGATCCAGGGGGGGGGGGGCTGGGGGGGGGGGGGGGTCTGGGGGGCGGGGGCGCCCTCCTTTTGTGGGGAAAATTTGGTTGATTATATAGGGAATCACTGAAGCATGACTGGAGCGGCCTCCCTTAGGTCAGTCAGTGCCCCCTCCCTCCTTTATGAAAAGTTCTGGATCCGATGCTTTACCAACTCTAGCCTCAGACACGTTGATTCCTTTGCTTGATAAATGGCCTGTCATCATTTTCAGACCGTATGTGGGTCCAACCTGAAAATAACACACACTATGCGCACATCATATTTTAAATGTAACTACTAGTATATGTTCCATGTACATGATGTATATGGTTCGGAATACGTTTGTGTCGATCTGTGTCAATCTGTTGTTTTTTTTTTTTTTTTACTTTTTTTTTTATTTCAAAAGAAAATTGTCACCGACTGAGACCCATTTTTTGTGTCGACATATTTGTCCTATAATACTCGTTTTGCTTTCACATATTAAAGAGGGGCCTGATTGGGGGGGGGGGGGGGTCTCATCACGATTCACGAGTTGATTTTTTTGTCAAACACGATTCACAGAAAATAAATTTCCATGATCACGGATCACGAAAATATAAAAAAAAAATCTGTAGAAAAACGGATCACGATAGCGAAAATGCGCCGATCACGAAGAACGAAAATAACCCATCAGGCCCCTCATTAAAGATGTAAAATCATATTGAATAAAAGGTAATAGAATGTACATAAAACAGAACTTCATGGGAACTGTTTTATGTTTGTTGAAATACTATTCACATAATTATGATATATTCTTTGCTACATTTTTTTTTCGGTAAAAACAAAAATAAGAAGTCATTCATCCTTCGAAATATACATTTACCACACATACATGCATGCAAGTTACTTTCATATTTTCTTTTATAGGATGATGCTTATTTGATATTCTGTGACAGAGAGTTGTGATATTATAAGCTTGGGAAAAACAAGTTTGCATTAAACAGATTCAAAATTAGAAAATGCTGTACAATGCAGAAAAATACAAATTTGAAAACAAATACTAGCGCAGTGATCAGTATAATATAACATCTACACCCATCCCTCCCCACCCCACTCCACCCGCGAACCCTCCTCCTTGAACATGTACAGAAACTAACATGGACAATATCTTATATTCTAATATTTTCCCTTCTTTTCTAACATGCTTTACACATTCAGCCACGATATGGTTTAATGCTCCTTCGTCTTCTCCGCATCGCCTAGTAATTCCATTTTTAGAACAAAAACGGCTTATTGTTCGCGCTGATACATGCTTGATTCCTAAAGAAGTCAAGTGTTGAGAAATGTATTGGTGTGTTCTTCCGTCAAGTATCATTTGTTGAATCAAACATCGATGGTCTAAAAGTTCTTCCATTCTTACAACATGTACATGTATGTGAACAAGTGACTTCTTCACTTCGAGAGAACTAAATTAAAGATTTCAACCCCGACAATTCAAAGAAAGAAAAGACAAAGATAAACAAAAGTCAGATAGATAGACAGATAGATAGAAACAATGAATGACAGATTGATAGATCGAAAGATAGATATAAACATGTAGCTACAAAGACAGCTAGATATATAGATAAAACGAAAGAATGATTTTTTGTGGTCATTATCGTACTTGTCAGTGTACCATTCTTGTTCGGAATTTGTTGATACCACACATAGTTCACACACACACACACACACCTTAAAAGGATCTTCAAGATATTGCGCTTAAAACAAGAAAAAAGAAAACGGAAATAGTAAAACATTTAATAAAAAGTGTCAACAATTTAAACATATAAAACGCCTATATTGAAACAAATTACATTTCATTCTCATTATTAGACATTTAAATAGTGAAAATTTTTCAAATTTGAATATTGCACAGCAAAATGAAAAATGAAAAATTGGAACATTTTCATTTTTCAATATCAAACGTCAAATTGAAAAATGCTCCACGTTGGAGCATTTTTCATTATTGTTAGTTGAATTGAAAAAATGCTCCACGTTAGAGCATTTTTCATTTTTCAATATTGTAAGTGAAATTGAAAAATGCTAAAGGTCAGCAAAATCATTTTTAACACAAACTTATTGATATTTGCTTCAATATCTTCGTGAAATCAAAAATATAATTTCATGAAAATAACAATTTTCAAATCTCATAGAGAAAATGGTTTTTCGAAAGTGACTTCAATAGATTTTTGTTACATTTTTCAAACCACCTACCTTTAAAAGTTGCAGAACAATTTGTAAAATCTATTTTTCATCTTAAAATGAAAAATGGTTGGCGTGAATGTACACGGACGACCTTAATTGTCAATGCAAACAAGAACGGAGTTCTCCGTGGGTCCGTGTATATTTGCGTCCATTCGTTTTTCATTTTGAAATATCAAAAACAAAAAACAAAAACGAGAGTGTTTTCATTTTTCGTTTTTGATTTCTCAAAAACCAAAACGAAAAACAAAAGTGTTTTCATTTTTCGTTTTTGATTTCTCTAAAACCAAAACGGAAAACGAAAGTGTTTTCATTTTACGTTTTTGATTTCTCTAAAACCAAAACGGAAAACGAAAGTGTTTTCATTTTTTTTGTTTTTGATTTCTCTAAAACCAAAATGAAAACCCAAAGTGTTTCCGTTTTTCGTTTTTGATTTCACTAAACAAGAATTTTGTATTTAATTTTGATTATTTCTCGTTTTATAATGTAAAATGTTTTCCTTTCTTGTTTCACAGTCATTGATAGTAAATAATGCCAATGTAAACACCCCGGTGTTCTTTCAACATAATGTAGACAAAATAGACCGCCTGACTTATGAATTGAACTACGGTGATAAATGAATCAAAGCCTTTCAAATTACCTTGTTTATATCTTTAATAAAAAATAAATTATTATACTTAAATATTAAACGAATCATAAATTTAAATTGTACAATATAATATTATATAAAGATGGTACAAATAAATAGATTGATTACAACATCACATTAACAAGGGAGGTTACTACTTTTTAAAACTTATAAGAAAACTACCCCGGTCGTTAAAGTGTACATGCACAGTCACTGTGGTTATCAGATCTTTATTCGAAGATAATGTCGACGGATGCAAAAGACTTTATCAATCTGAACAATAAGGGTGCGTGATCTTTACTTTTAAATTTTGAACGGTTGATCTCAGATGATTAGAATTCATAACCTAGGTCTATTATACGAACATTCAGGACGATAATGTGTTTTCCTTGATCAATTGATTGAAAAACAAATTTCCGCAATTTCACAATTCAAACCGGGATTAGCATTCAATCATTTTGCCATTCGGAGCCTACTCGGTATTAATCTTGCTTATTTTTGAAAGCTATATGGTGACCTTAACTAGAGCCTGGGTGTACGGAATAGAGAATAGTGGGCAAAAAATATAAATAATAGAGACAATGGACCAAGAAATAAAAAAAAATAGAATAATGAGGCGTTAAAATATAAAAAGAATAGAATAATTGGCAAAAAGTATAAAGAAATAAACATGATAAAGAATAGAAAAAAATGGCCTGAAACACTGATTAAAGAATAGAGAAAAATGAAATAGAATATCAAAGAATATAGAAATGAAGAAATACGCATCAAGACCATCATACTAGTTGCCTAAACCAACGTTATTTTGTCTCCGGTAGAATGTTATTGGTTTTCATACGTTTTCTTTTTATTTCTATGCCTATCAATTAAGACATGAACTTTCATAGTTTGCCAGCTTATTACATTAAAAAAAAGACTAAGCCGAACATCACTCTGGATTTTTTCTCAAGTAGACCTCAGCTACCCAACTTCCCTTTGCACCTAGTATTGCCGTGGATTTTTTTTTATTAACATTTCGGTAATGGTGTGGTAGGGTAGGTAGCTGAGGTCCACTTGAGAAAAAATCCAGAGTGATGTTCGGCTTAGTCTTTTTTTATAATGTAGTAAGCTGGCAAATTATGAAAGCTCACGTCTTAATTGATAGGCATAGAAATAAAAAGAAAACGTGTGATAACCAATAACAATCCACCGGAGAAAAAATAACGTTGGTTTAGGCAACTATGATGATGGTCTGGATACGGGGTTCTTCATTTCTGTATTCTTTGATATTCTATGCCGGTTTTCTCTATTCTTTAATCAGTGTTTCATGCCATTTTTCTCTATTCTTTATTTCTTTATACTTTTTGCCAATTATTCTGTTCTCTTTATATTTTAACACCTCATTATTCTAATTTTTTTTTTATTTCTTGGTCCATTGTCTCTATTATTCATATTTTTTGCCCACTATTCTCTATTCCGTAAACCCCTATCCACACCCAGGCTCTAGTTAAGGTCACCATATAGCTTTCAAAAAATAAGCAAAACTAATCATTACCGAGTAGGCTCCGAATGGCAAAATGATTGAATGCTAATCCCGGTTTGAATTGTGAAATTGCGGAAATTTGTTTTTCAATCAATTGATCAAGCAAAACACATTATCGTCCTGAATGTTCGTATAATGGACCTTGGTCATGAATTCTAATCATCTGATATCAACCTTTCTAAATTTAAAAGTAAAGATCACGCACCCTTATTGTTCAGATGAGTTGATAAAGTCTTTTGCATCCGTCGACATTATCTTCGATTAAAGATCTGATAACCACAGTGACTGTGCATGTACACTTTAACGACCGGGGTAGTTTTCTTATAAGTTTTAAAAAGTAGTAACCTCCCTTGTTACTGTGATGTTGTAATCAATCTATTTATTTGTACCATCTTTATATAATATTATATTGTACAATTTAAGTTTATGATTCGTTTAATATTTAAATATAATAATTTATTTTTTATTAAAGATATAAACAAGGTAATTTGAAAGGCTTTGATTCATTTATCACCGTAGTTCAATTCATAAGTCAGGCGGTCTATTTTGTCTACATTATGTTGAAAGAACACCGGGGTGTTTACATTGGCATTATTTACTATCAATGACTGTGAAACAAGAAAGGAAAACATTGTACATTATAAAACGAGAAATGATTAAAATTAAATACAAAATTCTTGTTTAGTGAAATCAAAAACGAAAAACGGAAACACTTTAGATTTTCATTTTGGTTTTAGAGAAATCAAAAACAAAAAATGAAAACACTTTCGTTTTCCGTTTTGGTTTTAGAGAAATCAAAAACGAAAAATGAAAACACTTTTGTTTTTCGTTTTGGTTTTTGAGAAATCAAAAACGAAAAATGAAAACACTCTCGTTTTTTGTTTTTTGTTTTTGATATTTCAAAATGAAATACGAATGGACGCAAATATACACGGACCTCCGTGGCCATCTCGATTGAAAATTGGCATACTTTTACCTGAGATTTTTTGTTATTCTCAAAATCTCTGATTTATGAATTGAATAATCACTAAATGAGTTGTCAGTTGTTAATAATGTATATGTCATACCGTTATTCCATTTTGATATCTTATAAACTTGTTGCGATATCTTATGAATTAAATAACATATATATTTTAATACTTTATAAGATATCTTATGTAGTTAGATATATATCTTATTCTGGTTATGATATGAGGTATCGTATTTAGATATATAAATAGCACGTACATTTTAAAAGATGTCTTATGAATTTATATATATATTTATAATGATTTTACCGAAACATTTCATAAAGAATTGATTTGATACTTTTCAGATGTTAACGTTCAAAAGGAAACGCAACAGCAATCTCAAGAAAGTACAGAGAACGTGCAGAGCCAAGTTGCTGTCATTTGTCAATACGAGATACATGGAATCAATGCAAATGATATTTTTAAATATATCGTCACGACATTTGGTGGAGGTTGCACTTTTGAAAAGTTTTTTATCCGGTGCAAGTTCTTTCCTGAAAAAGCCAATATCTCTTTGTGGTTTGAAAAGCATACTTCGAAATTTCGTATTTTCAAAGATATGAGCAAGTTAGTTTATATTTTGCCGTATCTTGAGAACAGTAGCGTTTGCTTCCATTATAATAATGTTCACGAACCAGGGGTTTGTAAAGAAGCAAATTGTACGCATTTCCACATTTGTCGACGGTCAGTTAGAAATAACGCTTGTACATATAAAAAGTGTACATTAGCTCATGATTTTACAAACGAACACAATTTAAAACTTAAAAAGCAACTTGAACTGGATACTTTACAAGATAATCACATAAAAAATGTTTTAAATAGTCGCTATCCTGCTATTTGCAAGACATATTATTTTGCCCAAGGACATTGCAGATTAGGTGTGAAGAAATGTCCTCACTTGCATTTTTGCGGATTATACAAATTTGGAAATTGCAAAGAACCTTGTAAACTCAACTTGAGTCATAATCTGCACACTGAACATAATGGATGGGTGCTTAACGCATTCGAAATGCGTCACTGGCCGGAGGAAAAAATAAAGAAAAAAGTGTATGTCCCATCAAAGACAAGTCAAGATTCTGATAGCAGCAGTTCCAATGAAAAACCTCGCAATGGAAGAAATGTTGGGGTTATCGATGCTGAAGATTCAGATTGCGATGAATTTCACAAAGGAAGTGATTTTGTTGAATAATTGATTGCCACTTTAATGGTAAATCGGATTCCAAGAGAGTTTATAAAAGTTTTTGGCTATAACATTGACATAGATCTTTAAAAGTAAAACAAAATAGCAACATTCATTTGTTATACAAAAAGTAAATAGATATGATGTGTTTAGACAATAAATATTACATGTGTACAATAAATTCAAAATAAAACTTTTCAGAACGTGATATTCGCACTGGCTAGGTATAAACTGGAAGCTTTTAGTATGAGTATAATGCGTTGTTGAGTCGACTGACCTATATCAAACATATAGACACATGAATGTCATGTGCAAATCCTCATTCTTATACCTTTATCAATTTGAAAATCAAAATGCTATAATGCAATGTCTATTTTCTTTTTTCTTTATTCAAAAAATGCATAGGATCCCATGTTATATGGTGCAATATCCTCCTATCATCGCGATTTGTGCTTAGTGCTATAAATAAATTGTTACAATAACTGTGAAACATAAATTAAAAGAAAACATATCTAGTAGGAATACAAAATAAGGAATCGAACGATATAGAATTATGCGAAACACTTAGTTTTTATTTTTCTTCTAAATTCCGTTTTGAATTTGTTCTTAAACTATATATTTGATTTTGCCTTACAGCTATTTTGATTCGAACCGCACAAATTTGTATGATGTTGACAAAACCCGCGTCTGCCGTTACTTTTTATGCCTTTTATCTTAAATGAATTTATGCCATGTTGGGACAAAAAAAAAACATACACTACACGATAAACCTCAAACCATAACACTAAAACTATCAATTGAGAAACAAGCCCCCAACAAAACTGAAGAAAAACTTAGGGGCTACAGAAAGGTAAGAAATTCTTGCACCTCCAGCGACATATGTCTTGTTAACCAGTTTTGGTAATCCGTGACACTTGTTTTCTCATGTAAAAATTCAATGAAATGTCATAAGACATCATGCCTTATGTCCACTCTATGATGTTACATTTTATATATTTGATATATTGCACCAATATATGCAGTATTATTATTTAGATTTGTAACAATAAATCATAAGCGGTTTGAAAGATTTGAATAAAAACTAAAAACAGTTTAAATAAAAATAACACTATAAATTTATTGGTGATCAAAATTTAAACAAAGATGCAAGCGATAGAAACAACACAGAAGTTAAAATATAAATTTCATAATACAATTTAAAATGTTATGGTGGCTCCCTAGTAGCTAAGAAAATGAAAACAACACGTTATAAATGTCATTCGTTCGAAGCGCTTTCCTGGATTTACCTTCATCAGGAACGCTCAAAGCCAAATATTGGAAAGCCAAGGATGTATAAGGATCGAAAACGTCGAAGAGCTATCAACCAAAAAGGACTTAAAAAATACCCAAATCTATCTAAGGCCAACTTTGCCTGAGGGAGTTGAATTCTGCATAATTTCAAAATTTATAAACGGTCAATTTTAGATAATTTGTTATAAATCATGTCAGTATCGAAGTACTGACTACTGAGCTGATGCTACCCTTGGAGACTGATAGTCCACCAGCTGAGGTATCGACTCACTGCTGCAATAAATGAAAACAAGATGTGTTGTTAACGACGATTGAAAAACGGTTAAAAGTCGTACCAAATTTTAACCCCTAATACAAAACTCATCAAAGATCATAAAATTTCATCAAAGATTCTAGGCTTATAATTTTGTATGCCAGACGCGAGTTTCGTCTACATAACACAGGACCAGGACAAGATTACGAAATGTGGTAATTAGAACTTAATTTGGTCATACGTGACACTTATTTTCCGTAACTATCAATGAAGTCACGATTGCTTATGCAAAGTATTCTTTGAAATGACTTCACCTTTAACATTAAGAACCATTTAATTGTTTCAATATGAGCCAAAAGGAACTGATTGATATATGTCCATGCTATAACCCAAAATACACAAAAGTAAAAGCCATTTTGGGGTCAACTCATGGTCTTCAAAAACAGACAGCTATTGAAATTAAAAGACATTTATTTTTCGAGATTAATAGAAAGGCTTATATTTGTACCTGCAGGCTGGAAATTTTATACTTTCTTATTAATGTCTTGTCGTGCAATGTTGAAAGTCCTGAAAGCCTGAAGGGAAAGTGACAACATCGAGATCTTCCGAAACCAGTTTTCTGACCGTCATCTATTCATTCTATTTTCAAATCGATAAAACTATCGGTAAATAAATGTCTTTTAATTTAGATAGCTATCTGTATTTATGCACTTTTGAACGGTTGAATTATCGTGTAATAAATATTTGTTAAGAACCTATCAGCTGTTTATCTATAAATATTAACCTATGCCTTTCTACTTTCACTTCTGTTTTTAATGAGCCTGTAAACCATCACAAGGAAGTCACTAAATTGTATTCAACTATATTCATTTTTACAAAGCAAATAGAGTACTTTTCATAGTGAAACAAATTTTGTTATGATTTTCTGAAAATCTGTACGAAATGTAATACCGTTTAATATGTATGTCAATCTATACAGTGTTAAATGTGTCATTCACTGAATAAGAATGAACAAGAATTTTTTTTTTATAAATTCAACAGGTAAATTCAGGTAGATTCAATGTATACCGCCATCTTGTGTTGTACAATAGCAGTACATAATCGGTCTAGTTGTTTGCCTAAATGTGTAAATTTGAGACAGATTTGCAATTCATGTATAAGAATGTTTATTTGTATACAGAAAATTAATGGTTTACCGTATTATTCAAAATGTTTAAACAAATACCAAATATTTGTGTCTTTGGAATCAATTTTTCAATTTAGCCATTTAAGGTGAGATAAATCTTACAGTAAAAGTTTTATACTGGAATGATAGTGAAATTTTCATTTTTTACTTGTATCAAGAAAACAGGTTCAGTGACATCTATTTTTATTTTTATTTTCTTAAAACATATTATAAAACCTATCTCCCCATATTCTATTTCAAAATTTTCTCTCATGGATTTCTTTTATTCGCAAAAATATGTTTTTTCATGAACAATCTAGGCAAATTTGGGCAATTTTGCATGACTTGTAGCTTGAAAATAGCACGGTGACCCATACTTTTTATTATATTTTGAAAAAAAGCATGGTAAAATCTTCATTTTGGAAAAGTATAAGGAAATTCTATTTGGAAAAATATATACCGATGATCCACCTTAAGTAAATTTAAGCAATATATCAAGAAAAGCCAAAAATGTAATTCTCAATTCGAGTTCTTAAACATACTAAAATATATGCTGCCAAGAATAAAAATTTTATTGTTAAACACTCACGACAGGTCAACGGGTCATGTCACAGATTATTTTCAAATTTTGCATGTATTTAGTATGTGGTATGTTCAACTTGAACTGAAAATCGAAAATAATCATTCATTTATCCTTCGACTATGACATTGATGGTAGTAAAACCCATCGATCAGTTAAGATTTCATTGACCCGATAGCGGATTGATTTATTATTATGATTGACAGCACATGATAAGATAAGGTTTCGATTCATGTCAACAATACAGTTCAGCAAACATGTCAGCGTGTTAACATTCTTGGATTTAAAATTTACAAAAAAAAAAAGAATTAAATAAAAGAAATAAAAATATATCAATGAAAAGTTAATATTAATAATTTGGATACATCTATTAGAATGAAATTTTACGCAGGAAAACGTAATGCCGATTAGAATATAGTTTTTCTTAATGTTATCTAAGTCATCGAATTGATTTCATATAGTAAATGACGAATACATCTTTATTGTTAAGGCATAAAAACTAATAGATATTCACATCGTGTTGAAATAACAATTATAGTCGAAATGTCAGTGCTTTACTTGACCTATAGAAAACAACGTTCGTTTGGAAGGTCAATAATTCATAACTTATCCTATTATGGAGACATACTATATTAACTTGGTAGCTATTTTTCCTAACATCAGTCAACAACAAATTATTGATTTTTTATTTTAGTGGTCCTGGGCTAGTAGTTTAATACTTCACACCATGTATACCAGTTCTGTGATTTGGAATATTTACACTTACAATCTTGTGTCTTTTTATTGACATCATTCAGAGTTTTAGAATAAACTGAACTCATCAAAGATACCAATCTATAATTTTGAACGCCAGACGCGCGATTCGTCTAAAAAAGACTCATCAGTGACGCTCGAATAAAACAAATTAAATAGCCAAATAAAATACGGAGCATTGAGCGCTAAAGAAATCGAAAGGTTTTGCCAAATGCAGTTTAGTAATCTATTCCTGAGGTAAAAAAAAAAGTTATTGTCACTATAGATCGAGTCATTTCCATGAACATTTCAGCACAATCATTTCAAGTTTTCAAATTTCTGAACGTATACTTTGAAACGTATTCCTGCCCTCCAACGAAAAGTTTATCCTTCACAAAATATGCTTTAACATTTTGATCACGTTATCGTTTTGGTGTCGGTAATTTTTCCTTTCTGCGTTTCTTGATCTCTCCGAAATTCCAATATTCCACTCTTTAAAGTTTTTTCACCAGATTTCGATAATTAAACGAAGCAATTAAACGAGAATAGGTATAATCTGTTCACCATTTATGTCCAAACGGTATGAATCTGTAATATGTAGTATATCCGAATTTCCGATTTCAAGTTTTTCGTGGCAAAATGCGCTGATTGTTTCAGAAACTGTAGTTTCAAGCATGATATAGAATATAAGATTGTTACACATTGATTTTATTTGATCTGGAATCAACTCGTTCTGTAGTCTATCATTATTCTTTTTCATGACATTGAGAGATGATTTAATATTATGAACCACTTTGGGCACTTTAAAGTATTACTTTTTAACTGTTTTGATATTTTATCTAACTGTGTTTTTAAATGGGCATGTTTTTAATTTGCGTATCGTGAGCGTTACTCATCAACTATGTACGCCTCTCTACTTGATCAAAGTGATCAACTAACGACTTTGCACTGCGCACAACGTTTGCGTTCCATGAAGAAACAAATGAGTCTATTTGGTCAGGTACATTAAGTTTTGTGTCCATTTTGTCCATTCTCTGATATAGTTTATTGATTAAAACTGGGCGCCGTTATAAAGTTGTATGTTGGGTGAAGGATAAAATATTCTGTATGGGTGTTTGGTGAATTCCTTGATTCGGGCTTGGGCATCACTGCTGGTTTTGAATCGGAAACATAGAATTAAGGCCTGGATTTTGTGTATGAAAAAAGCTTGCTTTCTTGTTAACCTTGGCTTGCTCATATTTGCATTCGCGTTTACTCCACTGTGACGTGATTGTTAAGAAGATATAATGGGTGGTTTGTTACGCTTAAATTGTTACCTGTAATTTTACCTTTGTTGTCACTTTGATAATTATTTTTTATTCTGTTGTTTACGTGAAATACTTGAGTGCCAGTTTCAAAGTTGTGCAACTATTGTCTGTCCATAGTATAAGAGAATTGAATAATTTAAAAAAAATATGTATATCTTGCTAAAAAGAGCCGTAAGTATTGATTGTACTGTACATTCTCTGCCGTTGGAATTTGTTATTGCTTGTATATTAAGTATTAGCTAGACACTGATGATGTTGTACTGTAAATATTGGTTAAATGTATATATTCTATGAGCTGTATTGCTTACGAATTAAATTTTTATTTTATTATGCGATGTCTGACAGGTGAGATGTCGCACAATCATCGTAGCAAGTCTTTAAAAGTTCTATTTAATGCACTATTAAATGTGAAAATACAAAATGCTATAGTCTGGGAATATTATCTCATAGTCCTAGATATACATGTAATATATATACGAATAACCAATAAAAGACTAACAAGCAAAGCAGTATATATATATAAATGCTAGGTCATGTGTAGTGTGCATTTCGATTCATAATCTATGGATCGAGTGATTGAGATTTCTGAAACATTTAGATTTTGATAAACAAAAACATGATTTTTATTTTGTGGGTAAGGGTGGTAAGCTATTCCGTAGTATTGCAAAAACAACAGTTTAGGCAACTCAATTCTTCTTTAAAATTATTTTTGCTGAACCATTAACAATTTTTTTTTTGTGTAACAGGTAATATTAAATTCCTTCCGTATATTTTTAAAAAGCTCTAAAACACTAAATTTTCTCAGTAATGCTGGTTTTATCAGGTAAAATTGTGTATACTACAATAAGTTTATTATATGAAATATTATATTTGTAACTTGAATTCCATCCGTGCATTTTTTAAAAGCTCTTAAACACACACTTTTCTCAGGTAAGGCAGGAGTTTTTTCAAGTTAGATTGTGTATACTAGAATCATTTCATTATATGAAATTCTATCTTAGTAACTTGTATATATGATTAACCAATTAAACCCATCAAAAAAGTTAAGAATAGGGCAGCTAAAGAATTATTATTGCTTCTCTTTTCTTGAATTTAATTGAATCACTAGATGTATTCTACATCACAATGAGCTCAATTGAAATCGATTCCATTAGAAGGCAGATTTTGCTAATTAACTCTTATTTTTAATGGGACATTAGCTGTCAAATTCATGTCCACCGACTTTACTTAAATTATCATATTTGATTTATTACATACTAACAAGTATTTTCAAATTACAAAAAGTCTAAACTAAACAATTTAAAATGCATGGGCACGATTATATGTATTAGCATTTCGTGTGTATTTTTGTCAAGATGTGATCTAATTAAACATCGAGTTGACCTCCGAAGACTGCCGATAGTCATATAACCTGAAATAAACATGAAAATAGACCTAAAGAAAGCGAGCACATGCAATTGGATTTTTCTAAGTCTGTTTGATTAATTTATATTATAGGTTAAAAAAATGTGTTAATCATCGTTTCTATCTGTATAAGAAAGATTTTTTTTGTGGCTCGAATCAGCCAACCAAATGATTCAGCCTTGTTTCACTTTCAATGTTGACATTCTTTTCCTTTTGATTGCTAAACACGCCTAGTACATGCATAACTCATCTCTAGCTAAGATGATACATTGAATGTCACGTTAATACTGATTCAATAAGGTTAAATTGTTGACTTGCAAGTCAATAATACATTAGCGATGTTTTTGAGCTTATTTTTACAAATCTGGGCCAAACTGACTGCTTATAACGAAATATTACTTAAAAGTTCCGCTTTTATTAATACTTGAAACAAAAGGAATCAAATTTTATTTGTTTCTAAATGTGTCTATATCGTAGTTAATTCCCTTTAAGTCATTTATACGTTGTATTGGCAAAATAGATCCCTATAAATACTCATTCATTTGCCTAATGTACTGACAAAGATTGTATGTCTAGTGCAACACACAATTAAAAATTAAAAATAACATTATTAAATAAACATTCTCAATTTCATTATAAAAAAAAATACTTTGACAGAATGATAATAATTGGAATCGAGAGTTTTATAGAAAAAATATCATACGGTTCAGCATTGAAATTGAAATGACCCCTTTGCATATCTTGGACCTTGCTAACATAACTAAACTATATTACTGTCCTGCTTTCAATTCCTTAAATCTTGCGGATAATTACTTATCCACTGAAGGCAAAGATCAACTGGATAACACTAAAGTCCTCGAAAGACATTGCATATACTTCAGGACTATAGGGGAGTAGGGGGGTTATAAGAACCTGCAATCGTTTAATGTACTTTTGAACGGTTGAATTATCGTGGGAACGTTATTTGTTAACTAACTATCAGCTATTTATCTATAAGTAATAACCTTTTTACTTCTACTTCCATTTCTGTTTCTAGTGGGCTTGTTTTCCTATCAACTAATTATATAAAAGTCCAGAGTCCAGGGTTCAAGGAAAGTAGGCTTGATAGTCCGCAACAATGAAAATATTGACCAATTTTGATCATTTCGGTAAACGAAATGATACGTCTTGCGTTCAAAAAAAGGACCGGTGTAGGTTCTACGCCCTCTATGACTCAGACCTTGAGCACCACTACAAAAGTTAAAATACCTGAAGATTGTAAGTCTATTCGCAGACCTATGGTGCCTTACATCATTGAACTGTGGTCGATAGTTGTCTAATAGGCAATCAAGTTTAGATATGATCCGTATGGCCATTTAATAACAGGGGACCTCAACATCGTTCTAGATCGTTAATAACTGTCTGAAAAATGGAACAGAAAAAAATCGTCCCCCGTCGAAAATAAATTGGAAAAAGTATCGTCAGGTCATTTAAGGTACTATTTCGACCTATTGTAAACAATAGTGTAAACTGTAGAAATCTGCCAAAATGTCACTTGCTTCCTATTTGAATAAATGTCTGAAGATTTTTGATATTTGCATATCACCTTTAAACATAAGTTAAATATAAATAAAAAGAAAAAAATACGCACATTTCTAGGATTAAAAATAATTCAACTACTCTCAGAACGATTTGTGTTCGTACTGGCTGACAAAGCAGCCAACAAATGTGAGAGTGGTAGTTAGACGTAAATACTACACTAAAATCCTGGAGATTGAAATGGTACATTCACAGCCGTGCACTCCACAGAGGATTGAATAGTAAATTATCAGGTCCCTACCATAGCTCAGCTTAATGCCATCTCTGAAAATTAAAAGTTTCTACTTTGTATTGGCTTCATAAACTACACAAAAACCCGTTCGAATTTCGTTTCATCTTATCTAGGAAGTGTTCCACTACCATTGTTTTCTGTACTGTTAACCAATTACGCCCATTTAATAGCAGACTTGTTCTTCTATTGTTATGAATCACAGTTTATGGCCACATTCAGTTAAGATCTGTCTGAAAGGGAAAATTAAAAACACTTATCGATACCTTAATGATATTTTTGCTTTAAATAATCACGAATTTTCAAATTTTAATGCGGAAATTTACCCAAAGAAACTTACGTTGAATAAATTTAACACAAACAGCAATATTTGTCTGTTTCTAGATTTGGATATTTCAGTTCCACACGGGAAACTTAATATAGACATTTAAGACAAAGGGGACGAAATTAATTAAAACCTTTACTAAAATCTTTCATAGATACAAAGATTTGGTTAGGAAGTTTGGCTGTACCTGTAAACTTCTTACTGAAAACGGGATATCACATTCTAGTTATTACAGTGATGTTGTTTATAAAGCCCGTAGATGTAGAAACGGTTCATGTAAAAAAAATGATCCTTTGAAAAAACTTATTCTTTAAGGTTATCAATTAAACTTAAAAGCAACACTTTTAAATATTGTACTAACATTGATTTTGTTTTTGAAAAATCATAAAATCACTAAATATAGATTGCTATAGTTGTCCAGTTATAAGAACTCATTCTTTTACATCCTGTCGATACTGTTTACTTATATTATGATATAACACAAGGTCAATCGTTACTCAGACTGTTTTTTTACGTCTTTACACTAAATCCGTTGGATGTGTACTGATTGATATTTTAGTCTGGGAGAACATGATTGATCTATTAGTTGTAGTTGGCTTTAAACTAGCATTCAGTAACTGTGAGTACTCTTATTTCAGTGCTTTGTGTCTACTGATTTTATGTTAGTTGTGTTTGTGCATCGATCTTTTGACTTAAGCCAATTGCAACTGACTTTTACACCATATTCTTATGTTGTGCTGTTACATCACTGTGCCAGATTAGGGGAAGGTTGAGCGCTCAAAAACATGTTAAACACCACCACATTGCGTAAGTGTTACTTGTTTTTCATAAATTGTTTTGTTATAAATTAGGCCTAGGTTTTCTCGTTTGAATTGTTTCACATTTTTCATGTTGGACCTTCTAAACGGTATAGGATTTTTCTCATTGCTGTAGGTTGCCTATAATTGCTTACATCCACTTCATTTGGAACTTTGGTGGATAGTTGTTTCATTTGCAATTACCATTTCCCTTATTCATATATTATAATCATACCACATCACTTTATTTTTAAATAGTGCACAGTTATTTGAAGGTTGATATTGTTGGGGTTTTTTTTAAGTCAGAGACTTTTTCGTGCTTTCAAAACACTTTTAATATGCTACATGATGTATGTAATTTTATTTGTTTGGTCAATTACTGTTTTCAGCCATGTAGATCAAATAAGGATTACTTTTACATCTACTTTATTTATCGACATACCTTGCTTATTTTTGGCTCGAATCAGAGTTTGTTTTAATATGAATTTGTCGGTTTTTTGTGTGAATTTACTATGCAGTGTACATTTATTTTTTCAGAGAGGCAATCTATGAAATTGAAAGTAGAAAATCTTAAATCTGACCTTTTATGTTACATTAATATAACATAATGCTTATTTCTTATTCAAATCTACTAAATGTAATATTTTAAAGACTGGTCCCTCAACAGCTATCTTTTCATTTCATTCTGATCTAAGTTTTAACAGCTTTTAAACAATTTTATTTCATTCTTTTAAAAAAAAGTATGTCCATGATCCCTAATTATGAAACAATGCCATTTTCTCTTTACTATTCGAATAGCCTTTTGGTCCGACACCTCATATACAAAGCCTTCTGATAATTCCCATTGCATATAATAACATTTTAACCAGTGTAAAAGGGACGAAACTAACAAAGCCAAACAGGTCCCCTGAATCTGTTTATTGCATTTTTTTATCATATGATAAAAACATTTTGTTTCTAATATTTTGAAGTATTAAAGTATTGCTTTTTTTACATCTTGCATTGAATTCAAATTTCAAAATATTTGATCAGCTTTTATTTTTCTTAAATCCTTTCAAATTGAAGTTGGGTCTTATGAGTTAAGGCATGATAAATTCGAATACAAAAGGCATCGCCTACTAATGCCTACCATGACAATTGATCACATCTTCAACAGTTTGAATTGGATGAAACTCACAAGACTGAAAGGCCGCTACATTTATTCATTGCATTTTTAATATCATTATCAAAACTTTCACTGAAATTCTAAGGTGAAGAAACTTTTTCTTGCATTAAATTCATATTTCAAAAATTCGATCAATTTTATTATTATTTGAATCCTTTGAATTGCAGTTTGGTCTTTGGACTCTAGGCATGACAAAAATCATAAATGGAACATATTTGCAGAACCACATCAGTCATGGTAACTTTCAAGTGTTTTTCTTAAGAGTTTTCCTTCATTGTTAATGTTTTGGGATTTCTTGATGTATCTGCAGTATTACTATTTCAATGTGAAACAGAAAACAATACAACTCAACATAATTTTAGATTTTGAAAAGGCATATGCGCTCCTGGCACCCACAAGATTCTACTCCTGTACAAGTCTTTATCAAAACTCGCCACCAGATAACACAAGTCTGAGTCCAAACTTGTTAAAAATGATATATATATATAGAGAGAGAGAGATATATAAGTACGTCTGAACCAGTGACAACTCTACAACAGATTTATCCATCGGATCACCAGCAGTGATGGTGATATATGGCTGTGTACATTCTGTATATAAAACTCGTCTAAACATCAGCCCAACAATGTTAAATCTGTAAATTTGCTTTCGCAAATTTTTTGTTCTTCCCTCGCCGGGATTCGAACTCATGCTACTGAGATATCGTGACACCAAATCTATATAGAGATATACGATTCTTTTTCGATTTTAACTAACCTCTTATTAAATTCATATGAAACGAGTTTCTTGTAATTATAGTGTTAAGGAAATTATTGACCCCAATGCCTGAATATAAACTAAACTAATTTCTCTATCAACGTTTTATACATTCATCTTTCTTAATTTTGAACTTATAACGTATTATCGACAAATACCTTATCATTATGGGAATTTTGATCGCAACTTAATCAACTTTCGACTTTGTTGCTGAAGGTAACCAGATCGCGATATTGATAAACAATACACGCATAGTTATCATGGAGCACGTGCAACATAATTGAATTTACAGAGTGGTGTAATTTATTTGTTTTTAATTTTCCATGCGTTTATGTTTGTTTGTCAAACTTTTCCATAACAGTTGTCAAATGATTTGATGTATTTAATTTGTTCTTTAGACAACAACGTATTACTATTCATCTTCCAATGCACGTTTGTTTACATTCTTTCACCACAGTTTTCTCCTCGCATTTGCGCTGTGCGGTGGTACTGACGAGAGGTTGCGTATTTAAGGTCACAGCAAACGGGAAAATATCGGTGAATTAGAGTACGGGAAGTCAATAATTCAATAGCAGCACATGTCTGAAGATTTTATAAGATAACGGATTTTCTTTTACAAGAAAGTCCACGTACACCTGTTTTATAGTAAAACTTAGCCAATAAAGTATATAAAACATATATAACTTTGCTTTTTAGTTTTAAATTTAAATATTATGACGCCACAATAATTATCAACAAACATTTATGTAATAGAGAATTGATAAGAAGTAGTGGATTCGTAAACGATAATCAACGAGCGACTACTTTTTATCAATTCTCTAGCTTAACCCATTTCTAGTAAAACAACTGTCTGTTTTACCTTTTGACAATGAATCAACGATATTTCATAAAAATAGTTTCGTATTTTGTCTTTTTTATTCTATAATAGCTGGAAATGATTATATCCACACGCATCTATATTTAGACATTTGATAAGTTTAATATAACTTAAATGGGGTGTTAGCTCCCCTTTTTAACACCAGATTTTATTTTTGTATATACATATTTCATTTAATGTTTAATCATCACAAATTTTTTAAATTGAAAAGATTTTGGTATATTTAATTTATTCAAAAAGACATATATTAATATACAGAATTTATTTATCTTGTTTTGAAAAGTTAAAAAATTTTAACTACCAAAATTTAGAATCTTCAAAATTTATATATACATAATATTTAGCAACGTGATTTGGTATAATGAAGACTAAAGATCGTTATACCATTCTTAGTCAAATAAATATTATTAGCGTAGATGCCATAAATCTACCATTTCGTAATGCTCAAATTCATGTTGCTTTTTAAAGTATTAAAATTATGTGCTTACGATTTAAATTGAACAATTATATTTAAATTTGGTTTAAACTGTTTCCGTTTCATTAAGTTAAGATTATTTTAACGTTGTTACATATGGCATATATTTTTCACCGGTCAATAAACTAGTTTTATCTGTGGTACGCATTCTGAATCCCCATCAGAATTGCTCTTTCTACGGATGTACAATGAATAATTATGTTGATTTCATAAACTTACCATCAAGCTGTTCATAGCCGTGATCGTCTAGTCGTTGGTAACGAATGTCATAACGGTGATATTAACAGTGCAAAGTTCGAACATTGTATCCAGAATGAATTT
Source organism: Mytilus californianus (assembly GCF_021869535.1). Lineage (NCBI taxonomy): Eukaryota > Metazoa > Mollusca > Bivalvia > Mytilida > Mytilidae > Mytilus > Mytilus californianus. The sequence continues at coordinate 51,694,237 of NW_026262593.1, forward strand.
TTCTCATTGTATTTTTTTTTTCTGAATTAAAATATTGTTTTAATCCTAGAACATGTAGAAGTATTATATATTTCATTTTCATATAATGGCGATGATTTTGTTTCTGTTTTTCCTGTCAAAGAAGTAGTTATAACCCATTTCTTTAAAAAGATAATAACACCCAAAAATAAAACAAATTCAATAAACATGAACAAACCAAGAGATATATATTGCATTAGATTACAAAAGCGAATTATCAATGAGACAGAAATACAGTTAAATGACATGTATTGACAAGTAAGCGCTTTAAGAGTACTATTCATATAATGATTGATGTCAGCCATCGTGGTCTAGTGGTATCATGCATAGACTGAAAACTCTATTAATTACGAAGAAAATACGCGCGGGTTCGAATCCTACACCTGCCACTCGTTTTTGAGAGGATAAAAGATCGTAAGTTAAAAGTTTAAAGTTATAATATAAGTTCGTTCTCTTAAGTTAATACTGTGGTCAGTGGATTCTTGAAAAATAATCTACAGTCAGAACAATAGACTGACGTCAGAGAAATGGGTTAACGAAGTGATAATCAATGAAACAAACAAAATAAAATGAACATGCAAGACGAGATCACATGACAATAACTACGATACTTTTTTTATAGTTTGCTTTGTTTTAGCACTCATAAAAAGGGAATAAAATGTGGGTATGCTTGAATTGTCATGAGTATAACAGTTCGGAGAATGAACATTGTTCAGAATGCCATTCAGCACGACCACAGTCAAGAACAGGACACGCAAAAGGTATGACATTCAAGTGGTGTTTTTAATGATAAAGTACTTAATATGTATTTTAAATGGTAAATACATTTAGGGTTGAAAGTAAAATATGCTAAACATCGGATTTGCAAAATAAATAGGCGGCGAGATTAGGTGAGAAAAAAGATAAACTGCATGTTTTAAGTAAAAAAAAGAAGAATAAAAGCAGATGTTAGGTAAAAGTTAATGAGATAGCACATTAAAAAATAACCCCAAAAAATACATATCTAGGTCAATACACGGCCTTCATCAAGAGCCAGTTATCATACGGTATGTAAAGCTCTAAATTGTCTCTCGAGCATAGAAAATTTGTGGATAAACTTAACATATCCTTTAGCATTATCCTTTAACATTATAAAAAAACTTCGCATTATCCTTTGACTTTACTTTCCGCTATAAAGATTGTGTCCTCTCACCAAATAGTTCAAAGTTTGGTGACTATGTTGAACACCTGAGATCAACCCCGGTTTTTGGTAGGATCCGTGTTGATTAATCTTTAGTTTTCTATATTATGTTTTGCATAATGTTGTTTGTCTTTCGATCTTTTCTTCTTTTTTTTTTGCAATAGTGTTGGCAATTGATATGAGTTTGAATTTCTCTTTCGCCTCTGTTTAACAGATACTATAAAATATCTGCTATCATTACCACATTCCATGAATGACCATTAATAAGAAAAGTGATATAAAACACAGGAGCTACTGTTGATGTTCAGGATCTGGAAAAGATTGATCACAATGGTCACAAAAGAAAGCTAATGTCGAAATGAGCATCTGTTGAAGTATAATTTGACTGCTAGCGATTGTTATTATAATTATAACCTCAAATTTAAGATTTGTTTATATAAACGATTTCACAACTAGTGTTGGAATCCGTGCATAAAATGCTTTTATATATGTTATTAGCTCACTAGGCCCACAGAGCCAGTATGAGCTTTTGCCATCACGTGGCGCCGTCGTCTATCGTCGTCGTCGTTGTCCATCGTCGTCCGTTATTGACCTTTATTGGTGTATTTGCTTTTTAAAAAATGTGTCCCGATGACGCCTTCTGCCATTCAACATAGCTGAAATGCCTAAAATACAACATGGGGCAAACAAAACTTATCAAATATACCGGGCTTATAATTGTGTACGCCACACCCGCGTTTCGTCTACAAATGACTCATAATTGATGCTCGAATTAAAAAAGTTAAAACATGTAAAATGCCAAATCAAGTACGCATTGCAATTTTGCCTCAAATCTTAAATACCGCTATTATAAGATAAAACCTGACAACTTAAATATGTTTTGAATGATGGCATCTACCTACTGTCTATAAAAATTCAAACTGCCATACGACTTCTTATAGGAGTTCTTGTTCTTAAACGATGAATTTTACTATCATTTTTTTTTGTGCAATTATCTTGAACATTATAATAGATAGATAGATACTTAAAAGAATAAAAGTCATCAGCAAATAGTTTAATATATGTTTAAATATTTTAGCATAGATGACATTGGAAATTGTCTTTGTATAGGAATTATTGTCATTAATTGAAAATGTTAAGCCTTTTTGTGTTGGGCAGAAACCAAGGAAGATCAAAAGAAACTGTAAACCGAAAAAAATATCAACAATACAAGTTCAAAAAAAGACATTGGAATTATATTCTGTCTTCAATTTTGAAGAGTCCAATTGTTTAGGATGCACATAGACCTAGGTGAGCGACACAGGCTCTTTATAGCCTCTACAGCTTTTGTTATTGTAGTAGGTGAAAAATGGTAATTGTGCAAATTAGATTATTCCATATAATTGCATCTTAACAACAACCATAAAAATCCTATTTCTCGTATCAAACATAAACTAAAAGAACTAGCCAAGGAATTTGTTTTTGTCTCGGCTGATAAAGCTGCTAATAATATCATTATAGTTTGACGTAAATTTTACATTGAGGTTCTGCAAAAGGAAATCACAAATTCACTAACATTCCAACTGACTTCATTTTCAGAAAACGATATTTGTAACAAACATAAACTATTAGCTACTTCTTTACAAGCAGAACCAAATACAACGAAAGTCCCAACTATGTACTGGCTTCCGAAGTTACACAAATCACCTTACAAATATAGATTTATTTCGTCTTCAAGTCATTGTTCCACTACTAAATTGTCTATTCTACTTACTAGTACACTTGGTACAATCAAAAACCTGATAATAAATTGTTCAAAAAAGGCCTTTAAAAATAGTGGAATTAACTACTTTTGGAGTGTCAAAAACTCGTTGGAAGTACTTGATAAATTGCATGCATATATTGGTGATTTTGAATCTGTTCAAAGTTTTGATTTTTTCACCCTATATACCACTTTGCCTCATATTCTTATTAAGCTAAAATTTACACACCTAATTAAATGGGCATTTAAAAAGTCGGAATGCGAATACATATGTTCAAACTCTTTTAGGACATTTTTTAGTAGCAACAAACAAAAGAACTATGTCAATGGGACATGCTTTGATATTATATCTACCCTTGAATTTTTACTTGATAACATTTTTGTTCGCTTTGGAGTTTCCGTATATCGTCAAGTTATCGGAATTCCAATGGGGACTAACTGTGCACCACTTACTGCGGACCTGTTTTTGTATTGTTATGAGTTACAATTTATGACTAAAATCAGCAAAGACCCTTCGAAACAACATCTGATACAAAAATTTAACAATACTTTTAGATATTTGGATGATATATTGGCTCTCAATAATGACGACTTCAGTATGTATACTAAAAATATTCATCCTGTTGAACTTACTTTAGATAAAACTAATACTAACAATGACCACTGTCCTTTCCTCGATCTTGATATCTATATCATTAACGGGAAGCTTAATACAAGAATTTATGATAAAAGAGATGATTTTTCGTTTCCTATCGTTAATTATCCATTCTTAGATGGTGACGTTCCCTTGTCACCATCTTATGGTGTTTATATATCTCAACTTGTACGATTCGCTCGTGTATGTAACAACGTATTAGATTTTAGCGAGAGAAATTTATGTATTACTGAAAAGTTATTACACCAGGGTTTTCGATATCATAAACTAGTCAAAACATTTACTAAATTTTATCATCGGTATAAAGACATCATTCGTAAATATAACTCAACATGCAGACATCTTATACGTTCGGGTATTTCACATCCAATCTTTTATGGTAATATTCTTTACAAAGCACAAAAATGTCAGTATTCACCTCAAAAGCTAACAAAACCTTTAAACAGACTTATTAAGAAGGGATATAGTTACGATACTGTTGTCAGGTCATTAAAGATTGCATATTTTGGCTTTAATATTGATTCACTTATAGGGTCTTTGCATCGGAAATAACATATTTATTCTAAAACCAGTTGTTGGCATGACCCGGGTTATGTTCTTTTCATATATTTTATGATGGTATGATACTAAAACCTTAACGGGAGGGATTGTGCCTGATATTCATATGATGAAGACATAATATTTCAATCAGTTTAATTGAGGTCTGGAGCTGGCATGTCAGTAACTGCCAGTAGTCCTTTGTTAATCTATGTATCATTGTAAATTTGCTTAGTTTCTTCTGTTACCTTTTCTGACATTGGACTACGACTTCTTTTAAATTGAGTTTTACTGTGCGTATTGCTGTGTGTTTGTTTATTCTACATTGGCTAGAGGTATAGGGTTAAGATCTCACAAAACATGTTTGACCTGTTGATACAATTTGTAACGCATTTTTGTTATTTAATGTTTACTTAATTAGTGTTATATTTCGTCTCACTATTTTTAATATATACCGCATTTGATAAGTGTTTGGTATGGCGATAAATTTTCACTTCTGTTCTCGTACTATGAACACCAAATTAATTTATTTTATAAAAAATAATTTCCCTACTCCATGTATGTCTTACAACAAAATTATTTTTATTTACCTGTGTACGATTTTTTATTTGGCAGCATTTTGTCCAAGGTTATGGTTGTCTTTCTGATATTGTTTTACATCCCTCCCCCCATTTTTTTTATTATTTTGTATTAACATTGTGTCATAGATCAATTTTATTCGTTCAGTGTATGTTTACTTGTTTTTGTTCATATGTCTTTTGATTGAGGTAAGCCTTTTCAATTGATATTTTATAGTGTGTCTTTTTATGTTGTGATGTTACACTATTGTTTCAGGTAAGGGTAAAGGTTGGCACCTGCTTAATTGTTTAAACCCGCTGTATTTGTTTGCACCTGTCCTAAGTCAGGAACCTGTTGTTCAGTGGTTGTCATTTGTTGATGTGAATCATTAGTGTTTCTCGTTTCTCGTTTTTATATAGATTAGACCGTTGGTTTTCCTGTTTGCATGGTTTTACAGTAGTCATTTTTGGGGCCCTTGATAGCTTGCTGTTCGGTGTGAGCCAAGGCTCCGTGTTGAAAGTCGTACTTTGACCTATAATGGTTTACTTTTACAAATTGTGACTTGGATGGTGTGTTGTCTCATTGGCACTCATACCACATCTTCTTATTTCTATTAACCCCGAGGCATTTTTGCGCCTGTCCCAAATCAGGAGCCTATGGCCTATGTAAGTCTTGTATGTTTTTTTTAATTTTAGTTCATCTATATGTTTCGGAGTTTAGTGTGACGTCCATTTTCACACAACTAGTACACATTTTTGGTTAGGAACCAGCTGAAGCCCGCCTCCGGGTGCGAGATTTTCCCGCTGTGTTGAAGACCCATTGGTGGCCTTGGGCTGGTTTCTTCTCTTCGGTCGGGTTGTTGCCTCTTTGAACCATTCCCAATTTTCAATCTCAATTTTATGCTCCATGGAGCATCTAATACTATTCTCTTAACCACTTTGACATATTGAATTAACTTATTTTAATGTTTCTCTTCGGTGGACTTAACTGGTTAAAAATATCACAAGTTAAGAGTATATTAACCAGTATACATGTTATTTAAACTTTAAATAAGAAGGTGTGGTATGATTGACAATGAGACATTTTCCACCAGAGACCAAATGACACAGAAAGTAACAACTATAGGTCACCGTGCGGCCTTCAACAATGAGTAAAACCCATACCGCAAAGTCAGCTATAAAAGGCCCCGAAATGACAAATGTAAAACAATTGAAACGAGAAACTAACGGCATAATTTATGTACAAGATAATGAAAGAAAACCAAATATGATAAACAGCAACAAACGACAACCACTGAATTGCAGGCTCCTAAATTGGCACATACAGAATGTGGAGGGGTGAAACAAGTTAAACATATTGTCCATCAATGAATACTTCAATGTTTACATATATATGGATTTCTATGTTATTTTTTTACAGATGTCATGGTACCTTTTCCTGTTCCCTCTGGATCACCTTCAGGTCACGGACCAGCACCTTATCCTCCAGTAGTGATGCCACCATACAACCCACCATATCTGCCCCAAGGTAGATATATCTATAAATTTAAAATATATTTCATGTTTACCTATTGGATTATGTTTTTATACCCAAAATTCAGGTTGAGCAAAGTACAAGATTGCTCTGACGTCTGTCGACGGCCCAAGTCAGACCTAAATATGTCGTCAGATATCAAAGCAATCTTGGATTGATATAGGCATGCAGCTAGTTGAAGTAGTGTCCATATTTGTGATTGCAATTTTCATAAATCATACCTTTAATAACTGATTTATTTGAGTCCTACAGTATTACCAATTTGACAAATTAATGATTTTATTCAAATGGGGCACTCATCAATCAGATTAGGAAATTAATATTGCAACAAACTAGAATTGGGATTTGTTTCCTTTACCAAAATAAATCCTGTCATCATTATTTCAATGTATTTAACATTTTTAAGCTGGTCCTCATAAAACAATTATGGGAGTAGCAACTGGACAGCTTTGATGGCAGAATATACAATGATATATGAATATCAAGTTGACTTGTTTTGTTTTCAATAGCAGATAATTTTTATGACTTTATGTGCTGAAAAAACTGAGCAGCCGTGATGTTATACAGAGCAGATTTCAGGAATCTTGGTAAATTTGAAAAAAAATCAATTTGATAAACATGAAAAATTTACCTTACAATCAGTGACCACGAATGAGCTATTTGATGAGTTAAAATATCTTGATAAAACATCAGGTAAGGATAACATTGACCAACTATCCTAAAATGGAGTACCCTTCTATTGCATCTTCTCTCACATATATGTTCAACAGAATTATAGATACTCGTACACATCCTTCTTTTCTAAAGAATGCCAAGGTAACACCAGTTTACAAGGATGGTAAAAACAAATTACAAAACTATATCTGTTCTTTCAACTTAATTAAAACAAATAGAAAGATATGTTTCTCATAACTTGTGCAAATACTTTCGTAATTTTTTTTTACATCCTACGGAATCTGGTTTAGGCCACATTGTCAAACTGCCTATTTAATATCATTGATAAATGGTTACCAAGAATTTAAACCTTGCAATATTATAAGACTTCAAATTTTTTTTTTTTTTATCTGATAGATTAAGACATTCTTTGTTTAAAACTTGAAAGCTATGGATTTAATAAGCCTAGTGTTAGGTATCTCAAGTCATTCCAGAATAACAAATCACAACAGGTAAACATTTGTAAGGTTTACCCTGGACATCAATTTTTAGACTTTCGGTGTCCACCAAACTTATATACTTGGTCATATATTATTTGTGTTATTTATGTATTTATGAACAACATTCCCTTATGGAAAGAAAATATACATAATGATGTTAAAGAAGATTTATTCAGAGTTAAATAGTGATCCAAAATGAATAGCATGTTCATCAATACAAATAAAACATAATGTTTGGTTACTGGGACAAAGCAGAAGTTATTGATTCAGACTTATCAACCAAACTTACAGATAAACTCAGATTGTAAGAAAAATCTTCATGTATAAAATGAGGAGGGGCTAAAATTGATGACACACACTGAAGAAATCAAATAGATTCTTATATTATATCCAGAATATACTTTCTTTCTAAAATACAGTTAATTTCAGATTTAAGTGCTACTCATAGTACAATGAGGGTATAAACATGAAAGGATAACCAGACTATTTAAACTTCAAAAACGGGCAGCAAGATTCATTTTAGATACTGATCTTCTGTACCAAAAAAAAAACATTTGGCGGATGACCGTTTGAAATGGAATTTAGCACCACACATATGATTTCTCTATAAATATGTGAAAATGAAAGCATTATTACACCTAGTTGAAAAGTTTAAACTGATATCAGATAATAAGCCATACTCTTTGAGAGGTGTTACTCAATGTAATCCGGTAGTTCCCAAACCAAAAGCTAGGCTGTTTAAGAAATCTTTTGTTTGTTATGGATCAGTTCTATGAAATCAACTGCCATCATGACCATCACAAATGCGAAAGTTCCTTATAATTTACTGTTTTCTCAAAGTATTATTTTGATGTTTTTATCATATGTGTTTTTGTTTTTTCAATTTTACTACATTTACCTCCTTATAAAAATAAGAAGATAAGGTATTTTTGCCAATGAGACAACTCTCTTTCAGAGATATACTAAAGTATACCGTACGGTCATTAACAAAGACCAAAACCCATAACGCATAGTCAGCTATAAGAGGCCCCGAAATGACAAAAATAAAACAATTCAAGCGATATTACGAACGACCTGATCTATGTACAAAACAATAATCGAACAAACTATTATGATGTATAGCAATAAACGACAACCACTGAATTGCGGATTTGATCATGTTTTTGGGCGCGCCATCTCTCCCTTACCCGAGACTATGGCGTAACAGCACAACATAAGAATAAACTATTAAGATAAGTTGAAACTCATTAGATCGATTCAAAGCACAAAAACAAATAAAACTAAAAAAAAACATAAAAGACATTGTTACAAATCTGAGAGGACTCACAGTTACTGCAAGCTAGCTTGTTCAAGCCAATGGCAAATGATAAAAAGTTCATGTTTCTAAGACTAAAATATCAATTAGAAAAACTAATTGTTTTATCTTTTATAATGATGCATTGAACTATATGATTATATAAATTAAGTATGTGTAAATGTCTCTTTTAGATATACTTTAGTTTGTATGTGAGGGCCTCAGGGGAGATTAGTTTGTTGTTACTAATAGTGTTGCCGCTATTTACCCTATTAAGATAAAGAATCAAAAACATATGAATCTACAAAGTTTTTTGGAGTTATGATATTACACAACATTTGTTTTGGACCTATTTCTGTCTTTCAAAACAATAGAAATTTACTAAAAATGTTAGAGAGGTTATGCTTGATTACTATGCCTGATGCAGGAATGACCACGTAAATACTTCCTGACCAATTGCAATTAAGTAATATTATTTTGATTTTCAAAAACAAGTCAAACAGTTCATCATTAGATGGCACAGAAAAAGACAGTAACACTTTACTTTTACCAACAACCATCCCTCTATAATAAATTTAAAAACATACTAAATAAATATTTAGATACCAGATCTATATTAAATCAGGGACTAAATATTAGAAGTATAGATCGATAGATAACAACATGCTACAGTTCGTATATACAACTGATAGTAGTAATAGTTTTATTTATTCACCAACAAATACAAAATCTGCATTTCATCTTATCACACCTGATCATCAGAAACAACTACAGTGAATAAAAGTATGCCAAACTTTGACAAACAAGTGAGGAGAGAGTTATTACTGTGGATAGATATAAGAAGATGTGGTATGAGTGCCAATGAAACAACTCTCCATCCAAGTCAAAATTTATATAAGTTAACCATTATAGGTCAAAGAGCGGTCTTCAACACGGGTCCGGTTTTAAGAGATAAATAGGGGATCAGGTCGCGAATCTTAAGATAGACCTACAATAATCAGGATATCAAAAGTAACGTTGCTGAAATTTGGGATTATTTTGTGTGTGTTAAGAAATTGGGTCACCAGAAGGAAATAAGGGCCATCTAATACTATGGTGGCTGATGATTATCTGTTCATATCTTAGAAGAGTAAACCTGTTTATGTATAATACCCAAACCTTGAAGTAGGGAGATATTTAATGATGCGTATTTCTTTTTTTTTTCTATCAGTTCTTATGTCGGTTTGAGATTTTATCACAATAACATGGAATATATATATATATATATGTATAGTTCAATCTAGCTTTTGCGGGTTTTGATATTAACTGTTCAAGAGTTGTTCCCCTTATTTTCATTAAAGTTTTCATCAAAAGGGTACCGATGATAATGATAATACCGCTTGATAACATTGTTTGCAACTGAAAAAAATTGTCATGGACCATAAAAGACCAGTTTGATATTGATGGTTTTGACATTTACCTTTTTTTAGCTATTCCCCTTTCTTAAGATTTTAAAGGTTTCCAGTTGATAAATAAAGTACCACTTGACATTTGAACACAATGGTATGGATGGTAAAATACAGGTGAACTTCAATTTTGATGGTTTTGAATCATAAAATACAGGTCACATCTACCTGAATTTTGGTTTTTACATTTACTGATAAAGATAAAATTGAGAATGGAAATGGGGAATGTGTCAAAGAGACAACAACCCGACCATAGAACAGACAACAGCAGAAGGTCACCAACAGGTCTTCAATGCAGCGAGAAATTCCCGCACCCGGAGGCGTCCTTCAGCTGGCCCCTAAACAAATATATATACTAGTTCAGTGATAATGAACGCCATACTAAACTCCAAATTGTACACAAGAAACTAAAATTAAAAATAATACAAGACTAACAAAGGCTAGAGGCTCCTGACTTGGGACAGGCGCAAAAATGCGGCGGGGTTAAACATGTTTATGAGATCTCAACCCTCCCCTATACCTCTAGCCAATGTAGAAAAGTAAACGCATAACAATACGCACATTAAAATTCAGTTCAAGAGAAGTCCGAGTCTGATGTCAGAAGATGTAACCAAGAGTTTGTTTGTAAGTGTTACAACTAAAATGACTAGATCACCATATTCTAGTTTTCATTTTGAAATATTAATTTCAATGGCAAATTTACCACCTTATCATAATCATTTAGCAGCGTCATTTAGCAGCGCTAAGGATTCTTCATTAATTGAACTAAAAATACTGAATTGAATAAATTCTTGAAAAAATAGTTGAGCTTTTCCAACGAATGTGCCTATTCTTAATAAAACTATTACACTTGTTGTCTCTTTTATACATTTTTTTGGTCTTACGTTTTTTTTGTATTGAACTTGTAAGGACCTTGTTAGTTGCTAGATTTATCAATATCATAGAAGGTGGTCGTTCACAGGGGAACTAGTGAACCATTAGGGTTCCAAATGGTTAAGTTAAAGTCATCCTTTCGAAAGTATAGGACATCATCACAAATATGGAATATCTGTGTCACAGATGACCTAGCATATGCTTTAATTGTCATAACCATAGTCCAGTCCTCTTTTCCTGGAATGTGACATCATTTAATTTGTACTTACTATGCGCATATATACTGCATATGACGGGTGTCACTTGTAGAGCAGAATCTGCTTACCCTTACTCACGGCACCTGACATCACCCCTTTAACGGCAATTTGTATATTTTCCCTTTGAACTTACTCCCAAATATTTTTTTTTATATCTTGGACTGGACCAAATACTCGAAAATATTAGGCAATGACGTCACCTTACAGTCAGCAATGTCACGCATTTATGTCCATCCAATTCAATTTATCAAAGAAATGCACGCGACTTCATTCATACAACCGAACAACTATGACAACTTTTTCTACGCGTGAAAATAAATTCACTTACTATCTCATTTCATTTTATATTTCAAAACAAAAAATATATTGTGAAGACAGAATTGCTGATAAAAAGAACAATGTTATATTGATATTTCATTAATTCGAATATTAGCCCGCCCGTCATACATATGTTAAGTCGATTTTAACTTTTCTACACTGAAATTTAATTCATATTTACGAAATCCACAAAATTAAAAGTTATTATCTGTTAATACATACTAATTTGAAACAAACACTTTTAAATAATGCATCGAAGTTTTGCAGACTGGTATGGTTTTTGTTGATTTTCAAATCTCATCTAGTCTGAAACTTCAACAGTAAGTCCGTTTTTTAAACTTTTTTATTGGTGTATTATATAAAATGATTCATAATTTCCTACAGACTGGATGGCAAACATAGTGGCAAAATATGTTTATTTCATAAGAAATACAATTAAAAGATTCCTTTATCATGTTTACATTGAATAATTTTTTTGATATAGGTAACCAAGATTCTAGAAGGCACAAGAGAGGAAGAGGAGGTAATAACAGAGGAAGAGGTGGCAAATACAGGCAAAAGGATGAAGATGAGTCACATCTAACTGATGACAGCTACCAAACTAATCGTGGTTATCAAGGACATAGAGGAAGAGGTCGTGAACAAAAAAGAGAAAGAGGAGGACATGAATATAATGGAAATAGAACTAAAGTAAACGAAAATGAAGATTTGGACAATTAAGGAAATCATAGAGGAATGGGAAAAGATAGAGATAAATGTCCTGGAAGAGGTGGTAAACAGCAACATGGGAGGAAATATGAACAGGACGATGAAGACATACCAGGTGTAGATGAAAATGATGTTTTCAAATTCCTGATCAAATCTTTTAGTGGGGGATGTCCTTTCGAAGAATTTTAAAGCAATGTCATCTTTTTCCTAAGGGGTCTAATATCTGTCAGTGGTTTAGAAAGCATAGTCGGAAATTTCGTGTCTTCTGGGACGGAAACGATATTGTTTATCTTCAACCATTTTGTCTAGATGCCAGAATCTGTGGCAAATGGAATTACAAGCAAAATCCAGGTCAATGTCAGAATGATCAATGTAATTCTTTCCACATCTGTCGTCGCTTCATAAGAGGCAACTGTAACGAAAGTAATTGTCCACTGTCTCATACTTTTACAAATCCACACAATCGGCATTTAAAGGATAAACTTGGAATCAACGATTTCAGTGATACTGACATCAAAATTGTCCTTAATTGTAATTCTCCGTCAGTTTGTGCAGATTATATATACAACAATGGTTGTAAGGTGGAAAATGGAGAAAAAAGATGCCCACATTTACATTTATGTGAGAAGAACATATTTGGAAATTGCAAAGACCCATGCAAGTTCGAGAAAACTCACTCTATCACTCAGGTTCATAATAATTGGGTTCTAGGATCATGGCATATGAATGAATGGCCAGAGGCACACGTATTGAGGTCTATATATGTACCACCCAGACAGAAAAAAGTAAATGATGATTATTCCGATGATTCTAACATCAGGCAAGATGAAGATTATGATGACGATGCTAGTGTTCGTTATAACAGTGATGTAAATGTCAGTAGTGAAATTGTTCCAAGTACTGCATCTGGTCCAGCCAAAATATTCAATAAGTCGATAACCTCTGTTGAAAATCTTAGTATAGAAGATGTTAGGGAAAGAAGAAAGATGAAACCTGGACGCAGAGACAGATTCAAATCATCAAAAGATATCATTTCTGGAAATGTTGGAAAAGACGACCAAGGTCTTCCTTAAATGTCTGAACCACAACAACAATATGTTGACATTAAAGAAAAAGAGAGGTTATTGATGGAAAAGTACAAACAGGAGAAACAGGGAACCAGTTCTGGTAATGTTGTAAAGCCAAAGCCTCCGCCAAAACCTTCAAAACTGAGTCCATCTGATCCAGATTATCAGGAAAAGGACCCTTCTATGTTAAAGGATGAAACAGAAAATTCCAAAATCTGCATTTTTGTGTCTAAGGAAAAATGTCAAGCTGCATCATGTAAAAACCTGCATCTGCCTAGCGCTATTCCCTACTTGTGGCAAATAAAAATGTTTGGCAAATGGTTTTCTCTGACTTTGGCAGAAAATGAGAAAATTGAGAAAGGTTACTGCAATCTACTTGATATTGAATCAACTGAAGTAAGTTTATACTGGTTTCCATAGTTACTTTGTTATTTTATTCTATTGGAAGAAGGTAGAATTAAGAATTCTAATTAAGCCTAAACATTTTCAAACAATACTATATTTGTTAGATCCTTTCAAAGTTATGTTATTTTAGTGATGAATTAATATGGTGATATTTTCTGGTCACTTAATGGTCATTTGTCATAAATAATAGACAATTAAATTATTTAGGAACTTAAATGTTTTAACCATTGAGATATTATATTAACATACACATATTTTCAATATGTTTTGGTGAGGCAGATGGTTTCGTCATAGTATTAATAGGAAAATATGAAAAGGGACAGTTTCGACAATAAAAACTTATTATTAATCAACCAAAAACATTCATATGTTATAAGACATAAGTCTATCAAACACCAGTATTTGTCTTTAAAATTTTGTCTTGCATATTGGCATTAAGGTCAAAGATTTCTAACATTTATTACAAAACAGCGAAAACAGGCTTAGTTTGAGATCTTCTTATTAATATTTGGAATATAGGCAAATAGCTTTACCCATGAAAATATGTTGCAACAAAATATATTTTACAAGGATATCAATGGGTGTACAATATCTTTGTGGGTAAAGCTGTTTCTCATATATATTTTGAATAAAAGTTTATGCGTGAAATGGTTTTCTTAGATAAGATATGTAGATTTCAACATATCAATGATATTATTATGACATCACAAGTGATCTTTCTGCACTTAAGTCCAGATTATATATATCTGGTCATTTATCAATAACATTTACAGAATTTTACAAGGCATGAAAAAGTTTACTATTTTGTTATTTCAGGGTTCAAATTATTGCTTTTATCATACCCCTTCCTTTGCTTTACCAATTCGCAATAAAATTTTACCACCACATTAGCATACGTCCAAGAAAGCGCCTTTTTGATTATGAAATTTTGAGATTTGTTTTTAAAGTTACATGATTTTAAATGCCAGATTAAAGGCAATTTTTTACACATAACACACTGACTAGAGTATAAGATTGGTTTAATTAAAACTTTTCCTATACAAAGGATTAATAAAAGGTAACTAATTTTGAATATTTTCTGTGTTTATTATTCAAGAGTTATAGGACTTTATCTGACATATTCAAGTTAATGATCTACATGGTGTACACTAACCTGAGTGTTTTAATGTATTTGCTTGAACTCATTTGTTAAAGTTATAAAGGTATCTTTTGATTTTGAAAATTTCTGATTTTTGATTCCAGAGTTATGGGACTTTCAAATATACGATTTAAGCAAATTTTCATTTTTTATTTTGCAAATTTGCGTGTCTGATATTTCAGAGCTATGGTACTTTTAGCAGGCATATTTTAGGCAATATTTATATGCCTTAGGATATACATATATATATGTCAATGCTACTTTTTCTACAGGGGCAATTTACGGGTTTCTGTTGAACAAACCTTCTAAATAATCCATTATATTATTGAAACAATTTCAAGAAACAAAAGAAGGGTGTATCAATGTGTATAATGCGCTCCTAAAATCATTTTGTAAGATTTGTTTATGTGCTTTGTTCTGATCTGGTGAGTCATGCCTTTTCAACTGATTTTTACAGTTCTAACGTTGTGCTATTAGACCACTGTCCCATGTGAGGGGAATGATTGAGGTATCCCAAACATGTTTAACCAAGCCACATTTGATATGTTCTTGTCCCAAGTTGGTAGCCTGTGATTCAGTGTTGTTGTTGGTTACAATGCTTTGTTTTTATGTTATTGGTTTTGACGTAAATTATGCCTTTGGATTTCTTGTTTGAATTGTTTCACATTTTGCCATGCCAGTGTTTCTCATAGCTTTCTATACGATATGGGTTTGACGCATTGATGAATACAGTACTTTAACCTATAGTAGTTTACATCCTCTGCCAGTCTGACTGATGGTTTTCTTATTGGCAATCACATCTCTTTCTTTTTGAATATGTAGAATGAGGCAAGACATAGTACTAGGATGGCACGAGTTCACTATGTCCTCAGTGTATGAAAGTTTTTTCAGAATAATCTGCATTGTTAAATTAATATCTCAAAGTGTTCATTTGTATAGGTAAAGTTTCCAACATTTTTCTATTTTGATGTTAATCTTTTGACAAATTCTGAAAAATTTATCCGAAAAAAGTTTTGTATTTTTCAAATTAAGTTGTTGTGTAAAGCTTGCCACACGAAGGTTTTTTGTGAACATTGCAGTAAATCAATACTAAGTTGTGGTGTGGTATAGTAGTAGGAACAAATGGCATCATATCTCTTACAATTGGAACAAAAGAGAAATACTTATATCAAATTCAATAGTATTATTAATTTAACAAATGCATGGTATATAAGCTCTCATACGTTCGAATACAAATAGCCTATGAGATATACATGTAAGTAATTATATATTTGAAAGTACATAATATATGCTTACATGCGGGTTTCATAATTAATCAAAAACACCATTGCACAAGCCAGTGTAAATGTCTGAAAAAGCCACATAAATTTTATAAGACATTTTATGACAGACTGATTTTCTGGCTCGTGAGTCAAAACGTTGTTCATGTGAAGGTTGATTGAATATACTGTTTATGAATACAGGATTTCAAAGGTGAAAAAAACTTACAAAATGTAATGATATACTATTGCTATAATATAAAAGTCACAGACATTTTAAATTAATTCTAGGTGAAATACAATGGTAGTAAATACAGTTATCATATTTGGTTCTCAAAGATGCAGGCCATAATTTATGATGTTGATGGTCAACCAGCCGTTGATGACAACCAGCATGACCGGTGGTGTAATGTCAGACGTCTGAGTACCCCATCCTTTACTGAGAAGAAAATGATGGTTGATAGTTATCTCACACAGTGGAGATGGTACTGGAAAGATGACAGTAAAAAATGGAATCTGTACAATAAGGTAAGCACGGTTCACATTTTTAGATGCTTTATACACATATGTATCTTATTAATTTGAAAAAATTGTGCTTTTCATCCTTAATCAATCAAATTGTAATATATGTTGAATTCCACATAGTCATTGCAATGTTAATAATTACAATCCAGTTTTGACACATATATTTCGTATACAGATGGTAGAGATAAATTATTGTTGATATTGAGAACACAAAGTAAGTTACATGTATTTTAAAATGCAATCATAATGATTTTCGTTTGCATAAAGCTTGATGTTAGGGTGTCAAACTTATATATTTGTCACACTTCAAGTTTGTGTTTACCACGGAAGTGGTGTTATGGTAGCTTTGTCGTCCGAGTGCACGAGGCCGTTGGCTCGATCCTTGACAGGGTCAAACAAAGACTTGAAAATAAGTATGCGCTGCTCCTCCACTTCACATGTGACATGTAGAAGTTACAGCAAAGACGGGTCATCTTGGAATCCTTTTATGATGAAAGGTATTCCTGTGAACTGTAACCTTGTGAACAAGCATGTTAAAAATTCTGCTCAGCATGTCGGACTAGTACAAACTAGGATTAATTTTCATATCACATTAAAGAGATGCAAAAGATACCAAAGGTACATTCAAACTCATAAGTCGAAAATAAACTGATAACGCCATGGCTAAACAGGAAAAAGACTAATAGACAAACAACAGTACACAAAACACAACATAGAAAACTAAAGACTGAGCAAGACAAACCCATCAAAAACTGGGGGTGATCTCATGTGCTTCGGCAGGGTAAGCAGATAAACATGTTTTGGGCCTGATTTATGCATGTAACGTGACCACTAGATTTTTTAAACACCGATTTATCATCATCATCATCACATTTATACAAAAAAAAATTAATGTAAAAAAATGCGACAGCATAAGGGTTACTGTCATGGTTGACTTGGGGTATAAAAATATTGTCATCCCTTGATTTCTGTTGTCTGACAGTACATCCCCTGCTAAAGTGCGGTGCTGTTTTTCGAAAAAATTAAGAAATATCATCATTTTGAAATATTTTTTTTTTATTCTTTTTCATAGAATTTATTTGTTTTCATAGGATGTTTTTCTGTTCACCCTTGAGAGGAAGTATCAGACAAAACAGAAGACTTATTTGTATACCAGGGAGAACTACTTTTGTATGTACAGGATAGATTTCCTGAAGATGATCCAGGTTAACCTCGAAACAGATAGAAAACAAAATATTACCAGACGTCCACTGTTTGTTTCGAAAGATGATGTGAATGAGAAAAAATTGTAAGTTGAGAGTTGAATTATTTGAATTTTTTTTTAGCGTACAGGGATCAAACTCAATTCTGCATACAATAGAAATGTGTTTTAATGAACTCTTATATCAGAGCATACAGTGAATGTTTTCAAGTATTTACATGTGTTATCCAAACAAATTTGTCGGTCTTAAAAGAGTAAGTATTGGACAGGTTTCATTGTATATGGTATTGAAAATGCTGCATATTTTTCCACTGTTAAAATGAGTATAAGACTAAAAAGATGCAATATCTAAGGTAACTTTTTCGTGCCTGAGACATAAGTCTTGGAGTGAGACATAGTGTTCCTTCATTATATCGTCGGGGTTTCGTCAAAATTCAGGTTAAGTCTGTGGTATACATTTTTTTAAAACCATCCATAAATTTGTCAAGTTTTCATGGAATTTTATGAAACTTGAATATACTTCTCTTTCATGATCAAAAGACATTATCCACAGCAAAATGTTGACAATATTTATTTCAATTTATCCATAGTTTACTTTAAAATGCAATTACACTCTCAGAAAAAAATTAATTTGAATTACTATGATAAAGTAGTTTCAAAAATTACTAAAATCAAGTAAAAATTATTGACTATGGTTAGTAATTATTAATTATAACTAGCAAAAGTAGTAATTTATTTCTTAGTGCTAGTACTTCTTGTAAATTTTAAGTAATTCATTTCAGTAATGTTGAGTAATTAATATTAGAAAAAAATATCCCTGTAATTCATATATATGAGCAATTATAAGTTATATTTTATGTATTTTCAAGAAATCCTGTTTGGTAATTTATAGTAAATGCAAATTATGATTGAATGTTACTTATAAGTATATATTCATAAGAAATAATTAGCAATCTAAAATAATTACCAAAGTAAATGTTAGTAACTCAAAGTAATAACCAACGTAAATGCAAGTAATTAAAAAAATTACCAAGTGATTTAAAGCAATAATATATAATTATAGCCTTCTTATATCGGCCAATACATGTTTTTGTTAACGTGGTGTAAGTATTTTAACTAAAGATGCTGTCCGAAGTCAATATTCTTTGATGGGATATGAAAACATGTATTGACCAATAGGAAAAAGCTACAATTGATTTATTATGATATAATATTATTCAGAAGCTGTAACTTACATTTCAAGATTGATTATTCAATATATACTTTCTTGAGTTCTTTCATGTTATGTTCAACATGAGCTAACCTACCAAGCCACCCTTTGGTGCTACATGTTTTATTCATTTCAAATAGTACACACACAGTGACCAGAAAAATGATAACATCCCTATGCTCTTTTTGTGCATTTCTGCATTCTTGGTATGCATGTCAAATTAAAATCGTGCAAGTCTTTCGTCCAGCTAACTAAGGTTTCAGCTCCCTCAGGCAAAGTTGGCCTTAGATGGATTTGGCTATTTTTTTAGGTCCTTTTTGGTTTATAGCTCTTCAACACTTTTGGTTTATATACATCCTTGGCTTCCAAATATTCGGCTTTGAGCGTTCCTGATGAAGGTAAATCCAGAAAAGCGCTTCGGACGCATGACATTTATAACGTGTTGTTTTCATTTTTTTACCATTGCAAACGTTTTTAATTAAAATCACTTTCAGTTCTTGCAAACGTTTTTAATTAAAATCACTTTCAGTTCTTGCCATTTTTTAACACAGCTTACCAAAGTAGAATACAAGCTTCATTCTGAGTGGCTAAAGTATCTTATCTTAATACCAAATACTAGCTATTTAAAACTGTAATTTACAATCCTATTTAGTAATATAAGGCCAATAGGTGATATTTTAGTACGACACAGCCAATGTGTGTTTATAATAGAACCATGACATGAATTAACGAATGACAGTTTGTGAATTATATGATAACATAATACTCCAAGTACTTTCAAGAAATCCAAAGTATTAATTTTCAGTAGGTTAAAGTGTTATTCCACGTTATTCAAAATAGTTAGTTTAGGTAATTCATAGTTATATCCAAAAAGAACAAAGAAATTTCAAGCAATCCAAAGCTTGTGAATATTACTTACATGTATGAAGTCATTGGTTTTTATTTTGTATATTGCCTACAGCTACCTATTTTCATAACCTCCATTGGTGTACTTTTCAATCAGTCTACTATAATCTGATCTTGTTAAACCATAGATCACTTGCCATGGGAATTTTGTATTTGGCATTGCAAAAAAAAAAATGATAATAAGAGACTCACAACACCGAAATGGTTATGTGGTAAGTTGCTCGCCACGAGTGTGGGAGGTCGAAGTTTCGGTCCTTAGCAGTGAAAACCAAAGACTGGAAACTGGTATTTGCTGCTTCTCCGTTCATTGTGCGAGTAGCTTAGAACAAAGACTGGTCGGATCAAAATCAAAATGATGTTTACAATACACGTGCAGGGCGACATGCCATCCTGTTGACTGTTGTTGCCTTGTGAACATCCACGTAAAATAAAACGGATCTGTGTGCTGGTCTAGTACAACGTATGGATCAGATTCCTATCGCATTACGATGTCCTGATATACATGTATTCATTTATCCATCAGCGACTTACAATTAATTATTTACACTGAATACAACTGTGAATTGTTCAATATATATCTGAGCCATATAGTTAAGTAATAGTGCTGCAAAGGTAAGAAAGGTCTGAATATGCATGTCAGCTAGCGAACTAAAAGTTAAGTAAAAATATTAGTTTCGTAATTTCAAGTGATTCCCTTAGCAAGTAGAAATTAGTAATAATAATTAATTGTAAGCAAAATAATAAGTAATATTTATCTACTTAAATAAGTAAAGAAGACTACTAACTATTTTTTTTCAGAATTTTGACAAAGTTTTTTTTTGCTGTTTACATTTAGATACAGTCTCGGGTTTTAAGTGTTTAGTCTAGCTCTAGACTACAAGTATTATTTTAGATATCAATAACTTCATCAGACCTTCATAGAACTTTATAATTCTTAGAGCGTTTCTTGTTTGTAATTTAGAGATAAATTCTGCAGCAAACTTTTGTAAATATTTTTTTTTTAATTTTGTCCTTTTTCATACTGATAGGTGGACTTAGTTTTTATGCAAAAAGGTTCACACAGTTGGGGTAATTTTTTTTTAGGAACTCAATAATTTTGTCAAACTTGCAAGCAATGTTACTTTTCATGGACAAAATCTTTTCCATGATCAAGAAATAATATTTGGCAAAAACATTTGGATCTATCTTTGTTCTGTTTTGTTACTAAAACATTAACTTAGTTCTTAAACATTAAACTTCACACTGACAGCAGCAATCAAGGCTAGGAATTGTTTTTCATTGTTAAAACCTCTTAAAAGAATAAATTAGAATATTTTTTTAATTCTGCGTTTCATTCCTTATGTAGTCCAGATAGTATACAGTTCCCAGCTGCTATGAAAACAGCCAAGCCAGTGCATTTCTACCACTGGGATTGTGCACATGATTTTGAACTGGTAGAACTCGACATCAAAGGGAAGGAGTTCAATGAAGTATTAAAGTCGCTACAAGATTCCATGAGCCAAACTCTATTTGAGACTAAGTTTATTTTTAGAATTCAGAATAGAAAACTATGGAGTGAATATGACATGTGAGTTTGGCTTTTATTATAATACTAATGTTAAACATCCATCATTAGATATTCTAATTATACTCCAACTTTCTAAAGTGAGCATGATAAAGCGAGTGGGAAGATCTCTTTTGTTCGTTAGTCCTTTTATTCCACATTTGTATCCATAACTCCTGCTGAACTGCTTGACAGAAATTTCTCTCATTTTCGTAAAATCTTAACATATAATGCACTTTTGCACCTCTTATTTCATTTCTTCATCTGAATGATTTGTTGGGGTTTCTTTTTGATGACGTGGAAACGGAATTTGTCATATCTGCACACAATGGTAAAACATTTGTATCGGCTTCTCATCAAACCCGAATCATAATTAAATGCTAGCTATAAAACAAGGTTTAATCAACCATTTTTTACATACGGAAATGCCTGTACCAAGTCAGGAATATGACAGTTGTTTTCCATTCTTTTGCTGTGTTTGATCTTTTGATTTTGCCATTTGATAAGGGACTTTCCGATTTGAGTTTTCCTTGGAGTTCGGTATTTTTGTTAATTTAATGTGTAATGAAAACTTCTAAGCATCTTTATGATTGCTATTATTAACCGTCTTTTTTGTTTTTGGTCCGAAAATTTATTTGGGTTGCCCATAGCAAATCATGCATTTTCAATGAATTGGGCTTTGCGATCAGTACCTCTAGTTACATATTGTCTTAATGTCAAATGTTGGAAAATCTTAAAAGAAAAATGAAGGATACATCAAAAGTTTGAAGGATAGAAGGTTACAATTTTCTTTTTAAAAATATTATCAGCCGTAAGATAAATACACTTTATATTGAGATATGTTTTGTGTTTGTCTAATGTTTGCTATGGTTGCTGTAAGCATTCAATCACTTAATTTACCCTATACACATATTTCAATGTCCAATTACTCGTGAAAAAAGACCACCACAAAGATATGACTGCATCTTTGTGAACCCAATCCGCAAACCTGATGCAAAAATAACTCAAAATTATTACATTCTATATACATATACAGTTTGCATAACATGTACATAGGAACTTATCAACTGTTATCTTTTATACCTCAGAAAGAAGAAGCTCATTTTAGCTGATGCAGAAAAAGACGGTCGTGGTCAAAGTATTAACGAGAGAGATTTATTCCACGGCACAGATTCGTTGGATGCATGCCGTGGTATTTGTACTAATAATTTTGACTTTAGAACAAGTGGTCGCATTGCTACTGTATATGGGGAAGGTTCCTACTTTGCTGTTCTTGCTAAAATGAGCCATAGTTATACAAAAGCAGATTTACCTACAGATATTCGATTCATGTTTAGAGCCAAAGTTTTGGTTGGGCAGTTTACAACAGGAAATCCTTCCCTCCGTCGACCTCCAGAAATCCCTGGAAAGGTACATAAGTTGTATGATTCCTGTGTGGATAAAGATCAAGATCCTCAAATCTTTGTTGTGTTTGACAGAAATCAGTGTTATCCTGAATACCTAATTATGTACAGAGAAGCAATGCCTCCAGTGGATCAAACCATTACTGCTCCGAAACCTTCCACAATACAAAGTTTCCCTAAGTCGTCTGATGGAAGTGCAGGAAAATCCTCAGTAGCTTTGAAAGCACGTTTAAATGAAGATACATGTGTTGTTCAGTAAACAAAATTGCTGCTAAAATTTCCGTTGGAAGTAAACTTTTCATAATTTTGACGAAGGATTTTGTTTCCAGGTTTTATATATAAATATGCTATCAATATCCTAACTTAGATACATATATGACGTCAGAGAAAAACATAAAAAATGTGAACTGATTTTCAAATAGCATGTGGAATCGTCTTAAATCATTAATGAAATCCTATGTATTTTGTCTGGTAAAACATGATTTGATATTTGACAGGAGTAAATGAGTTTACTCTTTGTTAAAGTTGATTACTAACAACTAAATTTCCTGTTAATATGGTTACAGATTATAATTGTTTGTTAAAGTTTACTATGACAGACAAAATATTCTGTTTCAGACAATAGTTGGTCATTCAAATTTTAGTGTGTCATAATAGTATTGAATTGAATTTGACTCATATTAAATTTCAGAGTTCTTGAAAATTGTCAGTTTAGATCATTTGACAGATAAAAATTTGAAATATATAGCATTTGTTGTTTCAGTGTGTTTTTGACTGGCATATATCAAACATTGACAGTCCAAATGTCCAATAAGGCCAAATTTTTTTCAAGAAATAATTTTAGATTAAAAAAAAACAATATTCCATTGCTTTGGGTTTTCAATTGCATTTACGGATATCGTGTTGTGAATTGATATGCAAAATCTCTTTTGTTTTCCACTATTGATAAGCATGATATAGTAAAAGTTCATTTCAATCTCATAATATGTATTGCCTAAATTTTGTTTGTCTAAATGGGATTGTTAACATCCTTTTCCATTGTTATTTTTGGAGATTATAGTTGACTCAATAGCAATCGTACCACATCTTTTGATTTATCAATTATTAATAGTATGATGGACTTCAATTATGACAAGGGTTATACTACCAATTTGAATGTGACAGGTAAAGTACTATATTTTTACATGGGTCATGGTCATTTAAGGTTGTATGTCTATTTGCTGTATGCAAAATTACCTTTAAAATATATGGTGGTTGCTGTGGATTAAGTGTGGTTTTTTCCTACTTGTCCAAATTCATTTCAATAGAAGCGTTTTCCACCGACATTTTCCCAAAAGATGCAAGTGTTTCATAGTGCTGAATTTAATTTTCTTTCGAATCTAAATTTTGGAAATTCATTCAACAAATTTTAGACAGGCTCCAATTATGATTTCTACCTTTATATGTTAAAAATAAAAGATCGTACAATAACGTTTTGCAGGTTCCAAGTTGTGAGTGACTTTCATAGCCCTATTTGATAACCTACAGCACAATAAAAACACAAATTTTGTGTCTCTTGAATGTTTATACAAGTTTATCGATGAGACTTTACAAAAAGCAAATTATCAGGTTTAAAAGATTAAATGCGCTGTGGTTGAGAATTTTTAGTATTTAACATACTTATATTATTATCATGACTACCATGAAATAATTCATTTGAGTTTTTGGTAAAAAAAAATAATGCATTGATTTTATGTTGTTGTTAATATTGAGAAGTAATAAAGTATGTCATTAAAGTAAAAAAGTGGAAATTATATAAAGAGAGTTTCAAAATTATGTTTCTTATAGTTAGATTTTTACATTTTGTTGTAAGTTAGATTGTATTCAAAACTTTATGAAAACTCTTTGTTTGTACATTTATATGGTGTATTTATTTTATAAAGCATCTGCCCACATTGCCTAGGCTAAAACAAACAATAGTATTAAGATGGTGAGTCTAATACCTATAAAACAAACAATAGTATTAAGGTGTTGAGTCTAATACCTATAATACCTAACAATATATGGTTATAATCTAAGATGAAGCCAATGTTCCTTGCAAAAAATGTATTAGAAGTAGATACGAATATTCATGACATACAAAAGTAGATTCAAGAGCAAAAGTGCAGAAATAACTGCATCTAGTTATACATCCGTTGTTAGGTTGCTGCCCCTGAATTGGTAGTTTTAAGGAAATTTTGCAGTTTTTGGTTATTATCGTGAATATTATTATAGATAGAGATAAACTGTAAACAGCAATAATGTTCAGCAAAGTACGATCTACAAATAAATCATTATGATCATAATTGTCAATTGACTCCTTAAGGAGTTTATAGTCAATTTTTCGTAAAATCTTCTCAACTTAATCTACTGGGCCAAATAGAATTAAACGTAGCCACAATTGTTAATAGGGTATCTTGATTGTAAAATGTATCCGATGACCCTGTCATCCAACATACATGGCCGCCATGGCTTAACATAGTGAATAGGGATTTTTTATAGAAGTTTACGGGAAAATTGTAAAAAAAATAATTTCAAATGGTACCAACTTGAAAACTAATTCAAATAATGATAAGGGGGTTTCAGTAACTATTGTAAGACTAAAATAGGATGACCTGCTTTTGATTTAACTACTGGGCCAAATATGTTTAACCAAACTTGGCCTCGATCATTATCAGGATACTGAATACTATTTATTATGATTGTAACCTTATTTTACATGATTTCAAAAAACAGTATATACAGGTGAGCGACACAGGCTCTTGAGAGCCTCTAGTTTCTTTTTTCACAGTTGGGCATTTTCTCTGTAATATGATTTATGTCCATTGCTTACAAACCAATCCGGGTATTAATATATATGTGGGTATCAATATGAATTGCTTACCAATGTTATGTCAACATTCTATTTAGTTTGTAAATATAAAAATGTTAAAAATTATTTACAATGCGATAAAATTAAACACAATATTTTGCTAGACAAACTAGCTTCATCGGGCGTGCAACTTTCAAAGTGAAATCGGATGCAGATAAAAAAAAATGCAGCTCATTGTATATGTATAAATATATATATATAATTCATCAATCTAAACTTTTTATGAATAACAACCTTGATGTAATCATTTTGGTGCTTGATCTATATTTCATTCATGAGAAACTTCAAATATTTATTTAAAAAAGGTTTATATCTTTGAAGCCTATTGTGATTTTGAATTAAAAAAAAAAACCTTTATTAACTTTTTAATTCAAGGGTCAGATCAAATGTTTATCCGTGCAAATTAATTACTTTTCCTGTAATCAATCATATTATAATACAAATGAAATGAATGTGCACAGCTTGCTTCTTTTGTTTGTTTTTGAAGTTGATTCTGTTATATTTCATATCATATAACTATGTATCAATATTGTATATGTAACAATGTATCCGTTTTGGTTTCAAAAAGTTATATGCTTGCGCGAAATTGATTAATGTTAATAGGACATTTTTATTTGATCACATAATATATTTTTTTTTTTTTTTTTTTTTTAATAAATAAATTAAAATCATTGTCTGTTCAAATTTAACTGAATGACAAAAATGATGTAAAATGATTTGAATGATTAATTGATTGCTGCACGGATGCTTAACATAAAAAAACATACATGTTCCTTAAATTGATTGATTAATGTTTAATTTATGTGCAGCAGTATATTTACATGGATGTCCAAGACAAGAACATATACATATGGTAAGACTTCGGCTTTTAAGCATTAACTGACATTCATTCTGTCAGGTTTTTCGAAATCTAGTTTACAATACAACAAAGATCATGAAGCCTATTCAAATAAATTATTTCTTCATGTGTAATGCTATTAAATGACGAATGCTTAGTGGACAGTTTTATAACATTTTGATGGACAAGACCAGGCACCAAAACCACAAATGCCAAGCTTCATCTAGACCATCAAGATGCTTTTTTACATAACGGATGCCACTAGAAGAGCAGGATTTGCTAATCCCTTCTAGAGCTCATAAGAACACCCCAGTTTTTGTTGAGGTTCATTCTGCTCAGTCTTTATATCTTTTATGTAGTTTTTGTAGAATTATTTGTCTAAAAAATAATGCATTGATTTTATGTTGTTGTTAATATTGAGAAGTAATAAAGTATGTCATTAAAGTAAAAAAGTGGAAATTATATAACGAGAGTTTCAAAATTATGTTTCTTATAGTTAGATTTTTACATTTTGTTGTAAGTTAGATTGTATTCAAAACTTTATGAAAACTCTTTGTTTGTACATTTATATGGTGTATTTATTTTATAAAGTATCTGCCCACATTGCCTAGGCTAAAACAAACAATAGTATTAAGATGTTGAGTCTAATACCTATAAAACAAACAATAGTATTAAGATGTTGAGTCTAATACCTATAATACCTAACAATATATGGTTATAATCTAAGATGAAGCCAATGTTCCTTGCAAAAAATGTATAAGAAGTAGATACGAATATTCATGAAATACAAAAGTAGATTCAAGAGCAAAAGTGCAGAAATAACTGCATCTAGTTATACATCCGTTGTTAGGTTGCTGCCCCTGAATTGGTAGTTTTAAGGAAAGTGTGCAGTTTTTGGTTATTATCGTGAATATTATTATAGATAGAGATAAACTGTAAACAGCAATAATGTTCAGCAAAGTACGATCTACAAATAAATCATTATAACCAAAATTGTCAATTGACTCCTTAAGGAGTTTATAGTCAATTTTTCGTAAAATCTTCTCAACTTAATCTACTGGGCCAAATAGAATTAAACGTAGCCACAATTGTTAATAGGGTATCTTGATTGTAAAATGTATCCGATGACCCTGTCATCCAACATACATGGCCGCCATGGCTAAACATAGTACATAGGGATTTACTATAGAAGTTTACGGGAAATAATTTCAAATGGTACCAACTTGAAAACTAATTCAAATAATGATAAGGGATTTTCAGTAACTATTATAAGACTAAAATATGATGACCTGCTTTTGATTTAACTACTGGGCCAAATATATTTAACCAAACTTGGCCTCGATCATTATCAGGATACTGAATACTATTTATTATGATTGTAACCTTATTTTACATGATTTCAAAAAACAGTATATACAGGTGAGCGACACAGGCTCTTGAGAGCCTCTAGTTTCTTTTTTCACAGTTGGGCATTTTCTCTGTAATATGATTTATGTCCATTACTTACAAACCAATCGGGGTATAAATATATATGTGTGTATCAATATGAATTGCCTACCAATGTTATGTCAACATTCTATTTAGAATGTAAGTATAAAAATGTTGAAAATTATTTACAATGCGATAAAATTAAACACAATATTTCGCTAGACAAACTAGCTTCATCGGGCGTGCAACTTTCAAAGTGAAATCGGATGCAGATAAAAAAAAATGCAGCTCATTGTATATGTATAAATATATATATATAATTCATCAATCTAAACTTTTTATGAATAACAACATTGATGTAATCATTATGGTGCTTGATCTATATTTCATTCATGAGAAACTTCAAATATATATTTAAAAAAGGTTTATATCTTTGAAGCCTATTGTGATTTTGAATTTAAAAAAAAACTTTATTAACTTTTTAATTCAAGGGCCAGATCAAATGTTTATCAGTGCAAATTGATTACTTTTCCTGTAATCAATCATATTATAATACAAATGAAATGAATGTGCACAGCTTGCTTCTTTTGTTTGTTTTTGAAGTTGATTCTGTTATATTTCATATTATATAACTATGTATCAATATTGTATATGTAACAATGATGTGCGTTTTGTTTTCAAAAAGTTATATGCTTGCGCGAAATTGATTAATGTTAATAGGACATTTTTATTTGATCACATAACATATTTTTTTTTTTTTTTTTTTTTTAATAAATAAATTAATATCATTGTCTGTTCAAATTTAACTGAATGACAAAAAAATGATGTAAAATGATTTGAATGATTAATTGATTGCTGCACGGATGCTTAACATAAAAAAACATACATGTTCCTTAAATTGATTGATTAATGTTTAATTTATGTGCAGCAGTATATTTACATGGATGTCCAAGACAAGAACATGTACATATGGTAAGACTTCGGCTTTTAAGCATTAACTGATCTTCATTCTGTCAGGTTTTTCGAAATCTAGGTTACAATACAACAAAGATCATGAAGCCTATTCAAATAAATTATTTCTTCATGTGTAATGCTATTAAATGACGAATGCTTAGTGGACAGTTTTATAACCTTTTGATCGCAAGACCAGGTACCAAAACCACAAATGCTAAGCTTCATCTAGACCATCAAGATGCTTTTTTACATAACGGATGCCACTAGAGGAGCAGGATTTGCTAATCCTTCTAGAGCTCATAAGAACACCCCAGTTTTTGTTGAGGTTCATTCTGCTCAGTCTTTATATCTTTTATGTAGTTTTTGTAGAATTATTTGTCTTTATGTTGTTGTTTGTTTTTTGCCATGGTGTTGTCAGACCTTCTTCGACTGACTTGTGAGTTTTGAATGTCTCCTTGGTATCTTTTGTTCCACTTTTTTGTTTAAAGTTATTTGACCAATGCTACGGACGATCAAACATTAATAAGTGTTATATTCATTGTTAAGTTTAGATTTAAGTAAATAGATTTAAGAGACAATAATAGTTGACCAGTGTTATTAATTCGTAAATCCCTTTAGTATATGGTTAATTAGTATTTGCAAACAATGAGAAACAACTGATGGAATCCCGTGAACTCCAAATGAAGTGAGAGCAAGTACATCTGTCACGAAATACATCACCTGCCATGCACAATCAAACTATTTAGAAATAACACAATCAGGAATAAGATACACTTGGTAAATTGCAATTGTTATGTAACGAGAAGAGCGAAAACCAAATAAACATTAAAGTGAATGATGAAAAGAGCTATTTACAAGAAATACAAACATATAAATATTGGGATTGTGTTTGAGTTGAGCTTCTACTTCTAATAAAAGAATCGAGGCATTTCGCAAATTGAAGGAGGTATTATAACCGATGAAATTATAAGAATGAAATTATTCAGATAAACAGAATATTCGATGAAAAAAATTAAAATTCAATTTAATAAAGATGTTAAAAAAAATACTTGGTCAATTTCAAAAAGTGTTCGAAATAAAATTCGAATATTTAATGCAAATCAAGATTATCAAAACGCTTTATTAAGTGCAAGATCTTAAAAACCCAAATTGATTGGACC
Organism: Mytilus californianus; assembly: GCF_021869535.1. Classification (NCBI taxonomy): domain Eukaryota; kingdom Metazoa; phylum Mollusca; class Bivalvia; order Mytilida; family Mytilidae; genus Mytilus; species Mytilus californianus. The sequence continues at coordinate 51,724,435 of NW_026262593.1, forward strand.
ACTAAAGGTGTTATAGCCTTTAACGGCGATGTTTTTTCTTTTTATTGTGTCAGTCGTCTTCCTTTCAAAATTCTTCTCTGCTGAAACTACTTATTCTATTTCAATTAGACTTGGGAAGTGCATATGGCTAAAATAGAACATAAAGGTAAAATGCATTCATTTTCATGTTAGATAAAGAAAATCTGATCGGGTAAAAATACTCAGAATGTAAAGATCCGCCTGCACTTAAAACAAAACAAGTGAAAAAACCACTGGATGACTCCTTATGGATTTTATGTCCTTAAAGACGATTTTTAATGCCACTCATCTCAAGAACAATAAAATAAGTAACAAGAGTGCATACGCGTAAATGTCTTTATAAATAAGAAGATGTGGTATGATTGCCAATGATATAACTATTCATCCAAGTCAGAATGTGTAAAAAGTTAACAATTAAATCCAATTTTTATGAAAGAACTACACATTAATCTTCTTTTAAGTTAATTTTTAACGAGTAGCACGTGGCAAAAGATCACTCGACCAGAAATTTAATGTAATAGAAATTAACATAACAAAAGAACGGAGTGAAGTGCTATAAAATTGAAACTGCCTAATAAATACAGGTAGCTCTTTTGAGGGAAAAAAACCCGATAGAATGAATACTTTATTCAAATGATTATATTTGGTGTGATATTAAAAATATATAGATAGATTATACTACATGTTATTTGTACAAAGATAGATGATATTTATAAAGATAGATGTTAATTATTAATAATGTGTCTTATTTGCTTTTTCCCCGACAAATGAGCTTGTAAAAATCGGGGCCCCCATTGTTGCTTCCCTGGGCAACTTAGGGTTGATGTAACAGGTGATTATTAATAAAATATGTTTAAAATTTAAAATTTAAAAAAAAAAACAATTCAAACAGGAAAACCAACGGTCTAACCTATATATAAAAAGAAAAAAGATAAACACTTATGAATCACACCAACAAACGACAACCACTGAACAACAGGCTCCTGACTTAGGACCGGTGCATGAAAATGCTAGCCTGCTTTACTGACTAAAGATAAAAGTTTTACTACAAGAATCACGTAGACTTAACAATTTTAATGATCCATGACTATGAGGTCAAGGTCAGATAAATCCTGTCAGACAGACGTTTACACCTTGCAATTATTTCATACACCAAATATAGTTGACCTATTGCTTAAGGTAATTAAAAAAAAGATCAAACACAATACTTAAATTGACCAATGAACCTTAAAAATAAGGTCAAGGCCAGATGACATCTGACAGACAGACCTGTACACCTAAACGTTATTCTATACACCAAATATATTTGACCTACTGCTTATAGTACTTAAAAAACAGACCAAAACACAAAAACTTAACACTGACCAAAGAACCATGAAAACGGACCTAATCACCCAATTTAAATCTTGATCACTGATCCATGAAATGCGGTCGAAGTCAGATGAACCCTGTTTGACGGAAAAGTAAACGTTGCAAGGAACCCCATATACCAAATATAGTTATCCTGTTACTCTTAATAAGTGAGAAATTCACATTTTTTTTTTCAAGTAAAGGCTAAATCATGAAAATTAGGTCAAAGACAATGGACATATGACGAAGGAAACTTCGAAACATAAGGTATCTGCATACAGTGTATGAAGCATCCAGGTCTTTAACCTTCTTAAATATAAAATTGTAAACAAATAATGTACACCGCCGTAATTCCTATGTCTAGAATATTGCGACTTTCGTCATTGGCGAGAAATAAATTGAATACAGCAAAAATGTTCACAAACACAGGATCTACAAAAAACCAATATGATCAAAGCCATTGGATAAGTCCTTTTAGGAATTGTTGCCATTAAAAATATTTTTTTGACTAATTTTTATAATTTTGCAAATTTTCTTGAGAACTATTAAAGTTGGTAGAATATGTAAGCAGCAAAAGTGATCAGCTATAGAAGAGCTAAAAAAAAATCTAAATGACTGAAACAATTGGATTACTGACTCCATAAGGAGTTTTTGTCCTAAAATGACGATTTGTGACTAATTCTAATTCTTTTCTTTTAAAGATTATCTCGAAAATTATAAAAAAAAAGATGAGTACAAATATAATCAACAGTACATGATCTACGTGAATAACATTACTGATAGCAACACAGATCAAAAAAAATATCAAAATGCATATCTTTACCAGATGACCGATTCAGACTCTAATAAGCCTCTTGTTATTTTTTAAAATGTCAAACGTTTATTCATCGTGTTTTGAAATAATACATCCAATGCGATAAGTAATCCCCCAAAAATACAAACAATCAATAAAGGCAACAGTAGTATACTGCTGTTCAATAGTCATAATTCGATTAAGCAAAAATAAACCCGAGAAACAAACTAAAACCGAGGGAAACACATCAACTATTAGGGGAAAACAACAGAGCAACAGAAACACTGGACTACAACAAAAGCAAACGCCAACATACATAGAAACGAACTGTAGATAACAACTACCTGGTTTTATGGCTAGCCAAAACTCCCGCTTATATGGCAATGTTAAAAATACCGCTAAAATGACAACACTACGTGACAGGAATACAGTACAAACAAATGCAAGAACACTCAGCACAGAGAAATACATAAATAAATAATATAACAGTTCATTACAACATGTAAACCACAGAATAACAACGGTCACCTCCCACGAATTTACGACAGCACACCAGGACACCACAAACGAAATAAACTGCGCGTGACATGAATGGATCAATGTCACAAAAAGTGACGTATTTTTTGTGACGTTTATATTATCACAGGTAAATTTTTAAAAATAAATAGATTTGTTATTTCATACACACGTAAAAGAATAATAAATTGGGATTAAGTTGGTAATGGTGTTATTTTATGTAAAAGCTTAAAATCATATAAATGAAGTAACTGATTTGTGTTTACAATAATCAAGCTTTATCATTAATCAAGATATACTACAATTTTGTTTTCGGGTATTGACACGAGTTTTCGATAACATGGTTCAAGATTAGAAAGTTTAGAATTATAAATATCAAAAGAATAAAACTTATGTTATGTTTAAAAGCTTTAACTTTTATCAGTATTTAACATCTTTGATTTTTTAAATATTTGTCTTTTATTTCTCTTACCTTTTGTAAACAAAAGTACAAGACCTTATATATTTTGCTTTATAAATATACTACATTATTTATATATTTAAATTTTAATTATGAATCTTTTTAGTCTTACAAATGTTGAACGGTATATTCATAGCGTTCGCCATAATACCTTAAATGATATAATGATCACTGTAACCTCACATAATTATAAACTAACAAAATAAAGGGGGGGGGACATATTATACATACTCGTTCTCGAGTGGAAACTTGCTCCGACTATAGATAGCAAAAAATGCACCGCTTTCGGAAAACGATAGTTTACATATTGACGAAAACTCGAGAAAAGTTCGATTCCTTGAAATGCTAGTAGTACTTGTAGGGTTGTTGAATAACAGGTTAACAATCGACTGACTTCAGAAAATAAATTTATTAGAAGTAATAACCTCAGTAAAGAGTAATATGTAGTTGTTTCAGCTCACTAATAGTATGATCTACTTAATAACAAAAACGTAATTTTATTAATTTGGGGTGTTCAAATAGTAATTTAAATTAGAGACACAATGACTAAGTGTTAAATGAAATGATATTTATCGCCTTGTTTCCATTGTGCTTCCTTATTAGAGTACGTAACCCTTTACATATTATTTTATCTCTTTAAACATGTTAGATATAAAATTTTCATACAATGAAGTCTTATTAATTTATGCAGAGCTTTGAAGGATTCAAGAGAAGTATCGTATTGCAGCTTTTTTCTGAAAATCGTTGTTTGCTTTATATACTTTAAACTAGACGATTTAAATTTATTACTGTTTAAAGACTCACTTTGAAATGAATTAGATATTGTATGCATTTAACTGGATTGATTGATAACTACATTTATACTGATTCGCATGTTTGATATTAACCACTATTAACGACCGCTAATGATACAGACTGTATCTTATTAACAGATTGTTACTGTTTTATAATGTATAAATGAAACAAAAACAGTGTCTGCCATTACCGATAATAAGCTATTTTTCAGAATACCAGAATCTAGCTGAATGAATTATTGTATTTGTTGTGAAGGTTAATGTTATTATACAAAAGTTTCCTTTTGTAAAAAAAGTACAAGACCTTATATATTTCGCTTTATAAATATACTTCATCATTTATATAGTTGAATTTTAATAATGAATCTGTTTAGTCTTACACATGTTGAACGTTATATTCATAGAGTTCACCATAATACCCTATATGATATAATGATTACTGTAACCTCACATATTGAAGGGGGAAAACACATTATACAACTTAGGTTTCGTGTATTGACACGAATTATCGCTAATGAATTTTTAGAACACAAGTTTTCGAATATTGAACGACAATACTCGTACTCGAGTGGAAACTTGCTCCGACTATAGATAGCAAACAATGCACCGCTTTCGGAAAACGATAGTTTACATATTGACGAAAACTCGAGAAAAGTTCGATTCCTTGAAATGCTAGTAGTACTTGTAGGGTTGATGAATAACTGGTTAACAATCGTCTGACTTCAGTAAATGAATTTATTTGAAGTAATAACCTCAGTAAAGAGTAGTTGTTTTAGCTCACTAATAGTATGATCTAATTAATAACAAAAACATAATTTTTTCGTTTGGGGTGTTCAAATAGTAATCTAAATAAGAGACACAATGACTAAGTGTTAGATAAATTGATAGTTATCGCCTTGTTTCCATTGTGTTTCCTTAGTAGAGTATGTAACACTTTACATATTATTCTATATCTTTAAAAATGTTAGATATAAAATTTTCATACAATGAAGTCTAATTAATTATGCAGAGCTTTGAAGGGTTCAAAGAGAAGTATCGTATTACAGCTATTTTCTGCAAATCGTTATTAGCTTTATATACTTTAAACTAGACGTTTTAAATTTATTACTGTTTAAGGACTCACTTCGAAATGGGTAAGATATTTCATGCATTTAACTGGATTGATTGATAACTACATTTATACTGATTCGCACGTTTAACATTAACCCCTATTAACGACCACTGACGCTACAGACTGCATCTAATTAACAGATTGTTACTAATTTTAAAATGTATAAATGATCCAAAACAATGTCTGCCATTACCGATAATATGCTATTTTTTCAGAATACCAGAATCCAGCTGAATTGATTACTGTTTTTGTTGTGAAGGTCAATGTAATTCTACAAAAGTTACTTATTAAAAGGACATTTTTGTGATATATAGACTGCCTAAGGGACAGTAGTATTCACAAAATTATTTACAATGTCCGAGACGAAGTCGAGGGCACTATCAATTTTTCAGTCAATACTGCTGACCCAATTTTCATAAAAAGACTTAAAAGTAGACACTAAAAAAATATATGGTTATCCAGTATCGAGACTGATTGTCTAAGATTCTTAGATTGTTTGATTTTGTTTTGAACAACTTCATCAGTTACGAAAATTCGTTTGATGTGTTTGAGCTTTTGATTTTGCCGTTTGATTAGTGACTTTCCTTTTTGAATTTTCCTCGGAGTTCAGTATTTTTGTGATTTTACTTTTTGAGAATATGCAGGATTTAACATCAGTTTTTTTTTCTTATGCCATTTTAGACTCCTTTTTCTAGGTGACTTGTAAGTCCTGGTATCTATAATGAGTTTATTTTTGTTAAAATATTTTAACATGGAATATAGAGAAAAGGAGAAATAGTGAGGCATTTCGTAATCTGTTTGTTCAGACTGGATACAATAATATATAATTGAAATTCCTCAAACTACCCACCCCTCACTCGGAAAAGCAATTAAGACAGTCATGATTATCTATGACTTGTTGGTTTTCTCATTATTGTTAGATATAATCTAACCATGCTTACAGTGACATAAGCTTTGACTTCAACAGTATAATAAATTGTAAATAAATAAGTTAAAAATGAGGTATATTGTTTTGTTTGTTTAACAAAAACGGATTATTGAATACGAATTCGTTATTTGCAATCGTTTTAGTTCAATATCGTCAAAATAACCTAACAACTTGGCTGATACATTTTTTTTAATGAAAGACACACCATTTTGATCCAGGTGTATGCAACCTATAATGTTGCCTCATTTCGGATGATAGCACATGTGCTCAAAATATTCAGAAATCTGAAATAGAATATCTGCTGAAAAGGATAAATAAAGGAATCAAACAGAAACCGAATTCGCTGACTGATTCAGCCTCTTAAAAAATATATTATCCACCATTGCACATGATATCTATATTTATCTGTTAAATATGTATATATATTTTCAGTCTAGGTGACCGAGTGTTCTAGAACGCTTGACACATTGCAGGCGGTGTTGTCTCGATATCTCAATAGCATGAGTTCGAATCCCGGCGAGGGAAGAACAAAAATTTGCTTCCGCAAATTTGCAGATTTAACATTGTTGTGCTGATATTTAGAGTGATTATGTATAGCCACCAAAAGCTTGATTTTGTCGAGCCTAGGTGGTCGAGTGGTCTAGCCCGCCGGGCATAGTGCAAGGCCATTTGGTGCCACGAAAGTAGCATGAGTTTGAATCCCGGCCAGGGAAGAACAAAAATTTTGCTTCAGCAAATTTACAGATCTAACATTGTTGGGCTGTTATTTAGACGAATTATATATACAGAATGTGTTTTCAGCCTTGTATCACCATCACTGGTGATCCGATGGATAAAATTTTCGTAGAGTTGTCAATGGTTCAGACGTACTTATATATATATATATATATATATATTCATATTCATATGGGGAGCACATGGCCATCGGCAATCTTCGGATGTCATGTCAATAGTTGATAAGATGGTTTTGAGTAAAAAGATGTTGATTAGATGCATTGTTCATGTTTCCAATAAAACATTGAAATTGTGATATGCGTTTTTGTCTGTTGTAAGTCGAATTTGAGAGTGTTGGGCTTTGCAGTAGATATGATATGATATTTGCAGCTTATGCCCTTTATGATCAGTTATTATAATGAAGTAAACGAATACAAATAAGTGTGTATTATAAATATATTATTACACGCATTTCATGTAATGCATACCAGAAAAAAATAACTGCAGTTTCAAAGTGTTTCTATTTTTCATTTTTTCAGGTACAGGTACTTCTAAAACAAAACTCAAGGATGAATTTTGTGAGACAAAAAAAAGAATACACTACAACATGGTAACTGAACAATCGACGACAGGTCGTGATAATCATACCGAGAAACTATCTACTCCTGTTAGAAATCAGACGCCAAGTAAGCTTTTAGAAATGGATTGATCATTTTCGTCATTTTTGTGTTTTGATTTAATCAGATACACGTGTATATCAAAACTTTTTAATTTAATTTATTCAAAGGTCGAATATATGTGTTTTTCTCAGAATTTTGCGTCAGTTCGTCGTTAGTCGTTGTTTTCTTTTCTCTTTTTCGAACTTTTATTCTGTGATCACATACATGACATATGGAAATTTTGTAACACATATCCTATTGGATACATCTTAGGGAAATGTATTTAGATTAGTTGGTGTCTTTTTCGGCATCTGAAAAAAATATATAGGATTCACAAGGAGAAATTTCTTAATTCAGTTGCAAAATAGTTTGATATACCGTGGTAAATTCATTTGAATATTAAATAAAATTGCAAAGTTTTTTTCAAATCAGCACCTGACTAATTGTTTCCAGTCAGTTCATTTACTCCATAACATTTCTTCCCCGAGAGTATCATCAATCTAGTAGCCAGCAGATTATATCAGATTAAAGCTTCAAACTCTAATAACGCGAGCTCTACTGACCAAACTTAAATAGTAATAAACAATCCATTGAAGAAAAATAAAAACGACGACAAGACAAACAACAGTCAATAAAACACAACATAGAAGGCCTATAACTGAGAATCAATTATGTTGGTTGAAACGTTTGTGCAAAGTCATACGAAGCACTGATAAAAAGGTACTACTGTACAATGACAATTATGATAAATTCTTTATTTTCAGAAATAAGCACAGTTAACAAAACAGTTAATCCTCCAAGTGGTCTTCTACAGCTACATATAAACTAACACATGTTTTAAAGGCAATGATACATATACAATAGCTTTACTGTAAAAGATAGGGAAACATTACACTGAATACAAGAGCACATATATAGTACAAATAGACAAATAGCATTGAGTCAGATAAAAAGTACATTTATGTGTATAATAATATCTTGACATTATATGTGACTACGAAAAGATCTCATCCTGCATTTTAAAATGATAAATTTAAAGCAGTTAGTTCCAAAACTAAGTTTCATTATACATAAAGGTTCTCTCACCATAATATCGTCTCGTCAAATAAATATATAATTTGGGGAAGATGATCGTGTATAGTTATTACAATTGAACAACTTGAAAATAGGTGCTAGATTATATTTATACTTTTAAATAATATCACAGCCTTGAAATATTTAGTTCTGTTGTATTTTTATTTATTCTATAAATTGAGTGAGCGGAAACCGCATGCAACTACTAACTTTACATTAAACAGGGGTTGAGATTATACACCTAATTGCATTTTGTTTGCCATTACAAGATATTATACACGTTCCCGTAAATTATTGACGTAACAAAAGAAATTGTCTGACGCCACAATGCAAAAGTTTCGTCAATAGTTCAAGTGTCGCAAAAACAAACTCGGATCAGGTGCCGCAGATTCAAAAATAGCGATAAAGTCTAATGATTTTACACCATAAAAAAAATTAAATCTATAAGAATTTAATTCTATGTTTTAAGTCAATTGTCTGTTATCACCATTACTTAAAATGTTTTTAATATTTTACTGTTTTAATTTAGAATATAATTTGATTTCAGCAGTTTATTTCAACAATGTCCGATGGTAGTCAACGTAACACATTCTGTACTCGTGAGAATATTTTCATTCATATTACACGATGTTAATCTCGTGGAAAACTTTCTAGTTGTTCATGCTTCTCAAATTCTAGTTAAAGAGAATAAATCGTAATTACTTGAGAAAACATTATGAGAGCAAATTTCCTCCCGGTTCACTCCGGCATAAATGTTGTTAAACAGTAGGATATTCAAAAATTTCTTCCAGATGTATAGTAGTGAAACAGAATCATACACACTTTGAATATGCAAATTCTTTTATGGACAGTTTATTATAAGACATGCTTGTTTCTTATATATTGCATGCATTATTAAGTTAATCTCTTTTCTAATGTCCTACTGTCACAATTTATTTGCAGAAATTCAAACAGCAGATGACGAAAAAGAAAGCAAACATAAAAAACAACGCAGAAAAAAGAACAAAAATGTTCTGAACGCCATAGCACAGAAACCAAGTGGAACGGATATATACAACTTCGAAAGTGTCAGTGCAAACGAAATTTTGAAATTTGTCGTCACCAACTTTGAAAATGGCTGCACATTTGAAGATTTCTTATTACATTGTGACCTTTTCCCTTCTTCTGTAGAAATTCCACGGTGGTTAGAAAAGCATACGATGCAATTTCATATTTTCAAAAATAATGAAAAGATAGAATACATATTACCATATGTAAAGACCGCTGGCGTTTGTTCTCCTTATAATAATCGACAATACCCTGGACAATGTAATTATGTCAATTGTCGCTTCTTACACGTTTGTCGTCGGTTTGTCAGACACGTATATTGCAATTTCAAAGGTTGCAGGCTAGCTCATGATTTTACAAATCAGCACAATAGTCGACTCATAGTACGATTTGGATTAGAGAATTTCAGCGAAAACCAAATTAAAATGGTCCTTAATAACCATTTCCCATCCATTTGTAAGGACTATAATTTTCATGAAAGATGCAAAGTTGGTACAAAGAAATGTGTCAATTTGCATTTATGTGGTTCATATAAATTCGGAAAATGTGAAGAACCATGCAAGTACAAACGAACTCATAAACTCAATAAAGATCATAACAAATGGGTTCTCAGAGCATTTGAGATGACGAGCTGGCCAGAAGAAAAAATCTTGAAAAGCATCTACGTTCCACCTAAAAGAGCCCCCAGTTATTCAAATACTGATGAACGTGACTTTGACCATAACAAAAACATTGACCTGGATGAAAATTATGTTCCACCCAAGGCCGGTAGTAGTGATAGTAACTCGGATGCAGACGAGTCGTAAAAGCTTATTATTTGAAGATGATATTGTGAAGTGTTCTGTGTATTTGTTGCAGATATAAAACAAATGTTTGACAAGTGCTTTTATTCATTTCAACTCATCATTATTCTTTCTCAGACATAGTATGAATAGGATATTATATTACAGTTGAATACATTTCAGCTATGAAGATGAACCATAATAAACATCAAAATCAAGAGTTCGCAACAGTTTTCGAAGAGCAGTAGCATTTATGTTAAGATTGCGCACAAGAGACTCAACATTTAAATGATTACAAAAACCGTAGGAAAAAATGAAGAGCCACGAATCAGCATTAGATGCAAAAATAAATGTACAAGAATGGCAAAACCGTCTAATGAAAGATTGCTTGAGGGAGAACAAACCTTAAATTGAATACATTTTGCATAAATTTTAAACTAATTTTAAAAAAAGAAATAGACAGTTACAATCATATCAGTAAAGTTGACTTGGAAAACTTATCCTAGTATTATGAGATCTAAGCATTCACTAATAAGACGAAATGTTTTGTACCTCTGTCTGATAATTATACATTGTTTTCTGTTTTCCTGGCGGCTACAGCCCGAACTTGATAAAATAATATTCTTGAGTTCACCTGACAAGCATTTTGGAATAAGTTTTTTAAAGGAGATATAGGGAATGAAACTACAACCCTAACTTTAGTAAACGTCTATAATCAACATACGAATGTATATTGTATTTATATTGTGACTCCCTGCTATTTAAGAATAACCTTGATCTCTGTTTCTTCTATTTGGTCATATGTGAAAAAAAAATGTATACAGTCTTCTCTCGCAGGCAAAGCCTTAGATAGATTCGGCTATTATTTTATGCCCTTTTTGGTCATATAGCTCTTCAGTTGTTGTGGTGCTTATACATCATTGGCATTCAAATATTCGGCTTTGAGTGTTCCTGATGAAGGTAAATCCAAAAAGCGATTAGGACTTATATAATTTATGACTAATGAATGTTGTGCACAAAAAATTCTTGGTTTATATATTTGATGTTTTTAATGTGTCAGTAATGAAATAGATTCGTAAAGACCAGACCATATGAAAACAGAAAGTAAATTTGTTCCAACAGTTAGATATTCAAACAGTTAATTACACAACTTCTAATCGAATGGACCTAGATGGTTATATCATTTTCCTACACTACGTGACTGGCAAATGCAAATATTTAAAGTTGTCTGTTCAATTCAATAAATTAATAAATCTTGTTTTGTTTGTTTTTTTTCTAAAAAAAAAATATATGCCTGTAAACATCAATGGTTAAAATCGTATTGAAACAGTTTAAATGTAACATATTCAGAATTAAGTTACGTAGGCTTGAGTGGTTGGCTCAAAACGTATATAGATGAGAAATTTTGACAAGGTTGATCAGCATTCTTAAATTGAAATGCAATGTACTACATGAAATCAATCACTCTTATTTTAGTCACCCGTCATTTCCTTTACTCGTCTTAATTAAGTATAACCCCTTGAAAAATACCTTTTCGTTTCTTAGTTTTATATCTGTCTGACATAATCATATATAATATACTGTAATAATACAGTAGATAAGAACCCCATAGCAAAAAAAGGATGAAGAAAAAGATTTCGTGGGAGCGTGATCGCCTTGAGTGTAGGGGTTCGTTTGTTCGAACAAAGAAATTAAAATTGGTATTTACTGTTTCAACGCTAAGCACGCGGCATTAAGGAACAATAGAAAAGACACATCGACTGGGAGTAAGCAATATGTCCGGGTAGGGTGACTTTTGTTCCTGCGAACTATTATCTTTTTAACTAACAGGTTTACATTCCGGCTCAATGTGTCGGTCTAGTACAAAGCAGGGTTCATATTCATACTATAGTTATATATTCTCGTCCTGAATATGCATTTAATTTGCCGCTGAACGTTAAAAAGCTATCCATTTTCATCATTTATTTTACCGTTACTATATAGTGAAGTGTTTTTCTTGTCTGTTTTTAGTACACCTTCTTTGATTTCCGCTGATCGAGATTCAAAAAGTGAAGGTGATATTTTTCAACCACACAAAATTTTTTTTGTTCCTGTTGGGATACCTTTGACGATATTAAGTTAACTCCTTACTTTTTAGTAATTGGCTGTCTTGAGCTTGAAATTCTGCATATGCATCTTTCTATTACTGTATGTTGCCTCTTAATGTTTTGAATTTTCTTTGTCGTTGGGTTGCTGTTTCATTAATGTATACCCTTATCTCCTTTTATTCAAAACCAAAGCATTGACTTGGGTATAGAAATATTGACATCTCTGGACTTCTTTCGTCCGACAGTAAACCCTTACTAAAGGGGTGCGTCCGTTTGGCTGTGCGGATGTATACATACGCAGCTACGTGTGGTCGAAATGGAGATGTCCGATGCCTCGAGTTGTGAGGGTTTCACGCTATCTACACGTTCAAGAACCATTTGAATATTTCTTGCAGGGGGAAATAAGATCTACCCACAAGTAAAGTGATTGAAATCTTTTAACAACAACAAATGTCAGCTAAATCTTAAAATAAGTCACTTAGCTGATTTTTTACACATTTTCCGCCGTTTGCAAAGACAATTGTGTATGAAGGAAACTTTAAATAACAAAAAATGGCCAGTAAGACAATATCTACAAATAAATAAAACCGCCAACATAAGTTGAATCCTTATATAAATTGTACCCATTAAGAACACTTTTTTGTACATTTTTTTCTTTTATTAAAACTATACCAGATAAAGAAAAACTTAAAACAGCAAATTTTGTCACCTATATAGACAAGATTGCCATCGTTGTTCGCTTCGCTATATGACTTATTGTCCCGCAATGAAGATTTGTCGGTTCTACTCCCCTCCCCTAGTTTGCCTAGATTGGATACGATGTAACCCCTGATGTGGACTACGTTACTCAATATATGAATACAAAAGTAAACAGTTATGCTAAAATTACGTTTATTGTAGATCTTCTTGCTATTGAGGAAAACAATCTAACATAATATCATAAAAATTTCTTACACTGTTTAATTATTATTCCATTTTGGATCTTCAAACACTATATTATCAATCAATCCCATTGTGTGTCTTCCTTTTACCCTTCGACATTCCTTTTTGAGAATTGATTAAATTGAAATTCAGACATAAAATAAATCGTTTTATTAAGTGGTAGGTAATATTCAGCTGAATGTTTAGTTACCATCATTAACCTTTAATTTCCGATAAGAACGAATCAATTGTTTTGCATGATTTTAATTCACAATAAAAGATTCATCTTATTGTCATGTGTAGGGTCCTTATATAGAAGTCGACATCTTTAAACCTATCCGTGTAAATGCAAATTAAAACATTGCATATTTACTGTAACAATCGCTTTGAAAATCAAATAAAAATCATATCTAAAAATTGGAAAACTGTTTGAGACAATTATCCACTGAAGACTAATGATTATTTAACACTAAACAAAGCGGATGAATTGATTGCTCCCTTAACGTCCAGTTGCAAATGTGTCATGCATATTCATGACGAGATGCAAAGGGGGTCGACCTGAAACAAATGTTAACAAGTTTAAAGTGATTGAGCGTTGGATAGAGGCAAAACGCATGTCGTACTAGAATAAAGTTGAACCATGGTCAAAATCATTATTTAAGCTATTAACACCACTTTTTCCCTCGATAAACAAATGCCAAAAAAAAAGAATTTACAGGCAAAAACGACCACCATAAGTAAATCAGATATGCACTTATTTTGTAAATATATTCCTGTTGCAGTCAACGGTTCAGTTTTGACTAAATGTCTTTTAATAACTGTAGCTGAGCCCTCAACCTAATGCACATGAAAATAAAAAATATGCCTTATGTCATATAAAAGAAAAACATCGTTATTATTTATACATTTTTTATTTAAAGCTGATATGTTTTTGTTATTTTTTGCAAATTTGTATTTGGTACAGCTAAATGTTCAATTGTGCAACTAAGTAGCATTATTATATTTGCGCAAAAGAGTATGCGCATAAGCTTTTTCTGGATGGTGTTGGTTTCACTTGTAAACAATGAACTGGAAAAAGTGTAAATTGCAGAATTTTTTGTACGTATGTTTTTTCTACGTATGACATTTTCTTGCTAATCATTTTTTTTTACTCAAATTATAATCAGGGCTTTACTGATGAGACTCTTGTGGACAAAACGCACGTCGAGTGAACAAAATTACCAGCCTTACCAGCCTGGTATCTTTGGTGATTTATTTTAAACAACATTTATTACTATTTTCTTTCCGAATATATCTGTATTAAATTATTTGGTTGTGGATACCATCTCCATTACATCATTTACTATTTATATTGTAAAAGATCATAGATTAACTCAACCAGTGTGACAACAGTAAACTATGATACTTTGTTATACAAATAATGTCTAAAATCAAATTACATTTAATTTATCAAAGCACAAAGACTTTAATTTCTATTTGCTTCTCATTTTTCTTCTTTGTTTTATTTTGTTTTTGATTAAATATCTACTTGGTTTGTTTGTTGTTTTTTTTTTTTTTTTTTTTTTAATTAGTAAGCAGATGTTTGATTCGAATAGCCGATCTATTTATATTCACGTGTAATTTTACTGTGACTACTCCTTATTATTGCATAAAATGATATAAAAACTGCAATGCTTGCATCCATCTTTATGCTACATTTAATATATTTGGTATAATTACATTAATGACGAATAATCTAAGTAATTTAGATTTTGAGGACATACACTGTATTAAGTATTTTGGTTAAACATAAGATGTTTTTTTTCATTAATCAATTAACTATCACCATTGGTTTTCAACAATGCATGTCTACGAACTAATCACAAACCAACACGTATCTTATCCAGCGCATTGTTAGCGTACTATTTAGTGATAAGCAAATTTCAGATAGACAAGTTTACTGTTTATAGGCATCATCTCTTTGTGGATTTTTTTTTCACAATTCGTTTTTTCTAGAATTAACTTTGAGGGACTTGAACATCCATTGTTACCAATGGTGCATATACTTGTCAAATGAATCAATTATGGCATTATGTTATTATCATGTCAGATCTCGTCATTCCCAGTAAACTGTAGCCGCAATTTCCCAATTTACTTTTTTTGTTTGTTTTGCTTTGCAACAACTGTTTTCTATGATTAAAATATTGATTCAATACACTTTTATTCAAATGCAATCGATATGTAAACAGAGCCTAAATGATTTCACAGAAATTTCGCATTTCAATTTCTGAAAAATCGATGTCAAATAAGCTACCTTTAAATAGATGCTATAAAGGTAAAAACGACGATCATATCTAAGGAAAATACATTAACATTACCTGCATTATTTCACAATACGACTAGTTGTATAACCGGGGGTTAAATAAGGAAATTCCTATTCATTTTCAACATTGTATGCATATTTCTTCTTGGATTGCCGGAATAGGGATAATAACGTCAAAATGGGTAAGATATTATTATAATTACACTGAAAAAGAAAGGCTGTAATTTATAATAAAGACCTTATTTGCTGTTTTTTTTTTTTTTTTTTTTTTTTTTCATTTAATAATAAAAATTGTTAAGTAAACAAAAACTTTGTTGCTGTTTTCCACACTACATAAATGAATATGCCATTGCCGGTCATTACAGAGTAAGGTTTGAAGCAACGCCTTAAACATTAATGCGCTTGAAAAAACTAATAAAAAAATTGTTAAGAGCACGACTATTTGATATTCTGGTAGGGGGAAGGAGGATTTTCCTTGATTAAACATTTATATTCAATTGTTGCAACGCATGCTTATTTTTTGCCCCAAAAAAGATAGTTTTCATTTGTGTACACATTTGTTTCCTGCATTTTGTGTCGCAGACTATTCATTTTTATCCTGTCTTCTACACGATTTTTATAGTTCTAACCAGTCATTACATATCATTTTATAAGTTCTCCTGCCAGCCTTCCAACAAAAAATCAAATGGTTGTCCCTTAAACAAGTTTGTGTAGTTTATGCACTTTTTCAATTTAACAAATTGGGAATGGAGAACCTGATGTTTCAACTGCATTCATTGAGTTTTCTCTTCGATTTATTGGCATATTAATTATTAACTATTATTTTATAACATCTGAATGTTCCGTTTGCAAATTTTTACCAAAGTCGCTTTCCTTGAATTTCCTTGTATGTTTTTTTTTTTTTCCTATTACAGTGTCATATGATTTCCCTATATTCATTTATATTCAATGCTCAGAATGTCTTTAATAATTCTTCTATATAGATCCTAAAGATACCATTTCTTCTACCTCGTGATATTTCTTTTTATCCGATTGCACATCCTAGCGTATATGCTATGTCATATGTCGCTTTTAACTGAATGCGGATATTCGAATTTTAAAACATGTTAATGAATATTTATTCTTTATTACCTTGAACTTTACAGTTCATCGGTGTCAATACAAATGTTCAAAGTACACAAGTAAACAGACAGAGAATGTTCATGTAATATTGTCTCTGATTTGAAATGCAGTAAAAATGTATTTTCCTAAATTGGTTAACTGTTTGATGTTCTTTAAACTTAAAAGTTCAATAACTTTAAACACACTTGGTCTAGACCAGTAATATTTCTTAATGAATTTTACTCTAAGTTCCTTATATTTCGGACTCACTAAGATGAAATGGAATTCGTCTTCAATACACTGAGGGCAAATTGTACATATACGACGTGACAACTCAATACTTCGGTAGCGTCCAGTTTCAACTGCTAATGAATGCGAAGAAAGTTTTATTTTTAAAAGAGCTCTTCGGTACACAACAGGAATATATTTTGTCAAATAAAATTGTAAATCAAAACTGTTTATAATTTATTTATAGATACGGCACTTGCTACTGCTATCAAGTAACGAATACATCTCCTGTTTTTTAATATCTAAAAGTCATTGTTTAATTAGAGGGAAATCAATCTCAAATACGAGGTCTGATTATTTAATCCACATATCTCCAAGTCCAATGTTGTGTAGTTCATCTCTGATTAACGTTGCCCAATTTACAAATTTTGAACGTTTTCGATCAATATCGATACACATTTTTTTATATACGGAGCTTAAAATACAGTTATTTGTTGACAGAATTTTGAACCAATATTTAAAAATTTGAATTTTCCTTTTAACGATCATTGGCAGTCTTCCTAGTTCCATATACATCATAGCAGAATTTGTAGACTGTTTAACACCAAGTTGTCTTTTGCAAAATGCAAATGGACTTTTTCGATATCGTCACCTTTATAAAATCCCCAGACTTCGCATGCATAAGAAATTACACTACCTACGTACACATCAAATAGAGACAGGAGAGTTTGAGTATTTAAATGGTAATTCCTTGACGTAGATAACATGGCAAACATTGATTTTCGACCTTGTTCTGCCAACTTCTTCTGTGTAAATAGAAATTTTCCATTGCATTTGTAAATTAATTCCTAAAAGTCATTGACCGTCTCTAAACTCTCATTATTGTAGAACCATCTCTCAAAATCTTTAATTACACCTCCGTTTCGAAAAACAACTACCTTCGTTTTGTCAATGTTAACTGTTAAATCGTTTTTCACGGTATATAGTTTTAATGAATTCAGCATTGACTGCAGAACTTGAACGGTTTCCTAAAATAGCACCATTTCATCCGCATACATTAGAAGAAAAAGACTTAAATCCCGCATCTCAAGCGGAATGCATCCATCGATTAAAAAGGACATTTCACAGTCATTCACATATAAGGAGAAGAATATAAGCGATAAAACCTCGCCTTGTGGTAAACCGATTTGACATTCAAAAAATTCAGAGTACGAACCGTTAAAACGAACACAAGACTTTGTTACTTCGAACATAGAGCGCACAACTGTCAATAACTTTCCACGGATTCCTACACGTGAAAGCTTCATCCATAGTTTTGTACGATTTATACTATCAAACGCTCTCTTGTAGTCCACAAAACAGCAGTATAGTCGTTTCTTGTCAGATAAAGTCCTATTTATAAGAGAATTCAATACAAAAATTGCATCTGCCGTGCCATGACTTTGTCTAAATCCAAATTGTGCGTCGCTGATAATGTCGTTTTCACATGCCCACTTTAGCAGTCTTTGGTTTAAAACAGCTGTACACAATTTGGCTAAATTGCTCAAGAGGCTTATTCCTCTGTAATTATAAGTAAAATTTATGTTCTCTTTATTTTTATAAACCGGTATGACTATTGCTTCGCACCAAGACTTTGGAAAGTGTCCATTCTCGAGAACAGCGTTAAATAACTTTACTATAAATGGAAGCAAAAAGTCGCAAAGTTCGATGAAATATTCGTTAAGCAAGAGGTCTAGACCATGACTTTTACTTCGCTTCAATAAATTAATAACCTTCTCAACTTTATTGTGTGTTATTTCAGCATCTAGTTCATCGAAAACACAACAATTACTTTCTTCAGTTGATTCATTGTCCAAATCTAAATTCATTTCCAATCCAAGATTTTTTAAGCGCTCATAGAAATCGTCTAATTTCAGATTACTTTTAAGTGTTTTCTTTTTTGGCTTAAACTTTGCATAAAATAATTTTCGGTTTGTTTTGCGGATTACACTAAGCATGTCACCTTCTTGTTTCATGTATTGGCGTTTCAGATAACGTTCCTTTAATTTGTATGTTTTCTTGCACTCATTTAATGTTTTATGATTATATGTAGAACTGTTGCTGTTAAACACATTTAATGCCCTGATGTAATTTCGACGTAAAGTTTTCAACTCATCTGAAAACCACGGTTTATCAAAATTCAGCTTTGCGTTTTTGTGTTCAGAATATGTTATTGAAGGTTTGTGTTCATTGTATATTTTCTCGATTCTTACTTTGAGAAGAAGACCAATCATTAATGTTAATTTGACAAAATATGCTAGATCTTAAGAAACGGTCACTTACATTTCTTGTCAGAAGCTATTCAAGACCATAACAAATTGACGACACTACCTACACATGTTTTATTTTTCGAAAAAACATGTTTTTTCATCCATGAAATATTTTCTTGTTAAACATTACCAAGAGACAAAAAAAGGCTAATGCAATTATTGCTTTATAAACTTGATGTGTCAAAAGCGCCTTCAAGCTTCCTATTTTACCGTCACATAGAACACTCAAACATCGAAATGTTAAAGCCAATTATGTATCGATGGCTTAATATTCAAGGATCAAAGTCAAATAATTATAGATTATCGTTGGTCATCTCAACGAGATTGATTTTCTCGATTGAGCCGTACGACGAAAGTGAGAAAAACAATCGAGTTGAGATGACCAATGATAATCTGTTTATCGCCATTTTGCCTATGACGACGTTGAAATTTACATTGACAAAGGCACGTGCGCCCTAAGTTTCTAACGATAATTTTTCATATCACTCTACTGTGCTGAGAAAGGACATTATCAGTCAGTAAGATCAAAGGAAAATTTCGTAAAATAGCGATAATGACTATTATACCAAAAACGAAAAGTCAAAACACAAACAACACAGATGACCAATTATCTAAAGACTGAGCTGACGAATCCCAAAAAAATCTATAATAAACGAGAATGCACTAGAACAGCGAGCAGTTGCTGATATACTAGTAGTACCCATCACATTGCTCAACTACTCTGCGAAAGTTCCACCTCTAATCCGTATGCTGATCTTCACTGGATGTCGGGAGGGAAAACTGTCCCAGAATGGAATCATTCAATGTATGGAAATTACATTGCTCAGTAACACGTTAAAATGAAACAAAAGATACCAAAAGGCTACTCTAACTCATAAATCGAAAAGACATTGACGATGCCATCACAAAAAACAAAGACAACTTAAGGTTAACCAAAAGTACATAAAAAACACAATATAGAAAATTTAAGACTCAACAACACGAAAACCGCCAAATACTGGTGTAAAACTTTGCAATTAGCCGCATTCCTTAAAGAAATATAAACAAGAAAATGGAAGGGTTTGGTTTTAAAAAAAATAAAACGTATCCATGGTCATTTATACTAAAATATTCAGTAACGTCAAAAGACTTATTATGACGTCGATAAAGCATGCTTCCTAAATATTTCAACTATCTATTTTTTAACTTTAAAAACATGATTAAAAATGTCTTTGAATACACGTTACCATTATATATTCCCAGTGTGCTTCACCCTCTAAATAATATTTGATTTTTTTGTATCAATTGTGGACACTAATCTCCTGTCTGAGATGATATAAATAGACCATAGCATTTTGTTTTTTGTCTGTAAGCTATGTTTCTCCGGTAACAGTTCTTCTTCCTAATTTTCTGAGTGTGTGGAATATAGATAAATATGGATTCTGCACAACGTCTTATGGTATACTCTATATTATCATTTCATACAGGAACGTTTTCAACAAAAAAATTAAACGAGTCTATAGCATACAATTTGGCAAGGTTTATGGTAGCTAGAAATAATGCATGGATGCCTGTCTTTTGTTTAAACTGTATGTTGACCTCTAAATCAACGCATCATAGATATCATGATTACATATTTGTACGCCAGACGCGCGTTTTGTCTTCAAAATATTCATCAGTGACTCGAATCCAATAAGTTAAAAAGGCAAAAATGAAGTACGAAGTTCAGGAGCACTGAATAGCCAACAATGCGAAAGGTTTTGCTAATACAGCTAAGGTAATCTATTACTGGTGTTGCAAATCCTTATTATTTCGCAAAATTCAAAGTTTTGTAAACAGTTAATTTATAATTATGACAATATAATGATATTTCAGATCAACACAGAAATACTGACTACTAGGCAAAAGATTCCCTCGAAGGGGAAATTTAACTTTGTTATGTGTGTTGTTGGGGTAATTGATAATTTAGTTTTTGTAGATGATGGTTGTGGTTTCATCTACTGTTATAATACTCACAGAATTATTTTGTACTTTAGAATGTGTCAACACTGAGGTTCGATTTGTGTTGTAATCCTTAAACGATTTCTGTTGTTTACTGTCACTATGGTCACTATGGTCACTAATGAATGTATTTCCCCGATTTTATATGAACAGTTCAGCATGTCGTGTCAGTCGTTTTTTTTTTCTCCCTCTCTTTCACACTATATGTGATCAGTGCACACTATACAGAGGTAATAGCCACTGAATCTTTTTTGTGATTGTTTTTGAGTGATTAATTTATATATTTCTCGCTTTACATTTTTCTATTAATTTTTGAAACGGTAGATGCAACCGTAAATCCACGGCTAATTAAGCATCTTTAACATCATCTATATTTATAAACACTGGAAATATTTTTCAATTTTAGTAGATCAAGAACAAAACAGTACTTGAATTAATTACAAATAACTTAAACACTTTACAGAATTCTTCTAGAGATATACATAATTGGTTTGCAAGTTTGCCTTAGGCCGTAAGTTTTCTTAATTGCATTGTTTCATATTTTGTATGTCGGGCCTTTTATAGCCGACTATACAGTATGGGTTTCTCTCAATGTTGAAGGTCGTACGGTTGCATATAATTACTTGCATCCATTTCATTCGAACTGTGGTGCATTGTTGTCTCATTTGCAATCATACTACATTTCATCATTTTCATACAGTCGGACGCATAACATTTCTAAAATTAATTTTTTTTACAGAAGTATTGTCAGTAGTTATTTTGGAGGGCAGAGTGTACGTCTACCGTCTTTTTGACCTGAAAAAATGAAATCTTGTTTATGAAACCTTAAACAAAAATTTAATCGCTACTCTCGCCAGAAATTGTTCCATTTTGTATAATAACACACCTCTCATTTTGGACCCTTGATCCATCCTTGATTGTAAGGCTATTGTATTTTAATATTGATAAAATATATAGTGATATATATTTTTGACCTCATTATGAAGCTCTATTTGTTTGGATTTGTATGTGTTTCCTAACGATACGTAATCTGTTCCACAAAAGTTAAATTGCTTTAGGGAGTGAAAAGTTGATTTTAATGGGGACGAGAAGGGGATATGTCAATGTGAGGCTGAGCAGAAAAAAAAATATTCTGGCCCTGGTCTGAAAGAAAATAAATAATCTGACCGCCTTTATGTTGGAAATAAATATTCTGACATCATCAAATTTGCCACTGCCCCTCCCCCCCCCCCCCCCTCCCTCAGAATCAAATGGTCATCCCCTAATATCACGCATACAATTTTTTTTTTTGTTCAATACTACAATGCATGATATTCTCCGCAATAATTGCATAAAGAGATGTCTGCGACCCTCTATGTCAAGCCTGTAACATAGCATTCCTAGATACCGACGGGTAAAAAGTGTTTTAACATCAATGCATTTTTTATTTGTCGAAACCTTCATGGAATTTATGAAATTTGGACAAAAGCTTTTTTATGTCCAAAAGACAGTATCCAGAGCAAAAAATTGTTATTTACATTTCTCCGTATCTAACTAAATAAACACAACAGTAGTATGCCGGTGTTCAAAAGTCATAAATCGATTGAGAGAAAACAAATTCGGGTTACAAACTAAAACCGAGGGAAACACATCAACTATAAAAGGAAAACAAAGGAACAACAGGAACAATGAAGTGCAACAAAAACAAACGCCAACATACATAGAAACGAACTATTTGATAACAACTGCCATATTCCTGACTTGGTACAGGACATTTTAAGAAAAAATGGTGCGTTGAACTTGTTTTAATGGCATGCCAAATCTCCCGCTTTATGACAATGTTAACAAAATATATATATATCACTAAAATGACAACACTACGTGAAAGAAATACAGCACAAACACACGCAAGAACATTCATCACAGAGAAACGCACAAACAAATAATATAATAGTCGATACAACATGCAAACCGCAGAACAACAACGAACATATTCCATCAACGACAAACACCACAGGATATCAAAAACAGTGACGCGCTTACGTAACTAACATGAAATCTCGAACTTTATACAATTATTTCACAATACTCATCCAAACAATTTTTATGACAATGATGTTATGGAAAGGCAATTTTATGATTATTTGGACTATAAACGATAAGACATAACAGATAATCCAACCGAAACCATAACAGAAACATCAAACATAAATACATGAATGTTGGATGTACAAAATACCGAGGCACGTCGTATAGCAATGCAACTTCACACTCGGTATAACAGTCATATTCGGGAATATGACAATGATGGTATTGAGGGCAATTTTATAATTATTTTGACAACAAACGATCAGACATAACACATTATTCAACCGAAACCATAACACGTTGTATAACAATGCAAATTTACACTAGGTATAACAGTCATATTCGGGAATATGTCACATTCGGTACTTAACAGACAGACGACATAGATGTTAAACCACAATCTAAGACGTGGTAAAAATGTCATTAGTTAGTTTAGACACAGACACATCGTATAGATCAACCAATTCGTGGTGGTGTCCATAAAAGTTACGGAGCGTCATTTTTAATCCTTCCTCTTCATAACTCTGTTCGAGCAATTTCTGCGTCAGTATATGAAGTCAGTATAGTGTGAACATGCACGAGCAGACTTAGGTTGATTTTTTATGTCGCAAATAACTTTGTCTCACGTGTATACTTATCTCAATCAATACGGACATCATTAATAGGAATGTGACTCTTACATAAAACTAATCCTACAGAGTTATAAGCAAAAACGACTTGAAGCAACACTACAAGTTTAAAGGTCACCTTCACGAATTGTTTGACCGATACGACATATGGCAAAATCCTAGGTACTTTATTCATATGATTTGCACCACGTGACTTTGACCCTTTTGATTAAATTACTTTCCTTAGTTGTAGAGTAAAAATATAAATTTTATCCCATTTACAGATAATCCAGTATTTTCCGTCTTGGATTTACAACTAACGTGTCTTAAAAAAATCTTTTGGGAGATATTTACAAATATGTTGTGTAATTCTAAGAAAAAATGCTTAAAATTTGACTTCTTCGGTATTTTTCATAGCAATTATATTTCGGTTATGATTTCGATTTTTTAACTGAAAAGGGCGAACGTTTGACAATATTAATGTAAGTAGACAATTTGTACACGAATAGAAGGCAAATAACATGTACAGTTTACTTAAGGGTACAAATTGTTGATGCAACGTGGGAATTAGCATATTTGCATTTATATGGCATGTATAATCCTATTGTAATGACTGTCTTCGTGATGAGACAAAATGACCGCTATGCAAATTAGCAAAGCACTTCAAAGTTTGACATATGATGTGCATGTGTTTCAACACACTATCGAAATGTCTGTAGTTCTATTTCTTGTTTCTTTGTCCTGATAGTGACATGATGACTGAGTGTGGATCGGTATTGTTGATAATTCATGCATAGCAATATGCGATTACCCTGACGACACATCCGGAAATTTTGGATTGCATACGATCATGTTATCTTGATTTGTCTACTTAATTTTAACACATTGGTAAACTACTTGTGCATTATTTGTATCACTTTATATTTCTTTCTTGATAACAAATGAGTTGAGGGTATGTAATGTTGAAAAGACTTATACCTTAACAATTATTTTACATCAATGTATATTTTGAACTTGTATACATTCCAAACCGTGCATTGAGTTATAATAAAGTTATGTTTAAAACACTGAACTGTTATCAGTATTGTACATCATTGTATGTTTTGATTTGAATGTTATTCAACGTATTTAACTGTTCAGGTCAATAGTTCTTCCCTTTAATTTTTTGTCTTCGATTTATCTTTCCTTTTGTCAAAAAGTTTAAAACGTTAGATATTTTGCTTTATGATTATACTACATCATTCGTGTTGTTAATTTTTGATAATTAATATGTTCTGCCAACGAAATGGTGTACGTTATATTCATAGGGTTTGCTATTATACCCTCAGTGATACAACTATTACAGAAACCTCCCGCAAGAGGACATCAATTGAACGGGATAAAACACGTATAATATAACTTCGGTTTGGGGTACTGACACGATTTATCGATAAAAGGATTTAGGAAAACAAGTGTTCGAATCTTAAACGATAGCACTCGTAGTCAAATGGAAATAAACTCATTATGAATACCAGGGAAAAAATTGTACGTCAGACACGCGTTTCGTTTACAGAAGACTCATTAATGACGCTCAGATTAAAAAAATGTTTGAAAGGCCATATAACGTGCGAAGAAGAATATCGTTGACGACCCGATATTCCGACAGGTTTTGCCAAATACGGCTAAGATAATATATTCCTGGGGTAGAACATTATTAGAAATTTGCTCTGACTATAGATGCACCGATGTCTGAAATGGATTGTATAAATTGTGTTGGAAACATGAAAAGAATTCGATCCCTTGAAGTGCTTTTCTATTTATGCGGGATAAGTAGCTACCAAGTTAAATAAGAATTTATAAACTTCAGTCGACAGTAGATCCTTAGAATTGTTTTTTTTAAAGCAGGTCATTGGAAGATACTAAGATCTTGTTCGTAAATATTCCGTATCAACTTCACAAATAATACATGATGGTTTTGAAATATGGATTCTATGTACTGATTTTGTTTATCACCTTAATTACGTGTTATAGTGTTCTTTTTGTTTGAATTTGTATATTTCTAACCTTTACTGTTAAGTCCATTTTTAATAATATCCTTTTGGCGTG
Source organism: Mytilus californianus (assembly GCF_021869535.1). Classification (NCBI taxonomy): domain Eukaryota; kingdom Metazoa; phylum Mollusca; class Bivalvia; order Mytilida; family Mytilidae; genus Mytilus; species Mytilus californianus. The sequence continues at coordinate 51,750,369 of NW_026262593.1, forward strand.
GTTCATTATTTGTACATACCGCCCGCCATTATGGTTTTGTGCTACCGTCATTTTTTGTACTTCTGTCTTTCATCTTGATTTTGCGCTTTGTCTACATGCCATTTTGTTTTTCTTTGTTGACATAGAATGTAGTTATTTGTTTTATAGTGACTAAGATTATAACACAATGTTGACTGCTGTTCCCCAACTTTGACAGTTTTTACCTTTTATGTCTGTTTGTTTTGCTCACACTTTGTTGTCCATAAAATGGAGTTCTATGCAATTGCCATACAACTGAGAGGTTTAGCTAACTATAAAACCAGCTTTAATCCACAATTTTCTACATAAACAAATGCCTGTACCAAGTCAGAAAAATGACAGTTGTTTTTTTTTTATTATTCGTTTGATATGTTTGAGCTTTAGATTAAGGAGTTTCCGTTTCTAATTTTTCTTTAAGTTTGTTATTTTTATTATTTTACTTTTTATAGTTCTTTGGATGTCGGTTTTTTTGTTATTTTACTTTTTACAGTTAGAACATTCGACTGATGTAAAAAAAAAAAGAGTTGATTTTTTAGTAAAAACCTCATTAAGGAGTTTTATGTATTTGTGTTGGCTCACTTATAACAGGGTGTACATAAGAACAAAAACATAACAGGACCTTAAGGATTCAAAGAAGTATCGTATTACATCTATTTTTCCGAAAATCGTTGTTCGGTTTACATACCTTAAAATAGACGTTCTTAATTCATTGCTGTTATAGAACTCACTTAAAAATGGGTAAGATATTGTAGACATGAAACTGAATTGATTAATATATGCACTTATACTGATTTGCCTATTAGACAACTACCACTATTAACGAGCGTTTACTCTACAGACTGTATCCAATAAACAGATTGCTACTTTTTTTAATGTATAAACGACCAAGAACCATTTGAGACTCCTTTTTTAGGTGACTTGTAAGTCCTGGTATCTATGATGAATTTATTTTTGTCAAAATATTTCCACAGGGAATATGGAGAAAAGGAGAAATATTGAGATATTTGAAAATCTGTTTGTTTAGACAGGAAACAATAATAAATATTTGAAACTTAAACTAGCCACCTCTCACTCTGCAAAATCAATAAAGACAGTTTCGATTCCTTATGACTAGTTGGTGTTCTTATTATTGTTAGATATTATCTATCAGTGGCATAAGCTTCGATTTCAACAGTATGATTTTTTTTTTAAATGAAGTATGTCACTTTGTAAGCTTAAAAAACGGACTATTGAATAGTTATTTGTTATAAACAATCATTTTGGTTTGTATTGGCAAAATAACTTAACAACTTAGCTGATACATCTTTGTCATGAAAATCCCCATATTGATCCAGGTGTATGCAACCTATAATGTGACCTCATATAGAATGATAGCACATGTGCTAATCATGTTCAGATATTTGGAAAAGAATATCTGCTGAAAAGGATAAATAGAGAATATCATATGGCATCAATATCACACCTGTATCAACCCGAGACTCCAATATAACACCAGGGAGTATATTGATTGAGAGTTGATACGGTGTGTGATATTGAAAAAGCCATATCATATAAACTTTATTATTTACATGTACTTCAAGTACAACTAATCTCTCTTATTTATTTTTCACGAGAGATAGCGTAATACATTAAAGGGGTTTGATACAGCTTTTGTAACCGTGACTGATATCGATTACGTGACGTAATACATATAGGGGTTTGATAAAGCCTTTGCAACCGTTACTGATATTGATATCATCACAGATGGCTGATATAGCACGATTGTCATCAATTGTATTACACATACAATTAACCTGTATTTACTACTAAGTATAACATAATTAAGGAATCAAACAGAAACCGAATTCGCTGACTGATTCAGTCCCTTTATACAGCATTTTAATATACAGACATTTCACTATTCCACATAGTATCTGTATATATATAATTATTATATGCATTGTTAATGCTTCAAATAAAAACATGACATTCTGATATACATTTTAGTATGTTTCAAATCGAACTAGAGAGTTTTGACAATTGCGGTAGATATGATACTGGCGAATATGAATACATTATTTCACATATTTTGTATAATGCATACTAAAAACAATTACTGCAGTTTCAAAGTGTTACTCTTGTTCATTTTCTCAGGTACAGGTAGTTCTAAGACAAAACTGAAGGAGGAACTGTTTGAGTCAGAAAGAAGAAATCCTACACCTATTAATAAGACGCAAGGTAACCTTTTTAACAATGGGTCGGTTAGCATCTGCCTTCTGTGATTTAATCAGATGCACAAGAATATCAAAACGTTTTCATTTTAGTTCACTCGAAGGTCGAATATATGTGATTTTTCACAATTTTGTGTCAGTTTGTCGTTAGTCGTTGTTTACTTTTCTCTGTTTCGAACTTTTATTCTGTAATCACATGGCCAATGGAATTTAGTAACACATATCCTGTTGTAAATATATTTTATTATAGTCTGTGTCCTTTTTGGAATCTGAAAAAAATATAGTATTTACAGGAGACATTTCTTACTTCAGTTACAAAAACGGTTTGATATATACAATTGAGCGTGATAAACTCATTAGATTCTTAAATTAAGTTGCAAAGTTTTTGAAATCAGCACCTGACCAGTTGTTTTCGATGCAGGTCATATACTCAAGTTACGTTTTGTCCTCGACTGAAGACTGCAGCCTAGTATGCAGCACTTTGTGTTGATTTGAATAATCAATCCTTTTCTGTGAATATTCTGAAAAGGCCAAACGTTTCAAAATAGACAAAGCTCATTTGTACTTGAACAGAAGGCAAAAAACATGTACAGTTCACCTATATGCATACAAATTGTTGATGCGACTTATGAATAGATATATTTGCATTTTAATTGGCATGTATAACAATGTTTAATCCTATTGTATTGCCTGTTTTCATGATAAGGCAAAATGTTCTGCCTTTTGTGAATTAATCAGATGCACGAGAATATCAAAAAGTTTTAAATTTAGTTTACTCGAAGGTCGAATATATGAGGTTTTCTCACAATTTTGCGTCAGTTCGTCGTAAGTCGTTGATTTCGTTTTCTTTTTTTTTTTTAACTTTTATCCTGTAATCCCATGGCCAATGGAAATTTAGTATGTCCTATTGTATACATTTTATAATAGTCGGTGTCCTTTTTTGAGTCTAAAACAAAATACGATTCGAAGGGCGACATTTCGTAGTTCAGTTACAAACACAGTTTGACATACAATTGACCGTGATGAACTCATTTGCAAAGTTTTTGAAATTAGCACCTAATCATTGTTTTCTAGGCAGTTCATATACTCCATTACGTTTCGTCCCCGAGGGTATCACCAGCCTAGTATGCAGCACTTTTTGCTTATATGAATTATCAATCATTTTCTGTGAATATTCTGTGTATAAAGTTTTGAAATATTCGAAACACTAAACTTACCCTAGTCCAGACAAAGATGGCCATAGCCGTGGTTGGAACAATGTTTTCGAAAGTTTTGTTTTCAATGCTTTAAACATAGTATCAGATTGGGCTTCAAACTATATTGACTCGAGCACTGCTGCCCAATCTTATGTAGAAATAGACAATGTGTTTACGAAAAATAAAAACGACGACATGACAAAGAGCAGTCGACAAAATACTACATAGAAGGCCTATAACTAGGAATCAAGCATGTTGGTTTAAACGTTTGTGCAATGTCATACGAAGCCAAGTCAAAAGGTACTACTGTACTATAAAAAAAAAATGATTTCTATATTTTCAGAAATAAGCACAATAAACAAAACAGTTATTCCACCCAGTGGTCTTCTACATCTACGTACGTATAAGCTATGGCATTTTTAATAGACAATTATACATAAACAACAGTTTTACTGTAATAGATAAGCATACAATTCTAAGAAACTGTATACAACAGCTCATATATAGTACAAATAGAAAAAATACCATTGACTAAGAAAAAATGTATGTTTATGATAACATCCTTACATTATAAGATAGTACGAAAATGTATCTTTCTTCATTTTAAAAAGATAAGCTTGGCAATTTGTTTTCACAGATTTAGTTTCTGTCAAAGGTAGAGACAGGGAGATCCACACCTAGGTTCTATTATACATAAAGTTTCTTTTGTCAATATAAGCTTTATATTGTCTAACAAATATATCATTATTGTAATGCATAGTTATCAACAAATGAATAAAAGGAAAACAATTTAGATGTATATACAGTTGCTAGATTGGTCATACACTTAAATAGCCATAAGATATTTAATGTTATATTTTTTTAATAATTTTATACATTGAGTGAGCACAAAAAGCACACTTCTATTAATTGTTCATTAAACAAGGGTTGAGATTAACACCTAACAGCAATTAGTCCGCCATTACATCTTACAAGTTCTCGTAAAATTTTGACGTCACAAATCAAATTGTCTGGCTCCATAAATCAACGATTATTGTTGTATGACTTCAATATTTCAAGTGTCGCAAAATCTCTGGTCAAGTGTCGCAGGTTCAAAAATAGCAATAAAGTCTATTGATTTTTATCGTACATGTTTATGTTCACCACAGAAATTAAAATCTAAAAGAATGATCACGAATGTAATGATATATTTTAATTCGGTTGTCTTTTATCCCCACCACTTAAAATGGTTTTAGTATTTTACAGTTTAAAACTAATAGAAATTTTTATTTTATTTCAACCATGTTAACGTAACTTATACTGCATTTAATTTTGTGGTATTATTTTCACTCATATTGCACGATGTAAATCTCATGAAAAACTTCTAGTTGTGCTCAACACATTCGTGCTTCATAAATTTTAGTAATAGAGTTTAGTCGGTAATTACTTCCGGAAACACTATGAGAGTAATTGTCATCCCGCGTCACACCAGGATAAATGTTGATAATTAACCATGTTTCCAGATTTATAGCACTGAAACAGAATTATACTTTGAATATTCAAATTGTTTCATAGACATGTACTATAAAGCATGGTATTTTGGCGTTGATATTGATTCACTTATAAGGTCTTTGCATCTGCACTAAACACATTTATTTAAAAACCAGTTGTTGGCATGACACGGGTTATGTTCTTCTCATATATGTTATGATGGTATGATACTAAACCCCTAACGGGAAGGATTGTGCCTGATATTCATATGATGAAGACATAATCTTTCAATCAGTTTAATTGAAGTCTGGAGCTGGCATGTCAGTTAACTGCTAGTAGTCTGTTGTTATTTATGTATTATTGTCATTTTGTTTATTTTCTTTGGTTACATCTTCTGACATCAGACTCGGACTTCTCTTGAACTGAATTTTAATGTGCGTATTGTTATGCGTTTACTTTTCTACATTGGCTAGAGGTATAGGGGGAGGGTTGAGATCTCATAAACATGTTTAACCCCGCCGCATTTTTGCGCCTGTCCCAAGTCAGGAGCCTCTAGCCTTTGTTAGTCTTGTATTATTTTTAATTTTAGTTTCTTGTGTACAATTTGGAGTTTAGTATGACGTTCATTATCACTGAACTAGTATATATATTTGTTTAGGGGCCAGCTGAAGGACGCCTCCGGGTGCGGGAATTTCTCGCTGCATTGAAGACCTGTTGGTGGCCTTCTGCTGTTGTCTGTTCTGTGGTCGGGTTGTTGTCTCTTTGACACATTCCCCATTTCCATTCTCAATTTTAATTGTTTTAATATATTGCATGCATTATTATTTTCATCTCTATTGTAATGTGCTATTGTCTCATTATTTGAAAATGTAATCAAATCATTTTTGCTATTTATTTGCAGAAACTCAAACTTTAGATGACGAAAAAGAATGCAAACAACAAAAGCAACGCAGAAAAAAGAGTAGAAATTATTTGAACGCCATAGCAAACAAAACAGGTGGAACGGATACCTACAACATCGAAGGTGTTAGTGCAGACGAGATTTTGGAATTTGTTATCACAATATTTGAAAGTGGCTGCACATTTGAAGATTTTTTATTACAATGTAACCTTTTCCCCTCTTCTGCTGATATTCCAAGGTGGTTTGAAACGCATATGATGCAGTTTCATCTTTTCAAAAAAATGAAAAGATAGAATACATACTAGTATTACCATTTGTAAAAACCGCTGGCGTTTGTTCTCTTTATAATAATCGTCAATATCCTGGTAAATGTGATTATGCCAACTGTCACTTCTTCCATGTTTGTCACCGGTTTGTCAGAAACATATATTGCAATTTCAAAGGTTGCAGGCTAGCTCATGATTTTACAAATCAGCACAATAGTCGACTCAAAGTACGATTTGGATTAGAGAATTTTAGCGAAAACCAAATTAAAAGGGTCCTTAATAATCATTTCCCATCCATCTGTAGGGACTATAATTTTCTTTAAAAATGCAAGGTTGGTAAGAAAAAATGTGTCAAATTACATTTATGTGGTGCATATAAATTCGGAAAATGTGAAGAACCATGCAAATACAAACGAACTCATAAACTCAATAACGATCATAATAAATGGGTTCTCAGAGCATTTGAGATGAGGAGCTGGCCAGAAGAAAAAATCTTGAAAAACATCTACGTTCCACCTAAAAGAGTTCCCAGTTATCCGAATAATGATAAACGTGACTTGGACCAATACAAATACATTGACGACGATGATGACGATTTATACAAAGGTAGCGATTTTATTGACATGGATGAGAATTTGATTCAACAGAAGGCTGATAGTAGTGATGGAAACTCGGATGAAGACGAATCGGATAAACTTCCTATTTGTTGATCGATGATATTGTGAAATGTTCTGTGTATTTTTTGCTGTTATTGAACAAATGTTCTGTTATTCATTTCAGCTCATTATTTTTTGTTCTCTCGGATAATTATTTTGTTTCTGTTTTGCTCATGTAGCTCGTTTACTATTGCAGTGCTTATGTATCATTGGCTTTCAAATATTCGGCTTTGAGCGTTCTTGATGAAGTTAAATCCAGAAAGTGCTTCGTACTCCTGAAATTGATAAAGTGTGTTTTTATTTTATTTTTCTTCCTATGTGTTGTTTTATCGTTTATCGTTTATCACAAATGTAATTTCTTGAATCCCTATTTGTTGATCTCGTTGTATCTTGGGCATCTTTTTATTTTTTTTTCTTTCTTTAGTCTCTGCATGTTATGCTTTTTTCAAATTATGTTTATTTTCAACTTATAAAGTGGTCAAACCATACTTGTTTGCAATAGGTGTGTCATGTTAGGTAAATATAGACAGTTTAATAACAACACGAGTGAAGTGTGGTGGAATTTTTCAGTTGTCTTATTAGGTAATGGTGTTATGTGAATATTATATAAAACATGTTGATATTTCACTTTATAATATGTTTCACAATAAACAGGTTGTACATACAAATACATCGTAGTCGTTCAGTAGGATACAAGTTCTCATAAAAATGAAATAACGATTAAATTCCCTGCGGATCAATTTGCCTTTGATGTATAAAATGTTTTATTTTTTTAGATATTTTTTTTACTGCTGTTCCCATTGTTTTGACAAGACATTGATAAATCTTTGTACTGTTTTCGATGTTTTTGTTTCTCTTTTCCTCCATTTTCTATTGGTCTTCAAATATAAACAAGCTTAAGAGACAAATAGAGAACAACTTACAGTCTTCACAATTTCATCTGTGCAACCAGTAGCAATATTATGATTTGTGCAGGTGATAATGCGCATGTTCTTGTGAATCAGTTAAGTTATTTGGATTTATAATTCTTTTTATTTTCGAGCTTCACTGATGAGTCTCTTGTAGACGAAACGTGCGTCTTGCGTACAAAAGTTTCAGTCGGGTATCTTGGTGATTTTTTTTTTTTTCACTATACAATTATTACACTTTTGTTTCTGAATAGATCTGTATATATTATATGGTTGTGGATATCTTCTGCAAGATATTATTTCCAAAGTTTTTGTTACAGATCATAGATAATGTCTACCAGTGTGACAGCAGAAAGCTATAATAGGTATTTTAAACAAACAACAGTACACACGCTGAAATGTGTAGCCTGCTTTACTGACCATTGATGTTATGTTGAAATTCTTAAAAATAAAGATTTTACTACAAGAAACATATCCTTATCAATCTCAATGATCCATGACTATGAGGGGAAGGTCAGATCAATCCTGTCAGACAGACATGTACACCTCACACTTATTCCATAACCTTTAGTTGACCTATTGCTTATGGTTGTTGAAAAACAGACCAAAACCCCAAAACTTTGATGAATAAACCATGACATGAAAATGTAGTCAAGGTCAGATGATACCTGCAAGACAAATATGTTCACCTTACAACTATTCCTTACCCCAAATGAAGCTGACCTATTGCTATTAGTATTGAAAAAACACAAAAACACAAAATTGACCATTGAACCATGAAAATGAGGTCAAGGTAATATGAAACCTGCCAGACAGACATGTACACGTTATAATCATTTCATAAGATATAGTGACTCTATTGCTTATTGTTACTGAGAAAAAGACCAAACCACAAAAAATTAACATTGACCAAAAAAGCATGAAATAAAGGTTAAGGTCAGATGAAAATGCCAGCCAGACATGTACACCTTACGATCATTCTATACACCAAACATGGTTGACCTACTGCTTATAGTACCTGAGATACGGATTTGACCACCAGACTTAAATCTTGACCACTGATCCATGATATGAGGTCGAAGTGAGGTGAAACCTATCTGACGGACATGTAGACGTTGCAATGAGCCCATACACCAAATATAGTCAGCCTATTACTCATAATAAGCGAGATTTTCACATGACAAAAAACATTTCAAGCAGTCGCTGAACCATAAAAATGGGATCAAGAAAAATGGACATATGACAGTGTGAAACTGCCTAACATAAGGTATCTGTATACCAAGAATGAAGCATCCAAGTCTATTACCTTCTAAAGCTTAATACAAAACGTTTACGCCATCGCAGCCGCCGCCAACGCCGCCGGATTGTCATACGTATATCTCGTGTTCTGCGACTTTCGTTGCAGTCGAGACAAATTAAAAATGAAATAGTAAAATCATTTTAAGCGTACAAAGGTTGTGATTATTGTTCTGTTGTATAAATGAAGTTGGTAATTTGTCGCAGATAGACATGAACACGTGACGTTGCTTAACTGAAACGCGACATCATTGTCTAATATTTTCGAGGATTAGGTCCGTTCATGATTCTTAAATGGTATGATTGCCATGTATGCAACATCCAACAAAAGCCAGGTGGCAAGGATGTAATGAACAATGAAAATGTTTTGTTATAACATAAAAGAAAGCAAACGTAAGGACTGTGTTTCCCTCAATTTTAGTTTGTAACCCGGATTTGATTTTTCTCAATCGATTTATGAATTTCGAACAGCGGCATACTACTGTTGCCTTTATTTAAGCTATGGTCATCTTGCAAAACACGATATATGAGGTTTCCTCGAAGAGGGATTATCAGCACTTCTATGTTGAGATGAATTATCAAGTGTTTTTATTAACAGCAATATGTGCAACATGGAATCAACTTGAGTGTTAAAAAAAGACATGACTTTTCATTGATTTAGTCATAATTATTAATTATATGTTTACAAAACTATGCATTTTTCTACACCAGTAATATATATCCTTAGCTACATTTGGCAAAACCGTTCGGAATTTTGCGTCCTCGACGCTCTTCAACTCCGTACCTTAATCGTATTTTTAAACTTTTTTATTCGATCGTCACTTTTGAAGATGAAACGCGCGTCTGGCGTACAAAATTTTAATCCTGATATCTATGAGTTTATTTATGAAATAAGGTTGCCAAGGACAACCATTGGAATATAGACTCTAGGCTTCGTTGTGGCGTAAAATATTGTAACGACACCTAAACACTCTTGCAAACATTGGGCAGCGGTGCTACCGCCTAAATTCAAACAATAACGTGAGCTTCCAATGAGCTATAATCGCTCACCTGCATTTTTGTTTCATCAAAATCAAAGTATTAACAAAAAAAATCATACCTGGTGTTGTCAGTTTCATCTCATTTAGTAGACAAAATTTCTTGTAAAGAATATTATTTAAAATGAGTCCAATAAGACAAATGTTCGAGCCTTGAAGATTATTGGTACTTTTCATCACGACCTAAAGACCTTAACCTTTTATAAGGAATATGTCTACATGGATTTTTTTCAAATCACTTAATAAAAGAAAAATATTAGACCCATTAACTATATAAGGTTTCAATATAAACTTTGACATCCACTAATTTATTTTGAATTTCTGATCGAAATCAAAGTAACAACACTTGTGAATAATCGTCAATTGATAAAGTGGTTTGTGTGTTGCAAAAAATCTTCAAAGAACCGACAAATTGGATCCCTTGAAACCACAGAACAGACGCAACAACACACGGTAATAAAGTAATTTTCACTTCTGCATTTTTGGTTTCCATTCTATTTGACCTGATCTTGAGAAAAATTCGTAAGGGTTCCGCGGAACCCAGTGTCTCGCCTACTTTTGCTTTTAATCGCAGGCTCAACAAAAATGAGAAAAAAATAATAAAAAATATTCCTCTCTATACTATCTTCTGATTGTAAGTAGCTTCTGTCCGAATTTGGTAAAAATCCAGGATAGTTTATGAATCTGATAAATGTTTTAAAAACTTAAACTGCAGACTGTATGTAATGTTAACTGGAAGAAAAACTAAGTCCATTTATAAGTAAAATACGGAAAAAATGGAACAAAATTTTAACAAAATTTCCTTCTAGATAATAGCTTTTAATCATAAACAAGCTTCTGTCCAAGTTTGGTACAAATCCAGGATAGGTTAAGAAAGTTGTTAAAATTTTAAAAACTTTAACCACAGAGTGAATGTAATGTTAACTGGCAGAAAAACTAAGTCCATTTATAAATAAAATACGGAAAAAATTATTTTTTTTTTTTTACAAAATTTACTTTTGGATATAATCTTATGATCATAAACAAGCTTCTGTCCAAGTTTGGTAGAAATCCAGGATAGTTTAAGAAAGTTATTAAAATTTCAAAAACTTTAACCACAGAGTGTTTATAAGTAAAATACGGAAAAAATGGAATTTTTTTTTTACAAAATTTACTTTTGAATATCATCGTATGATCATAAACAAGCTTCTGTCCAAGTTCGGTAGAAATCCAGGATAGTTTAAGAAAGTCATTAAAATTTCAAAAACTTTAACCACAGAGTGAATATTTGTGGACGCCGCCGCCGACGACAACAACGACGACGACGACGACGCCGACGACGGAATGTAGGATCGCTATGTCTCGCTTTTTCGACAAAAGTCGAAGGCTCGACAATAATAGCAAAATGTAATTTTTCCTATGGTTTCCATGTCAAACTTGATCTCACTTAGCAGGAAATTGTACTTTAGTTTAGATCAGCATCAAAGTTGCATTACTTGTTCAGAATCTTTACATGACTATATTTGGTAGTTTATTTCCTATAGTGATAAAAAGGTTCCATAAACGAATCATTTGACAATAAGAGAAATGAAATCTTTGTGTCCCCCTGAAGCCATAATGGACTTTTTAGCAATATCATAGTGATAAAAGTTGGAAAGGAACTTCTAGTCAACATTTCTGCATGAACTGTTTTCGTGGCATTTTATTTTCCCAATAAGAAAGTAAAGTTCAAAGTCCCATAGCACTTCAAAGAAGAAGCTATTTATTGAAATTATGATTTGTATCAAATGGAACATGTCTGGCAGAATGGTTTCAGTGATTCAGTGATTCTGTGAAAATCACAATAAATTGCCCCTTATTGCATTCTTGAAATAATATTGAACCTGTTATTGTTTATCTTTGATGGTGGCCATTTATAATGTTGATAGACGCCAATGTAACTACACTTAAAAAAGACTTCACAGAAACATATCTGTCAAGTTTGATTCAAATTGATTAGCAGATCTAAAGGTACTCAGAATTATTGAAAGCTAGTTCAAAGACAATAACAATTAACAAATGAATCATGTTTCCCATACGAAAGCATCAAATTAAATTGATTCAGATGTTTTCTAGAAAGATTTTCAGACAATCAGGCATTAGGAAAAGGCAATTGCAGCAATTTTGATGATAAATCTACACCAAAGTAAGTACTTCTAAAAAGGACCTTTCAAAAGAGAGGCGAAAGATACCAAAGGGACTTTCAAACTCATAAGTCGAAAATAAACTGACAACGCCATGGCTTAAAAAGACTAGATGCTCCCAAGAACCTGTGTCGCTCATCTGTATCTACTGTTGTTTTCGAAATCATGTAAAATAAGGTTAAAAACATAATTAATAGTATTAGGTACCCTAATAATGATTGAGGTCAAGTTTGATTTAATTTGGCCCAGTAGTTGAATTAAAAGCAGGTCATCCCATTGTAGTCTTACAATAGTTACTGAAGACCCCTTATCATTATTCAAATTAGTTTCCAAGTTGTGACCATTTTGAAATTGTTTTTTTGACAATTTTCCCTTAGACTTCTAAAGTAAACCCCTATGTTCTAATTTTAGCCATGACGGCCATGTTGGTTAGATGACAGGGTCATCGGATAAATTTTGCAGTCAAGATACCATATAAAAAGTTTTGGCTAAGTTTAATTTTATTTGGCCTAGTAGATAAGGTGGAGAAGATTTTTGTAAAAGAATTCTAAAATTTACGAAAAATTGAATATAAAGGGTAATAACTCCTTAAGGGGTCAATTGATAACTTTGGTTATATTGACTTATTTGTGAATCGTTCTTTACTGAACATTATTGCATTTTACAGTTTATCTCTATCTATAATAATATTTAAGATCATAACCAAAAACTGCAAAATTTCCTTAATTTAATCAATTCTGGGGCAGCAACCCAACAACGGGTTTTCTGATTCGTCTGAAAATTTCAGGGCAGATAGATCTTAACCTGATAAACATTTGTATCCATGTAGATTTGCTCTAAATGCTTTAGTTTCAGAGATATAAGCCAAAAACTGCATGTTACCCTTATGTTCTATTTTTAGCCATGTCGGCCATGTTGGTTGGTTGGCGGGGTCATCGGACACATTTTTTAAGCTAGATACCCTTATAATGATTATGGCAATGTTTGGTTAAATTTGTCTCAGTTGTTTCAGAGGAGAAGATTTTTGTAAAAGATGACAAAAATTTACGAAAATTTTTTAAACATTGACTATAAAGGGCAATAACTTAAGAGGTCAATTGACAATTTGGTCAGATTGACTTATTTGTAGAACTTACTATGCTGAACATTATTGCTGTTTACAGTTAATCTCTATCTATAATAATATTTAAGATTATAACCAAAAACTGCAAAATTTCCTTAAAATTATCAATTCACGGGCAGCAACTCAACAACATGTCTAATTCGTCTGAAAATTTCAGGTCGGATAGATCTCAACTTGATAAACATTTTTATCAAAGTCAGATTTGCTCTAAATGCTTTAGTGTCAGTGATATGAGCCAAAAACTGCATTTTACCCCTATGTTCTAGTTTTAGCCATATCGGCCATGTTGGTTGGCAGACTGGGTCATCGGACACGTTTTTTAAACTAAATACCATAATAATGATTGAGGCAAAGTTTGGTTAAATTTGGCTCAGTAGTTTCAGAGGAGAAGATTTTTTGTAAAAGATAACAACTAGAGGCTCTAAAGAGCGTGTGTCGCTCACCTTGGTCTATGTGCATATCAAACAAAAGACACTCTCCAACATTGTAGACGAGAAAAGACTTTATGACAAAAATCTCAATTTTATTGATCTTGTATTACTAATCTTTTAGTGTTTAGTTTCTCTCTATCTTCTGTTGTTTTTGCTCAAAACATAAAAGAGGGTAAACAAAATCCTCATTTAAGGGCAATCACTCCCATGAAGAGTGACAGTCTACTAACTATATCGGCAAAATTTGACTTTTTAATAGATCTTGCCTTGCTTATAATTTTTGTGATTTAAAGAGTTTATTTATCTATTATAATTTAAATCATATATTTAGGCATAACGGAAAAAAAATGTTCTCTCTAAATATCATAGTTTTCATGATAATAGGCAAAAAATGAAAAAAATGGTAAAATTTGTCATTTATTGGCAATTACTCCTATAAGAATTTGTCTATCAGTTTTGACGTATATATAGACAATTGGAAGAGCTCATTATTCTGAACCTTTTTGCTCCTTTCAGATTTTCTCTATTTATAACGTTTCAAAAATTAATAGACAAAACTTGCATTTTACCCCTATGTTCTATTTTTAGCCATTTCGGCCATACTGGTTGGTAGGCGGGGTCATTGGACACATTTTTTCATACTAGATACCCTAATGATTGTGGCCAAGTTTAGTTAAAATTGTCTCTGTAGTTTTAGAGGAGAAGATTTTTGTAAAAGATTACAAAAATTTACGAAAAATGGTTAAAAATTGACTTTAAAGGGCAATAACTCCTTAAAGGGTCAATTGACAATTTTGGTCATGTTGACTTATTTGTAGACATTACTTTGCTGAATATTATTGCTGTTTACAGTTTATTTCTATCTATAATAATATTCAAGTTAATAACCAAAAACTGCCAAATTTCCTTAAAATTACCAATTCAGGGGCAGCAACCCAACAACATGTTGTCTGATTTGTCTGAAAATTTCAGGGCGGATAGATCTCAACCTGATATACATTTCTTTCAAGTCAGATTTTCAGAGAAATGAGCCAAAAACTGCATGTTACCCCTATGTTCTATTTTTAGCCATGTCGGCCATGTTGGTTGGCTGGCGGGGTCATCGGACACATTTTTTAAGCTAGATACCCTTATAATGATTATGGCAATGTTTGGTTAAATTTGTCTCAGTTGTTTTAGAGGAGAAGATTTTTGTAAAAGATTACAAAAATTTATGAAAATGTTTTACACATTGACTACAAAGGGCAATAACTAAAGAGGTCAATTGACAATTTGGTCAGATTGACTTATTTGTATATCTTACTATGCTGAACATTATTGCTGTTTACAGTTAATCTCTATCTATAATAATATTCAAGATAATAACCAAAAACTGCAAAATTTCCTTAAAATTATCAATTCACGGGCACCAACTCAACAACATGTCTAATTCGTCTGAAAATTTCAGGTCGGATAGATCTCAACTTGATAAACATTTTTATCAAGGTCAGATTTGCTCTAAATGCTTTAGTGTCAGTGATATGAGCCAAAAACTGCATTTTACCCCTATGTTCTATTTTTAGCCATATCAGCCATGTTGGTTGGCAGGCTGGGTCATCGGACACGTTTTTTAAACTAAATACCCTAATGATGATTGAGGCAAAGTTTGGTTAAATTTGGCTTAGTAGTTTCAGAGGAGAAGATTTTTTGTAAAAGATAACAACTAGAGGCTCTAAAGAGCGTGTGTCGCTCACCTTGGTCTATGTGCATATCAAACAAAGGACACTCTCCAACATTGTAGACGAGAAAAGACTTCATGACAAAAATCTGTATTTTATTGATCTTGTATTACTAATCTTTTAGTGTTTAGTTTCTCTCTATCTTCTGTAGTTTTTGCTCAAAACACAAAAGAGGGTAAAAAAAATCCTCATTTAAGGGCAATCACTCCCATGAAGAGTGACAGTCTACTAACTATATCGGCAAAATTTGACTTTTTAATAGATCTTGCCTTGCTTATAATTTTTGTGATTTAAAGAGTTTATTTATCTATTATCACTTAAATCATATATTTAGGCATAACGGAAAAAAAATGTTTCTCTCTAAATATCATAGTTTTCATGATAATAGGCAAAAAATGAAAAAAAAAAAAATGGTAAAATTTGTCATTTATAGGCAATTACTCCTATAAGAATTTGTCTATCAGTTTTGACGTATATATAGACAATTGGAAGAGCTCATTATTCTGAACCTTTTTGCTCCTTTCAGATTTTCTCTATTTATAACGTTTCAAAAATTAATAGACAAAACTTGCATTTTACCCCTATGTTCTATTTTTAGCCATTTCGGCCATATTGGTTGGTAGGCGGGGTCATTGGACACATTTTTTCATACTACATACCCTAATGATTGTGGCCAAGTTTAGTTAAAATTGTCTCTGTAGTTTTAGAGGAGAAGATTTTTGTAAAAGATTACAAAAATTTACGAAAAATGGTTAAAAATTGACTTTAAAGGGCAATAACTCCTTAAAGGGTCAATTGACAATTTTGGTCATGTTGACTTATTTGTAGACATTACTTTGCTGAATATTATTGCTGTTTACAGTTTATTTCTATCTATAATAATATTCAAGTTAATAACCAAAAACTGCAAAATTTCCTTAAAATTACCAATTCAGGGGCAGCAACCCAACAACATGTTGTCTGATTTGTCTGAAAATTTCAGGGCGGATAGATCTCAACCTGATATACATTTCTATCAAGTCAAATTTGCTCTAAATGCTTTAGTTTCAGGTATATGAGCCAAAAACTGCATTTTACCCCTATGTTCTATTTTTAGCCATGTCAGCCATGTTGGTTGGCTGGCTGTGTTGTCAGGTTTTTAAACTAGATACCCTAATGATGATTGTGGCCAAGTTTGGTTAAATTTGGCCCAGTAGTTTCAGAGGAGAAGAATTTTGTAAAAGTTAATGGACTACGACGGATAACGAGGGACATCAAGTGATTTAAAAAGGGAAAACCCCTAAACTTGGGGTTTAATTTTATTTTGTGGTTTTTAAGCAGAAGACCAAAATGTAACAGGCCAATGACAGGAAACAAATGACAGACCAAAATTGACAGGAAACGCTAACATGGCTTTATGACAAGGTTATCTAAAAAATATCTGTTGACCAGAGGGAGACTTATTGGATCAGTACAAAGTATTAAATAACTAACAAAATGACAAAAGACATTTAGTACCGAAAGCTAGTTCTTTAATAAACAAACAATTTTATCATTCATCTATGCCTCCAACTGATTAACAAGTTGTATAAAACATGGTAAGCAGTCTGAGAAAAAACATAATGAAGTTCTCTAATAGTTAACTAATGTATAACAATGTATCTTTATCTATGTGATGTGTTACACTTTTGAAAATAACATCAATGTCATTAGTAATAAGGACAAAATGTCATATATGTGTTTCAAGTATCCCTGTTTTTATAAAAATAAAATATTAGACATTACTTTTAATGTTATGGCATCACAATGACAAAGACCTTTGGTAAGCAAAAATGTTGAACAGGGTTAATGTTTACATTAATTCCCTGAATATTTCCTTTGAGAAAACATCGAGTAAATTCTATAAATAAGATATTTTTAGAGAAGATGTATTATTCCTGTAATAACTCTTTTCTCAATATGAAGTTGTTTCTTAAATGTGCTCATAGATTTTTTATTTCAAAATCTATGTCAATACTGATAATTGACTCCTTGTTCTCAGTCCTTTATTATAGCCTAACTTAAACTACGTTTAGTAGTTTGAGATTCTGTTAATGACTTCAAATTTTTGCAGACATTTAATGATTCAAATAAAAAAAAATCTAAACGTTGTTTAAATTGTTTTACATTTGTTGTCCAGGACTTTTATAACTTGCTTTGCAGTATGGCTTTTGCTCATTGTTGAAGACTGTAAGTTGACATTCAGTTACTAACTTTTACATCATTTATTCTCTGGTGGAAAATTGTCTTATTGGCAATCATACCAAATCTTCTTACTTTTATAATAATGATTCATGCCTGTCATTTTAAAAGTACAATATATTCAATGTTAGTAAATTTTAATATATTGCTATTTCTGGATATAAATTCATATCATGTGCTTTATTACTCTCCACAAAACATGACTTAAAGGAAACATTTTCTGTTAATTCAGACAATGTGAACTTTTCACCAGAAATATTATGAAAATTTGCACTCTTGCCCAAATAATTCACTTGATTTTGGCTCAGACAAGGTACAAAGTTCATATGGTTCAAAAGCATCCAAAGATGTAAAATTGCAGCACTGTTAAATTTCTGTCCACTCTTATCCCACAAGTCAGATGGACCACTTTTTAGAAGAACATCGTGTTCATATTCATACATGTAAACAAAATAATCATTTGGCGTCAACACTAAAGTAGGTATCAATGTACTCGTGAAGGCTTTATTTGAATAACGTTTCTTCATATTTGAACGGGAAAATGCAAATGTAATACACTGAGCTAGAGTCTGGCTTATCCAGGCAACTTCCTCCTCTTTGGTCTTTTCGTCAATATCTGAGCATAGTTCTTTTTCAAAATCACTGCTTTGATTATTCGTTTTTCTATCTTCGCTTACCATAACACAGTTTTGCTGTACTTCATTATCAGCTGATAAAAGAACATCAGGTCTTCCATACCAAAATTTTTCATAACCTTAAAAAAATAGAGAAATTATGTTTACTTAATACTATTATATAAAAGGTCACAAGAAACTGATTTTTTGTTCTTTGAATTGGCCCATATTATTTTTATGCAGATAAAGTTTTATAAGATTAGTTATTCTAATCACATAATTTAGACAATATACATGATATTATTAATATATAGAATATTACACAATTGTTAAAAACTTTTCACTTGCACCCAAAATTAATTTAAATTCATTTATTTTACTGCTGAACACAAATTCATTTCTATATATATCATGTATTTTTAAAAATCCAAATTCCTGTATTAAATTTTCCCAACAGATGTAGGTTTTAAGAATTAGTAAACCGCAAAATCAGGGTAAAAACCCAAATTTAGCATATAATTTAAAAAGGTCATGTCATGATCATATGATGAACATGTATGACAGCTTCATATTACGGTATGGGTTTTGCTCATTGTTGAAGGCTGTATGGGGACCATTGAGTGTATTATACACATACAATTTACTTGTATTAACTACTTATTATATAATAAATAATAATATCTTACAAATATACCAACCTAATCCTGTATGTCCATATTCTATTGGTTTCTGACATTTGACAGCACTAAAGCAGGGACAAAACAAAGGCCTGTCAGACAAATCTCTACTAGTAATGTGTTCTTTTCCTAGCACTAATTTACTGAGAAGATGGTTTGTCAGAAGAGCAGTCACATAGCTTTTTGGTTTATCTGTGAAAATATTTCTGCTGTCTCTTTTTAAACATCTTTCATGGTCCTCTGAAAATACATTGGTTTTTGTAGAACTATATAGAGAATTGTAAAAGGGTAATAAAAGTGTTTACTTTTATTATTTTTAGTGACACAAATAAAAAATTAAAACATGTGAAACAATTTCTTGTTAAAAAAGATATGTTAGGTTCCTTTGACGTGGATACTGTAGGTATGCAGGGTTTCCTAATTTAACATAAAATTGAAAATATACTCAGGTCACAACACTTCAACTAGGTAGAATTAATCTATTGAGTAATTGTCCGCTTTAGAATTAAGCTAATGTTAAAAAAGCAAAAGAGCAAAACAAAAAAGTGAAGTTCCATTGCAAGAGTTTTTCTTGCAAAAAAGGTCAGATCACAACTTGGCGGTGTAACCTGTTTATTTTGTACATTGTATAAATTCCCTTAATATAACTACATGTAATATAAACTACTTTACACATTATAATCATAATTTAACTTTTAAAAAATAATATGTTTTTATTTTTGAAATTGTTGTTTTGGCAAAGACCAGTGACTAAAACCCCAGAACAGGTAAAAGCTGTATTTCTGACTTGGGTTATTTTATTAATATAAAATTTCATCAACGATTGGTTCCCTAACTTATTGATTCGATATCGATGATTTCATTTAATATTGCAATGACTCAATTAATTATACATGTAGCACCCTCTATCAGTCAGTGTGCTCTAAACAAGGATTTATTTGAATCTGGAATAATTTTGAATTCTGGAAAATTGATAAGAAATGTATGATGAAAACTATCCCAACTAAATAGGGTTAGCCATGCGTGCATGGCTAAGGTTAATTTTACTTTCACTATCATTTCAGTATGAACTAACTAACCCACCTTAGCCATGCGCGCATGGCTAACCCTATTTAGTTGGGTTAGTTTTCATCATATATTTCTCATCAATTTTCCAGAATTCAAAATTATTCCAGATTCAAATAATTCCTTGTTTCTATGTGATAAAGTGATTGATAGTGTACTGTATAGAAACACTGAATTATTCTGAATAGCTAACTTATATGCCTTCGCAGTTTTCTCAAAAACAAACTTGGTCGAGTATCAGAAGGAAGTTGCAGTTGATATCTTTCTCTGAAATTAATTCTATCAAAACTTTTGATTTTTCAATCCTGTATACCACTATCGTGACTATTCCCCATGTGAAATTGAAAAATTGTCTATAAGAAATAATCCACAATGCTTTTCAATATTAAAATGGCAGCATACGCTATAAATTTATTGCTTTGGGATACCATATGGCATATTTTGTTAATAGTGAAAAAGTATAACATGCTACACAGAGGAATAAGTGATCAGTATGCTTGTGTTTCTCATTGACAACATATTTGTTGAATTTGGAGGTAGACTTTTTCAGCAAGTTGTCAACATTCCTATGGGAAAGAAACGTGCGCCTCTCCTTGCCGACCTCTTCTTATTTTCATAGGAGTAGGAGTTCCTCAGACACTTGTCAAAAACAAGAAAATCAAGGAAGCCTGATCATTTAATTTCACATTCAGATATATTGATGATGTTCTTTCCATAAACAATCCAAACTTTTCTGATTGGGTTCCATTAATATATCCTCCAGAACAAGAAATTAAAGAGACAACTGACACGGCTTCATCCACCTCATTTTTAGACTTATACCCTTATATTTGACATAAGCGGTCATCGGTCATCTCAATACCAGAATCTATGACAAGCGAGACGATTTTAATTTTGAAATTTTAAGTTTTCCCCTCCTTAGTAGCAATATACCAACTTCACCTGCATATGGAATATACATTTCCCAACTCATTCGGTATTCAAGAGCTTGCAGCTGCTACTCAGACTTTATAAAACGTCCCCTGTGTCTGAGCAGAAAGTTGATGAGCCAAGGTTATGTCAAGGAAGGTCTCGTCCTGTTTCTAAAAAAGTTCAATGGAAGATACCAAGACCTTGTTGATAAATATTCCGTATTAACTTCACATATAATACATGATGGTCTTGAAGTATAGATTCTAGGTACTGACGTTGTTTATAATCTTAATTAGGTGTTTAAGTTCCCCTTTTTGTCCTTGTATATTTTTGGCCTTTGCTGTTTGTCCATTTTTGATTATATACTTATGACTTGGATCGTTACTTATACATCCCGACATTGTGATGTTGTGCTATGGTCAATTTTGAGTTCTTGTCTTTCATTTTTGCTTATGTACTTTGTCTATATGCCATTTTGTGTTTCTTTGTTGAAACAGTTATTTGTTTTTATAGTAATTACAATTATATTACAATGTTGACTGCTGTACCCCAATTTTTGACCTTTTTACCTATTATGTCTGTTTGTTTTGCTCACACACTGTTGTCAATATAATGGAATTCTATAAGACTGTCATACAAGTGAAAGGTTTAGCTAGCTATAAGGCCAGGTTTGGTCCACCTTTTCTACAATGCCTGTACCAAGTCAGGAATCTGACAGTTGTTTTCCATTCGTTAGATGTGTTTGAGCTTTTGATTTTGCCATTTTATAAAGGACTTTCCGTTTTGAATTTCCCTTGGAGTTCGATATTTTTGTTATTTTACTTTTTGATACCAAGGGCACAAGAAAAAAAACATAAGACAGGGTGGGCGAAGAGATATTGAATTGTAAAGATATTAATCTTTTTATAAACATCTTTTTCATAAGGCACAGACTATAACAAATCAATATTAAACTTACTCATTCCGCACTATATTTTAATACAACATTCTTCATAAAGCAGTTGTTCGACATACATTTTAGCTCATATTAGATACATTTCAAATGTTTCAAAAGAAAAAATGTCCAACTTTTTGTGACAAACCTATCATCTTGTTGGACAAGCTTAAGGGAAATTATACCTATTTCAGTATTCCTGAAGCAGTTGGTTAACCTGTTGTGCTTGCATAAAGGGTCAAGAAATCTGTCTCAAAATTTAAAGGCAAGGAATTCTCTAAATATACTGCTGAAATTTACCCAATGGAACTTAAATAAATCAAATATTAACAGCAATACATTTTTGTAACTGTCCTTTCCAAGATTTAGATAATTCAGTATTACACCAGAAAGTCTACACAAAAATTTACGAAAAAAGGGATGATTTTTCTTTCCCTATTGTTAATTTTCCCTTTTTGGACGGTGGTGTTCCTTTGGCACCGTCTTACGGTGTTTATATATCCTAACTCGTTCTCTATGCTTGTGTCTGCAGTGATGTTTTGGATTTCAATGAGTGTAATCTATGTATTACTAGTAAATTATTAGGTCAGAGATTTCGTTACCACAAATTACTTAATACCTTTACTAACTTCTTCCATAGATACAAAGATTTGGTCTGCAAGTTTGGCTGTTCCTGTAGAAAACTTGTTTCAAACGGAATAGCACATCCTAAATTTTACAGTGATGTTGTAAACCGAGCCCAGAAATTTAGATACGATCCGGGTAAACTTATCAATCCATTAAATAAATTTATTCTAAAAGATTACCTATTCAACACTGTAATTAAATCTTTGAATATTGTTTTTATTGGTATAAATATTGATTTTGTTATCAGTAAATTAAAACCTTACTAAATTTTACAAATATGTATTTTCACGGTACTACAATCTGTTGATACATATAGTTTGGCATTGCACAAGGTCATGTTTTTCTCTGACTGTTAATGACATCTTTACACTAAATCCATTGGATGTTGGATGTGTACTGATTGATATTTTAGTCTTAGATACATGATTTTTTTATTAGTTGTTATTGGCTTTGAACTAGCTGTCAGTAACTGTGAGAACTCTCAGATCTGTACTTAGTGTCTTTTTGTTTTGGGGATGTATAAGTACCTGTCCACTTCCACTCTGTGTTTTTGTAAGATGTATATCTATTTGTATCCATCTGATGAGTTAAGCCTAAGGCCCTTTTTCAACTGATCTTTATAGTTTGTTCTTATGTTGTACTGTTTCACCACTGTCCCAGGTTAGGGGAGGGTTGAGCGCTCACAAACATGTTTAACCCCGCCACATTCTTTATGTGCCTGTCCCAAGTCAGGAGCCTGCAGTAGTTCAGTGGTTGTTGTTGGTTCATGTCTGTCATACTTGTTTTTCGTAAGTTGTTTTGTTATAAATTAGGCCGTTAGTTTTCTCAATTGAATCGTTTCATATATTTCATGTCAGGGCCTTTTAAAGCCAACCATACGGTATGGGTTTTTCTCATTGTTGAAGGCTGAACGGTTGCCTATAATTGATTACATCCACTTCATTTGAACTTTGGTGGATAGATGTCTCATTGGCAATCATACCACATCTCCTTATTTTTATATCCAATTAAAACTATAGAAATTTGATTTTTAGTCTTTTTCTCATTTTTGACTGCAGGTCCCCTTGTTTTCAGTCGGTCCACATTACGAAAGTTTGCAGTTTTATTTGTGGTTGTCGATAATTGGGGTGAGTATATGTCATGAACAAATGTATATATGCGAAACATCTGTAAAATGTTTATGGTTTTGTGTCAGTCCAGCCATTAATCCCATTCATATTTTAGGTTGATTCATCCCTATTAAAAATAATTAACATACATGTACATGTATATGAAAATAAGAAGATATGATAGGATTGCCAATGAGATAACTTTCCACCAGAAACCGAAAGAGGTACAAATGTAGAAGTTAGCAAATATTTCTTTTATTTTTGCATACATTTTTGTATGCATCTATCTGGGACTTCTTCATTTCTTTTGTACATTTATCTATTGCTACAAATCCTATTAATATAACTACGAAAGTTTTTTAACTACGAAAGTATCTTAAAATTGTAATACAACTTTTAAAAAATGTCATGATTTATAACTATTTGGGTGTTTTTTAACTACGAAAGGATCTTAAAATTGTAATACAACTTTTAAAAAAAAAAGAATGGACTAATTGACATTTTTCTTTAGAGTTTATACATGAATTTGTCAAAAACTCTTTTTCATTGTTCTTCGGCAGGTGGCTTGTCACCAGGGATAAAATTTTCATTGCAGTTTATCAAAAATTCAAGTTTACTAAACTTTTTTAACTCAAAAAAACTTTCATTCATACTTCATTTGTAATTAAATTATGGTGTTTTGTAGTAATGTGTATTACGAGACTATTGTGATTTCATTGGTTGTTTTAAACATATTTAACAATCTACCAGGAATTATTACAAATGTACAAATATTAATTATTATAATTTGATTAAAATTTTCGGTTAATGAAGGTAAAAGATATTGCAGGTTCAATCAATCATTTTTGTGGAATTTTGAACAGTTGAGCATATATGCTATTTATGAATCTTTTTAACCTCTGAACCTCGACTTCAGTGAAAGGTTCTATTGGAGAGTGGATAGAACACTGAGCTGTCAGATTTGAGTTTTATTTCCTTGCTTCAAGGTTAACACATTACACTGACTGATAAAAATTTAATCCAATTATAATAATTAGTATGTGTACCGTAATAATTCCAGGTAGATTAATTATAATAATGTCAGGTAATTACCAAGTAACCATTATCTGATTAATATACGCCTTGCAAATTCTGTAATCAATTATAATGACATGATTACACATCAAGGCACGCAAGTGACATAAATTAAGTTTCACCTGTACACTGCTGTAATAAGTTGTAACATTTTTATATAACCTGCTACGCAGGTTATTCAGTGTGCAACACATTTTTGAAGTTTTTTCTTCATACACAGAATAAATATTACAGTCATTCCTTATAATTTAATTCTAAATTCTATTTTTAAGGAGTAAATCAGGAAAAAAAGTTGATGACGTCATGGTCACATGACAAAATTATGTCTATGAGCTGACATCTGAAATTAAATTATTTGAAATAGATGTCATATAACTGTGAATAAAATGCTTCGCTGGGCGCAGCTTGATACGACCGCAGAGGTCGAACCCTGAACAGTTGGGGCAAGTATGGACACAACATTCAAGCTTGATACAGCTCTGAATTTGGATTGTGATTAAATATTTGACACAGCATAGGTTTCTGACACAGAAAGAATGTGGTCTAAGAACTTCAATTTTTTTAATTTACCTATTATGGTCCAATGTCCAAAATTTAAATACATGGTTAGATTCAGCATATCAAAGAACCCCATATATTCAATTTTTGTTGAAATCAAACAAAGTTTAATTTTGGACCCCAACTTGGACAAACTTGAAAACTGGTCCCATAATCAAAAATCTAAACACATGTTTAGATTCAGCATATCAAAGTACCCGAAGAATTCAATTTTTGTTAAAATCAAACTAAGTTTAATTTTGGACCCTTTGGACCTTAATGTAGACAAATTTAAAAAACGGGACCCAAAATTAAAAATCTAAAAACACGGTTAGATTTGGCATATCAAAGAACCCCAATTATTCAATTTTTGATGAAATCAAACAAAGTTTAATTTTGGACCCTTTTGACCTCAATATGAACCAATTTGATAGCGGGCCCACAAATAAAAAATCTAAATACATGGTAAGATTCAGCATATCAAAGAACCCCATATATTCAATTTTTGTTGAAATCAAACAAAGTTTAATTTTGGACCCCAATTTGGACCAACTTAAAAACTGGGCCAAAAATCTAAAATCTAAATACATGTTTAGATTCAGCATATCAAAGAACCCCATATATTCAATTTTTGTTGAAATCAAACAAAGTTTAATTTTGGACCCCAACTTGGACCAACTTGAAAACTGGTCCCATAATTAAAAATCTAAACACATGTTTAGATTCAGCATATCAAAGAACCCCAAAAATTCAATTTTTGTTAAAAATCAAACTAAGTTTAATTTTGGACCCTTTGGACCTTAATGTAGACCAATTTAAAAAACAGGACCCAAAATTAAAAATCTAAATACACAGTTAGATTTGGCATATCAAAGAACCCCAATAATTCAATTTTTTATGAAATCAAACAAAGTTTAATTTTGGACCCTTTTGACCTCAATATGAACCAATTTGATAGCAGGCCCACAAATAAAAAATCTAAATACATGGTAAGATTCAGCATATCAAAGAACCCCATGTATTCAATTTTTGTTGAAATCAAACAAAGTTTAATTTTGGACCCCAATTTGGACCAACTTGAAAACTGGGCCAAAAATCTAAAATCTAAATACATGTTTAGATTTTGCATATCAAATAACCCCATATATTCAATTTTTGTTGAAATCAAACAAAGTTTAATTTTGGACCCCAACTTGGACCAACTTGAAAACTGGGCCCATAATCAAAAATCTAAACACATGTTTAGATTCAGCATATCAAAGAACCCCAAGAATTCAATTTTTGTTAAAATCAAATTAAGTTTAATTTTGGACCCTTTGGACCTTAATGTAGACCAATTTAAAAAACGGGACCCCAAATTAAAAATCTAAATACACGGTTAGATTCGGCATATCAAAGAACCCCAATAATTCAATTTTTGATGAAATCAAACAAAGTTAAATTTTGGACCCTTTGGACCTCAATGTGGACCAATTTAAAAACGGGGCCCAAAATCCAAAAACTTAATACACGGTTAGATTCAGCATATTAAAGAACCCCAAGAATTCAAGAATAAAACCCCATTGAAATTGATCAAGAAATAAGCAATTTATACGAAGTATCTTCTTTTGCACAACACTGTGCAATTGAATATTTCTTGCTATTGCGCAATACTGTACAATTGACAATTTCTTGCTATTGCGCAATATTGTGCTATTGGATATTTCTTGCTATTGCGCAATACTGTGCAATTGAAGATTTCTTGCTATTGCGCAATACTGTGCAATTGAAGATTTCTTGCTATTGTGCAATACTGTGCAATTGAAAATTTCTTGCTATTGCACAATACTTATTATATAATAATTTACACATCCTGTTTGGTGTGTATCTCCTACCATATCATTATTATTTGCTTTTAAATATAAATCAGAAATAATCAACTTAAAATGGAAAATTTTAAAAGAAAAAAAAAGGAAAAAAAGAAAAAAAAAAAAAAAAAAAATCTCCCCCCCCAAATTTTTTGAACCCCCTTATGATTCATCACCCCCAAACTCAATCCCAGCCTTCCCTTTGTGGTATGGTACCTTGCAGTACAATTTCAGAGAGATCCATACACTTGAACACAAGTTATTGTCTGGAAACTAGAAAAATGCTTATTTTTGGCCCCTTTTTGGCCCCCAATTCCTAAACGTTTCGGGCAATTACCCCCAAACTCAATTCCAGCTTTCCCTTTGTGATATGGAACCTTGTAGTACAATTTCAGAAATATCCAAACACTTACACACAAGTTATTGTCATGAAACTAGAAAAATGCTTGTTTTTTGCCCCTTTTTTGGCCCCTAATTCCTAAAATTTTGAGGCAATTACCCCCAAAATCAATTACAGCCTTCCCTTTGTGATATGGAACCTTGTGGTACAATGTCAGAGAGATCTATACACTTACACACAAGTTATTGTCTGAAAATTACAAAAATGCTTATTTTTGGCCCCTTTTTGGCCCCTAATTCCTTAACTGTTGGTACCATAACCCCCAAAATCAATCCAAACCTTCCTTTCGTGGTATTGAACCTTATGGTGAAATTTCATGGAGATCCATTCACTTAAACTAAAGTTAGAGTGCGAAAACCAATGTGTCTTCGGACGACGCCAGACGACGCCGGACGACGACGACGACGACGACGACAACGACGACGACGACGACGACGACGCCAACGTCATACCAATATACGACCAAAAAATTTTTAATTTTTGCGGTCGTATAAAAATAACTAATTACTGATAGAGAATCAATCATTTAAATAATGTCATGAATGTTAAACATGTTAAAGGGCAATTTATTGCAAAAAAGGTTTGAGGGTATTTTGGATTTACGGTTTTAAAGGAAGAGGGGCACGGTCAAGGGCGCAACATCCATCTAAATTTGGCTTACTAGACCACTGGTCATGCTGGTTAACATGGTAAATATTGCTCACATTGTTGGTCATGTGGGTGGGGCGAATATGTAATATTGATATCCATCATGTCCATGGTGCAAGTTGAGTTAGGGTTGAATGTGTGCATACAGCATATTCTTTGTAATATTATTTGTTGGGCGAGTTGGCAGGTCTTTATTTAGCTGAGGAACAGTAGCTCGTCCACAAAGTGTAAAAAAATATCATAAGGACCTATGAGTTACGGTTCTGCAGCTAGTCTTTTTTCAGCAGGATTATTTAAACTCCTTTTCATTTGTGGGATGAGTAACTGTTTCAATAGTTATGAAGATGATCCAAAATGAAATAATATTAAAATATAATGGTTCAATGCTTTAATTTCCTGTTTCTTAGGGTTACACCTAAAGTAAAACTATGGCAAACTTCTACATATCAAACAGCAAGCAAAAATCACAAAAATAGTACTTGAACTTTTGTAATTGCTTTTCTGAATTCGACAATCGGTCAGTTCAATTTGAAATCCATTTGAATCAAGGTAAATTTATAAAGTAAACTGGACCCCTGCTGTTGTTTCGCTCTTATCTACACATTTGTGGCGAAGTATCAATCGGTGGGTGGCCAGTTTATTTATAAAGATGACCTGTTGTTGAAAAAATTACCCAATGGATGATTTTTTTCAGTGGTTTATGTTAGCTGTTATATACATGTATGTAAAAGGGCTAGGTTACCATAGCTAAAAGAAGATAGTGCATCTGCCGCCATCATGTGCTATGATCTTCATGTAACAACTTCCCTGGTCTCAATCCAATAACTGTCAAGCGATCTGGTAATCATATATATATATCGATCATAATCAGTAGCACATCCAGGATTATTCAAAATGTTACAACTTATTACAGCAGTGTTCAGGTGAAACTTAATATACATTTTCCGTTTTTACAGGAAAATAATGTTATTTCGTATTAAAATAAAGTAGTGACCCCCCCCCCCCCCCCCCCCACCCGATGGATCACTATCTTATGCATAAAAAATTCCCAATTAGGGGACGACCATTTGATATTCTGGGGGGGGGCCAGGAGGATTTTGAAAATAAATAACTCAGCCTTGATAATCACAAAAATAAATGGTTTGTTCTGTGGTAGTTTGAAAATAAATTACCTGACTTGCAATGTATTGAAAATAAATAACTCAGCAGGTCTAATCGAAAGTATGAGATGGCACCAGATTCTTCATAAATTCATCTTTTTTCCAAAAAAAAAATCGGGAAACACTTCCCATATCTTTTAATAATAAAAGTATAAATATTATTTAAATATACTTGAAATGTCAGAAAATTGGTTTCATTTAACTTGAGGTTAATTGTCTCAGGAACACTTACCTCACTTTTATTAAATCAGGGCCGTAACTACATTGAGACAAATGCCTCATGTAGGAAATTTCAAAACCAAACGCTTGTCTCCATATCAAATTGTGTTCACCGTGAGTGCCTTGCATGAAGCAAGTTCTGTTCTCCCTCAGACGTAGCCCCTGATTTTTGGGGATCAATGTTTCTTATTTATTTGTCTTTTGTTCATTGATTGCCCTTCTGTATTCTGTTAGTGTTGCATTCATTTTGTAATTTAGTAATTTTATAACTTGATCACGAGTTTAAAAAAACACAGCAGCCACAGACTTAACTATGTGAATTACATTTTTGCTTTATCATGCATATTTGTCTTTTGATGTTGTCCCTAAAAACTTAAGTCGTACACTGAATCTATAACGTGATTTTGCTTTGAGACCAAAATATTGTCATAAAATTATTAAAACAGAACTTGCATTTTCAGTTTAAGAAAGGGTCTGGGGAACACCCAGAAGGCATGATTTTGCATCATTTGTTTTATAGCTTCTTGGGCCTTTAGCGGTTCAAAAACCCTTCAAAAACATTTTGCCTCGCTCCGCTCGGCCAACCATGTTTGCCAATACTGTTAAAAGAGCCTTAGTTACAACCAAACTTTAATACTGTGTATGTATAGAAGATTCATTTCTGCAGAGGATAATAATTAATTCTGATTAAATGGTACATAATGACTTGACTATACATGAATTATTTATCATAAACAAATAATTTAAAAATTGTATGTTTTCGAATATTATAAATATAGTTGTGAAAATAAATAATCAGTCCCTTGCTTTAATGAAAATGAAAAATCTTGCTTCAATAGTGCAGAAAATAGATAATCTGTCCTCTTAGTTTACAAAAATAAATAACCGATCCAAAACAAATCCTCCTGGCCCCCCCCCAGAATATCAAATGGTCGTCCCCTTAGGATGAAAATACCAATTTGTTGGTCAAGGGACCCATTTGAAAACACCTATAATCATCCCTGGAGTTAGCTGGTCTTTATTCAGCAGAATTAAAACTCCTTTCCATTAGTTGGAACAGTTGGCAGTTCTCATTTCAGTGGGATTAATTTCATTTTCATGCATAAGTGGACAAGCTTTATTTAGACAGTCAGGGCTAGTCTGCAGTTGAGAGGGGTTTCACTAATTAGCGACAAGAAGCGTCAAGAAGCGACAAGAAGAATGATTTTGCGACAAGAAGCGACAAGAAGACTATTTAGCGTCAAGAAAACTATTTAGCTAAAAAATATTATTAAAATTACTTATTCCAAATAGATATATTAAAAAAAATATGCATTGACATTTTTTTTTTATATATACGGGCAGTAATAAAGTGATTTTCATTTTTTTTTTATTATGTTGATAGATGAAGAAACTTTTGTAAAGGAGAATGGGATTGTGAAGTTTTTATTAAATAAAAAGAACATGTTTAAGATAATGTATGTACTGTTTTCAGCAAAGTCAGAGTATGAATAAATGATTGAAGATAAAATATAGAGTCGGCATAATAGAATATAATCTCTTAATTCATTTGATCTTATTAATGATATGCTCTACACTGTACTCTTATTATATCAACACATTGCTTCATTTGTAGAACGCTCAGATACGCTTTGTTATATTGAAAGCGTGTTTCTAGACAAAACGACAAGAAGGTGGTTCTACCATGAGTTCTATATATTGTGTTTTATAATTCATTGTTCTTGATAGAAACAGCATTAGATGTGGCTTCTCCCTAAAGTAATAACAGTAACATCAAATGAGAATAGCGATATGCATGTCCCTTGTTTTATTGCTACATAACCATGATAACATCCAATTAACACCTTTAACTTTGTACACGCGTCAGACTATACAATTACACGCGCCAGAATATACAATCATTGTAAATAGTGAACACCTGTTGAAAACTCAACATTGTCTTTAATTACCTTTAATCTTCAATCAACTAAACTATGCATAAACATGACAAATATCGTTTAATGAGGCAATACAGTAAAAAAAATGATGTAAATATTCACGTTTTAATTACGTTTTCCTTTTATTTGATTTCAATGATTTCAGTTTATTGTATTTCACAAATTATGTCTGTCAGTCAGGGGTACTACTTGTACAAGTAATTTTTATTTACTTGAAGAAGTAAATATTAATATACTTATATAAGTAAATTTGTAGGATATTTATACAAGTGTACTTTATTTACTTGTATAGGTAAAAAAAAAATTGGGCTTAGTTATGTCCCTTAGACATTCAGATTTTTTTACTTATACAAGTAAAAAAGTCATCCTATCTTCTTTTCTTGAATTCTTAGGACTTCTTTGCTCTAATAGAATTTTTAATTGTCTGTCCTTTGCAGATGTCTTTACTAATCATTTAAGTGTAATTTCATGGACAATGAAAATCTCATTTGTCTGTTATCTTCAGAACACTGCTCATTTACAAGCCCCCAAGGGGCAATTTTTGAAGGCCTTGCGCAAATACTTAAGATCTTTGCGCAATCAGTTTCTTTGTTGAATTAATGAGATGAAACATTGAACTCTAATAAAAAATTATGAGCTAACCTGAGAAAAATTGTTCAAGGCATGTTTTTACATCTCAAAACTAGAGAATTTTTGTGGGATTGTAAAAAAAATTTACTTATACAAGTAAATTTTTGAGAAAATTAAGGGGAGATTATTCAAACATTATAATTAACTTATACAAGTATATTTTATTTACTTCTTCAAGTAAATAAAGATTACTTGTACAAGTAGTACCCCTGACTGTCTGTATTTTCTGGACAATAATGCACAAATAATGCATTTTGCATGCAATCAGTTTATTATATATTAGACAAAGAGAGTGTTAAAAAAAATTATAAGATAAATATATAATTGTTCTAAAACACAAGAAAAAGTTATGTCATATTACAGGGAAAACGTAATATTTGCTGTAATACATATATATATCACAAGCAAGTGTAGCAATTAGATCTATGTTTCAAAAATGTGTGATGCTTTATTACTATAAATATTGACTTTTTCTATGAATTTATATTTAGTGATAGAATATTTACTTTCTTGTCGCTAAATTTGTGTTCTTGACGCTAAATATTCTTCTTGTCGTTAAATTATTCTTCTTGTCGCTAATAAGTGAGACCGGTTGAGAGAGTTGTCTTCCTTCCCTTTGTCAAACCCTTATAGATGGAAGATTTTGAAGTAAAAATGTATATCATATCGATGTTCATTTAAAGGACCTAAACAGAAAGGAGGAGGGGTTGAACTGAAGGAGCATTGTTACACTTGTAGGTTCTTACCTATTTTGCTGAAAAATTTGTAAAGTTGGAAAAATGCTGATGTTCGATTCACATCCGCTGGATCTGAAAGATCAATTTCTAACTTTCCGTTAATGTAATTGTTCAAAAAGTCAAATCCATCATTGTAAATTCCTTTGAAAGAAACTGCAGGAACTATCTTTCCCTGTTTGCCTGATTCCTCCATTGTGCAAGTAAATTTTTCACACTGTATGTGAGCGCGACTAAAGCTCTTGCCAAATTCACATTTATTTATTTTCAGTGGTGTCAACTTTAGATCGGTGTACGTATTCAACGTTTCAAAAATTTCGTTTTGTGTGTTTTTCGTTTTAAATGAAACATTGGCTTTTATCAAACAGTTTACAGTTATTAGATCACTTCTTCTGAGTAAAACCTTCGTTATCAAATGTTTTGACATTCTACATTGAAGATAATTCATATTTTTCTTCGTAAAGGTGCACTATGGTGAATGGGAAAAGAAATTACTAGATTGCTTTTAGCATTCTATTCTTTGTATCTTCACCCTTTAAGAGGAGCACCACCGTGCGTAATGTGTAAAGGAGGACATTTAACACTGTATTGGTACAGATTTAATATGAGCATTTGCCTACCATGTTGCCCAGCCTGGCCGGGACGGGTCTTACTACCCCAAAACAATAAGAAGTAAGTACAACGAAATAAAACATACGAACCCGAGATACGAACACACTCACCCAGTGATGCGCACATTAAACTTTTGAAAATATATATAAACGCAATGATATGGCAAGCCGTTGTGGAATTTATTCCCTATTTTCTAATATCAAAAATCATTTATTTATATTAAAAAAATCGGCAGTGGCTATTTTGCCGGCCGGACGGCAAAATAGAAAATATGCTATTTTGCCGTTTCTGATTAGAATATCTTAAATCAAAGCCGGAAAAATTGCATATTTCTATAGCAATGGCTATTTTGACGGCGCCGGCAATATAGTGAATTTGTTATTTTGCCGGTTCTTTGTAACGAGTGAATTTTAATATTTAATTTTGAAAAGTACTACGAAAATGTGCATTGCTAATATTAGTCTAACATAAAAGAATCAGATCAAGGATTTGTATAGTAATACAAATCCTTGATCAAATTATTACTCGTTTGACTCATATAGTTAAAATTTGAGATATATATATAATCGTTTAAAAAATTTATGAGTACAAGTGAAAAAAAGAATTTGTAAAAAGAAATAAAAATAGAAATATTGAGCATCCATTTGTAGCAATGAAATCATATCTCAAAACATGTAGTTGAAATTACTTCTAAAATCAGTCACATTTTAATGCTACATGTATGCATAAGAATAAAATCTCAGATTTTTAAACTGTATGTTGTAAAAAAAATAAAAATTAAAAAATCTCATTGCATATGAATTTGATAAAACATTATACAATCTAACAAAATCAACCACATATAGCTTCAAATTCAAAAATGTTTGAATTAAATTTGCTTCTGAAATAATACTGGTAAAATAGGCTTCCGCTTACCTAGAGCCGGCAAAATAGCATATTTTCTATTTTGCCGGCGCCGGCAAAATAGCCACTGCCTAAAATTAACCAAGAGATTTTCACAGAGAAGACGATATCCTTTTAATATAATCTTTGATTAACTTGATTTAAACACAAAAACTGTTGGCGTACACACATATTACATAATTATTGTTGAAACATTCAAGAAAGTTTTTTTTTAAAAACCATCTTCAACCCGCTATATGGCGGGAAGAAAAGTATACATTACATCGACATCAAAAAAATTTGACATTTCCGGTTGGACATTTTTTTTTTTATAACAGCAAATTTTTTCTTCACCCTTTTTTCAGATGAGCAAAAAATTAAAGAAATATATTACTGCTCTAAAAGCTTTATACAGTCTGTACCAGAGAAATAATAATATTAATATTCCTTTAGATTTACAGATAAAACTATTTGATTCTTTGGTAGCCCCTATTTTGACTTATTCCTCCGAAATTTGGGGATATGAAAATAAGATGAATATTGAGAAGATACATTTACAGTTCTGCAAAAACATTCTGCGGGTTAGGTCATCGACCGCAAATTTCATGGTCTATGGTGAACTTGGCCGATTTCCTATCGAAATTAGTATCAAGATGAAAATGATTTGTTTCTGGTACAAGCTTGTAACAAATGTTGATAAACTGTCTGGAAAACTCTACAAGCTTATGTTCAATTTATTTGGAAATGGAAATAATTCTTTTAAGTGGATTAATTATGTAAAATCTATTTTTGATGAAACTGGTAACAGTGAAATTTGGCATGTACAAGGGAACGTTAATTTGATTTTTTTTTTTCAATTTGCTGTTAATTTGAATTTAAAAATGGTTTTCGGATATCGATAACTCATCGAGGGGGAAGTTCTATTCAAAATTTAAGACTGACTTCTGAATGAAACCCTATCTAATTAGACTTAGAAAATTAAGTAGACGTTATATTTGCAAACTTCGCACTTGCAATATCAAATTTCCTATCGAAACGGGGAGATGGAACAGAATTCCAGAAATTGAAAGAAAATGTAAGCTTTGTAAGACTGGTCTTGGAGATGAGTATCATTACATAGCGCTTTGTAACAATGCTGATGTTATTGAAGTAAGAAATGCATATATTCCTTATAACTACAGAATCAACCCAAATATCAACAAACTTTATGGAATGTTGAAATATTGCAACTTAAATGGATTAACTAACCTTTCTATTTTCATTCAAAAGGTTGAAAAACTACTGCTTTCTCTGTAAATCATCACATATGGATATATCTATATATGTTACACTTTTTGTTACTATCCATTATCATTTTATTGTGTTCATGTGATCACGTGGTTATTTAAACTTTACAGATTGCACGGACTTATTGCGATCTGGTCAATAGATGAAGTATACATTTAGTTTTGTAAAAAAAAATATTTATACTGTTTCATTTTATGTATTCTACTCATTTCGCTTCTATGTTATTTGTAAATGTATGTGCATTTGTCGCTCCTGTTAGAAATACGCAGGAAATCTGCATCTGAGTGTATTTTGAATAAACAGTTAAACAAAATTTGGGGTTGTTCAATATCTTTCTTTAATTTGTTGCATCTCTAGATTGATTGACCTGGCGCTATCTTACACCTTCATTATCTATCTAAACTTTTTCATTATCAATATTTAGATATGACCCAAGGCCTTACAGACATATATATTGTGCTGTACGATGTCTCGTATAAATTTTTAAATGTGGGTAACTAACCTTTTTAATTAGACATTGGCTCAAAGCTAGAATTAGCAAACACTATGTATAAAATTATACCATCTTATTAATTCATTAAAAGAACTACGTGATATGGAATCATTATAAAAATGTTACTGTTTTTGCAATTTAAGGTTTAAAAAAAATGCCCCTTCCTTTGTATAATTTCAAGATAGTTCAGTTTGTATAATTGTTTTTATAGTTTCACAAAAGATTTAAACACAATTTTACATCAGCTGATATTAGGAAGAAATATGATTGGTTTCTCCGAAATATCTATTATTAATTTTATTTTATATTCATACTTTACTTATCTCTTGTTGAGTATTTATTTTACTTTCTCTGAAGACGTTGAAACAATGTTGGGTATCAAATATTTGTCGTCTCTCTCTCGGAAGGATTTGAAACAATTATTCTGTGAGATCAACTTTAGTCTAGCTTCTGGCTATTACACATGTATATCAGCACATTTGCGGTATCACGTTTTTTACCTTCCCTCTTCGGGATTTGAGCTAATGATATTGTGAGATCGTGACAGGTCCGCCTGCACTGTATTTTAGCAACATAAACCACTCCCCCCAACTATATATTGGAATATTTATCCGTGAGTAAGATAGTGGCTCATTGTATATAGGTACTTGACTATCCGTCCGTTACACATAAAAAAAAACTCAAAAGAACTGAAGTGAACTAATTAACTTCTAAGTTGGTATAGGGAAAAATATTGATACTACTATCGAAATAAAAATAACTGATATGATTACACATCGTGGAAACATAACACTGTTCTCATAAAGTAAAATAGATAAATCAAAGTACTTGTGAGCACTGAACGGTAAAGATTGCATTCATTTTTTAGTGGGATCTAAAAATTAAGCATTGCTTTGTATAGAGTATTGGAAGGCAATGATATGTAATAATTAGAGATATCTTCCTTTGTAGCAAATTGTAGTTTGTTTTTAAAAACTACAATTATGGACAAGTGGAGATAACTTAATTTAATAATAACATCATTGATATTATTAGAACAGACACTAGATTCATGCACCATGCACAATTTATGTAATTTTTCTTGACAGGTATATGGTTATACAAATACACATCATTTTGTAACTTGAATATTTGTGTATATTTCATTGACAAATTTCTTGAAATGTTTATGGATAAGATATATAGAATGTTATGCTCAATGCAGCAAGTTTTTGTTACTTCCAAAGTAGCAATAAAGTCTGAGAAATTGATAACTTTCAAGCCAGTCCCATCAGAATTTTGATTGCATGAATGCAATCTTAACCCCAAAACATCAGCGACACCGAAGGTCAACAACAACACGTTCTCTTGTAAAGGATCACGTCAGATCGTACAAAAATCTTACTTTCAATCTTTTTCGATTTTAGTTCATTTACATGATCTATTATGCATCAATTAATTCATCATTAATATAAGAAACACGAAACATTTCAACTGTCCCAGTATCTATTGTTTTCAAATTACCTTTTGTTTTGTATCCTTTTGTTCTCGAACTATCTTGATAAAGGCTTCACTTGAATCAAAAGATGAAGTACGCACAAAAACTGCACAACGTTTATATAAATTCACCGTGGGACGATACCGCTAGTTAAAACATCTTTTATCGTTGAAAAAGAACATGGACAATACACAAGTTGTGCAACTTAGTAACGTCGTCTTCACAGTGGTCCATGCCATTGCTGGCGGACTATTTTTACTCGATGGTAATTAATTCTTGTTAACATTACTTAGTCATGTAACTGTACTTTAACTTAGGTTGTAACTATAGCTACTTGATACAATGTTGACCGAAGATTGTTTAGGTTGTTCTGTTTAAGGTATTTTGGGTTTGTTACTTACAAACATTTTATGAATTTGGATTGTGAAACTTTTGGATCGAACTAACATGACGAGGCGAATTCCTCGAATGACCAGCTAAGAAATCGGTTTTAGACGTGCATCTTATTCTGTCATAAATCCAGCATGTCCATAGCAGGCAATTTAGAATTTCCGGTTGTTATAATTTATAATCATTATTGACGATGATACTTTCTAGCAAACGAACGATTCATGGAATTAGATATTTACCTTGTCCAACATCTGTTTCCACTTCTTCGATCTGTGTCCATGTGATTCCAACTGTTGAACGTTCACGCTTACCTGTTTATACCATATATTTTGTAGACTCCTGCTATTCAAAAGGGCAGGAGTATTTGTATTGAATATAATAACTCGGCTTAACTCGAAAAGTCAGACATAACATATTTTGTCACCACTTACTTATTACGATACTGAGAGTGATTCTAATTGAAATTTTCCTCAGGGTTTGAGTTTTCCTGCATTAAAAAAAAGTTTTTTTTTTTGCTAATTTACAATATATTAGAATATCAAACACGAATATGTGTCCAACTCACACTATAAAATGTTCATGTTTAGTGAGTCACAACAAAACTGGTCAAATCCCTAGGGTTGGATTAATTTAAAAACAAAAAGGTGAACATGTTTAGGGAGTTTCGTGTTGATGAAAATAACTCTTTGACATTCCAAATTTTATTCCATTTTTAAATCACAACAAATCAGTGAGCACTGGTCACATACTATTACAATGTATATGATTATAGAATAGCTTCGAAAATTTTATAAAATTTAAATCAATTTTGGGTTTGGTAAACACATTTTACCGAACTAGACTTATTACCGGGTTTGTACTGACACGATGAGAAACACGACTAGTGCCACATGTGGAGCAGGATCTGCTTATCCATCCGGAGCACTTAAGATCAACCCAGTCTTTTGTGGGGTTCGTGTTGCTCAGTCTTAAGTTTTCTATGTTAAGCTGTGTGTACTGTTGTTTGTTTGTCTGTTTCTGTTTTAGCCATGGCGTTGTCAGTATATGTCGACATATGAGTTTGAAAATCCCTTTGGTATCTTTCGCCTCGCTTTTTTAAACAAAACTCGTCATGTCATTTACCGTTAGCTATTTTAATTCTTTTTTATGGTTCATTTTATCCTTTTTGAAATGAATAAAGAGATTTCAATTCCTTTCTAAATCGAATGTCATTATAAAAATATATAAAACTATTTACAACATGATTCAGATATCCCAGCTCATAAACGAATAGGAAAATGTAAGCTTCAGTAGGTGACAATTCACCGAATCCTTCCTGGTCAGTCATGCGTATTAAAGCCAATACCATGAATGGTATCAGCGTTACATAGAATATTATCGTGATTACAATTAAACATGGTGTAACTCTAGTAACGTTGGTTGTAATTTCATTTGTTTTCTTCATTGATATTATTTGACTACACGATCTTGAAGTGTTCTGTGGTCTACTTGAATCCATTTCAGCAACCGATGACGGAACAATCAGTTAACCATTTAAATTTGATAGGAGACTGCTAGGACTGAGAATATCGGTATTACGTAAATCTTTACTATTTGGAGATTCACCGAATGATTTATGTTTCTTTGTGTAATGTTTTGAGACCGAATTAAGGGCAGATTCTTCTGTCATTTGAAAGTGTGTCTGTTATTTTCACAAGCATTATCAGATAGTTCCAACATCGACTTAATACTCTGTTTATACATGCGATGCCTTCCTTTGAACTATCTTGTATATATTTATATTCGTCATATGTTTCTTATATTATTCCTTTTAATAATTTTACGCCGAACGGGAATATATAAGAAGATAATTGCAAATCCTACCAATACACCTTCAGCTAACACAAATACAAAGTATGCATTGAATTCTCCAGACTGTCACTTATGAAGCATTGAAAACCTTTGGTTGCATTTGATACGAGAAATTAATTGGTTCCGGATATGTACCCCATTGGCGCAGGATTAATGGCGGCAAGTACAAAAAGTAAAACACACACCTTTCTAGCATCATAACACGAAATTTGATATTTTGTAGGGAAGCAAATATGTCTGTATCGGTCCAGCATCCCCATGTGTAACAGATTACTAGGGATAGACGGCAGATGAAATCGAAATCAGAAGAAAAAGGCTTCATAATCATAAATATTTCTACCGGAAACACACTACATGGTCTGACACAGCTAAGGCGGACACGAAAACGTGATAAGTACTTTGCTGTTTCGAGTTTCAAGAAAATATAATTCGTATTTGTACGTTTCCAATTATACCAACTAAGGTTAATACCGCGACAAACACGGCAACAGGAACTTTTATCTTTTTCATCCTCTTCTGTCATTCTACAAAATGTTAATGATAAATATACGACTTTCAAAATTCCCGACTACATTATTAGATTTAAGCCATTCAAATTTCTTACTAATACTGCGGCTTGTATTATAATTTGTGTAATTATAGATACCAGTTACAAAATATTATATTGATATTATCAACATTGTTAGTAAAAGACACTGTAATCATATGTCTCAATGGAAAAAGTATTAATCCTAATAAACGAGTTCAACATGGAACTTATTCAATAGATATAGGAAGATGTGGTATGAGTGCCAATGAGACAACTCTCCATCCAAGTTACAATTTATAAAAGTAAACCATTATAGGTCAAGGTACGGCCTTCAACACGGAGCATTGGCTCACACCGAACAGCAAGCTATAAAGAGCCCCAAAAAATTACTAGTGTAAAACCATTCAAACGGAAAAACCAACGGTCTAATCTATATAAAAACGAGAAACGAGAAACACGTATGAACTACATAAACAGACGACAACTACTGTAATCAGATTCCTGACTTAGGACAGGTGCAAACATTTGCAGCGGGATTAAACGTTTTAATGGTACCAAACCTTCTCCCTTTTAAGAAACAATAGTATAACATCACAACATAGAAAAACACTTGATACACCAATATTTATATTCGAGAGCAATGGTAAAAATAAACAATTATGCTGGGCGAAATGTATATCAGTAAATTACTAAACACTTTCAAAGATTTGATATATTTTCGTTTTCCAGTCTACTCTATCGGTGTAGGTGTATTATTACACTTTTTTCACTATATGCTGTCCTCCTGTATCTATAACCCTGAAGATCATAAAAGGCGTTTTCTTAGTATTGAATACATTAGAGGTATTGCTTTTGATAACATTTCAAAACAATAACTTTCTATTTATTTTGTTAACCCAGAACGACCTATTTAAAAGATATCAAATTTGATTCATTGTTTTAATAATATGTCAGTTATATCAGTATAGAACACAGAACACACGAGGCAGTGAAACTTCAAAATAAAAATATGATTCCTATGGTCATTGCTTTACGAGGGACCAAAACATAATCCATGAGCGAGATATAACAACGTTTTTGCGAAAGTTCAAAATATCGTCCTCGAAAATAAATAGGAAAGAGTGTCGCCAGGTCATTGATGATGATCTTACTATGACGTGACTGTAGGTTTTGATCTCCACCTATTGCAGTTCATTCAAAATTCTTACCCAATTGCAATTTATTTTATCAACCCAAACCGTTCAACTGGTAAGAAGTTTTAACAAAACCGAAGTCAAGTGCATCATAGAAGTTTCATGGACAAGAAATCATGCATATAATATTCACGTAGCAAAATAATTTAACACAAGAATTTTTTATTTTTTTTTTATTTTTAAATACATAAATCAATAAACAAACAAACAATCAAAACAAATGTAATTGGCACATGTTTAGAACATTTCTTCTAATGAAATTGCTTGGATTTATCCTTCTTAATTTCATAGTACCGGGTACATACTTTTTTCCGTGTACTAAGTAACTGTGCATGAATATGTTATGTAGAATGCCCACTGCCACTAAACTATGTATATCTGTTTTTGGTCAATTTATTTTGCGATCTTAACATGTAAAGAAGTAGACAGCTCTTTATCCCAACATACATACTTACATCAACAGCTACCATATATTCTTCCTGGAGTCAAGGGCCTTTCAAAAAAACAATTTCTATTTATGATTGATGTATAAACCGATAAATGCCCAGTTCCAGTTACTAGTAGCTTTATTTATAAACTCAAGATCTGGTAAATCACTGTCACTGTCACAAAATTAGCAAATATGACACAAGTGATACAAGTAGTCATCAAAATAAACCAATAGACCAAATATCAAATTACTCGAGTTGTGAATATGTGCTAAATTGGATAGTAAATGGAAAGGTATATACTATGAAATCAGTTGTTCGGGGGCACCCTTGGCTTCAAATACTCGGCTTTGAGCGTTCCTGATGAAGGTAAATCCAGAAAAGCGGTTTGGACGCGTGAAACTTATAACGTGTTGTTTTCATTTTTTATAT
Source organism: Mytilus californianus (assembly GCF_021869535.1). NCBI lineage: Eukaryota > Metazoa > Mollusca > Bivalvia > Mytilida > Mytilidae > Mytilus > Mytilus californianus. The sequence continues at coordinate 51,792,679 of NW_026262593.1, forward strand.
ACCCTTTCATAGACTAACAGTTACTTTGAAATTCATATTTTGAATGACAAAACGCAATCACTAATACTAAAATAATTACGAAAACAACTAAGCATGATGATAACTACAAACCAAACAAAAAGTTAACAATAAAAATTTTAAAAAATTAAATCGAAAACCTTAACAAAAAACCGAAAATGATAATAATTTTTTAGAAAATAAACTTGAACTAACAATGATATACAGAAGAAGAAAAAAATATACATAGAAAATCGAAATTCATCTTTTGATGTTTCGTACCAAGTTTGAAGTGTAACGAACATTTGCCATGAAATGCAACTTGTCAGTAAGGAAACGACCATTTTATTATGAAGGTTTGTGTTTTTTACAAAACATATTATGATTCACAACTCTGAAGAAATCACTTTCCCTCCCCCTTAAAGTTAAATCGTCGCTCCCTCCTATGATTTAATTGTAGCAATATTAAAGCAGCGCTTGACTATTGAGTATATAGAGCATAAGCAAGTTTTAGCTATCAAGCTATCATGAATTAATGGTGGCAAAAATAGAAAAAAATTGTTGGCTCAGTAGCACTGCGGATCCCATTATGAAATTCTTAAAAATACATATCATGAAGCCAAAATCGTTCGATCAGTTTAATTTGAGGTCTGGAGCTGGCATATCAGTAACTGCTAGTAGTCCTTTGTTAATTTATGCTGATCATTGTCATTTTGCTTAGTTTCTTCTGTTACCTATTCTAACATCCGACTCGAACTTCTTTTAAACTGAGTTTTACTGTGCGTATTGCTTTGTGCTTGTTTATTCTACATTGGCTAGAAGTATAGAGGGAGGGTTGAGATCTCACAATACATATTCAATCCCACCGCATTTTTGCGCCTTTCCCAAGTCAGGAACCTCTGGCCTTTGTTAGTTTTGTATGTTTTTTAAAGTTTGGTTCATTTATATGTTTCGGAGTTTAGTGTGACGTCTATTTTCTCTGAACTAGTACACATTTGTTTAGGGGCCAGCTGAAGTCCGCCTCTGGGTGTGGGATTTTCTCGCTGAGTTGAAGACCCATTGGTGGCCTAGGGCTGTTTTCTGCTCTTTGGTCGGGTTGTTGTCTCTTTGACACATTCCCCGTTTCCATTCTCAATTTTATATCATGTCCATGTCTTGCTTTTTAGAAGAACTTGAATTCCTATAGTTATAAAAGTTCATTGGCAGTTTTATAACTGGTATTGTTGTGACACTTAGTTTAAACCATGAAAAGAAAGAGGCAGAGTGGTTAGGTCCAGTTAAAGTCAGTGTTATTAAAATGTTTTTATAAATAACACTTTCATGCTGGCCTAGAATTAATTATTTTTTTACTCCTTTTTTAAAGTAAGTCATTATCATTATTCATTTAAATCTTTTAAGCGCTAAAACACGATAAACGTTCTGTATGTTTTTTCTTTCTTCCTTTTTTTTCTGTTAATGATGATTGATACCTTAATTATAAACCTATGTGTATGAACATATAATCAATGGATTTTGAACAAAATAGACATCACAAACACATTCTATACTTAACTGCGTTTTGCATTTTAGAAACACGCAGGTTTATGCCCTGAAGCAATCCCGTTTACCAAAGGCACTGTGTTGCTTCACATTTATTTTGCACAATAGCAAATGCACAATTTAGTAGTTACAAAGTTTTGCTAAGAGTCGGATACGATCACGATATAGTCAATACAAATTTTAAAAAAGAGTTTGTATCAGTTTTGCATCGCCGCTAGTGTGCAAGATCATGAGTTTCAGTATTAATCAGCATTGATAATTTATTCGTGCAAACTTTGCATTTCGTATAAGATTATTTTTTCATAAGTTGTAATGTACCTCAGACAACTGGTGATACGCATGAAGATCCTGCAATGATAAACATGTGAAAGTTTATTTCATATCGTAGCATAGACATGACAGAAACACAACTTTTTTAATTGCAGTTTTTATCATAAGATATATTTAGTTATGAAATGCAATTGGCATCAAAATCGCTTTAATTATAAATAACAGTTACAGAGTCAATTGAGACATTTTATATTTCACTTTTGTACAGGTATTTCTTTGTTGGAGTTTAGAGGTTGAATGGACAGTTGGTCAATTGTTATTGGTGGAGGAAGCCGGATAGAACCACCGACAATCCTGGTCATATAAGACTGGAGTCGAACGCACCTGCTTTGTGCCGTATTCGAACTCACAACCTCAGTCTTGACAGGCTAGTGATACAGTAGTTCGACTACTTAGATCATTCGGCCACCGAATAAAGGAATAAACCAAAATTCTAACAAAACAAAAGTCGGTCAAATTTATTCTAATATTTAAAAACATGAGATAATACAGGAATAATCAAATTGAACTATCCATGGCTTTAGAGAATTGTGCAGGTTTTGCTTTTTTTAAATCAGGCATAAAGTTACCGAAAGCCTTTCATTATTTTCATCAACCTACAATACCACATATTTTCAGTGGATTTATTACAAAGATAGGCTGATACAAATTCAGCATTTAAACTATAAGTCAACTTCAAGCAGACAACACAATGACAAAAAAAAGAAAGAAGAAAACACAAACAACAGGAGATACTTTGTTTTCTTCAATTGAACATATCCATGGTAATTTGGGACACAGATTTTCAATAACGGTTCATCAAATCATGATGGTGTCCTTAAAACTGCCTCGAAAATATTTTTTCAACGTTACCACTTGGAGCCATTAGTTCAGAAACGACCCTCTACAATTTCAATTTTGTTCAATAACTATCTATCAAATAAATATGACAACGGAATCGATATTAATAAGGATCATTATAAAATTTCTACAGCAACCAATTGTTGCTTATATATATGTCATTTGGTCTTTGACGGATAGTTGTCTCATCGGCAATCATACCACAGTAACTTCTCCTTATTTTTGATACTTTTATCCAGGATTAAGCATGTATTTCGTTGGATACCTATGCTGTTATGTTCATGTTCGTCTTCATTGTTATAAGCTTAAGTAAAGCATGAAAATAAATATGTTAATATAATACGTTTTTTTTTATTTCTCTCTATACAAACCAGAACTTTGATCACGCTCACTGAAGATACTCCCAGTCCACTATAGCTGCAAAGTTATCCATGTTTCTGGGCATATAACTAATCAAATGATGAACAAGTGAGAAAACGGCATCTTTTTATACAAAACCTTGTCTGATTGTATTGCAGACGGTATGTACGTTTTCAGACTACATAATACCACAATAAACGTGCTCAATACGAGTAGAGCGTACTAAGAACCTATTGCGAACTTTTTGAACTGAGTAGAAACGTGTTGCTAGCTTGTTCAGAACTTTAGTTTTGTTTTGATCGTATTTTGACGGATTAACGACGCACTTGGGACGTTGATTTGGGTCTGTGTTTGAACGGGATGAACGTGATACAAACGGACTCAGTATGTTTGCACACGTACGTCCAATTGACGCCCGAACACACTACGTCAAATCACGTGCCCAGTACGTTCCAAGTACGGCAAATCCGTTAATAATATGTCCATCATGTTTTTATGTACGTTCCCAGTCTGTCTAATTGCAGGACGGGATAGTCGCTTGAACATTTTGAGCAGGCTCAAAGTTCTGGAGCAACATTCCCGATCAAACCCGTCTATGAAGTTCGTAAACAGACCGATAAAAGTTGATACTACGCCCACTCCATTTGCACACAGTCAAAGCCCGTTCGGCTGCATTTTTCAAAACTTAGCTAGAAAAATTTGGTATGACGGGGGCATTAGGCCAAACAAAAAAAATGTTGTGTTTTCGACCTTCCAACTAGTACTATAAATTTTCGGAAATATTATATTTCGCTATTTCTTGTAAAAAAAAACCTGTTTGCGATATATACGTATGGGAATATTTTTTGGCGATTTTCAATTTAAAACGTAAGCGCAAACAATTCCAATTTTACAGTATTTTGAGAAATGTGAGACACAAATCTTATCTTTGCAGATGTGTATGTGTCATCATTCTTCGTTCATAAACAGTGTGTGTTACAAGATGAGAGAACAAATGCAATCAATGTTCACATAGGAAACAAACAAAAATGGCGGAAGACGTTATAAAGCCTGAGATTATACTGGTAAAATAAGGAATACGCTCATTGAGGACCTTAGTAAGATTTTATATACTGTGGATTCATTTATTTTCGTGGGAACCAATTTTCGTGGATTGATGAACACTTGTATTTTCTTGGATATTAAATTTCATGGTTTTGCCAAAGTCTGCATACTTATATATGGGAAATTTGTCATTCGTAGAACATTTAAATTTGTGGTTTATCTGTACCGACGATCCACGAAAATTAGTATCGAGTGAAAAATGATTAATCCACAGTACATACTCCAAAGACGGACAAATTCTAAAGGTAAGATTCTTAAAACGGAAATGTTCTATTAACCAAGATTGTGTGTCCAAACATGTAATTCACTACATGACCCTCTCGCACTACTACATTTTCATGCTTCGTGTACCCTTAAATCTGGGTCAAAACCCTATATATTAAACAGTTCACGTCATAATACACATGTGTATTAAGTATCAAGTTGATGTAATTACAAACTACATCAAACCAAATGTTTAACCTGATACGAAACGGACTAACAGACGAACGGACGCATATACTGGAAAACACAAAGCCCCTCTACTTTCTAAGGCGGCATAACAATCATTATTGATATAACCAACGATTAACAATTAGCACCAAATCGACCAAAAAATTTGATTGCTAATTTGACTGATGGTTGTTGAACTGCTAGCATTATAAAATGGAAAAAGGATATCGTGTACGTCATGTATCAATTCATTTCACACAAACAATATGATGCACAGAAGAAAAACAACATGACGAAAATACATGACAGCTCCACCACTTTTCGGAAAATTCTTACTTCTTATTGTAGTCATTCAATATGTAAAACTTTTGTCTCATCCGTTTGTTAAGTTTATGAACAATTAATTACGTTTTAACTATTTAATTTTCTCATTTTGCTGAAAATCGTTATCATAATTGAACTGTCTCATTTTACAGGAGTTGATTCAAAAGGCAGAGGATGCACTTTAGCGGCTAAAATATTGCAGAATTAATGGAAAGACCATTTTACTTCGAAGGGGGAGGAAGGTCTATTTTTAATTCTGAAATAGTTTTTTTTTTCGTATAACGCAAGCTTCAAATAATTTTTTGAAGAACTAAACATTGTATACATATAGTTTGTTTAGAATCGTATGTTGACCCCTAAAACAAATTGGTTTTGGTTTTGTTTTTGTCCCTCCCATTGTTGAGAACCTAACATCGCCCTTTATTCAGATTCTATTTTAGTGCTAATAGTAATATTTCAGCGAATGTAAAGTAAGTTTCTGCCTCCTTGCCTCCTTCCGTGACACCCTATCCCTCTAACAAAAACTACAACACAGCTTTCATACGTTTGAGGTTTGTGTGTATCAGTGTATTTGACTACAATGCACCACCATTTTCATATGACAAGTTTCGAGAGTGATGGATTTTTGACATTTCAAACCCTATTTTAGCATAATTATATTGTGAACGTTACTCATTTGTGCCAAAGGTGTGTCAATATTCGTAGCTGACTATACCATATCGTAATTTTTATTTTGACATTTGTCGCGGGAGTTACTGGGCGTTTAATCTTTTCGGCCTATTGTAGCATATGACTGATTGCTTTTATACTAAGTTGAATGGTTTTTATTATGGGCAATATCATTCTGTAATTTTGACTGAATAATGTTTGCAGAAGTAACGGGATTTTGACAAATTATGACTATTGTAGTATTATATCACTTTCGATATCTGCTCCTTTGAAAATATATGCCATAAAAGTTTCATTCATTTGGAGAAGGATGGGGAAAAAAACAAATCCAGCAAAAACGGACAACGCCATGATAAAAAAGAAAACCGAAGAAAATAAAAAAAAGAACAAAACATTACACAGAAAATTGAAGATTAAGCCACACGAACACCTCCAAAAATATCATACTTTTTGAAAGACACTACGGTTTTAACGTTGCACATACTTATCAAGTATCCATATGCATAAATCTGCTGATTTTGTATTACTACCATTTCCTAGGACATAAAGGACCCTTAAAGTACCTTAACATTTGTCATTTTTAGAAGTTTAAGTCCCTAATACATGTTTTGCCTATGACAGCAAAATGACAACTGTGAACTTCACCACTCTGAAACGATATATTTATTTGAAAGCTTCCAGTAGATTTATTAGTCATCATTGCAGTTGACAATACTTTTCCGCAGTTTTGAATTGACATTACTTGCATGCGTTATATGAAGTTGATAATTTTTGGCCTATTAAAGCATATAATGACTCATATACTGCTCAATCCATGTATGCGATGCTATAATACTTAGTGATATCGTTAGTCAACATGTGTGATAGGCATCACTATATAGTTATTTTGATTTGACAAATTTGATGGGAATTACATGTACAGAACTTTTACCATTTTAAGCCTATTGTAGTACATGTATAACGATATTCTTGGACCTTTTGTGCTCCTAGTACTCCCCTTTTGTTATACAAAATTATCACCACCCAGTGCAACCTCAAATTGAAATCTAGAGCATCTAAATTTTCAAATTACCACATTGTCAGGAAATGTCTCTAGAAGAAATGAAGCTAATTATCCATCGGAAGTATCCGATGTCATCCCCTTTATTAAACGAGTCTTATTTTGCTTTATTCATTATATTTTGTGTAACGTTTTGTATTCAATTCTTTTTTGTGTGTCTTATTGTTGACACGATGTAGTCTGTACTACTCTAGTATAGCACTTTTATAGCTGTCAGATCATTGCTAAAATCTCTTTCTAGGGGATAAAAAAAACCCTCTAAAACGTCTCATTTTTCGAGCTTAAACCAATTTTTTCATTGCAACAGCAGCCATATTTGATGTTTCAATCAATTGATTAAAATTTAACATACCTTCATGAGTGGATTAAATTAAACGACAGTTTTAGCATTTTTAACAACGCGTGTAAACTAAAGACAAGTTGAACAACACACTATTCGTATGATTATTTTTAATCGAATGATTAAGAAATTTTAACGACTCGTTAGTACTAACGACAAGTTGAACAACAGACCCCTGATTTAATATTAGTTCTTTTTAAATGACGGGGACATATTGTTTACCCTGATTTCCTCTCATTGTCACTATTCTTCGTCTTCTAATGCAATTATTTCCTGATTCAATCGTTTTAATCTTCTGACATAGGTTGTAATGTTTGACATATGAGGACATCATCTCAAGACCATAAGAGGCCAATACTTTTGACCTAACCAACAACAAATGGAAGTTTTTAACGACCTTGACTGGCTATACAGCCCTTGCACGGTCCTATGTCCTAGAGGTCAACTTATTGCTTCTAGTCCTTTTGTGACCGTTGACTTTGAAATTTGTCATTTTTTCATGTCGGTACATTAAACTCGCTTCGATGTGTCCTAAACGCATAGACGTTGCATTTGATCTTTACATTTGACTTCAAGTTCAATTTATGTAAATGTCTTAATCAAATACAAGCAATTACTTGTATGTATTTTTTAACAAAAAATAGTATGATATTTGTCATATAGCCATATATGTACATCCCTCAACACCATGTAATGCTTAACATTTATATTTTATCTAATTCCATGGTGTCTGGGCAATAACATTTTTTACCTTTCACAAAAGCTTATGATATTTTGTATGTGATACATCACGTTATGAAAATCGGACAAGACTTTTTATAAGTGAAATAATTGTGTCTGGGTTTTTACAGATTGTCTTTTGAAAAAGGCTTTTGATGTTTGGTATATAAGTCTAACCCTAATTCAGATGTGTCATCAACCTCCGGACAATACCCTTGATCATGTCTGTTGGCCTGCAGGTCAATTATTGAAATTCTACTTACCTGACAAATACTTTATTAACAACATTTGAAGTCCTACATGTGTATGTGTTTCTTTGATTGGCACAGGGTGTATGCCTTATCATTGTTGGCGAACATCAGGTTTTAGTAACCAACCCTTACCCCTGATATGTAGTTGTCTCCTTGTTTTATTTGTATGAACGTAATGTAGCAGGCTTAGAGTTAGTAGTTCTTTAAAATCAAGTAGACAAGTTTCAATGTTACATGTATTTAGTATCAACCTTGTCTTCAGTGTATGGATTTAGAATGGTTATTTTGTTACAATGACAAATCGATGAAGCGTACGACGTTAATGCAAATTTGTCCTTGTTTAAACTTATTTCAACATTAGTGGTATGGTAAGTCAAAAATATACTTAAACATTTTAAATCAATGAAGATGTTTCACAAACAATCATTGGAATCTGTGACTTAAACATGCTGAGTTTAACATGTATTAAATATGATTACTAAAATATTTGTAGGGGTCAAATAGAAAATAGTATTCCCATTTTGTTTTGATATATTGATATATCCCTGATAGATCTTACAGCTTGTCAAAAGATACAATTACAATTCTTCCCATTACGGAGCACCCGCAGGTTTTGGTTAAAATTGCGTTGGTTGATCTTGCTTTTTTATAGATACAAAGAGTATGTTTTGAAATATGACTGTATGTGTAGAAATCTTACAAACGGGATATCACACACTGATATTCTAGAGGATGTTGTTAAGAATAATTAAATATGCATTGCTATTCAGTTATGAACACTAATGGTCCTACATTCTTCGGTGTCTATATTTAACCTTACACATGAACATACATTCTTAAGAATGCATATGACTCATACTTAACACTACAACCTGCTGAGCATCTGAAAAGACCTTATTTGTGCTTTAACAGCAATAAACCAAACTACGAAACAACCTAGCATTCTGTAAGATCAATATATAATTGAGATAGCTGTAGAGTTATATGAAAATCCAAGTTGATTAAGAAAATTTATAGAAATTTTTAAAGGTGACTATCTGAATTTAGTCCGAACTGAAAATTCTAGCTTTTTTTACCTATTAATGAAATCCTTAAATTTGACAGCAATGAACCAAATTACCAATAACCTGGAATTTTGTAAGATCAATATATAATTGAGATAGATGGGCTGATTTAGACCAGTCGAGACTAAATTTAAATGTTTTTCGTTTATTGTTTTAGAATTCAAGAGGCTGTATGACATTTGAAAAATTGATACAAGACTTTCACAATTGTGTTAAATTAATTGACAAATGAAAATGACGAACAGGGTAATATATTCTTGACACCTTAGGTTAAAATGTTGCTGTATGATGTCACTTTGACGTTTTAAACATGTTTGATACAGAATAAATGGACGAAATATATATGTGACCTAAAGCTTATTATTTAATATATATATATGAAGAGAGGCGAAAGATACCAAAGGGACATTCAAACTCACAAGTCGAAAATAAACTGACAACGCCATGGCTAAAAATCAAAACAAAACAAAGGACAAACAATAGTACACAAAACACAACATAGAAAACTAAAGACTGAGCAACATTAACATTGTTTTAATACATTTTGTAGCAAAATATATTTTGTTTTGTAAAGTTCAATCCCATTTATTACTGATAAGATATAATAAGAGCTATTTTGGCAAATTTTTGGCAGTCTTACACTAAATTCAAGAAGTGTACAGGCTCTAAAAATATGCAAAGCATATGACATGCAGGGTCTTTTATAGCTTACTTTATATAAGAGTTTTGCTTATTGTCGAAAGTCGTACGATGACTCGTGCTTTGGTCTCTGGTGAATAGTTGTCTCATTGGCATTTACATTTGATCTCCTTATTCATTTTTTGCTGCTCAATCCAACTTTTCTTTGCTGCATCTTTTGGGGGATTGTTGTTTTTCTCCATTTTTCTTTAGGTCAGAGTATTGTCTGTATTATTGTATAATATTACCCAATGAGTTTTCTTCTTCTTTGTAGGATACGGTTAGTTACTTTGACTTCAATATCATCATGTAATATTTTATCCTGTATACTATATGGGATCACTACCAATGTGGTTTAACTATACAATGAAAACAAAACATCTTACTTTGGTTTAATTTCTTAATAACTATAATCATTCTTAGATACATAACATTTACCAAGACGTGCTAACAGAAGTCGGATGTATTATGTTTTAATTTTAACACTAAAGACAAATGAAATCATACATATATAAACGTATAACTTAGTTTAAAAAATTCAATAACTAATATATTTTTAAGTGTCTCAAATATGTATGTCCCCAAACGGGTCCGTCTCGCAAAAGATAAATTTTATTCTTGTCATTGATACTGCTACTGATGGACTGTTTTTTTCCGTGCGATGTTTGGCATAAGTTTGTTAAAAGTATTTATCATGAAAAACGAATTCATGTATTCATATATGCCATGGAAAAGGTATTAAACATAATATCCTTTAATTTTAGTACTTGTAATTTGTATGCAGATCTAAATGTGAATTACAAAACCCTTACGGAACAAGCAATATCACTGAATTCGTAATAACATGTGTTATTGTTTCAGTTGAGTGTTGACAGTCTTAATGCTGCATTTGTCAAATTAAACCTGTCAATATGAATCAAATACTGCAATATTGCTTTCGCTAACTGTGTCTTACCCATCATTTGACAAGCTATGGCATAAAAGGTTAGAACATATAGTACAAAATGAGATTTTTCAAATGAAAAATAAAAACTCGTTTGTAGAATCAATTGACGACGAGGATTTTCACATGATGTAAAATCATGTAGATGATAGTAACACAGGAACTGAAGGAAACGTACAAATGGTAATGGACAGATTTGTAATGCGATGTCTTTTACAACCAAATCTAGTTCTGATGGGATAATTGATGACTCAATACTAAATGTTAGCTTTAAAAAGGTCAGCATTTTAAGCACTGTGTACAGTTTTTCTTGCTTCATATATTTCAGCACAGTTTCCTGATTTCCTTTAAGATTTAGATTTTCTGCAAATAATGTCATGTTAATCTTTTCATCAGTGCATTTACCTAATACATAATTGATTATATCTAACGATGTTAAGTAGTTTTTATGAACATAGTAAAAAGATGCCAACTTCACCCATCCAGATACTGCATCTGATTGTAAATCTATCATCAGATGACTAAGTACATCTCTGTAATTGCGGTATAGGCGTTTGTTGTTTGTTTTGCTTTCTTTTTGTTTTGTATGCGGCAAGTCCCGGTATGCACGTGACAAGAATAGAATGAACAAACTTGAAGATAAATCAGTTCTAGAATAATATAGCAAACCATGCAGCAGATTTTTAAATTGACAGCCTTGAAAAAAAACTTGATATGGTAGTATCGTTTCTAGGGTTGTTTTAATGTCGTCAGTGTTCGATATATTAAGATTAGTTACTTTAGAATAACCAGCTAAAGTCTCTGATAAATCAAAACACTGAATTCAGATGTTGTGTAAATGATTTAGGAAGTTGATTAAATTTCTTTTATTTTTACAATTGAATCTTAAATAGAATAAATTATTGTCGGGAATAAAATAGTGTAATAGTGTTGAATATTCTATACAGTACAATAGTCTTTGCACACATGCCTTAGAACATGGTATGATATTTTCAGGTATCCAAACAGATGGTCTGGATTCTTCTGAAATCCAAAATAACAATGTCTTTAAGAAATAAGAGCACAATAAACCTTTCAATTCTTCCTGTTTGTCCATTATTTCTTTAAATACAATTTTTAGCAAAGCATAACATAATAACTGGGTATGACTGAAAGAAAATATGAGACATTTTTCTGCTACTGAAAATGAGATTCGCCACTGTATGTTTTCATGTATAGACCCTTTAAATCCAACAGGTACAAACAAAACACCACAGGATGTTATTTTCGAAATGAGGTCTGGTGAAGGCCATGTTGTACGTGATCTTGTAACCCAAGTTTGAACTGGAGATATCCATTGATTACATTGTAGAGCCAATGTAATGTCAAAAGAACCATCTTCGTCAGTTATGCATGGTCCGTGTATTATTCCGGGTTTTTTAACGTGACCGATATGAGTATATGGAAATAGAACCTTTTTATATAATTCGCTTGAAATCACATATTTACCACGACAATCAGTCTGGAAAAATTGTTGGAATTTTTCAGAGTAAATATGCGGTTTTTCGAAGAATAGACGTAGTTTGGTGAAACATGGAGGTGTGTCATCTGTGTCCATAACAACTGGGATCTTTGTACTTGACACAACAACCGCTTTTTCTGATTCAAAAACTTTAAAATCAGGATGAATATACATAAGATCAATGTCACTGCCTTTTAAATCAAGTCCTTCACCTTTGCTTCCACTAATTATTTGTAAGAAACTTCCATGGTCATAAATTGTGTTAGCAAGCCGACTTAGTTTTACAACCCGTTCAGTTCCAATCTTTTTACATAAGAATTTGTAAAAATGTAATGATTCACCTTTATCTGTTGCCATTTTCACAATTTTTGGAAAGTGTCTGTAAGAAAATAAAAATGTAGACGTTAATAGCCATGCATCGTATACAAGTATGAAATTAAACTCGCATGCCAGACGGAAAAAGTGGATGCAAACAGATATTTTTATTTAATGAACATTCCTAAAATTAGATTATTAAATCAATGATAATCTGGAAAATTCAATAAAAAATGCGTATCTTAATTATACGTCTGTATAGCAATTGGAATTTTACTTAAAACTAGTCAAACATTGGTTAGACATTGAAATTCGTATGCCCCTAACATATACACAGCTTGCTTCGTTTCATTTTTCAATTGATTAACCAGAATTTTAACAGAGTAAGTTTAGTTTCCACGCATAATATTTTTATCAGGATGTTTAAAATAAGACTGAAGAAAATACACTATTTATTTTGCATTTTTTGTAAATTTTGAAAAAAAAACAAAATTTAAAATAGTAAATTTGTAATTTGACTGAAACAAGGTTTGATTGAATATAGAACTCATAATAATGTCTATTATGTAATCAGTCTAAACAAGTTTTAAGAGTAATTTTTCGAAATATGGCGTACCATCTGATAATGTACCTTATTTATTTTGCATTTAATCGTTTTTTGAAATACGTTGCATATTAAAACGTAATGGGATTTTCTATTACAATGATAATCTGGCATATCAATTTATGATTATTTAACGTATTATGAAAGTTAAATTCAGACAACAACTATAATGGTAAATTTTATCATTTGAAGATTGATATGTCGTCATGGCCTAATTTGTCCATACTGTGAAAAGTGATAGTCGCATATAATTCCATAATATTGACAACAATGTGTGTGAGCAAAACAAATAGACATAATAGGTAAAAATGTCAAAAATTAGGGCACAACAGTCAACAATGTGTTATAATCTGATCAGTATAAAACAAATAACTATTTCAACAAAGAAATACAAAATGGCATATAGACAAAGTACATAAGCAAAACTGAAAGAAAAGAATACAAAAATGACCATAGCACAATAACACAATGGTGGAATGTATAAATACCGAGCCACGTCAACAGTATATTACCAAAAATGGACTAAACAGTAAAGGTTAAAAATATACAAAGACAACTAAAATGAACACTATAACACCGAAATAAGATGCCAAACAACGTCAGTACCTAGATTCAATACTTCAAGACCATTATGTATTATTTGTGAAGTTGATAAGGAATATTTATCAACATGGTCTTGGTATCTTCCGATGAACCTTTTTAGAAAAAGATCAAGACGTTCTTTGACATAACCCTGGTTCATCAACTTTCTGCTCAGACACTGGCGACGTTTTATACAGTCTGAGTAGCAGATGCAAGCTCTTGAATACCGAATGAGTTTGGAAATTTTTATTCCATATGCAGGTGAAGTTGGTATATTGCTGCTAAGGTGGGGGGAATTTATAATTTCAAAATTAAAATGGTTTCGTTTGTCATAGATTCTGGTACTGAAATGACCACTTATGTCAAATTCGAGGAATAAGTCTAAAAATGAGGCGGAGGAAGCCGTTACTGTTGTTTCTTTAATTTCTAGTGCTGAAGGATATATTAATGGAACCCAATCAGAAATGTTTGGATGGTTAATAGAAAGAACATCATCAATATATATCTGAATGTGAAATTAAATTATCTTTAATCATCTTGTTTTTGACAAGTGTCTGAATTTCTTTAAGGTCTTTTAGAATCCTCATATGGTTAATACCACTACGCTAGTAAACAGTTTCACAGTATTTCTGAAGAACCTCTTTCACTACGAATAGAATTTGACCGGTTGAATAAACTTGAATGAATACTATCAGACTGAAATTCTCCTATTTGATGACGTGATGTGTTTTATTTAGATATCGATAAAACTACATACTATATTGAAATAATTTTGCTACTATTGGCATAACACTTTAATTGTGGCTTTGATATTAAAAACTACAATATCTAGGGAGAACTTTAACAGTAACAAGTTTTAGCTAGACAAGATCTACAAATAAATAACAAGACAGAAATTGTCATTCTACTTCTTATCAAAGTGATTGTCTTTCAATGATGAATGTTACCCTGGATTACGTTTTTGGCGAGAACTATAGTCAAGGAGAGGCGGGAGTTATAATCAAACTGATATGTCGAAGTCAAACTGACAACATCATGGCAAAAACGAAATAAAAACAACAAAAAGCAACAGAGAAAAAAAAATATTGAGCAACGTATCACACCAAAAATCGGGGTTCTGTCATGTGCCCCGGAAAGGCAGGCAGATACTGCTTCACATGTGGCACCCTTCGTATTTCTCGAATTAGTACAAATACGATGATACGAGGATAAGTCTTATTCGGGGATGTCACATTCGCCAAAAAAGAGGATGGGATAGGGATGACCTTAATTGAAATATGTATGTCGTCATCTGTGAAAAATAGTAAATCTGTGAAGAGGTAAAATGATCATTACGGCATGATTTATAAATACATTACAACTTAAAAATCAACAGTGATAAGCGATATAAGATCTACATCGTGCCCGAAACCGCAAATCGACTCATTATTGCAGTAATCGACATCAATGATGATATAGTTAATATTGAGAAACTTTAAGCAAAAGAATGATCTGCTAAAAAAAGGTCTACAGTTAAGTCAATATAACTGAAATTGTCAATCGGTTTCTTAAAGGAACTGTATTCCTAACATGATAAGTTGTTATTTTTGCCAGTATCTTGACAGATGAAATAAATGTCCTACAAAAATTATCAGCAAAATAGGGTCGAAAAACAGTCAAACTAACTGAATTGTCAATCAACTCTTTGCAAATGTTTTGGTCGTTCATTAACCACGTTTACCCATGGTTGCGCCATTACGATAAACTCATTACTATACTATTAGGAGTCATTTATTTTCGTGGATACCAATTTTTGTGGATTGAGGGAAAATTGTATTTTCGTGGATAGTTGATTTTCGTGGCTCTTAAAAGTCTGCATACATGACAATTTAAAAGTTGTTCTTCGTTGAATAGTTAAATTTGTGGTACCTCTACCCACGAAATCCACGACAACTGGTATCCAACTACAAGTAATGAATTCACAATATATAGAGAAAAACTGCAAACAGCTTAATGGTCAGAAAGATAAAATTTACAATTATGTGATCATAACTCGGTGGATTTGGATAAATCCTGATTGATTTCATAGTATGGGAAACGCTGTAGTCTTCCGTGACCCTCTAGTTTGTCTGAGACTTGGACTTGTTTTCTGCTCTTTGGTCGGATTGTTGTCTCTTTGACACATTCCCATTTCCATTCTTAATTTTAATGAAATCAAAGGAGAAATTTCGTAGGAATGTCATGTAATGACATTCATAACGTACAAAACACGTAGATTTGTCTCCACACTTAGAGTAAACCCTAGTGATGATCTTTAAATCGTTTGATGATTTTCATTTGTAGAGCATTCAAAGATGTCAAGTATAATGATGTACCTTGCATGTTCTGACTAAGTGCGCACGTGACGTGACGTTGTCAATGTCAACATCAACGACGTCATAGGCAAAATAGCGATAAACAGATTGTCAAGGGATGTTTCTCGGCCACATCTCATCTCAGGGCTGTCGCCCTTCGATGAGATGGTAGCTGAGAAACACCCTCTCGTTTGAAAAACCACCGATAATCTTTTATTGAGATCTTTTGTGTGTTCTATGTGTTTATCTAGCAGGAAGTATATATTAGGGTTAACACATTATGCTTGAATACGTTTAGTATTACTTTATAATTACCTTGAAGTTTTGAAAACTATAACATTACTTTCGTGTTAGTATTTTGTTTGGGTTCACTTGATTGAAAAAGGTGTGTACATTGCATTCATTTGATTTCATTGACTTTCAACTTCCTTTTTTCCTAGAAAAAATGGCATTTTGAAAATACTTACTTTTATGTCCTGTTTATTTCAGTGTTTTTTTTATTAAAAGAAAATATCTATTTTTTTATACTTATATGATTCTTTAATGCACTTAATTGTCAACTGCAAAAGTTTGTCGAATCTTAGCAACGTTTTTTCAGTATCGTGCTAGTTGTTGACCTAAAACGATCAAGTAATCGAGTGAAATAATTGGCGTTAAAGATCTTACAATTTTAACTTTAAATAATACCGTGGGTTCTTTTAAAGTAGTATTCATATTATTTTGTAATTTTATAGTTGGGGTTAGATAATATCTTACAAAGTGATATGCAACATGTCAATATGAATATATTTTGGTTTTATAATTAAGTGTTTTCAAAGTAATTCATTTAAGATTGACAATAAAATTATTTTCTTGCTATATTTAGGAAGTTTAAAGTAACATCTATAAGAAACAAAATTGAATATGCACCCCCTGCACGAAATAATGGTTACAAAATACTTTAGTTAATTTGAGCACATGAGACGGAAACAGCTTAAGTGACTTATGAAATGCAAGGAATCCTTGGTAAACGAAGCCACAAACTCCAGCTACCAGTCTTGTATTACAACTCCAGTTTCCGGTGCATGTCAAAACATGGAGTGAAATAAAATAGACCATTTTTTTTCTGATTTTTTTTTTGGGACTCAATTTTTTTTGTTGGATTAAAAGATAATGCGGAATTGAAACATCTATTTAGATTAAAAAAAATATTGCATCTTTTTGGGGGGATCAAACCAGGAAAGTGGAAGTGTTTACTGCGGAAAAAAATGAAAACAACACGTTATAAACGTGGAAGTGGTGTGGCGTAGTAAAAACAACTAACAGAAAGTTGAATAGACAGCTACATACAAAACTAAAATTTTTCTTTCGGGTTATTTTTTTTATTGCGCATCTGTTGACATTTAGGTAGAAAATAAATAAAATGAACTTTTGGTGAAAAACATTTCACAAAATTTTCACTTTACAAGAGACTATGACTTCTTGTCCTGTATGCGGCACTGCAATGTTAAATGAAAATTCCATATTTGGGTTGAAAATTTGTTTAAAAAGTAGAATTTTCTAATTCTATCCATGCTGACAAGGATTTTTGTGCTTAGGTGTTACAAGTAATCAATATTCTTACCAAAAACACCAACTTGACTATTCGTTTTGTTTATTCTAGGATTTTATTGCAAATTTTATATGCATGGGTGTTTGAAGTACAGCCAAAAAACCATGATATAGTAGGCACGTATGAGCACATGTGTAGTCAAAAACGAGAAAGGTATATTCTTTCTTGTCTTTATAAAGCTGTATTGCAACAAAATCTTCATGATGAAAATGTTTTTGGGCAGTTTATCAATTTGACTTAAACAAGCGACCTACTTGGATAGATTTCATGGAAAAAAGGGGGAGGGAGAAAATGTTGTAAATGGTTTGATCAAAGCGAAGGAAAATGAAAAAAAAATAAACAAGAATTCTCCCCTAGCTTCAATGTATCCAAATAATTAGTAAACATTTATAATAATAAATACAATGCGATTTACAGATCATTTGATAGGCATGACTTATTTCCAAATTTTGACTTGTTTCAGAAAAGGGTACTCTTATAATAGTGGAATTATATTCAATAATACAACTAAACAATTCTTTTAATGGCATTTTCTATGTTCAATTATGACAACCAAATGATAAAAAGTTAAAAGATTTATTTTTTAAGGCATGTCATTACAGTTATAGATACCAGTCTTGTATTAAAACTCCAGTGTCCGGTGCATGTCAAAACATGGAGTGCAATAAAATAATCCATTTTTTTTAATTTTTTTTCTGGGCTCATTTTTTTCTGTTTGATTAAAAGTTTATGCTGAATTGAAACATCTATTCAGATTTTTTTTTTAAATGCATCTTTTTTGAGATATCAAACCAGGAAAGTGGAAGGATATCGTGTTTACTGGAAGTGGTGCGGCCTAGTAAAAACAGCAAACAGACTTCAGGGTTTCATAACTTTTTATTCTTCGTGGCATGACCCACTTTTTTCCCATTAAATCAAAATTTCACATTACTTTATACATGATATGAACATGAAAAAATATTTCTATGCAGCATTTTATTTAAAAAAAATTTCAAAGATCAGCTGTTTTGCATGTAAGCCTATGGGGCAGTCAATGACAAGATTGCAAAAGAGGGACGAAAGATACCAAAGGGACAGTTAAACTCATAGATCGAAAACAAACTGACAACGCCATGGCCAAAATAAAAAGACAAACAGACAAATAATAGTACAGATGACACAACATAGAAAACTAAAGACTAAGCATATGCATGCAGGCGCTGCTGGAATGTTGCTAGTAAAAACTGAAAGTTCACAATTTGCAGTAAAGTTGTGTTCTCATTGTCAATTTATAAATGTAAGTCAATATATGAGGCAGACTTTACTGTACCAATCGTATCCTTTATTTCAAGTTCGATGGGATACATGCGTTCAACATAGACACCAAAATTTGAATTGTTTAGTAGAAGACATCATCTACATAGCGGAAAGTAAAGTTAAAGGATAATGCTAGATTCTTTTCATTATTGCTAAGAAGCTCCTGTATGAAGTCAACCTCCTTTGAATGAAGGAACAAGCCGGCTATTAATAAGTTATCCATTAATGGAGATTATGAGCGTTATCATCTATGTATTTACTGCTGCAAAAAATATATAACTTATACATGATCTCGACGTATTCGTTGATTTTAAAAAAAAACAAAACAGGTGCAAATCAAAAATAGGAAACTTGAGTTATTCGATTAGAATCAAAAAGATAAGGTGAAGTTACCCGTACAGCAGACACTCAGTGCAGTTTCTAGAATAAAGTTATTGCATTAAGAAGATAAACTTGAACTACGTCAACAAACATAGTATAGGTATAGCACAAATAAATCAGACAATCATAAATAGTCAGTAAAACAATTAATTACAATACATACACAAGGATATAAAGAACATATAGTTATAACATGTATAGATTGTACATACAGTTCTCATATTTGATCTACAGCAGTGCAGTTAAACTGATTTCAACACAATACACCCGAATTCATTAGAATAAGATTTTTGCAAAGTTTGAAATTATTTTTTCTTTAATCTTGTTATAAAACTTTTTGTAGTAATTTGCATAATATCAATGTAGTGTTTGTTAATGAGGTCAATACTTTTATTGAATTTTAGCAATCATACTGCTGGAAATTTCTTTTAAACCACAAAATTCAGTAAAATCCATTTAAGGTCCTTTTAGAAATAAACAGAACCAGTCTAGCAGACCTTTTATTTGGGTTACAACCAACTTATATTGCTGAAGAATATATTAATATTGTTTTATTTTTTTGCAACCTTTTTTTAATAACACATTTGCAGTTTAACACTTTTTGTGCCTCGTTTCAAAAAGATGAACAAAAATGTCCCGGAGACAGACTCTCCTAAACTGTACTAGGGATCTCAGTCTAATAAAACTGCTAAGATTCCAATTTTATTGTCACCTTAACCTATTATGTCTGTGTTGGTTGCTCACGCAATTTTGTCAATATAACGGAACTTTAAACAACCGTCATACAAGTCGGATGTTTAGCTTGCTATTAAGCCAGGTTTAACCCGCCATTTTGCTTTGTTGTTGTAACGTTGTAAATCAAAGAAAACCAATGAAAGAATCGAACAAATTACCTTTACTTCAAAATAAAATATTAAAGAAAAAGTAAATAAACAGGATACGACATTAAATTATAAATGACTAATTTTTTCCACAAAATGTAAAACTGATAAATTTTAATACCAAACAAATATCTGTTGTTGATCTCTTTCGATTATTCATAAAACCATGAACTCAAAGATTTAATTCTCAGAAGAGTGTTCCTTCAGTTTAAGCTTTATATAGTTTACATTGTACAATACCATGTAAACAGCGAGCAAGTATGTATTAAAGCTTGTACATTTGTCTAAAATACTGCCATCTGTCAAGTAAAGAGGGATATATTTTTCTATTTTGTGTTTTGCAGGGGTCGACTAATTATGTGACAAATAATTTACAAAACCATGTTTTCCGAAGCTTCAGGTTTTACAATATAACTTTTAATTATCATCAACTCCGATGCAACTTTTGTGATAATTCGTTTATATCAAATGACTGCTTAGAAATAATAATACAGTTGCAAAAAGGTAACAAATATAGACAAGAACATACCGGTCTTTCGATCGTCTTTCCTTTTTATTCGTTCATTCATAAACCCTCTAAACACAAATAATGCTTCCCTTGATATGATTTGCTGAAAGTAAACAGTTTAAAGAAAATAAATAAAGATGTAAATGAAAACATATTACTTAGGATTGTAAATTTGAGTTAATTCCAATGGTCTTAAGCTTCTACTTTCCGCGAAGCAAGGATGCACTATTTTCCTAAGATGATCTGAAAAATTTTAATGAAACTTTATGATGTTCATGTAATTTAATGGTCTATTCAAAACATCATAATTTTTACCTGATAAGTAATGAAATGAACCTTTCCTACCTTTAATCTGGGATGGCTATAACTTCATGACTTATGCTCACGGTATCACTCGCATTATTTACAGGTTATTTGTAGCAGTTCAAGGGGAGTTATAGCAGAGAAAAAAAATTCCTGTTAGAAAGAAGTGTAAAATATCAGTTTTTCCTTTAGGGATGTTTTTCAGTTGGACACAAAGACACAGAAAGTAACACTAGTTTAAGTGCATATTCAAGGAAATAATGTCAAAACTTTGTCAAACTTTACATAAAATCTAACTTTATTTTTATCCTATTGTATACCTAATTCTTGTCGTATGGTCATATATGTAAACATTTGCTTTTTGTGTTCTCCTGACTTTTGTTTTCCAGATATTTAGCTCAGTGTTGATTATTCTTAGGTTATAAGACTTAACACGACGGGTTTGTACTTACAAGAACAATACGACGGGTGCCACGTGTGGAGCAGAATATGCTTACACTCCTTCTGGAGCACTTGAGATCATCCCGATTTGGGTGGGGTTCGTGCTCAGTCTTTAGGTTTCTAAGTTGTATTTTGTATACTGTTGTTTTGTTGACTTTTTGTCTATTTTTCTACTTATGAGTTTTAATGACCCTTTGGTATTTTTCGCCTCTGTTTTAGCTTTTGAATTTAAATTTTTTGCATTCGTAATTGATTTTTGGAGTAACCTTAAACAGTAATGCCTACAATTAACCTATAGAGTTTGGAATTTTTATTGTGTTGTTTTTCAAACTATTCTGTTCGGTATTCGATTTGGTGAATTTAATGACGAGTGAGTAATGTTGCAGGAATAAACGGTTGTATTTTGTGTAAAATACTAATGACGCATGGGCAAAGGATTTCAATTCAATCATTGATGATAAAAAGCACTGTCAGAAACTTTGTGGTTTGGGTTACTGCTGAAATATTGTATAGAAGACTTTGATTCTCTGTTTATTTGTCATCCTGACAAAACATGTGACGTCTTATTATTGTTCCAACCGACAAAACCTCAAACAATGTTATTTTATACGTAAAATTATTGTTATCAATTTCTTACTAAAGAAGGCCCAGCAAAACAGGGAATCTCACATTATTATACTTCTACATCATTAATGAAAGATGAAATTTTAGAATTACCACAAATCATTCTTCTTTACTTTGGTATTTACATTTAAAAGGAGGATAAAATATCTCGTCTTTAGACTGGATACCCAAAATTCACAAAAAGCATTGTAAAGAACCACATATGTCCGTGTCATCAAGATGTTCGACGGATCATCTTTCTTAAGTACTTATCGCCATTCTTTCTTCACTTAAAGATGGCCTTTAGAAATGTTGTGAAGATATTAGTTAAATCAGTGGTTTCAACAGAGATTTGGATTTAGAAAATTCTAAAGCTCTGCCACGAAATCTTCATCAAATCAAATTATGATTTTTTTACGCCTTACATTGCTATAACCGATGCACATTTGAAATATAGACTACATCGTCTTATTAAAAAGAGCTTTTGCTATACAAATGGGAATCGTTTATAAATTTTCCTTGTTTTACGTCATGAAAAGTCATTTAACCTGAAAAGTGTTTACCAATATGAAATACACCTTTTTGTAGTTTAAGGGAAGTTAAAGAGAAAAGAGAAACATCCTGTTAGAAAGAAGTTTAAAATACTATATTTTAGAAGTGACTTTTTTTATTCATAAGAATACAAAGAGACAAAAAGTGACGCTAGTTTAAGTGAATATTCAAGGAAACAAAATTACAGTATCGTTAAACTTAATTTTCTAAAAATCTTTATAACATTTAAGCCTTAATCCATCAATTCTAGGGACTAATGTTTAATATAATCTTGAATAAGGAGTCAGGAGGAGAACATTTAATATATATTTTGTATACTTGTATTTGTAAGTAATCATTGTTTTATAAACACCACAAAAAAGACAAAAATAAACTGATTCTGAAGTGCATTCTCCGCTGAATATCAAACACAATATGAAAGTTGTAGACGTTTAATTAGAAGATAAATACAGTATTTTATGATTGTAGGATACTAAACCCCTAACGGGAGGGATTGTACTTGATTTTCATATGATGAAGACATAATCTTTCAATAAGTTTAATTGAGGTCTGGAGCTGGAATGTCAGTAACTGCTAGTAGTCCTTTGTTAATTTATGTATCATTGTCATTTTGCTTAGTTTCTTTTGTTACCTATTCTGACATCGGACTCGGACTTCTTTTGAACTGAGTTTTACTGTGCGTATCGCTGTGTGTTTCTTTATTCTACATTGGCTAAAGGTATAGGGGGAGGGTTGAGATCTCACAAAACATGTTTAACCTTGCAGCATTTTTGCGCCTGTCCCAAGTCAGGAGCCTCTGGCCTTTGTTAGTCTTGTATGTTTTTTAATTTTAGTTCATTTATATGTTTTCGAGTTTAGTATGACGTCCATTTTCACTGAACTAGTACACAATTTTATTTAGGGGCCAGCTGAGGACCACCTCCGGGTGCGGGATTTTCTCGCTGCGTTGAAGACCCATTGGTGGCCTTCGGCTGTTATCTGCTCTTTGGCCTGGTTGTTGTCTCTTTGACATATTCCCCATTTCCATTCTCAATTTTAGTATGTAGAAAATCAAGAAAATTTATGAAATTATATTTGAACTGTTGAACGTGAAGCATAATTTTTCTTAGAACTAAGCTTTTAAATTCCGTGGTTCAAATAATATCATCTACGTCGGACCATCCACTCATAATTGCTGCATATGCTGGTTGCATTAATTATAACTGACAACGAATAACAATCGTTTGTATAATTTCTTAGTTCCTATCCATACATTATTTAGGTTAAATATGAATCAAATTTGCTTTATATTAGTTATCAAGATATGAGGTGAATCCATAATGAAGACTAAGATACAAGGGTCATAGGTGAGCAATCACAGAAAGATATCATCTCTTCTGTATATGGTATTAATAAAAACAATATTAGTTAATCAACCTCAGTTTTTGGTGGGGTTCGTGTTGCTCAGTCTTTAGTTTTCTATGTTGTGTGTTGTGTACTGTTGTTTGTCTGTTGGTCTTTTTGTTTTTTTTTGCCATAGCGTTGTCAGTTTATTTTCGACTTATGAGTTTGAATGTCCATTTGGTATCTTTGACCACTCTTTCACTTTATCATTTATTAAAAATTATAAAACTATTAACTCAACAATAATAACATGTATAGTGAAAATGAAAGGTAAACGAAGATAGATAATTTAATGATATAATCAATTGTTCATTTATCATATGTAATCATTCCTATACGGAATGGATACGCCTTATTGATTAACACACAATAAGGAAATATTTTTTTTCAAAAATGCTCATAACTGTATAAAATGGTTTTACACTATTTGTGTTATTATTCATTAGATGAATATTAATTATTAGGCCGGCCATGTTGGCATTTTCAAAAAACTTTAAGCATAATCTCCCCAATAAATAAAAATGATAACTTAATATCTTAATTCCAATTAGGAGATATGATGTCACTGACTAATCATTTAAAAAAAAAACGGGTAAAAATTTAAAATAAAAAAGATAATGGTTATTAGGTTACATTCATTATTAAAGTTTCACTATTTCTAAATAATTTAGAAAAATTTAGTGGAGGCACAAGCGTTTTTCTTCAATAATAACATGCAATTTATGAGACGCAATTTTGTATAATTGTTGATCTTCATTATATATGTAAATATGCATAAAACATTTTGAAGAAAAAGAAATCATTAAAGATACCAGGCTTATGTTTTTTATGAACACAATGTCTTTAAACATTATTATACAAAAACGTCAATGTTCGTTGTAAACCTAACATAAAATCTGTTTCTCGGGATTTTGTGGCCATGATTTCCTTGATAGAGAGTTGCTGCTTACAAGAAAGCTATCAGAACCAAGGTTTCCAAGTGGCAAAGTTGAAATCATCTCTTCGAACATTTTAAGAACGCCATCACGAGTTGGTTTTACCATTAAGGAATAAATGTTTCAAAGATGACCATGGTTATGTTCCAATTGTCGAAACCACAATCACGCCCCTCTTGCAAGAATATGATATCACCGAATAAGACTTATCACCGAATTCGTACGTACATGAGCAACACGACGAGTGTCACATGTGGAGCAGGGTTGTTTACCCTTCCTGTGCACCTTATATTGCCCCCTGGTTTTTGATGGGGTTCGTGTTCGTGAGTCATTAGTTTTCTGTGTTATGTTTTGTAGAGTGTTGTTTGTCTTTTCGTCGATTTTTTGTTTTTGCCATGGCATCGTCAGTTTGTCTTCGACTTATGAGTTTGAACTTCCTCTTCTCTTTTCGGAGTTTTCGGTTTTTTTCGATGCTCTTTAACTTCAAATTTGATTTTGCTTTTGATTAGAGCGCCACTCATTAGTCTTATGTAGACGAAATGTGCGTCTGGCGTAAGAAATTATAAGCCTGGTACATTTAAGGATTTTTTTTTCAAATGATATGCATATTTACAAAATGAAGATCCACAATTATACGAAATTGGGTCTCATAAATTGCAGACGTACAGATGAACAAATTTAGGGTTGGGTAGGACTAAAGCCTATACATCTCCCAAATCAAAAAAGTAAACAAAAGGGTTTAAGGTTTACACCTGTGCGTAGGAACTATTTTGTTTTAAATATGGACTACTTTCCTGTATGTTCTTTTTTGACCGGGACAGGTTAGGTGGTGTTACATCTTACAAAGTCTATCCAAATTATTTTTGCAAAGAATTCCGTTCAAGCCGGTGCTAGGGGCCGTCTTTAACTTGCAGTGAGGTGAGAGTTTTTTTTTGCTCCGTGTTGAAGGCCTCACTGTGACTTTGAGTTGAAGAACACCAATAAAAATGCTGTTCCTTTGTTATTGTGTGTTTTGTTGTTTGTTTTTTTTTTTTTGTGTGCATGTACTGATTTTGTGTCATGGATAGATACCCCATATCCTTAGTTTTTCTATTAAAATGACAAAAGAGGCTTTGCTGAGTTTTAAATCTAAAGTAAAATAAAGTAATAGCAAAATTGACATTGAAGTTGGCATTTGGTATAGTCATGGTAGCATTATTAGTTAAATATTTAATTTTTAAATTGAGAAAAGACCGTCTTTAAACATGGAGACAGGTATTATAGGATATTTTACATTTAAATAATTGAAAACAAATTTATTTCTATCAAATTGATGTTCTTTTTTGTGTGCACCAGGGCCTACGTTTATATACTTAATACTAAATCTATGATGTTTTATGCATACCATTTAGGTAAAAAGAAAGGACTAAGTGTTTACTGAGGAAACTCTTACCTTAAGTAGCTTTATGCATTAGGGCCCAGGCTTTCAATTAAGCAAGTGCTAGTGCTTTAAGACACCAACGCCGAAAACACGCGTCAAAAGTGAGCTTTTCTCATCACTTGGCGTCCGTCGTCGTCGCTGTCGTCCCTCGTCGTCCGTCGTTAACTTTTTACATTTTTGACTTCTTCTAGAGACCAACTGAATGGATTGAAACCAAACATGACATGAATGCTCCTTTTGAGGTGCTTACCAAGTGTTCTTATTTTAAAGCCGATCCATCATCCAAGATGGCCGCCAGCGGGGGACTTCGTTTAACATAGGACCCTATGAGAAATACATACAAATGTCTTCTTTTAGAGAACCACTGAATGAAATGAAACCAAACATGGAATAAATGTTCCTTGTGAGGTGCTGACCAAGTGTTGTTACTTTGAAGCCGATCTATCATCCAAGATGGCTTCCAGCGGGGGACTTCCTTTAACATTGGACCCTACTGACAATACACACAAATGTTTTCTTTTAGACAACCACTGAATGGAATGAAACCAAGCATGGCATAAATGTTCCTTATGAGGTGCTGACCAAGTGTTGTTATTTTGTAGCAAATCCATCAACCAAGATGGCTGCCAACGGGGGACTTATTTTAACAAAGGACACTATGTGAAATGTCTTTTTCTAGAAAACCGCTTAATTGATTGAAACCAAACATGGTATGAATGTTTCTTTTGAGGTGTTGACCAAGTGTTGTTACTTTGTACCTGATTTGTCATCAAAGATGGCTGCCAGCAGGGGGAGTAAGTTTAACGTAGGACCCTATGGGAAATACATATATATGTTTTCTTCTAGAGAACCACTGAAGAGAATGAAACCAAACATGGCATGAATGTTTCTAATGAGGTGCTGACCAAGTGTTGTTACTTTGTAGCCGAATCATCATCCGAGATGGCCGTCAAAAGGGGACTTAGTTTAACATAAGACCCTATGGGAAATACATACAAATGCTTCTTCTAGAGGTGCACTGAATGGAATGAAACCAAACATGGCATTAATGTTCCTTATGAGGTGCTGATGAAGTGTTGCTACTTTGTTGTCGATTTACTGTTCAAGATGGCCACCAGGATTTTTTATTAAATTACGGTGCCTATATTAAACCAAATTTGGCCTCAATCATTATAAGGGTATATGTTATGATTTTAATCTATTTTTACATGATTTCCAAAACCAAAGTAGAATCAGGTGAGCGACACAGGCTCTTGAGAGTTTTTATACCGAGGCCTTTTATATCTTACTATACTGTATGAGTTTTGTTAATTTTTGAAGGCTGTTGTCTTATTTGCAATCATTCATGCACACATTGTCGTTCTAAGTTTACCCCAGCCATAATTCAAAGTATCGGAAAACAGGAATAGATGACTATAGTATAGGACTTTGACAGATCAAAAACGCACACACATGTTACACATTATGACTAGTGAGCTGCTGCCCAAATATGAGGTCATTCAGTTCAGTAGTATTGGAGAAAAGTGTGACGAAAATTTATCTGTTGATTCAATACTAGTATATAAAACATTTCATCGTATCAGTCAACAGGAACTAGATATTTAACAGATCCCCAAAAAGGCCTACACCTTACAACTCATAACATATGCATTTATTCTGTTAAGTAGTGCCTGAGTAGAGTGTGACGGAAGTACTTTTTGTTCAAACAGTCGGACAAACGGCCGAACGAACAGATTGACGAACAAGGTGATTACAATATATCCCCAACTCCAAGAATGCACACGCTGCAATTACTCCCCTGCTTATTTGTTTAATCATAATTGAACAATAATGATGAGGTCAATGTCAAATGAACCCTGCCAGACAGACATGATCAACTAACAATCATTCCATACACCAAATATGGTTGATCGAGTGCTTATAGTATCTGATTAACTGACAAAACCTTGAAAACTTAACACTGGCCAATGATCCATGAAAATGAGGTCAAGGTCAGATGAATCCTGCCAGACAGACATGTACTACATACAATCATTCCATGCACTAAACAAAGTTGACCTATTGGTAAGTAGAGATTCTGATAAACTGACAAAACCACAAAAACTAAACATTGTTCAATGAATCATGAAATACAGGTCAAGGTCAGATGAAACCTGCCAGTAGGACATGTTACCTTACAATCATTTCATACACCAAATATAGTTGTCATATTTGTTAAAGTATCTGAGGTACAGACTTGACCCCAAACTTTAGCCTTGATCATTGATCCATGAAAGGAGGTCAAGGTGAGGTGAAACTTATCTGACGGACACGTTGAAAATGCAAGGAACCCATATACCAAATATAGTTATTACTCATAATAAGTCAGAAATTCACATGACAAACTAAACTCTTTTTTCAAGCAGTCGCTGAACCATGAAAATGAGGTAGAGGACAATGGACATATGACAGATGGAAAATTTGTAACAGAAGGTATCCGCATAAAAAGGTATGAAGCATCCAGGTCTTCTTACTTTTGAAATATAAAGCTTTATACAAACAGTTTACGCTGTCAGCCAGATTGTAATACCTATGTCTCGCATTCTGTGACTTTCGTCCAATGTGGAGACAAAATTACAATAAATCATCAAATAGTTCCAGTTCACATTCATAGAAAAATGCATCATGCAAAGAAGCTACCCATTCATGTATATGTAAACCTTAATTTTCAATTGCCAATAAGATGGATAATGGTCTTGAATTGGTCCTTTTATCAAGAAATAATACTTCAGACCATCAAAACTGAAAAAAAGAACTTTACAAACTTTGCACAATGTAAATACATGACATATGAAGAAACTTAAAAAGAAAATTAAACTTCATATGGGCTGTGTCAGAAAGTACTTTCTGGATTTACATTAGGAACACTGGTACTAAAAATGTGAAGGCCAATGATGTATTTTAAAATACTTAAATACTTGAGGAGCTATATGACCAAAAGAGACTTCAAACAATACCTTAAAAGAATGGCGAATAAATTTATCCACAAGATATAGTGGCTATATATATATATATATATATATATATATATATATATACAAGTCTAAATTGAAAACAACGTTCAAACCTATGATTGCGTTGGATAAATACCGCAATTTTTATACGTGTGCATGCAAAACAAATTTCTTGTTAGAGGGGTCTAAATACAGCACAAACAACATTTCCAAAAGACCAAAAAGTGAAAAAGTATATTTTAACAAAACGCATTTGACTAACAGGTCGAACAACAAATATTCTTAAACCCTGCTGACTGCCATTGGCGATTGCCAAATAAACGGATCACCGATGTAATAAATGGATCTTAATTATAAATTAAATACTAAACAGAAAACAATAAACTTGCAGAAAAGATGGTATACCGCAAACAAAAGGTGCAAAGATTTTTGTACACCATATCCGGATTTCGACAATTAATGTCTCTTCAGTGATGTTAGGAATCGAAACGGTATTTGGAAAGCCATACAATTTACCTCAATTTAGGATAGACTCTTGAATTTTGAGGAGTCAAAATAGGATGAACGGATCATATAAACCCGAAGGCAAATATAATACAATCCCAAACGAAAAAATATAAACAAGTCTAAATTGAAAACAACGTTCAAACCTATGATTGCGTTGGATAAAAACCGCAATTTTTATACGTGTGCATGCAAAACAAATTTCTTGTTAGAGGGGTCTAAATACAGCACAAACAACATTTCCAAAAGACCAAAAAAGTGAAAAAGTATATTTTAACAAAACGCATTTGACTAACAGGTCGAACAACAAATGTTCTTAAACCCTGCTGACCGCCATTGGCGATTGCCAAATAAACGGATCACCGATGTAATAAATGGATCTTAATTATAAATTAAATACTAAACAGAAAACAATAAACTTGCAGAAAAGATGGTATACCGCAAACAAAAGGTGCAAAGATTTTTGTACACCATATCCGGATTTCGACAATTAATGTCTCTTGAGTGATGGTAGGAATCGAAACGGTATTTGGAAAGCCATACAATTTACCTCAATTTATGATAGACTCTTGAATTTTGAGGAGTCAAAATAGGATGAACGGATCATATAAACCCGAAGGCAAATATAATACAATCCCAAACGAAAAAATATAAACAAGTCTAAATTGAAAACAACGTTCAAACCTATGATTGCGTTGGATAAAAACCGCAATTTTTATACGTGTGCATGCAAAACAAATTTCTTGTTAGAGGGGTCTAAATACAGCACAAACAACATTTCCAAAAGACCAAAAAAGTGAAAAAGTATATTTTAACAAAACGCATTTGACTAACAGGTCGAACAACAAATGTTCTTAAACCCTGCTGACCGCCATTGGCGATTGCCAAATAAACGGATCACCGATGTAATAAATGGATCTTAATTATAAATTAAATACTAAACAGAAAACAATAAACTTGCGGAAAAGATGGTATACCGCAAACAAAAGGTGCAAAGATTTTTGTACACCATATCCGGATTTCGACAATTAATGTCTCTTCAGTGATGGTAGGAATCGAAACGGTATTTGGAAAGCCATACAATTTACCTCAATTTAGGATAGACTCTTGAATTTTGAGGAGTCAAAATAGGATGAACGGATCATATAAACCCGAAGGCACATATAATACAATCCCAAACGAAAAAATATAAACAAGTCTAAATTGAAAACAACGTTCAAACCTATGATTGCGTTGGATAAAAACCGCAATTTTTATACGTGTGCATGCAAAACAAATTTCTTGTTAGAGGGGTCTAAATACAGCACAAACAACATTTCCAAAAGACCAAAAAAGTGAAAAAGTATATTTTAACAAAACGCATTTGACTAACAGGTCGAACAACAAATGTTCTTAAACCCTGCTGACCGCCATTGGCGATTGCCAAATAAACGGATCACCGATGTAATAAATGGATCTTAATTATAAATTAAATACTAAACAGAAAACAATAAACTTGCGGAAAAGATGGTATACCGCAAACAAAAGGTGCAAAGATTTTTGTACACCATATCCGGATTTCGACAATTAATGTCTCTTCAGTGATGTTAGGAATCGAAACGGTATTTGGAAAGCCATACAATTTACTTCAATTTAGGATAGACTCTTGAATTTTGAGGAGTCAAAATAGGATGAACGGATCATATAAACCCGAAGGCAAATATAATACAATCCCAAACGAAAAAATATAAACAAGTCTAAATTGAAAACAACGTTCAAACCTATGATTACGTTGGATAAAAACCGCAATTTTTATACGTGTTCATGCAAAACAAATTTCTTGAAAGAGGGGTCTAAATACAGCACAAACATCATTTCCAAAAGACCAAAAAAGTGAAAAAGTATATTTTAACAAAACGCATTTGACTAACAGGTCGAACAACAAATGTTCTTAAACCCTGCTGACCGCCATTGGCGATTGCCAAATAAACGGATCACCGATGTAATAAATGGATCTTAATTATAAATTAAATACTAAACAGAAAACAATAAACTTGCAGAAAAGATGGTATACCGCAAACAAAAGGTGCAAAGATTTTTGTACACCATATCCGGATTTCGACAATTAATGTCTCTTCAGTGATGGTAGGAATCGAAACGGTATTTGGAAAGCTATACAATTTACCTCAATTTAGGATAGACTCTTGAATTTTGAGGAGTCAAAATAGGATGAACGGATCATATAAACCCGAAGGCAAATATAATACAATCCCAAACGAAAAAATATAAACAAGTCTAAATTGAAAACAACGTTCAAACCTATGATTGCGTTGTATAAAAACCGCAATTTTTATACGTGTGCATGCAAAACAAATTTCTTGTTAGAGGGGTCTAAATACAGCACAAACAACATTTCCAAAAGACCAAAAAAGTGAAAAAGTTTATTTTAACAAAACGCATTTGACTAACAGGTCGAACAACAAATGTTCTTAAACCCTGCTGACCGCCATTGGCGATTGCCAAATAAACGGATCACCGATGTAATAAATGGATCTTAATTATAAATTAAATACTAAACAGAAAACAATAAACTTGCGGAAAAGATGGTATACCGCAAACAAAAGGTGCAAAGATTTTTGTACACCATATCCGGATTTCGACAATTAATGTCTCTTCAGTGATGGTAGGAATCGAAACGGTATTTGGAAAGCCATACAATTTACCTCAATTTAGGATAGACTCTTGAATTTTGAGGAGTCAAAATAGGATGAACGGATCATATAAACCCGAAGGCAAATATAATACAATCCCAAACGAAAAAATATAAACAAGTCTAAATTGAAAACAACGTTCAAACCTATGATTGCGTTGGATAAAAACCGCAATTTTTATACGTGTGCATGCAAAACAAATTTCTTGTTATAGGGGTCTAAATACAGCACAAACAACATTTCCAAAAGACCAAAAAAGTGAAAAAGTATATTTTAACAAAACGCATTTGACTAACAGGTCGAACAACAAATGTTCTTAAACCCTGCTGACTGCCATTGGCGATTGCCAAATAAACGGATCACCGATGTAATAAATGGATCTTAATTATAAATTAAATACTAAACAGAAAACAATAAACTTGCAGAAAAGATGGTATACCGCAAACAAAAGGTGCAAAGATTTTTGTACACCATATCCGGATTTCGACAATTAATGTCTCTTCAGTGATGGTAGGAATCGAAACGGTATTTGGAAAGCCATACAATTTACCTCAATTTAGGATAGACTCTTGAATTTTGAGGAGTCAAAATAGGATGAACGGATCATATAAACCCGAAGGCACATATAATACAATCCCAAACGAAAAAATATAAACAAGTCTAAATTGAAAACAACGTTCAAACCTATGATTGCGTTGGATAAAAACCGCAATTTTTATACGTGTGCATGCAAAACAAATTTCTTGTTAGAGGGGTCTAAATACAGCACAAACAACATTTCCAAAAGACCAAAAAAGTGAAAAAGTATATTTTAACAAAACGCATTTGACTAACAGGTCGAACAACAAATGTTCTTAAACCCTGCTGACCGCCATTGGCGATTGCCAAATAAACGGATCACCGATGTAATAAATGGATCTTAATTATAAATTAAATACTAAACAGAAAACAATAAACTTGCGGAAAAGATGGTATACCGCAAACAAAAGGTGCAAAGATTTTTGTACACCATATCCGGATTTCGACAATTAATGTCTCTTCAGTGATGTTAGGAATCGAAACGGTATTTGGAAAGCCATACAATTTACTTCAATTTAGGATAGACTCTTGAATTTTGAGGAGTCAAAATAGGATGAACGGATCATATAAACCCGAAGGCAAATATAATACAATCCCAAACGAAAAAATATAAACAAGTCTAAATTGAAAACAACGTTCAAACCTATGATTACGTTGGATAAAAACCGCAATTTTTATACGTGTTCATGCAAAACAAATTTCTTGAAAGAGGGGTCTAAATACAGCACAAACATCATTTCCAAAAGACCAAAAAAGTGAAAAAGTATATTTTAACAAAACGCATTTGACTAACAGGTCGAACAACAAATGTTCTTAAACCCTGCTGACTGCCATTGGCGATTGCCAAATAAACGGATCACCGATGTAATAAATGGATCTTAATTATAAATTAAATACTAAACAGAAAACAATAAACTTGCAGAAAAGATGGTATACCGCAAACAAAAGGTGCAAAGATTTTTGTACACCATATCCGGATTTCGACAATTAATGTCTCTTCAGTGATGGTAGGAATCGAAACGGTATTTGGAAAGCTATACAATTTACCTCAATTTAGGATAGACTCTTGAATTTTGAGGAGTCAAAATAGGATGAACGGATCATATAAACCCGAAGGCAAATATAATACAATCCCAAACGAAAAAATATAAACAAGTCTAAATTGAAAACAACGTTCAAACCTATGATTGCGTTGTATAAAAACCGCAATTTTTATACGTGTGCATGCAAAACAAATTTCTTGTTAGAGGGGTCTAAATACAGCACAAACAACATTTCCAAAAGACCAAAAAAGTGAAAAAGTTTATTTTAACAAAACGCATTTGACTAACAGGTCGAACAACAAATGTTCTTAAACCCTGCTGACCGCCATTGGCGATTGCCAAATAAACGGATCACCGATGTAATAAATGGATCTTAATTATAAATTAAATACTAAACAGAAAACAATAAACTTGCGGAAAAGATGGTATACCGCAAACAAAAGGTGCAAAGATTTTTGTACACCATATCCGGATTTCGACAATTAATGTCTCTTCAGTGATGGTAGGAATCGAAACGGTATTTGGAAAGCCATACAATTTACCTCAATTTAGGATAGACTCTTGAATTTTGAGGAGTCAAAATAGGATGAACGGATCATATAAACCCGAAGGCAAATATAATACAATCCCAAACGAAAAAATATAAACAAGTCTAAATTGAAAACAACGTTCAAACCTATGATTGCGTTGGATAAAAACCGCAATTTTTATACGTGTGCATGCAAAACAAATTTCTTGTTATAGGGGTCTAAATACAGCACAAACAACATTTCCAAAAGACCAAAAAAGTGAAAAAGTATATTTTAACAAAACGCATTTGACTAACAGGTCGAACAAATGTTCTTAAACCCTGCTGACTGCCATTGGCGATTGCCAAATAAACGGATCACCGATGTAATAAATGGATCTTAATTATAAATTAAATACTAAACAGAAAACAATAAACTTGCAGAAAAGATGGTATACCGCAAACAAAAGGTGCAAAAATTTTTGTACACCATATCCGGATTTCGACAATTAATGTCTCTTCAGTGATGGTAGGAATCGAAACGGTATTTGGAAAGCCAAACAATTTACCTCAATTTAGGATAGACTCTTGAATTTTGAGGAGTCAAAATAGGATGAACGGATCATATAAACCCGAAGGCAAATATAATACAATCCCAAACGAAAAAATATAAACAAGTCTAAATTGAAAACAACGTTCAAACCTATGATTGCGTTGGATAAAAACCGCAATTTTTATACGTGTGCATGCAAAACAAATTTCTTGTTAGAGGGGTCTAAATACAGCACAAACAACATTTCCAAAAGACCAAAAAAGTGAAAAAGTTTATTTTAACAAAACGCATTTGACTAACAGGTCGAACAACAAATGTTCTTAAACCCTGCTGACTGCCATTGGCGATTGCCAAATAAACGGATCACCGATGTAATAAATGGATCTTAATTATAAATTAAATACTAAACAGAAAACAATAAACTTGCGGAAAAGATGGTATACCGCAAACAAAAGGTGCAAAGATTTTTGTACTTTCGACAATTAATGTCTCTTCAGTGATGTTAGGAATCGAAACGGTATTTGGAAAGCCATACAATTTACCTCAATTAAGAATAGACTCTTGAATTTTGAGGAGTCAAAATAGGATGAACGGATCATATAAACCCGAAGGCAAATATAATACAATCCCAAACGAAAAAATATAAACAAGTCTAAATTGAAAACAACGTTCAAACCTATGATTGCGTTGGATAAAAACCGCAATTTTTATACGTGTGCATGCAAAACAAATTTCTTGTTAGAAGAGTCTAAATACAGCACAAACAACATTTCCAAAAGACCAAAAAAGTGAAAAAGTTTATTTTAACAAAACGCATTTGACTAACAGGTCGAACAACAAATGTTCTTAAACCCTGCTGACTGTCATTGGCGATTGCCAAATAAACGGATCACCGATGTAATAAATGGATCTTAATTATAAATTAAATACTAAACAGAAAACAATAAACTTGCGGAAAAGATGGTATACCGCAAACAAAAGGTGCAAAGATTTTTGTACACCATATCCGGATTTCGACAATTAATGTCTCTTCAGTGATGTTAGGAATCGAAACGGTATTTGGAAAGCCATACAATTTACCTCAATTAAGAATAGACTCTTGAATTTTGAGGAGTCAAAATAGGATGAACAGATCATATAAACCCGAAGGCAAATATAATACAATCCCAAACGAAAAAATATAAACAAGTCTAAATTGAAAACAACGTTCAAACCTATGATTGCGTTGGATAAAAACCGCAATTTTTATACGTGTGCATGCAAAACAAATTTCTTGTTATAGGGGTCTAAATACAGCACAAACAACATTTCCAAAAGACCAAAAAAGTGAAAAAGTATATTTTAACAAAACGCATTTGACTAACAGGTCGAACAACAAATGTTCTTAAACCCTGCTGACTGCCATTGGCGATTGCCAAATAAACCGATCACCGATGTAATAAATGGATCTTAATTATGAATTAAATACTAAACAGAAAAACAATAAACTTTTGGAAAAGATGGTATAACGCAAACAAAGGGTGCAAAGATTTTTGTATACCATATCCGGATTTCGACAATTAATGTCTCTTCAGTGATGCTAGGAATCGAAACGGTATTTGGAAAGCCATACAATTTACCTCAATTTAGGATAGACTCTTGAATTTTGAGGAGTCAAAATAGGATGAACGGATCATATAAACCCGAAGGCAAATATAATACAATCCCAAACGAAAAAATATTCGACCTGTTAGTCAAATGCGTTTTGTTCAAATATACTTTTTCACTTTTTTGGTCTTTTGGAAATGTTGTTTGTGCTGTATTTAGACCCCTCTAACAAGAAATTTGTTTTGCATGCACACGTATTAAAATTGCGGTATTTATCCAACGCAATCATAGGTTTGAACGTTGTTTTCAATTTAGACTTGTTTTTGTCTAAATTGAAAACAACGTTCAAACCTATGATTGCGTTGGATAAAAACCGCAATTTTTATACGTGTGCATGCAAAACAAATTTCTTGTTAGAGGGGTCTAAATACAGCACAAACAACATTTCCAAAAGACCAAAAAAGTGAAAAAGTATATTTTAACAAAACGCATTTGACTAACAGGTCGAACAACAAATGTTCTTAAACCCTGCTGACTGCCATTGGCGATTGCCAAATAAAGGGATCACCGATGTAATAAATGGATCTTAATTATAAATTAAATACTAAACAGAAAACAATAAACTTGCGGAAAAGATGGTATATGACAGAATAGCCAATTAAAATGACCATTAGACATACTGATAGTAGACACACTAGTCAATTAAGATGAACACTAGACATACTGAATGAAGACACACTAGCCAATGAAGATGACCACTAGACATACTGACAGTGGAAAGAATAGGCAATTGAAATTACCACTAAAATACTTCCAGTGTGAGTGATGAATCTGTAAACACATCACACAGTATAACTGACTTATATAAACCCTGAAACCAAATTTCAGAAATCTGTATGATATAGTTCCTGAGAAAAATACGACCGAAAATATTCATGGGACGCACGGACGGACGAGGGTATAATAACAAATAAAAATGCCTACTAAACAAACTGGCAGTGGAAAAAATACCCAATGAAATGACCGCTAGACATACTGACAGTGAACATAACATTTAATAAAGATGACCACTAGACATACTGGCATTGGACAGAATAGCCCATAAAGATGACCACTAGACATACTGACAATGAACAGAATAGTCAATGAAGATGACCTATAACATACTGGCAGTGGACAGAATAGCAAATGAAGATGACCACTAAGCATACAGACAGTTAAGATATCTAGATTTAATAAGAATGTTTGTTAAAGAGAAGCAAAAGATACCAAAGGACATTCAAACTCATAAATCGAAAATTAACTGACAGTCAACACAATGGCTAAAAACAAAAATCAAGACAAACAACAGTACACAAAACCCACGAATTAAACTGAAGACTGAGCAACACAAACCATAAACTGGGGGTGATCTCAGGTGCTCCTGAAGGGTGCACAGATCCTGCTCCACATGTGGCACCCGTTGTTAAAGTGGGTATATAGAAGTGTGTTAAATCTATACTGAACGATTTCATGATTTATTCATATTTCAATGGTAATACAGATTTTTACACCATTTAAGCAATAAACAAATAACATCTCTCAAATGTGTATGTGAGTATACATATCTAAAATTGTCATTCTCTTCTAAAGAAAAACATTAGTTGAGATGGAAATACATTAGTCTTAAATTTTAAAACATTTGTTTTTTTCTTTTATCAGTGGCATAGTAACAGGTGAAACCCATTTCGTGAGCCACACACTGTCCGTGCACAAGACCATTTAACTAGTTTGTCTGATAAAAATAGTCTCTGTCTCTTCTTAAACATTTTACAAGTATGAATCGCATCTGAAATTAATGTTTACTTGCAAACTACTTCTTTCCTTCACAAAAATTAACAGTATTCCGATAAAATATTCTATAACAAAGGAAATAACATATTAATATTAAAAACAAAACCATTTTTACAAGAATGCATTGGTTGGTGTATTTTATCCATCAGACCCAAGTTTCACAAAAAAATCTTACAAACTTTAATTGATCATAAGTCTTGAACAATTCAGTATACTTATGATCAATTGTGTCTGGTCTCTTAAAGTTTAGTATTAAACCAAACTTTCATTGTGAAATGTATATATCTTAGAATACATAACCATTATTTTAACACACCATCCTTCCTATGGGAATTTTGCTTTGAAGAAAATGTTCTGCAGGGTATTTCTCAATGAAACAGCAAACCAATAACACAAAAAGCCAAAAGATATCTGGTCCATTTGATGCTTTGAGTAACAGTGTTACTGTGATATCAACTTTCCAGTATACAAATAAACATATTTTATAAACAAAATTTAGTCATAAAATATGACATTATTTAATCATAATGCAGGGTTCCCAATAAAATGCATGAGTTCATAAGTCCTGATCTCATGAAAATCAGACTGGACTCATTATTTTCTGAACTGGTGAGTCCACTTGATAATACTTTTTTTCTCCAGAACTTTGGACTCATCTGGCCAAAAATGGTGATTGCCTTGACTTGCCTGAAAAACCCTGCCATTGCAATCTCGTTTTATTTGGACATCTTCAGAATTTTTTTTTAAAGCAACACTATAGTACAATGTAATCTAAATTTGCCAAAACTGAGCTTCGATACCCATTAGAGTCATGTTTTTGGTTTAATGGGAACGGGAAATTATAGGTTGCTCAAAAATTTACAACAGCTTATATACTTCCAATGATAACATTTATCTCCTTATTTAAATTTAAAACAAAATAAATTTCCCAAACTTAATAATCAAAATTTTAATTACTCACACTAATGCTTAAATTTCAAATCAGTAAAAACAAAACAAATAAACAAAAAAATTTGCTACTTAAAATAGAAAAAACAAGCCTGGTCCCTATAACTAAGTTAAAAATCTTCAACATTGTTAACTTTTCTACAACGTTTTGTACTGTAGCCATCAAAAAGCAATCACCCAGATGTCTTGAGCATGTGCATAGGATGCAATTTGAGAAAATATTCAGCACCTGCATCAAAATAGAGAATGCAATGTCCCCCTGATTTAATAAAATTCTAAAATCAATTAGGGATTTGATGGTTTTAAAAATCTATCTTATTGGCTGTTCTATGTGGAACCTGTCTTAAACAAAAACACAAAATCTTCTACCTTATAGCAAGTTTGCTTTCGAAAAGTTTCAATGTTAATGTAGACAATAAAATTTATTTCATTTCGGCCCTAATAGCAAATTTCTTTGATTCTCATTCCCCAGAGCCAATTTTTTTCAGAGCCAAGAGGTTCTTTTTGTTTATTTAAGGCTATTTTCTATCATTTTGCTAAAGGTTTTCACCAAAAATAGGGAGAATTTTTTTTCTAAAAAACAGAATAGAATCATCTGTGTTATAAATAAAAGCAATAAATCACAATGATTCCCTATATATACATTTATAAACATATTTACATTATGGAAACAAATAAAATATTTCTGATAGGGTTGACCGATCAGACAAAAAAAAAAAACATAATCGATCATCTGAAATGATTTAACATGTTTAAGCTGTTTAGTCGATTACATTCCATTTAATTTATTTGTCATATATTTGTACATACAACTAAAAAGTAAAAAAATAAAGTAGATTTTTGTCTTCTTTCTCATTTATAATTGCATCAATAACATGTGACTGTCTTTTTAAGCCAATTTTAAACAACAGAAACATGACCAAATGAAAAAAAAAAAGAAAAATTACCTCCATTAGACAAAGTACATCAAACTCTCTATTTTTTTCAATATACAAAATTTTAATCAAAAACATGATCTATTAATACCATCCTCTGGGTTTATTACGATCAATCATCTGACATAATAATTTCAATACTTATTTCTGACTGCCATAATATCAA
This sequence comes from Mytilus californianus, assembly GCF_021869535.1. Classification (NCBI taxonomy): domain Eukaryota; kingdom Metazoa; phylum Mollusca; class Bivalvia; order Mytilida; family Mytilidae; genus Mytilus; species Mytilus californianus. The sequence continues at coordinate 51,833,298 of NW_026262593.1, forward strand.
TTAACTAATGACAAAATCATGGACTTTTATTCACTGCTTCCCTAAAATAAAATTAAATTTCTAACTTATAGTATTCATATGTTAAGTACACAGACACAACCTTTGAAGTTTGGAGTAAAGGAAGGTAGATGGAGAACAATACTCAGCCATTAAGTGACATAGAGAAGATTGTGTTTGTCTTCTTTCAAAAATAATTTTAGACATAAAAAATTTGAGTCAAATTTTAAAGTCATGATTACCCGCAAACACACATGTATAGACACAGAATTCAATTTTGTTCAAGAAAGAAATACTTATATCCAATCCCTATATATTTCAAAAGCATAAACTAATTTTTCTTTAATCTGTGCTTTATAACTTTTTTTAGTTTTTTTTAATAGTTATTTGTATAAAATAAAAGATTAAATCTGCACAACTAAGGAATCACATTAAGAAAGCAAGTAAATATAAAGTACTTTTTCTCAAATTTTCTTATTTTTTCTTTTCATATTTTTCTAAAACATGTAAACTATTTTATCCTTAATCTGCTTTTCTCCAAAACAGAGCCCTATCAAAACCCTTACAAAACCCATCCTAGTAATAATAAAAAAAATTTTTTTTAAATAACTTCATTTATTACATGTATGTGATATAGTTGCCAAAACTCACATAAAATGTTTGGAAAATATCCATATTTGACTTCATTGCCACATAAAATGGCAAGAAATTATCCCATGATATACAGATATAGAGTCAAGAATTTAACACAGCTATATATTATATTAGTATATTAAAATATCTATGTTCCGTAACCTATTCGACAATGTTCCGTAAAACATATTTGACAGTATAAGCGAAAGCAGCTAGTCCAATCACAACAAAGATATTAGCCATTGCACTGCCTATAATCCCTTGATTATTTCCATTTGTATTCTGTCCGTTCAGTAACTGAGATTGTGTGTTGCCGTTCCTAGTTGATTCTGCCAACTCTCTTTCCCTTCTTGCTTGCTCTTCTCTTATTTTCTTAAATGTAAAACTGATCATTAGGTAAGGGTCTGGATTGGGGTATCTTCATTTCTATATTTATTTTTTTTTTGCCCATTATTCTCTTTTTAATAATATTAATATAGCAGCAAATTATTCTTTTTTTTTGGCAGATTTTTCTCTGTGTGTTTTCTAATACTCTCTATTCTTTAAACCCAATCCAAATTAAAATAAAAACTTGCATTATGGTTTTGATAGCATTTTTGAATCAAGCATTTCCAGAAATCGTAATTATTAAATCTCACATTTTTGTCCAGTGTTCCAAAATGGCAATAATAAATGCTTACAAAAATTCTATTACTGATTCTTATTCAGTAATCAACAGAAATAGATTATTTGTTGACATTCTTTGGGAAACAACAATTGTTTGCTATTGTATTTAATTATGATCAAGTTACATGCTAAGTTTTTTGTTTACTGCGTAATGTTACAAAATTTCATTCAGTTTTGAATACACCTCTGGCATGTTGAACTTTAACGGAACATTTAAATGATGTAATTTTAGTTATATTTCATCTCTTATTTTTCTTAAATACAATTGAATCTATGTTTTAAAATAGATGTTTATTTATATAAAATGCATGGTAAAAAAATGTAAGCATTCTTTCTCCTTCTTACCTCAGCTTCCTCTGGGAATAGTTCACAAAATGTTTTATCTTTTAAATTAAACTGTCCGCTTTGTGCAGCCAATTGTCTTTTCTAAAACAAAACATGACAAATAAACTGAATATACAAAAACACCAATAAAAACTTTCATACAACCAAAATTTCTAAAATAACATCAGTTTTACCATATTCAACAGGCTATACAGAATAATTGACCTTAAGAGACTTTTTCCAATGAACCCTAAGAGTTTACTCCTTCTGGCCCAATAATTTTACATAACTGTTTTGGTTGGAGTTGTGGTAGAATGATTATCGAAGTTGATGTTTCGATCTCTGTCGGGTAAAACGAAAGACTTTAAAACTGGTTTTTGACACTGATTTGGCAAGCATGCAAAATTAGGTAGTTAGAACATAAGACTAGTAAGCTGAGAGTCTAAATAATATAGCTAGGTAGGACAACATGTCCTCCTACAGACTATTACATTGTAAGCTAACAAATCCATCTATCACAATGTCAGTTTTATTATCATATGACATTAACCTGTTACAGTCCTGATTATGCTTGTAATATTTGCACCTGGATGGTCTGAATTTATTAATCACACTCACAATGAAGTCATTGAATAATTAAGTTCAATTTGTGACATTACATGTTTCCCTCAGTAAGATTCAAAATAACAGCATAAAGTAGTGAATACCTACCAATATTTTTTTTAATCAGTGATATGTTCGTTTTTCAAAAAGCATAAAATGTATTTCACATTTTCATTTAGACAAGACAGGGGAAAGCCAAATATGTAATTCTCATTGTTTTTCTATATATAAATTATTGATAAGCTCCTATATATATATATCATGTATAAGATCGACAAAGATAATTTAAAAGAAGCAGTTATCTACAAGTAGTGCCATTTAGAGTGACACCTAGAGGCCATCTTGAACCAGCAATTTGGTTGAAAATAATGTATCTAGAAATGAAAGAAAATAGTTGCCAGCATTTTCCCATATATTACAAAATACTTACAGTATAATCAGATGTCTCTATGCTTCCTAATGTGGCACTCTTTTCTAACTGTAAGTAAAATTATATTTTTATTGATGAAATTCTTTTCAAATAATGCAGAATAATATCTTTGAACTCCTCAAGAAACAAAATAATGTTTCTTTTATTTTTTTCCATGTAAATGAAATTTTCAACAAAATACTTAAGCCTTATTTTTTTTTCAAACAATCTTGTATGTGTTTCAAGATTTTTCATTAAAATATGCAGCTAAATGTAAGGGTTATCCCATTTAAATGAATGTTCATTTCAAAATCTAATGCATTCTGGGTATCATTTTTCAAAAAGTCCATCAAAATGTTGTGATTGATTAAAAACATCCTACACATTGAAAATCAATCAATGAAGTGATTTTATTTTCTTATCAAGGTAAGAAAAATGAAATTACCCAAATTCGTTCAGATTCCAAATTAGCAAATTATAGACAAAACTCTTCACATGTACTATGAAAACTTTTAAGTCATCTATTTATATTCAGTGTATTTTTCAAAATTCATTTAAGAAAACTAATGCACTCTGGGTAATATTATCAAAAACATACACTAAAATGATGTATTTGGTTAACAACTTTCTAGTCAATGGGTGTTTGACCAATGACCTGATATTATTTTCATTTTGGTGTATGATTAATGAAAGTACCCCTTAGATTACTTAATTCTTTTATACCAATACATGATGTGAAACAATGCCATGGTTAACTAAATAAGTAATAAAATTTTTATACATTTGACATAATAATTTTAAAATATGCATATCAATATAGGTACAATGTACAAGTACCTACCATAAAACTTAACAATCCTGTCAATATAGTAGATACAGACCATGCTGGGTTCCATGTGTCTGGGTGAAAATCACTTATTGAAAGACATAATCTGAAATAAAATTGAAATATAATATAAAAATAAATTGCTTCGCAGAGCGCAGCTGGAGGTCCAACCCCGAACAGTTGGGGCAAAAAATGGACACAATATTCGCGCTTGATAAAGGTCTGAATTTGGATTGTAATTAAATATTTGACACATAATAGGTTTCTGGCACAGAATAACTGTAGTCAAAGAACTTAGAATTGGTTATATGATTTGAATTTATATTCAATTTTTTGCTTTTGTGCAATACACTATGCTGTTGTGAATTGACCCCCCCCCCAAAAAAAAATTTTACTCCCCCTTTTTTTTTTGCTTTTGTGCAATACACTATGATGTTGCGAATTGACCCCCCCCCCCCCCCCCCCTTTTTTTGCAACAACAAAAAATTTGAAGAAATTTTCTTTTTAATTTCTTAAATCTGAAAAAAATGTTCCCCTCTCACAATTTCTTTTTTACCCCCCGTCTCTTTCTGTATGTACCTTCTGTTTCTTTTTTAATCTTACCTTGTATTACATTTAAACCTTCCATTTGGAGTTATCATATATATACTTGGTGGCTTGAAAGGAAATTCTCTTGGAAATATCAACTTTCCGTGATAGATCCCACCTAGAAAATATATAATGTAAAGAGTTAATCTCATTAAAAAAACTTCAATTAACGAAAAGTTTTTTATTACTGAAACTCAGCTTGTAAGATTCACAGAAATATCATCCAAATGCATCTTTCACTCGTAGCTGTGGCTACTGATTATACACTAATCTACCTCCATTACTGACAGTCTTTCCCAATAAATTTAATATATTTTCCATGATTTTTTTATAGTATTTTTAAATATTGTACTAATAAAGTACGAGTCATTTAACGTTCAATGGCAAATTAAATGCATATTCAGGAGGATAACATATCATAATTGTGTAAATATGAACTATGATTTGTATGAGACCAATAGCCCGAGTTTGATTTTTAACATTCCGCAAAAATACATGTCGCCCTACCCTGACACAATAACTCTGACTCTGAGTTGACCAGTCTTTGCTCTTAATCATAAATGCTGTGTGCTTAGCAGAGAAATAGCAAATACCAATTATCAAGTCTTCGGTTTGACTCTAGGATCTTCCACACTCAAGGGAAGTAACCAACCAAGAGACCAACAAAGAAGTGTAGTACCACTCCAGTAGAATATTAGTTTATAACCTTACCTTCATATGGAGATTTTTCTGGTCCCGTAACTATGTAGTGCCTAAAAAGATAAAGACAGTTTTCATTGACATTTATACAAATAGGTCAAATGAAGGTAATTCAAAAATGTATTCTTCAATGGTGAGTTCAACAGTTTTTACCCTCTATCATATTTATAATAAGATAAAACTAAAAGCCTAAGAGAAAAGGACATTTTCATACATTGATCTGACATTTTTATCTGTTTCAATGGTGTTTCTAATATAATTTGTAATTTAAATTCAGAAAATGTTATATTCGTTTTGAGTCAGTTTTAAAAGGAGGTTGCACTACAAGTTCATTTCTTTACTTATCTTGAAATCAAGTCATTGTGTTAACTCTTTTCTTTGAACTATATACTGTATATATGCAGTCGAATACGGCCTTAAACTGACAAATATCAAATTATAAATACAATATTATACCATGAATATACATTAAATGAATTCTTGAAAGCAAGACAAAACTAACCAGGCTAACAAGTGTAAGAAATGGCAGCAACACTTTTACTTAGAATCAAGATATTAGAGAAGTTCTTATGTCATGTATGTGCAAATTCTTACTTACATTATAAATTTCCACATATCATTGCATATGATATGTATGATATACTAAATATGTATAAAATGTAGATGTGCATAAAGCTAAATTGATAAATATATAAATGTATAAATAATAAAAGTATGCAGAGAACTGGTCATAAAAGGTTTGTAGATGTGTGGCAATGATCATGGTGATATGAGACTCAATAATAAAAAGTTCTCCACTTCTGAATGGACTGTGATGATTCTTGTATGACCAGCACATTTGTTGCCTTTTTGTAATGTACTAATCATTAATTATGAATTACTCTGCATTTAAAAATACCATAGATAGTTTATCATTTAATTAAAGATCAACATATATCATATAAGATTGTACTTTAATAGGGAACTTAAGTCAACAGTAATCTTGAAAAAATGTTCTGTAGTTTTCCCCCATGGCCTTTTAGCACTTTCTACATACATGACATATATCTGAATAGATTTTATAAAAGAATTAATTATAAATCTGATGCAATAATTTTCCGAAAACGATGCTTTTTTCAAACCCCTCTGTGAGTTGTGACATATTTCATTGTATGATTAACTGGTGGACAAATCTTCTATCAAGCCAAGTGAAATTGAGGTTGTTGTCAGAATATCTGCCTTTCAAGTAAAGACATTAGGAACTCTTATGGTTTTACCCTGTGAATGATTGACAAAATGTGCAATTACATGTGTTGTTCTGTTACAACTAATAATTTAACTTTCAATGGTGTTTTTAAATGTGGTACATGTATATAATCAATATTACCATTCCAATATATTGGATGGTAGTGGAGCAGCTTTAACATATGGTACTGGGTCACGCATAATTCGCATGAAATCCTGCTTTAGCCTGGCTGTCGCCGTGTTGTTGACACGTTTTCCACTCATCCTAAAGATATCAGTAAAATTATATTCACAAAATGCATATATGACAAAAACAGTTCTTGGGGTTAATGAGTATAGTTATACATGTTAAACTTTTGAAAATTACATTAAATATTACTAAAAATGTTTTCAACATGCTAAACTCAAATAAACTACTGTACTGTTGACACAGAGATATGTCTCGTCTGTCTGCATTTAATTTAGAAAAAGACAATCTGATGGACAGCAACATAGCTTATTAATTCAGTCGCTGAACTATGATTAGTGGGCAGATGTACAGACAGTAATGTGACTTCATAGAAAATATTGTTGTCTATTGTAAGTAGTTTCTATCAATCTAACTTAAGTAGAAAAGTTAACATTGAAAATTGCTAATTTATTCAAAGTCACTGGACCATGTCCTAGGGGACAGGGCCTCAAAATAGTCATTGAACTGATAAGTACTGATAGTAATGCAACTTTATACAAAATATAATTGATCTATCACAAGTAGATCCTATCAAACTAACTTAATCAGAAAACTTAACATTAATTAATTCAAAGTCACTGGACCATGACCTAGGGGACAGGGCATCAAAGTAGTCGTCAAACTGATAGTAATGCGACTTCATACAAAATATTATTGATCTATCACAAGTAGATCCTATCAAACTAATTTAAGCAGAAAACTTAACAATTGTTGACGCCATCACTGTCACAGGAAAAACAATCCCTATGTCCAGCTTTCTGCAACTTTTGTTGCAGGCGAGACAATAAAACTAGAGTTAAATTTTATACACATGTAATGATGCATTGACAGTTCTCTCATATATAAGAAGTGTTTTTATTAAAAAAAAAAAGACAATCATGACAATAAACAATGTGAGTTGTGCTATTAACACAATGATTAACAATCAGGTTTCTCTGTGCATTGACTACTATTTAAACACAGTCAAACCTGAATTACACATTCACTATTGGGAAGTATCAAAAGCGACCGCTCAAGAGAGGTGACCTTTTAAACGAAGTTGCAAATTATTCCAATTTCTACATTGCCCACTGCCGGGATGGAGCAAATTGTTTTAGTGTTCTCACTCGGTAAATATATCTTTCTTGCGGCAGTGAATTAAAAATGGTGGATGCCGGCGCTGTAAATTTGAAGAAAACAATCAAAATATGTTTACATTTGTTGAGAAATAAGTCGGTGATAAGGTTTTCAATGGAAACGGAAAGGTGAGGAACACGAGGAATTCACTAATTCACCTACTGCGCATTCTTGTTTGCAAACAGGTTCTGATTTTCATTTCGACATTGATAATACATGTCATGATTATATAGGTACTTTTTCTTTCTTTTTTTTTATAATTAAAAACATTAAAATGACGATTTTGTGCTAATTCAGGTGACCACTGACCATACTAGACAGTCAAGGGTATAACTTAAATTAGTTATTCATAGAAAATGACATCCATTTATTATTACAGATGCTTTCATGAGTTGTCTACTCTTTATTCCTAAAATGTTCTTAATCTATAGTAACATATGTTTGTTATTTGTTCAAACAAATCTTTAATATTTTACCTTTTATTGGGAACTTGGGAATTCTTGAAACTTTGAGCAGAAACTTAATACATAGACTAGATAACATGGATAACTCATTTTCCGATTAAATTAAATCATTTTTGATCAACCATGTTAAATCAATGAGACAAGGCTTTTTTAAGTGATAAACTTTGCTGTAATAACAAGGCTAAGTTTTTACAGGCATACAATTTAGAATGGGACACTTGGGAATTACTTGGAAGCTTGCGCAGTACCTCATTTTATGCTCGGATTATTATTTATTACAATAAATTGAAATACATTTACATGTACATTGTGATTAAGCATGATAGATCTATGTCTGAGCAAAGGCTTTGAAGTGATGTGAGAGCAGCTGTAATAACACCCTTTAGCTTTAACAGGTATATTTATTCTGTAATAACACAGATGTAATATACATGCATATGTCTGAGGTTGAAATTGGTTGTGTTTCTTTCATGGCTACTGAATATTTTTTTTATATATGATAATTGATGCACACAAGTCACTGAATGTTTTAGCTTAAAAACATGTACTAACATGACTAAATTATAAAAGGGGTCATCAGTGTTGCATTAATCTAATAGGGATTCCATCATTTAGGTCATGTCCATTGAACATGTGGAATTTTATAATATCCAATTCCACACCAAAATGACCAATATAAATATAATTTTTTCCAATATGGTAATACGAAAATTCCACATTTAAAATAGATATGACATTTTAAATCAATGGTTTTCAGTATCATGATATTTAAAAACCAGTATAATTTCGACTGCATCTACATGAAGGTCTACTTGCTTTGAAGTGGGATGAAGGCCAGTAAAACATGGAAAATAGAACCGAAATCCTTTATTTTTTGGCAGATTTGAAAGCAATTAAAAATTAGAAAACAGAAAAAAAATTGTACTTGATCTTAGTTTTGTGGTAATGAATATTGTGTATAGGTTTCATAATGTTTGGTTGGGGCAAACTTAAGTTACAGAATGGAAACTAAAAATTTTGCAATCTTTTGATTTATAAAGGGGCATAACTCAATAATGGTTAAAGTGACACTACCCAAATTCAACTTGATCTGCGTTTTATCAGCGGAAGTCAAAATTAAACATTGCATTGTATAAAGCATTGATTGTAGTTGATTCAACTATAATCATGGACAAAGGAATATAACTCCAATTTTAAAAATTACTTGATATTTAGAAGAAAATAAAAATTTTGCAATTTTACCATTTATAAAGGGGCATAACTCTTGAAAGGTTATTGTGACGCCATCAAAATTCAAACTTGATCTGTGTTTTGTGGTAATAAGCATTGTGTATAAGTTTCATAACATTTGGTTGAGACAAACTCAAGTTAGAGAACAGAAACCAATTTTAGGACGTACGTTCATACGTACGTACGTACAGACGGACAAAGGTTAAACTTAATGCCTCCACCGCTACGGTAGGACAACACATTTTTTGGATTCTGCCTGTCCTTTGTTTTCATGTGTTGTTTTGTGACTGGAGAAATGATACATGTAGATCATATTACAATTACTCATACCATGCATACTGATGATTTTATCATTGAATGATGTCCTTTAAACAAATAAGTTGATGGCACTGAAATCTCACATTTTCTTGAAATCTGACGTTTAATACTAAAATGTATCAACTTGTGAACCATTTAGCTCATACAATATATGATACAATAAACCTTATCCCTATTTGGGAATCTGCAACATTTGACCTGAGAATATGCGACACTTTTAAAACTATTGACATCATGCAACAATCACTTTTCCTTTGGAGAGTCAGACATTACAATTGTAACGTCAGTATTTTGCAGGAACCTTTGTGATATCCAGTTATTGTGGACATACAGTGATAAGGTATATGGAAGTAATAGACCTTATCGTTATATCACAATCTGAGACACTAGCCCCAAAATTTTTGAACAATTGACATCATATAACAATCACTTTTGCATTGTTGCGTCAGACACTTTTCTTATGACATCAAATTTCTTCGGGAAAGTCTGTGATAGCTGTAATGGCAGACAAATAGGGTTAAAGTGTATGAGACTGAATAATAACCCTGTTTGCAGAGCAGCTGATACAGGTCAGGTTATGAGGGGAGGAATGCCCTTTACTGTCAGGCGTCAAACGGACATTTTTGGCTACTGTTAGCGTCAAATTGGTTAAACTTTTACCGTGATTCATCAAAATATCCTTATCGTGATTCGTCAGAGGTCTCAAATAATTATCGTTAACATTATTTTTGAAAAAAAAATTAACGTGATTCGGCAAAATCAGTCGATTTTGATTTTTTTATCGTCTAAAAGAAAGTGTGCATTTTATCATCATGCACCAAAAATTACTGTTAACGTCATTTGGCAAGAATTTTTACCGTTATTCGTCATGAAGGTACCCCAATTACGACCCTTGGTTATGGTATCCAAGACCAATTTGATCCTATAAAGCTATATTATCAACATGTTTTTAGGATGCTCTCACACTGACAATTGTAAAATAACAAAGCGAAAGTGTGGTAAGTGAAGTAGTGATTTGGTTTTCAGCAGAGCCAGAGCGAAAATGAGTCTCAAACCACTTCCTTATCGTGTAAACAGGTGTCACCGTGACACTGACAGTAACTGTCATGTCCGAAATCTGACATTGACAATCATGACAACATGATTTCTTCCAGATAGGCTTACCTGAATAAATACGTGATATTAAAATAGGTAAAATAATATCAATGTTGGATAGACATATTGACAACTGCTTTCGCTTTTACTTTCTGAATGAACAAATCATGAATGAAATGTTTCTGTTTACGTCATTTTTACAGGATTTTTTTAATAAGAAGGCCTTTTCATTGCTTTCAATAAAAAAATCCGAGGAGTTTCGAAAAAATAATAAGATAAAAGAAAGATTAAGTTCAAACTAAAAGAATAACGGTTAGATTTTACGTTATCACAATTACGTATAACATGATGTATTAGGGAACAGTCATTATTTACTAGCTGGGAGGGTTGAGGAATTTTAGGGGAGTTGAATTTTTTTCATACTTAAACTGGGGGGAGGGGGTGAAAACCCAGATCAGAATTATTGATTACAGCAAATGTAAGCAGCGCATTTTCTGTTTCAGTGATAGTGTAATGTTGAGATGATTAAATTTTGCTTATAAAATAAATGCCTCCATATCACCAATAGAGCTAGTAGACAATGTAAACGGCTTAATATCTGGCCATCACAGCTTGACCTCTTTGCCTATCATATTACACTCTTCGTGTATGTAAAAAACTGTGGTCAAGGATTTGTATAGTAAGACCATGGAAGTACTATATTGACAATATAATACTTCCATGGTAAGACTATACAAATACTTGATGTGGGTAGAGGAAAATTTACATGTCTGTTTGATGTTGATAATAGTTTTTTTGCCATGAGATTTCATAAATATTTGATAATATATGAAAGGATCGATAAAGTGAAGAAAATTTTGCATCAATTATAAAGATTGCTAGATAAATACAATAAAAAGAATAGCCTTAACTGTAGGCTAGCTGTTATCAAAAAAGGAAATTGGAAATTCTGGTTACAAAGTGTAATAATTTGAACAAACAGCTGTGTCCTTCCATTGAAAATCAAGACCTTTTGTCTTCTCCTCATGAATGAATTGTATGAACTTGGCAAAGAAAGTGTCCCTTTAGTACTAACAATATTGATGTTGGTTAAATATCACAAAATAAATGGCAAAAGTTGTATTTATTTTGTTTTTTTTCGAGAAGAATCTTGAATCTTACCTGGGACTATTATACTATATATTGTTAATATAGTCAAACATTTCAACAGACTGTCGGAATTCCAATGGGAACCAATTGTGCCCCTCTTCTTGCCGACTTGTTTCTTTATTATTATGAGGCTGACTTCATACAGGAACTTCTAAGGAAGAAAGATAAGAAGTTAGCAATATCCTTTAACTTTACGTTCCGCTATATAGACGATGTTCTCTCACTAAATAATGCAAAATTTGGTGACTATGTTGAACGAATCTATCCCATCGAACTAGACGGATAAAGGATACTACAGATACAGTTAAGTCGGCCTCATATCTTGACTTACATCTAGAAATTGACAATGAGGGTCGGTTGAAAACAAAACTTTACGACAAAAGAGATGATTTCAGCTTCCCAATTGTGAACTTTCCATTTCTATGTAGCAACATTCCAGCAGCGCCTGCATACGGAGTATATATCTCCCATATTGATACGATATTCCCGGGCTTGTATTTCCTATCATGATTTCCTTGATAGAGGATTGCTGCTCACAAGGAAGCTATTAAACCAAGAGTTCCAAATGGTGAAGTTGAAATCATCCCTTCGTAAATTTACGGACGCCATCACGAGTTGGTTGACCGTTATGGAATAACCGTTTCACAGATGATATCGGATATGTTCCTTATGTCGTAACTACAATACCCTTCCCTTTTCACGTATGTGAACTACCGAATTAGACTATTTACCGGATTTGTAATAACATAAGCAACCCGACGGGTGCCACATGTGGAGCAGGATCTGCTTACCCTTCCGGAGCACCTGAGATCACCCCCAGTTTTTGGTGGGGTTCGTGTAGCCTAGTATTTAGTTTTCTATGTTGTGTCATCTGTACTATTATTTGTCTGTTTGTCTTTTTTTTTTAGGCCATGGCGTTGTCAGTTTGTTTTCGATCTATGAGTTTGACTGTTCCTCTGGTATCTTTCGTCCCTCTTGTTAGTATAATAGTCTCAGATCATACATATTAAAATGTTTGATTTCATGATTTTGGAAAACTTGGATAATCCTGTGGAAGAATGATGTTATTGGGAATTATATGAAACAGCATGAAAGTGTTTTTCGTAAACTGTTTTGTAATAAAGTAGGCATTTAGTTTTTTCGATTGAATTGGTTCATGTTGCTCAGTCTTTAGTTTTCTATGTTATGTTTTATCAGTTTTATCAGAGACATATAAAATTGTATTATGTGTCTCTGGTTTTATGTACTCTTGTTTGACTGTTGGTCTTAATTTTTCTTTTCTTTTTTTTTTTTGCCATGGCGTTGTCAGTTTATTTTCGACTTATGAGTTTGAAAGTCCTTTTGGTATCTTTCGCCTTACTCTTTCATATTTTTCATGTCAGGGCCTTTTGTAGCTAACCTTACGGTATGGATTTTTTTCATTGTTGAAGGCCGTACCGTTGCAGATAATTGCTTATATCAACTTCTAGTTGTCTCATTGGCAATCATACCACATCTCCTCATTTTTATATAGAGTATTGATTAGGGAGCCAGTGTAGAGCAAATGGAGAGTGAAAACTGTGAAAGAGAGAATGATGTAGTAGTCTAGAGTGGTGAGGACTGATTAAAGGTTACTTTGAAAATGTTTTTGAAATTGACAAACAATGCATGTTTTGCTTTTATATTGTATTACATGTACAAATGTTATTTTAAATGTAAAATAAATGTCATTTGTATAGATGTTTTCCTACGTTAAGGAATGGGGGGGGGGGGGGGCGTCAAAATTTTAAAATGGATTCCTTTGGGGGTTGATTTTTAGGATTTTACAAACCTCGGCGGGGGGGGGGGGGGGGGGGGGTAATTTTATCATCATATTTTTGGTGAAAATTTTCCAAACCCCCCAGCTGATAAATAATGACTGTTCCCTAAACAAAAGAGAAAACAATTACATTAAAAATATCAAAATGCTCTGGAAACAAGGAATTGGTATCCAGTTTCTTCGAATAAAAAACCTGATATTCCTTTAAAAAAACGACAACACCTGACATTCTTACGTATAAGTAAGGAAGTCATAAAATTAAGGAGAACTCAGATGTGGTCAAATCAAAATCAGATCAAAAGCTTCATTCGCAGTCGACATGTCACAAAACAATAACATAATCTCTGTGAGCTTTGATTACCGACAAATACAAACATATACACAATATACGTATATTCACAGTACTGATATTAAAGCATAGGGGACATAAAACATAATTGTCATAAATAGTTATAGAAATATAATCCGATCTAAGTTTTAAATAAGATCAACCCCATAATACACATTATATGAATGCATGGATGATCACTAATCTAAAAGCTTTAAGTAGCGCTATAGAAAAGCATTAAAGCAGCAACATACAACATACGACACTCACTAAAGCAAAGAAAGCACAATTATAAAAACACTAAGCAAATCATAAGAAAACACAAATAAGAGTGAAAGCATAATAACCCGCACTACCATGTTTCAAAGCTTTAATATAAAACATAAAAAATAATATTATTCACATGCATTACAATGGTATGAGTTGACATTCCATGAGTTTTTAGACTTTTAAATTGATTTAGTTCTAAAATGGTTTTGCAACGTATTCCATGGTTTGGCTGCAGAATATCTGACGGATTTCGATTACGAATATGTCTGAATTGTAACAGGTCTACTAATTTTCACTAAAATGGAAACTTTTTATTCATGAAAGAAGAAGGAGAAGAAAATATAGATGTTTTATCCAATATAAAATAAAACATGCACCTGAATACCAATGCAATATTGTCCCTCCCTGACTATCCCTTTCGAATATGGCCAAGATATTAATTATTGCCTTATTTTGTATTGATATAACTACACCATCTTTTTATCACTTCCACAATTCGAGAATGGAATGCAAGTGATCCAAAAATTCGAACGTGTTTACAAATGCAATATTTAATTAATAAGAAACATGTACAAGTTTATGTTTGGGACCTATACAGTACAATTGTTACGCTCTATCGTCATTCTGTTAAGCTTTTCTTTCCAGGGGCGGATTCAAGTGGGGCGTGGCGGGCGTGCGCCCCCCCCTAATATTTGCAAAGCATGGGTTGTCATCAGATTGATAAAGAATATTTCGATAATTTTACCTCAAAAAAATTGAAGTTTGCGCCCCCACCCCTAACCTAAAATCCTGGATCCGCCCCTGCTATTCATAGCTAACATTATGACGGACCTTCCATGTCAGTGTGGGACAAACATTGAGGATGTTTATCCATGATTTCTATTTTTGTTTGTCTGAAATATACTATCCGTAGAAAACCATTATTCAATAATCTCAATTGGTACCGAAAATGATGTGAGATACATAATTATTAATTAACTTGTTTGAAAATTTTCAAACATGTTCAAGATTTTATAGCCGAATGTCAAACAGATTTCTTGTATCTTATTAAAACAAGTTATATGGGCACATGAAATTTAATCCTAAAATATGTAATCCTATACATTAATAGAAAAGGCAAATCCCTTTATAAATAACTTATGGTTTACACAATTATATTTTAGAACTTCCTTATATAACTTTATGTTTAAATATTATGTTACAATGTTACGACTCACGTCGATTTCTACATTGGATAACCCACGGTAATACAGGGCTTATATCACAAATGACATATTATACTTCGCCTGAGTCGAACACAACAATAATAAATTTGCAAATTTAGTCTTCCCTCAACGGGATTTGAAACCAATGCCTTTGTGACAACGTGTCATCACTCCTGGGCACTGACCAGCGCCCTAGATCACTCGATATACCAACGGTCATGCACACTTGCCTCACTTTGTGCAGTATTATAATAAATATATTACATTGTTACGATTTGGAGACAAATGATTGGTAAAAGTTAAAAAATGCCATTTGTATGATCATTCAAATAGATGAAGTAACGATCAAGTAACGATCAACTTGAATTTATCAGATTTTCACTATGAGTTTAAAGAAATTCGAAATGAACCAACATTATAATAAATTGAACGTGGAAATGACTATACAAATAAGGAGATGAGGTATGATTGCCAATGAGACAACTATCCACCAAAGTTCAAATAAAGTGGATGTAAAAACAATGAATATAGGCCTTCAACAATGAGAAAACCCATACCGTGTAGTCGGCTATAAAAGGCCCCGACATGAAAAATATGAAACTATTCAACTGAGAAAACTAACAGCCTAATTAATAACAAGACAATTAACGAAAAACAAACATGACAGACATGAACCAACCATTTTACACGGATCATGGTGAAATAACAAAATAAAAGTGCCGGCTACAAAAAAATAACTATAAACATTTACCAGGCGACAATAAAATATACATTTACCAGACGGGCGACAATAAAATATACAGTTACAAGGCGACAATAAATGAATATTTACCAGGCAACAATAAATATACATTTACCAGGCAACAATAAAATATACATTTACCAGGCGACAATAAAATATATATTTACCAGGCGACAATAAAAACACGTCTTAGAAGGACAGACAAGACAACATCATGGCGAAACAAAAAGAACTATACTTTACACATAACGCTACAAAAAAATTTAAAGATTAAGCAACACGAATACCTCCAAAATCGGGATGACCCGAGTCAGGTACTCCGGAACGGTAAGCCGTTTCCACAAGTGGTACTCATCGGGTTAACGGGTCAGTCATGAAAGAAATAACAAATCTGCGACGAGCAGCATTCGGTTATGTTTTATACGGGGAATGGACAAATAAATGAATTCTCCCTGAATAGTGCGGAAAAATATAACAGGGGATATGATTACACCATTGAAAGACCATCTTCTGACAAAGAGGGAGGGACGGTAATTATGTATTTGGGCCAAAAAATATTATTGAATAACAGATATTCTTACTCCTAGAGTAGACTATTAGACTAAAGAAAATTTTTATTGTCACTTTTGAAATGCACAGATTTTTTCGTTGATTGTTGATACATAAATTTCCATTTTGATTATGTAAAATGATTATAGGATTTCCGACTTATTTTTTGCGTACACATCATTTAATGTGGTGTTCAAGGTGAAAAAAAATACCATAAAACGTCGATTTTTAACGTTTGATCACTGACGAACTATAGGTAACAGATTGGTTAATACACCCAAAAAATGCAGTCTGATTAAAATCAAACCTCTCAGCGCTCCCGTTTTCTGATATGTCGTGTGGTACATATAAATAAACGATAGCAAGTGAGAGGTATGATTTTAATCAGACTGCAAAAGTCGGTTACCCTATGATTATTCAAGTTATATCAACCAAACGAAAATTTACTGCATCAACGCTACGTCTTAATGTTTAAGAAAAGTATTCGCATTTCATAATTAGATATTAGACGATTGTAAAACAAATTTTAAAAAAACTTTTTTTTCGCAGATTCTGGATATTTTCTATATAAATATTTACCTATTTTGGCGTGAACAGAAGGAATTCATTTAGTAATATTTCAGAAAAATAAAAGAGATATTATTTAAGGATGTATTCTTCAGATCTGACGTTTCAGTCTCGTTGAAATCTCGTTCTGGAATTATTTCCAAAACATGTGATACAAGTGGAAAATATCAATGAATTTAAAAAATATTATAATCAAACTTAACTTTGTGAAAAAATTGTGTATTTACAATAAGTCGTTTTTGAGTAATTTTCAAATTTTATTACCAATCAAGTCAGTCTCATTAGCCAAAATGTTGAGAAAATGGGTGAGGGGTACAAGAAATGATTTTACCAGATACATGTACATCCCATATCAATTTTTTTCTTTTTAAACGTCTTAGATATATGTATTTTTTCAATCATTTATAACAAAGAAGTTGAAATGATATGATTTTTGTTCTAAAAAATGAGAAAAATCCAATAATTACAAAATTTGACATGAAAAAGCAACAAAATTTTATAAAACTTTCTTATATTAACACCTACCCATAGTTTTTTTTTAAGTTAAATTTATTCATATTGGACCACTTCATCTTTTGTGAAAGTATGAAAAAAAGTTTAATTGTGAAACTGTGATTTTTTTTTCATGATAATAGGCCAAAAATAGGTGAAAATTGATGAAAAATGGGAAAATCATCAAAATTGGGTACTTTCAAATGGCTGTAGCAAAAAAGGAAGTGCACCACCATATGATTTTTTTCTTCACCAATTATTTTTTTACAGTCTTTTAAACCCAAAAATCAGGTTAAGAAAAAAGTTTAATTCTAGAAATTTTTGGCTCCTCAGAGGTGTACATCTTTAAAATGCGTGATTTTTTTTTGATTTTTTTTTCGATTTTCAGTTATAATGCAACGAGCGAAAATTGTATTCGATAAAGTTCAGGCTGCTCAAACTGTAAGAGAATGATAAAAAGGAAATACGGAAATTAATCCGGAATTTAGCCAAGATTTGGTTTTTAGAATCGCCCTAAAATTAGATCACAGCAAAACATTATTATGATGGTGTAATTTTTATCGAAATTTGATAAGTTTTGATAAGAATTTTCTCACGTTTTACCTGTCATAGTGGTAATTTTGAAGTCCGAAACATTGCGGGAACACATTCTGTCTTTGGAAATGAATATGAAATGATTATGAACAAAATATAAATCATGTAGCGCTTATTGTTTTGGCGCGTGAGGACATCAGTGCTAACGCAAATGCCAAATGTGTATCGATCTTAACCTTCATCTGGTAAAGGAAAGCTCATTTTCAACTACAAATGGGTTCGGATGAAGACTATGTTTATCAGCTGAGAAGGACAGGGGCTGCTGCGTCATATCCCAATATCAAAGATGTAATGAAGTGAGTTTCAGTCAGATGTACAGATGTACAGTACAGAAAAATGTGCTGACTTAAGTGTTATGTTTTATGTCCTAAATTCCTTAAATTTGTCATGAATATGACTTGCTTATTGGCCACAAATAAGTGGCAAAATCATACACCAACTTCAAGTTTGTCCACCACTAATCTATTGCTATGTGTCCGCCATAATTCACTGGCAATCACAGAGGTACCCGAAAAAATTTCCTGTCATAAAAGAAAAAGTCTGACACAACAATCCAAAAGTGAAAGTTGGATGAAGTCAACAGTTCAAGTGTCGTAGAATCAATGGTCGAGTGTTGCAGATTTCAAAGTAGTCATAAGGTCTTTTGATCATCATCAGGGGTTCAAATTAGCAGTGGTCAAAGCACCGTGACCTTCTCGCCAGGTTAAAAAAATTACAAAAGCATTTTTAACAAAAAATCTAGTATAAAAATAATCTTAAATTACAGTTAACCATGTTAACAATCCTTGTCTCGAACTCAGTTGACTGGAAATTTTGGATGAGTTGAAATTTTCCAGTGTTCCCAAACTTTGTTCCATACAAATATATGTATTTTCGACTCCTGATGAGTTGAAATATTGGTTGTGTCGAACCGAAGTTAGTCACAAGGTTAAAAAAAGCATATAAATTGCATTTGTTGTGTCGAAGTTATACACACATGTCAAAACATGACCTCAGGTATTTAAATGGATGACCAGTTTATCTGACAACACACCTGTCATTAAAGTTCCAGACATTGACATCTGTTTTGATTTATGACATGCTTTTCCCAGAGTGTTTACCTAATATTTTGGTTGATTACATAATAAATAAAAATTTTTTAGTAATACATTGTTATAGATTACGAAAAATTATAAAAAATATAATATATACAGTCGAACCTCGTTGTGTCGAAGTCGAAGGGACTGGACCAAAGTATTCGACACATCCGAGGTTCGACTCATTCGAGGTCGAGTGTTTCGTCATAAATTTGGAATGCATGAAATACGGTATGATTTGTGTAAACTAGATACAATGAACAGTGTGCCTTTTTTCGATATAACACTTTGTGATTGTGTATTCAATCTCCATTTTTGGTCCTTCATAATAATTAAACACACAAGTACAGATACAAATCATGCACAAATAAAATCAATAGTCTACACAAATATTTACAAAGGTCAGTCACTATAAATCATGAAATCACTCGCGGAACGAATAAGTTATGAAGGTCTCTGATGAGCCAGAGGTCGTCTGCTTTACATTAAATTATCATGAATTTATCATAATTGTTCTAATCCTTTTATTTATTGCAATTAACGATTCATTTAATCTCAGCTTGGGTCATTTAAATTCATTTTGTTTTTATCTGATGTGAAAAATGTTCAACACACTAACATTCCGCTTGAACGATCAAACAAAGGTGTTAATTACCGGTCACCATAAACATGTCATTTTAACTGTTATACAAACAAGTATGTTTACTCAGCTTTAATCTCTTTTGAAAATGATTATTGGTAGGTTACATAAGAAATACATCCGATTTGAATTCTTATCATTAGGTCTGCATCTTTTGAAAATTCTTACTTTCGAACTTCAAGTCATCAGGGTCAATTTACATGAATTTTACATCGACGGGACTATAAAATTTACTCGACTTAACTGAGTATTCGAATCAACCGAGTTCGACTCATCAGAGGTAATTATGCATTGATCAAACGGGAATTTTACTGGGACCGAGAAATTACTTCGACTCATTCGAGTTTTCGACACAACCGAGTTCGACACAACGAGGTTCGACTGTATATCAATTAACAGTAATCATACATTAATGAGCTTGGTTGTGGTTTGAGTCAAACTACTGGTATCTCGAAATATTTCTGGTCCGACTGACTTCGAGATAATGAGAGACGACTATCATGACTGTATGTAACTTTACAAAAAGGAAACTTATGTGTTTGATTAAATTCGTCACATTTGATTTGATGTGCAGTCACATGACCAGTCGTTGTACAAAATATCGGGAATATCGAGAATATATTATTCAAACAAAACTATTAAACAGTATGAGTTTTTATGGTTTTGTGGCGACCTCTTCCAAAAGAAAACCTGATGAAATGGGTGATACAGCAGGGGTGATTGATGAAACACAGCTGGAAAGACAAGGATCTGACTAAAGACCAAAAATATGACAGGGAAAATTGAGAACATAATTTTTGCCCAAATGGAGGGTTAATTGTTTGGCTTGAATTTTAATGAGGCAACTAGTTTATTCCACACACAGTTAATGGAAAAGTGCCCTGGTTTGTTGGATAAAAACTGTAAACTTGCCCCTTAAAAAATCATGAAACTACCTCCCAGCATCTATCTTGCCAAAAACAGTGGTTAAAAGAAACTGACCCCAAGTTTACAACAAAGTCGAGCTGTTATCTGACACAATGTTAAGCTAGTGTGTTCTTAAGCAGCAAATGAAACGAGAACAATTAAAAACAGTGTATAGTGTTGGGAAAAAGGGGAAGCCTTTTTTTTGACTGAATTTATTGGAGAAATTAAGAAAAAATATGAGGTTGATTTAGTAAGATATGATGAGTGCTTTGGAACGGTTAGCATTTTCTGTTTTTACAAATTGAATTTTCAATTAAAATTGGACCTTCAAGTTCAAAGAAAAAAGGAGGACCTTTCTGTATTTTTGGTCAAACTTTCTCCTATTTTTTTCTCATAAATCCTTGAATTTTCATAAATATTACATGCACTACCAGTGATGTTTCTTTTATCTTTTTGCATTTCTTGTTATCATATAGTTATAAGTTCCATTAGAATTTTCTAAATTTTGCAAGTGACCATGATATTTTACTTGTCCGGAAGAGAAAACTACTTGTTTGAATTTGATAATTGCTGAAAAAATTTCTAAACTGCCATTATCAAATGATTATGGACATAAAATTATTTCATCGTGTTCAGGTTTTCATTTCTCTGAAATATCACTAATTGTTTCCCCAGTAAAGCAGCGTCTAAGATGCCATGACCATCCCAAATCTGAAATCGATACTGATTCAGCTTTGGTTATGATGCATAATTGTGTAAGAATACAGAATATGGACATACATCATTTATACAGGGTATTTTTAACCCGCAAAAAACTCCCTGGAATAAATAAGTGACTGAACATGAAAGAACTCATTAAACTTTTTACATTGTTTTTAAGAAGATATTTATTTCCATCTAAGAGGCATACAAGGATCATAGTACATGATGTACATTTGTGCATTACAATATATAAGACATTATTTTAGAAGAAAAGAAAACCAGATAAAGTATATTTATAAAAATGACAAAGTACACACAGTTTGAACATGTATAAACTTCATGTACATGTACAATTAATGATGTTCATGGATATATATATAGACATTTTATCAGTTTACAATGGTTTATGTATTTTTTTATTTCCTAAATTTCACATTTGTTAAAGATTTAAAAATTGATTTTGCCTATTGTTGGTGACCTATAGTTGCTTTAATCTATTAGGATAGTTTTCTTATTAACAATCATACATCTCCTAATTTTATAATGTTTGAGGTGATCTCAGCTTATCTGAGTCAATCAGACTTATCACTGTGTTTGTACTTAAATGAGCAAAACGACTGGTGCTACTAGTGGTTACCCTTCAGGGCCACTTGAGATCACCCCTTGTTTTTGGTTGGGTTCGTGTTGGTCATTTTTTAGTTTTCTATGTTGTGTTTTGTGTACTGATGTTTGTCTTTTCCTTGTGTCGTTTTTTGCCATGACATTGTCAGTTTGTTTTGATTTGTGAGTTTGAATATCCCTTTGGTATCATTCACTTCTCTTTTATTGCACTTATCCAGAATTACTTTTGTTTTTAAATTCCATCTACAGGTTAAAGATGGGGATCACACGATTTGGTCGCAGCACAGATAATGATTATTATTTAGATTCTGCAAAACTGAAGAACTTCATTTCTCGTTCTCATGCTGAAATCCATGCCAAGAAAAGTGAAGATGGGCAGTATGTGTTTGTACTTCACAACAAAGGACTTAATGGTACATTTATCAATGATATTAAGGTAACTATCTCTTATGTTCACTATCTCTTAGAGCTGAAAAAAATTTGTCTGTTTCCTGACTCCTGACCAATCCTATGTTCAAGGTTGGGTGGTAAATAGTCCCTGAAAACATCAAATTATGGGTGTTGTCATCTTAAGGTGGGTTTTCATCAAAATTAAGGGGAGGGCAAAATAGAAGAGTGTGGTCAAGTTTTTATGCCCCTATCGTAGGCAACGGGAGTATTAAGATTAACCCTTGACCGTCATTCTTTCTGTCTTTCCGTTTTCAGTCCTTCCGTTCGTCTCATTTTCAAAGCTTGAGGAGGAGCATACGTGTCCTCAGACACATTCTTCTTTTATTTAAGACAAAACTTATTAAAATAATTCAATTCACTTTATTCACATGTGTGAAATACAAGTCATTACTAGTCCGATACTAGAAGAATGTCACATGTTAAGTGATACATTGTGATATGACTTTTTCAACTTCCAAATTGAAACAACAATTTTCTCTGAACTCTCCAAATTTATAATTTTATTTCAGATGAACCAGTTTATTCTGTTACAAGAAGGAGATAAAATAACGTTTGGGCACACCAATGGTTTTAAGTTAGAACCAGGTCAGAGAGCAAATCAACCAAACTCAGAATTTGAGTTTGTGGTAAGTTTTTCATTAACAATTATTATGAAGCATAGTTAAAATTAAAATTTATGGTACCGAGAACATTTTGAAAAAATAGCAGCATTAAAAATGTATGGGACACTTATGATAATTCTAGAGAAGGCAGCAATATTAAAGGGTTAAAAGGGGGGTGGGCAAATAGGAAGAACAAATGATAAAATTGACAAAAAAGAAAAACATACAATGTATTTGCTAAAAGAAAAGAATGATTCCTAAAAATAAAAACATGACAAAAGAATGAAACAAAGAGCTGTCAATTTCTTTGAGGAGTTGAGAGAACAATGTGTGTACATACTCAAGTATAACTCAACCCTCTTATAAGTATAGTTGCCAACTTCTAGCAATGAGAAAATTCACTATTGTTTAAGAAACAATTTGTGCATCTAGGTCATTATTGTCTTTGACACATTTTTATGCCGCCACTTCAAGGCGAAGGGGGCATTAAGTGTTACCCTTGACCATCTGTCCTTCCGTCTTTCTGTCCGTCCCATTTTTATTTGAAAAGCAAGCTTGAGTGGGGGTATTTGTGTCCTCGGACACATTCTTCTTTTATTTAACAAGAAAAAGTGTTTCTGTTACTGTGAATTCATTATTATTCGTTAAATACCAATTTTCGTGGGTAGAGGTTAACTGTGAATTTGAATATCCAACAAAGTACAAATTATCTATCGGCTTGTATGCAGACTTTACCCCAACCACATAATCTAGTATATCCATGAAAATACAATGTTTCCTTCATCTAAGAAAATTGGTACCCACAAAAATAAATGAATTTACAGGCTAGCCAAAAGATTGTTTACACCTTTTATTATTTTTCTTATTCATATTATATAATTGGAATTATAAGTGTCAGACTTGAAAATTAATTAA
The DNA here is from genome assembly GCF_021869535.1 of Mytilus californianus. Lineage (NCBI taxonomy): Eukaryota > Metazoa > Mollusca > Bivalvia > Mytilida > Mytilidae > Mytilus > Mytilus californianus. The sequence goes on from NW_026262593.1 coordinate 51,857,325, forward strand.
CAGATTAATGATGGTTTTTGAAACCCTGATGTCATAACATATTATTATTAGGAGAGTCTCACACCTTGATATGATTAAAAACTTTTTTTTCTATAAAATTGTGTTAAAACATGTTAAAGGTCAGTAGATAATAATTTGATTGATTTTACAAAGGTCAACATTTATGTATTCTTTCTCTGATCTGCAGCAATACTGATATAGCCAAAAAAAATGTAGTTGTGTTTCCTGACTGCCTATAAAGCTACCTTCGCTACATTTGTAAATGTTCATGCCTCCCCTAAAACATGTTTATAGATATAAGAAGATGTGGTATGAGTGCCAATGAGACAACTCTCCATCCAAGTCACAATTTATAAAAGTAAACCATTATAGGTCAAAGTACGGTCTTCAACACGGAGCCTTGGCTCAATCCGAACAGCAAGCTATAAAGGGCCCCAAAAATTACTAGTGTAAAACCATTCAAACAGGAAAACCAATGGTCTAATCTATATAAAAAACAAGAAACGAGAAACACTTATGAACCACATCAACAAACGACAACTACTGTTGAACATTTTGTGTTATGCACTATTAATGTCCAGACATTATAGGTTAAGCACTGTTAAGTCCAAAACATTTCCCTGTATAGTCTCTGTCAAAATAGATATTTTAAAAAATCATGTATTCATTCCTCAATCAATGAAAATTGGTACCACTGAAAATAAAAAATCCAGTGACATACTTCTGTATGAGGATATTAAAACTTGATATTTCACACATGTTATTTGCAAAAATATCATTAAGAATATACATGTACATGTATAAAAAGCTATTAAAATAGTTAAAAGATGAATAACTGAAATCTTGACGGAACAAAAATTTGATTGATAATAAAATCATGCTGCAAATAGTAATTTCATTGTTTACAGATGCAATGGGATATAGATGTACATATATACAAGTCTAAATTGAAAACAACGTTCAAACCTATGATTGCGTTGGATAAAAACCGCAATTTTTACACGTGTGCATGCAAAACAAATTTCTTGTTAGAGGGGTCTAAATACAGCACAAACAACATTTTCCAAAGACCAAAAAAGTGAAAAAGTATATTTTAACAAAACGCATTTGACTAACAGGTCGAACAACAAATGTTCTTAAATCCTGCTGACTGCCATTGGCGATTGCCAAATAAACGGATATATGAATTTGTACTCAACTCTGTCATGTCCTAATTGAAAAGCGCTATTTCAAAAAGAGAAATGAATTTCTATCCACCTAACATGTCTGAAATGATTTATAGAAGGAAATATCAGATTCTCTCTTTTTAAATTAGGATTTAAACTTATTCTTTGTAGTTTGAGAAAGTACCAGCCAGATTCGCAGAGGCAGATTCAACCTCTGAAGTACGAGATGGCAAAATACTCAGTTCTCCAGAATCAGATCACAAGAAATCTCCGAAATCACCGAAATCACCGAAATCCCCATCAAAGCTAAAAAGACAAAGTGATATTAATTCATATTTAAGTAAACATTCAAAAGACTCAGAAAAATTAGAAATCAAATCCCATGACTCATCACATAATTCCATGTCACCTGACCATAGATCATTTGATCATGATTTGTCATCACCGGACGCAAAATACTCTGAGCACAGCATGTCACCACTAATTCCACAGAATGCACCGAGAGAGTCATCCACCTTAGTTATGAGTGAAGAAGAGGAATTCGAGGAACCAGTAGACGAGAAGCCAGATATTTTTGAAATAAAGAAAAAAGGACGGGAATCAAAAGTTTTCAATTATGCAGAAGATTCTGAAGATGAATATTTTGCCATGGAAGCAAAAACTGTCCCTGTGAAAACTAAAGGAAAAAGAGGGAGAAAGAAGTCTACTACACCCGTACAAGCTCGAGCTCCTAAATCCAGGAGTCCACCAACAAAGAAAAAAGTATTGATTTCTCCCACGAGACCAATTGAAAGAGATAGCAGGTATGTTTATGCCCACAGAGGTTACATTTGTTTGTTAATGTAAACAGGTAAAGGAAATTGTATGTGTGTTGGACACAAAACATCATTAAAACACAGTACCCTCCAACATGTTAGAAAATTTGTCACAAATAACAAAATGTAGACACAAACAATGCAAGAATTATTCGTCTGTTTATACACCATGTACACATAGCGTGTAGCACTTTAACAAGGGAAAAAAATACTGCACAATGATTATTTGCTTAGTATGAACAAAGAAAAAAGTTAATATGATTTCTATTATCAGTCAAGGGGTATAACTCTATAGGGTTATTAGAGAAAATATCATATTGTGTTATTACAGATACTTTCATGAGTTGTCTACTCTTTGTTCCTTAAATTTTCTTAATCTGTATTAACATATGTTTGTTATTTGTGAAATAAATCATAAATATTTTAATTTTTAGTGGGCACTTGGGAATTCTTTGTGCAGAAACTTAATACATAGCCTTGATAACTAATTTTCCTATTAAATTAATACATTTTTCATCAACAATGGTAAATCAATGAAACAAGGCTTTTAAGGGATAAACTTAGCTGTAATGACAAGGCTTAGCTATTAAAGGCATGTAACTTATTATATGAGACACTTTGGCATTACTTGGAAGCTTGCGCAGAACCTCATAATTACATGCTCTGATCATTATTTCTTACAATAGATTAAAATACTTTGTGTTTAAGCATGATGTATGTCTGAGCAAAGGCTTTGAAGTGATGTAGAGAAGCTGTAATAACATCCTTTAGTTATTACAGGCATATTTTTATGCCTCACCTAGGGGCATTATGTTTTTCAGTCTGTGGGTCCATCCGTCTGTCCCGCTTCAGGTTAAAGTTTTTGGTCAAGGTAGTTTTTGATGAAGTTGAAGTCCAATCAACTTGAAACTTAGTACACGTTCCCTATGAAATTGATATGATCAAATAATGCCAAATTATACTTTTGACCCCAATTTCACGGTCCACTGAACATAGAAATTGATAGTGCGAGTGGAGCATCCGTGTACTATGGACACATTCTTGTTTCTGTAATAACAAAGGTGAACTACGCATGACTGGCAAACTATGAACTGTTATATTTTTCTATAGTTTAGTATACATAATGACATTAATAATATCAATAGAACTTAGATATAAGAAGATGTGGTAGGAGTGCCAATGAGACAACTCTTGTAAAAGTAAACCATTATAGGTCAAAGTATGGCCTTGTGTACATTTTAACAAAACAAAGGATGTATATTGCCCCATATGAAACATGTAACATACATATGTCATCACAGTTTTTAGATTTCTTAGTCCACGTACAATAACAAATGTATGTTATTTTTCTCTAATAACCCAATAGAGTTATACCCTTGACTGATTATGATGGATGTTAACAGTATTTATATTTTAAACTTGATTCAAAATATAACTCTTACAGTGATAAATTATATACATGGTACACATACAACTAACTGTATTTAAGGGTTATTTTATTTAAGGGTAATTTCCCAAAGGAAGGCAGACTATTTCTAAATGAACCACCATTTGTAATGTTGGTATTAATTCTAAAGTAAAGACAGTCATCCATGGAAATAGCAAGAGTGATTTTAACTGAATCTCCTTGACTATAATATAGTTTCATTAAATTGAATTGATTTAGTGCTGTTTGATTAATGTCCAGTGACAAGTATTTCATACATATTCAGACATGAAGAACATACAGTCCATATGACTTACTGTGAATTCCTTTATTTTTCATGGGTACCAATTTTTGTGGATTGAAGAAAAATGTATTTTCATGGATACTGTATTTCGGTATTTTACATGTTTTACCAAAGTTTGCATACAAGCCTATGAGAAATTTGGACTTTGTTGAACATTTGAATTCCTGGTATAATAGTGAATCCACAGTATCAGAGTATTTCATTTTTCTATTGTGAAAATTTGTTGACAACAAACCCTTCCTATTCTATATCAATCTGCTATGGATTCAGTCATTTTGGTTGAGTGAGGAAAAATAACATTTTCGTAGATATTTGATTGGTTCATTCAACCTATGCCAACATTTTGAAATTTAGTCATAAAATTGTATGAAAAAATGTTGGCATAGGTTGAATAAAATATAACAGATTAAGTGTCATGAGTGTTATAAAAACAAAAGATAATTAGGGGCCAATCAATTTACAACCAGTTTAAAATTGGCATTTAAGTGTTCACAAAACTATTTTTGTTACTTGTAATAGTCAAAATGAAGGCAACTCTATGTGTTGCTAGTCTCTTTTTTTTATTAGGAATTAACATAATAAAACAACTGATGATTAAAAGTTACTAAACGTCCAGTGGCAAATATTTCATGCATGTTCATGATATACCAGTATCATGTTTTTGCCAAAGTCTGCATGCAAGCCTATTGAAAATTAGTGCTTTGTTGAACATTTAACTTCGTTGTTTGCCTATACCCACGAAATATTGATATCCCACGAATAATAATGATTCCACAGAAATCCCAACATGCCCAAAGATTACTGCAAAGTATGAAATTTTAGCAAGGGGTATATTTTCCTTAACTTTCATATAATCTTGAAAATTTCCCCTCCTGTAAATTTTACCTTTTTAAAAGATCAGAATCAGGATTCAGAAAAATCATGAAATGAAATCTCACAAACAGGTTTGGCTTAAAAAATCATAAAATTTAATCTCTGTGAAAATAATGCACTTTACAGTAACCAGAGTCAAGATAAAATTGTCACAACATTCCTTTTAAATATCATTTTATATTTTATACAAAACAGTCCTGAAGTGGAGTTACCTTCTCCTGGAAGTGTCAGTAGCATGTCTAACCACAGTGATCATAGTCGTCATCATGATGAGAGTCACAATGACAGGCGTGACAGCATGGACAGGGATCCATTTAATTTTTCGGATGATAGTGACAGTGATTCTAACAAAAGTAAGTGTGATTTGTGTTACTCTCAAAAACAATAATGTTACAAGTAATAAATATTGTCATGTTGATGTTCAGAAAGAAAAAATACAAAAAACTTTGAAATATCTTGCTTTCAATTAGATGTTATGGAATTAAAAGCTTGAAATTGTTAAAGTAATATTTCAAATTTGAGTTATCTTTCTTTGTTCATAGTTGTTGTTGAATCAACCTCAGTTATAGAAAAAGGAAGATATCTTCAGTTCATAGGTATTGGTTTCCAATACTTAAGGGCACACAATACAGTTTTGTTCCCACGATGATTTTTGTACGAAAATTTGCAAACAAGCTATTTTTCACATAAGCAATTCAAATATGTACTAAAAAAAATACCTCCATGTGCTACTTTAAGAGATAAAAGGGGTCAAACTTTTAGACATTTACTCAAAATTTCGGTTTTTTGAACATTTCTATCCTTTGAATAGGCACACCTAGCTTTTTAATTTCAACAGATATACACAAGCAGATTTTTGTAAAAACATTATGAAATCTTCTTTACATAAATATGCTCTTAATATGTACAACAATTCTTTGGAAATAATTCATTTTTAACAAATTTTCAGGATTTTAGGAAAAAAACGTCATTTTTTGCGGTATATTTATCAAATTTAAAAAAAAATTCATCGACTTTTTCATTAAAATTGGTACAATTAATCTTCATACATAATCAAACCTAATGCCATTTTAAAAAAGAGGGGTCCATGTACTTGTTTTCAAGTTAAATCAGTTTAAGGTAGCACTACAGTCTAACAATGATTTTTTGAAGATATTTTTTTTATCACATAATTTTGAAGTAAGTATTATTCTGCACAGTTTGTAAAAATCCCAAAGTCATTATCATATCACAACAGGGAGTAAATTGATAATGAACGTATGTAAATAAAAGCACATGTAATTAATCTAAATATATAGGCATTTGGGAGGGGCTAATATGTCAATCATCTGTTGATACCATTGTCCAGCTGTTAATCCCTGACCACAAGATAAATATCTCATTGCATTGCAACAAAACTAATTTATAAAACATGGAAGTTTAGAACAGAGAAAAAGAAAAAGATATGAATAGGAAAAAATTTAAAGGGAAAAAATCTACCAAAATGAAAAAAAACTATGGAAAAGAGTGTGAAAGTATTTTTGAAAGCCTCTGACTGCCTGTATAAATTTCTCGTCTTTGGTCTTCTACATTTAAAAATAATTTTAGGCATTTTAACTAATTTTAAGTTTATGTGAAATTTTTGAATTCCATGAAACTCATAAATCATGTTGGACAGTCTATTTTCAAGAAGGGGATGGCCTTGATCTTTTTATGGACATGTATTTTAATTTTAATATTTTAGCTAATTTCAGTCATCATGGTCATATCATATTTCTTTTTAAAATTCAAATGAAAATTATTCTTTATAGTGAGAATAATGATGTTAAATATTAATTATGATGCAGCTGGCCAATCCTGTTGTTCTCTTATCTTAGACTGTCTGGACAGAGGCGGAGCTTTGTCTTTATTTAATTACTACATCACAAATGTTGGTCAAATCTGTGACGTCAAACTCCCGCCAAATGCCAAGTTAGTGTTATACAGTGCACACAAAATGCAAATTTTACAGCATTAGAGCATCAAAGACACAATGTGTGTGGTTCTATTGATAAAGTATAATGGTGTCAGAACACTCCTGGGGTGTTCCCAGTGGAATTTTTGTATTTATGTGGCATTTATAGGGGTTCTTAAGAGGAAATTCAGTTTTAAGGTCATTTCTCAGAACAATTTTTCATGAGAATTGTAAGGAAAAAATGAAAATAGAAACTTTATGGGTACCCCCTTTGGCTTGACTTTGATATATGTGATTGAAGGGAGTATTTTCTACAATACCGTGTCCCAGTTTTTGGATAATTTGTTTCTAAATGAATTTATAGGTCTCCAAAGATGAAAGGTGAAATGAGGTTTGGCATCCAGCAGTAAAAATAATATATCTTATTACTGGAGGCATATATCAAAAATCTGAGACACGGTTTTGTAGATTGTGAATGGTTGATTAAAGGGATGAAAACAAATTTTTACTACCATTTGACCTGAATGTGCCATTTTCATCCAAGTTGGAAGACCACTTTTTTGGCAATTAATGAGCTATCTTTTGAGATTAATCATACCAAAAATAAATTTATCTATAGATTAAGAAAGAGTTATATTTCAGCTTTAAAATGAGTTAAAGATTTTTAAAATCCATTGAGTAGTTTTGGAGAAATTAATCTTTAAAGACTGTTGGTTGGAGTCAGAAAATTCTGACTGTAGTGCTACCTTAAACCATAAAAAACAGTCGAAAAATGCATCTTTTCCCGATATGTCACAGTTTGACGTCGCAAAAATAACATTTTACGTTAGCAATGTCACAACCTCCCCTGTAACTGTATCGTATCGTATGCCATTAATACAATCCAATGTTTATGTTTTAGTTTCTACTGCAGTCTTTACTCTTCAGTGTTCACAAGCACTTTGGTTGTATTAGTTTTAGAAATAATTACCACTAAGGGTTAAAAAAAAAGGCAGAGGAAGATACCAACGGGACATTTAAAACTCATAAGCCAAAGAAAAATTGATAATGTCATGTTATAAAAAGAAAATACAACGAAAAGACCACAAACCACTCCATAGAAAACTAAAGACTGAGCAACATGAACTCCATTAGAAACTCGGGTGAACTCAGGTGCTTGAGAAATGTAAGAAATTTCTGCCCCAGAAGTGGCACCTGTCATGTTGTTTGTGCAAGTACAAATTCTGTAAAAAAGTCTCTTTCAAAGATGTCACAATCAAGGAAAAGAAGATGGAATTGTGCTCACATATGTATTGTACCTCATAATGTGACACCAAACAGAAAAAAATGTTTACTTCACCTTATGATCATTATGATTCTCACTGTCAGCTTTATTTAATTTTGCTACAGAAATATTGATAGGTTGATTTTGATTGGGCAATGATTACGATATTCTACCATAGACAGTAAAATAGAAATGCAGATTTTTTAGGCATTTTCTTTAGAATGAAGATTATGAAGTAATTTTATTGCATTTTGTTTTATTTTCCTGATTTTGTGTTTTCAAATAATTATTTACTGTTCCATAAACACATTGTTAGTAAATTATGTTTGATATCAGCAATTTTTTTCATATTAATAAAATATATATATTTGCTTGTAGAGAAAGGTAAAAAGGCAGCAAAAGGAAGACCACCAGGTAGTAAAAGTAAAGGCCCAGGACCAAGTCTAGGATCTGGTCCAGGAAGGGGACGGGGTCGAAAAGCAAAGAATATTCAACCAAAAATTGAACTTGACATTACTGAGGAAGATGAAAAACCTGCAAAGAAAAGGAAAAAGACAGCAATCTCACCGCCACCCCGGAAAAAGACAGCAGCCTCACCGCCACCACCACCTAGACCACCAGCCTCACCCTCACCACCACCACCACCACCTCCTAAATCAGCGGATAAAGGTATAATTTTTTTAGAAGAACTAATGTTCACACATGAAATAAATGATTACTCTATAGTGGAAAACTTATTTAGGATTTATCAAAAATAAAATTTGATTCATTATAACAGATTGTATAATTCTTTACAATGAATCAAATCTGTAATCACAAAGGAATTTTTAATTAAGATTTATAGAATATGTAATAAAGATTGATTGATGGCTGCTAACATCCAGCTGTAAATATATTTGAGAACAATAACATGTTAATGAAATATGAATATACGCTTTGTATTACACTGACATGCTATATTTTTTTTATACTCGTTCACAAGGTAACAATCAGCATGATTCCAGACATTTTGCTAAAATAGCCAGACATTGATCTATGATTCTCTAACACAGACAATGGCAGACCCCAATTTCAAATGTTTATGTAAATTTTGAACCTGAAATTGTAAAGTGTATTTCTTAATAAAAATCTGTTCAAGCAAACCGATCTGAAAATATTAAAATCACAGTTGAATCACTCCAATTTATCAGCAATCACACTCTGAATCAACTCTACTGTCTCTTTAAATGGATCTTTTACTATTTTACATTGTAAAGGTAAAAAAAAGAAATATAGAAAGGCCACAGCAAAAAAAAAATTGTTTTTCAGATTTTTGAAATGAAAATCGACAGGCAACCAGCAAAGTTAAGAAACACATTCATATGATCTTGTAGGGTTAAAAAAGTCTCTTGACATACCGTGGATTTGTTATTATTCGTGGGATACAAATTTTCATGTATTACGTGGGTAAAGCTGAACCATAAATTGAAATGTTCAACAAAGTACTAATTTTCTATTTGCTTGACTTTTGAACCTGAAATCGTAAAGTGTATTTCTAAAAAACAATCTGTTCAAGCAAACCGGTCTGAAAATATTAAAATCACAATGGAATCACTCCAATTTATCAGCAATCACACTCTGAATCAACTCTACTGTCTCTTTTAATGGATCTTTTACTATTTTACATTGTAAAGGTAAAAAAAAGAAATATAGAAAGGCCACAGCAAAAAAAAATTTGTTTTTCAGATTTTTGAAATGAAAATCGACAGGCAACCAGCAAAGTTAAGAAACACATTCATATGATCTTGTAGGGTTAAAAAAGTGTCTGTTGACATACCGTGGATTTGTTATTATTCGTGGGATACAAATTTTCATGTATTACGTGGGTAAAGCTGAACCATAAATTGAAATGTTCAACAAAGTACTAATTTTTTATTCGCTTGACTGCAGACTATGCAAAATCACGACAGACGTAATCAAATGTAAATCAAAGCCATGAAAATAAACAAATCCAAAGTATGTTATATTAGCTGCATTATTAAGATTCCAAGGTATCCTTGTTTGTTATTAATTATACATGAACCACTTAGGTTTTAGCATTTGTGTGTTGCAGTAACTGTAGAGCAGCCCTTCCTGATTTAAGACAGCTCAAAATGAATCGGAGAGCTACCAATGAATTCTTTATCCTTATGTAGAGCAATGGGAGACACCTGATTTGAAAATATTTATAAAAGTATACACAAGATAAAATGAGCTTATCCTATAGTAACAATCTGGTTTGTACTATATATCAAGTATGATTTAATACATAAAACTTAGCATAATCTGTTCCATAGTGCAGGAGAACGCTTCAAATAATCTGTTCTTCTGTTTCGTAGTGCGAAGAAAACTTCAAATAACCTGTTCTTCTGTTTTATTGTGCAGAAGAAAACTTTAAATAATCTTTTCTTCTGTTTCATAGTGCAGAAGAAAACTTCAATCTGTTCTTCTGTTTCATAGTGCAGAAGAAAACTTCAATCTGTTCTTCTGTTTCATAGTGCTGAAGGAAATTTAAGATTATCTGTTCTTCTGTTTCAAAGTGCAGAAGAAAACTTCAAATACTATGTTCTTCTGTTTCATGGTGCAGAAGAAAACTTTGATAATCTGTTCTTCTGTTTCATAGTCCAGAAGAAAAGAAGAGGTAGACAACCTTCAGGTGCAGAAGGTTATTCTGAATTAGAAGATGGTGTTGAATGGTACGAAGAAGAAAAATGTGCTGCAGAGAAATGTAAACGACCAAAAAATAAAAGAGTAAAATGGGTAGGTAAAAAAAATGAATTGGTTTTTGAATTTACAGAATCAAGAAAAATAAATGATAAAAGAATCTACAAAATGAAAGCAAAACATCAAAATTAAAATGCAGATTTAATATTACATTCTTCCAGTATTGGAAATAAGCTATTTCTCTATAATGGTTCTGGTATAAGCTTCAGAAATTAAATATATTTAAAAAATTTTCAATGGATTAGGTTGAATCCAATTAGTACTCAAAATCTTTTAAAAAAAAATGAAAGCAAAATATCAAAATTAAAATGCAGTTTTAATTTTAGATTCTTCCAGTATACGAAATAAGCAATTTCTCTTATTAAGGAGTCTGGTATAATCTTGAGAAATTTAACACATTTAAAAAATTCTCAATGGATTAAGTAGATTCCAACTGGAACTTAAGATTTTTTGTGATAAAAAAAAAAAAGAATATCTATTGAGTATTCCCTTCCTTATTTGGTGGAATACAATGCACGAGGGTCTCAATAGGGCACTTCATTTTGATTTAGACCATTTTTCTCTGTTCTTAATTTATATTGCCCATTACTCTCAATTCTTTATTTCTTAAGCCATTTATTCTGCATGTTTTGCCTATTATTCTCTATTCTGTAAACCCCACCCAGACCATCATTTATTCAAATTTTTCTTTTGCTCAAAAGTGATACTTTCATGTCACCTGACAGCGCCCAGCTATAAGGACACACAGAAATCACTTCTTTAGTCTTGATTCAGCATTGAGTCACTCTTTATTATTCCGCCACTCCTGGAAAAGGTGTCATAGTATTCAACAAAACTTGCACAGATTTTCCACAGAACAAAAATTAGCGCCCCATGGAAACTTATTCTTATTTAAGGACTTGTTTTTCATTATTAATCTTACAAAATGCTTCACTTAAATACTTACCATAAACTAATGATGAAAGGGATGCAAAACTTAAAATTATTTTCATTTGAACTCTTATCTGACATAATTGAATCAGAAAATAAAAAATGGAAACACTGTTAGTTAGTTTGAACATATTTTTTTGCTAAATCTAAGAAAAATAGATGAGACACTTCTGAACTCTTTTTCACTGTCAGTTTAATGTACACACTGACAAATCTTTTCATCTACAAAAGACTCATTAGTGGCGCTTGAATAAAAAAAAGTTAAAAAGGCTGATTAAAGTACAAAATTGAAAAGCATCAAGGACCCAAAATTCCAATTTTTTTGCCAAATAAAGCTAAGGTAATCTATTACTGGGGTAAAAATCCTAAGTATTTCGAAACATTCATAGTTTTATAAAACAGTTAATTTATAATTATGACCATATCAATGATAATTCATGTCAACACAAAAGTACTGACTACTGGACTGGTGATAATTGTTTATGAAATCTTTAATAAAATTGTATTATATATTTCAGGTGCAATGTGACCTCTGTGATGAATGGTATCACACGGTATGTGTTGGTTGTCAATACGAATCGGTTAAAGATAAAAACATAGAATTTAGTTGTGGGTATTGCAATTGACCAGTGTTTTCATGCTTTAAAAAGGATTGTTAAATTTGAAAGAAAGAAAAATGGATAAAAGAAAAGAGAGAAGAAATGATAGATTGAACTTTCAGAAAGAAATATTAAAGTTTAAAGTGCAGTAGAACTTTTGCATTTGTTTATCATGAAAGGGTCATGCTCTTAGTTATCTCCCCTGTATTTTCTTTTTTGAAAAGGGGTATTTCCTACATGTAACATGTTGTTTATAAATATTTTATGTGGTTAATTGGAAAGGATCAATTAGAATATTTTGATTGATAATGGAAGACAAAAATTATTTTAATTGGAAATTTAACAGTGTAACCTTATATGACATTGGATTAATTTCGATTTGGTGCTGCACATAGCTATATACATGTAGGTTGTATGCATTCTGACACAATTTCCAAAAGTCCAAAAAGAAATTGCGAAAAGTTGTTAATAAATAGCTATCAGCGTTAAATATACAAAATACCTATTCCAACTTACTAATTCTCTTTCTGTACAGAGATTTGAATATTATAAATGGTTTTTATTTTTTTGTTTTTTAATTTGGAACCAGTGAAAAAGATCTAAGCAACCATAGTAGGAAAAAAGCATACAGTTGTTACCTGAGTTATGCTGGTTTGTCCGATGAGCATCACTTTAAACTGCTAATTGTGAAGAAAAATAGAAAATCACAATTTTGAAATGTTTGTCTCATATCGACCTACATCAATGTATCTTTACAAAACTTTAAATATTGTTAGAATATGATACAGCATTTAACATAAAAAATGCTCCATTTTGCAAGCAACATAGGAAACTCATAAAGTTTACACCAAACATACCCACATTGGGATAACAGTTAGGCCACAATTTTCTATTGGAAAGTCTATTGATTGACATGATTCTTTGTTTAATTCAAAACTAACAGCTGTTTTACATTTTAAGCAATACTATTGAACCAAATTATACCATATTCTATGGTTTAAGTCAATTGTCTTAAATTTAAGAATGGTCCATACATATATATATATGTACGTCTAAACAAGTGACAACTCTATGACAGATCCATATATATATATATGTATACATATGATATATGTAATAACTTGGATGACCCTTTTAAATGGTAGAAGTGTGTTGATCTGTTTATTTTTTGTACATTTAGTCATCATGCATAATATTGTTAAAATAAACACAAAACCATTTTATTTGTATCACACAAAAATGTTCCTCAGAAAGGAGATTTAAGTCATATATATATTCAGGCCATACCACATGGATAGCTTGTACTTTATATTTGCTTTTGCGGATGTGCTTTTGTTAATAGTATTTGATATATTGCAAAAGACTCATGGTCTTGTAAAAAAATGCTTAATTTGCCTGAAAATCTTAAATTTAATTTGTATGGCCTTTTAACAAGCTATCATTCTGCTGACACAATGTTCAAGATTGTAATGCTTTGGTATGGCCAAATGAAATATAGTTGTGTTTCCCAGCTTCCTACCTAGTTTTCATGCCATCAATAACACATTTTTTTGGACATTTCTTATTATGCACAGTTAAAAGTCCAGATATTTTATTGTGTGATATATTGTACATCTACAAGTAGATGAACATCTCAAAATCAACAATGATGAAACTATCACTTTTCTGATATATTATGACCAGTTTGATACTCAGGCTAAATATATTTTATAAACACAGATTGACCAGTATTTCATTTTTTTTTCAAACGAAAATTAGTTGGAGATTTTTTATATATTTTTGGTGATGACTCTTATTCGGAAAAAGCCAGTATCAGTTATATGTTAATTAGTGGAAACAGTTCAAATTGTAAATGTTTTCTTTTAAAATTGTGAAAATGACTTACAAATTGATGAATTGAAACAACTTATCTGTCTTCACCATGAATAGGAAACGAAGTTTAAACACCAATTTTAATCATTTTCTGTAGCTTTTATTTGTATCAAATGCTAAGAAATTGGTTGTATAAAGTCATATGGAATGAATCTGCTATCGAAGAAGTAACATAATAAATATATCAATAAAGAACATCGTAAAAAAAATTGTTTTTATCTCCCCATCTGTCAACCAAGTTTATTTTTATATTTCGAAGAGTACACCAAATATTTTTGGAAAACATTTTTTAAACTATCAATCATTGTTTTATTGGAAGCTACTTTCTGCCACTAGTGCTATGTATGTTAGAATGTACAAATGTGTACAGTTTATTGTTTTGTAATTTTGATGTACATACTGTGTTATTTTTTACATGTAAATGCTTTGGTGAAATCAAACAGAAGATAAAAAATTGTAGAAATCTAATAACTATGGGAGTACTTTTATTTGTGGTTTTCAATTTCTGTAGTTTGTGGAACTCTTTTTGGTGCACTTCAAATGACTGTAATTTCACTGTACAGAATTTCTCTATGTCAGAGTTTTTGGCATGTATGGTAAAGTTTTTCAATTGTTATAAGTTGTTTATGCATACATGAATGTTAATTCACGGCTCAATTTGTAATAGAATTATGAACATTTTGAGCTGAAATTATTTTTAATTGTTTGAACTTACTGTAAACAAACAAAATTGATAAAATCATAAATGGCAAAATGTTGAAGAGCTACTAGCAGTGTTGCATGAATACTACCTATATTAATTATAAAATAAAATTTGATAAATTGAAGGAAAATTTATAAATTTTCAGTGTCTGTCCTAGATGAGAGCAATATTGTTTTTGCAACAACATCAAAAATATAAAACAATATCAGGCTTTCAAAGTAAATCCATATTAATTTGAAAGTCTTACGAAAACAAAATTTATTTATATATTTTCCTTTGTTTATCAGCAAAGTTTAAAATTGTTAAAAAATGAATATACCTCAGTTCATGAAATTACCTTCAATGTAAATTGGCTGGTACAGTATAAATTTATATCTGTTATTTTCATGATAGTTTTTGTTTGCAGTTTGGGCCTTAGAAGAGGCATTAAGATCTTTGCTATGTCCATTCAGCCTATCTGAGCCTTGTACAATGCTTTACAATAGACAGTGAAAAATTTACATAGAAATATTTTGGTGTGAAATGCAATTTAGCAAAAAATAGACACACGTTGAAAATTTTCTGAAATACAGTAGTACTTTGTAAATAAATAGTTTAGTTTAATTTGTATACATGTTTACATCACTCAGGTTGTCAATTCTGTGATTTAGATTATCTCAATATAGTTGACTTCGTCACAGAATGTCTTGTAAATGTGAAATCTTTGTAGCTTGTTATTGCCGAGTATTTGGGACATTTAAATTTCTAGACCTTTGCATTTCCTTAATATGTATGCTAAAAGGTTAAACATCTGATATGTTAGAAAGACCAAATTTAACTGTTTGTCATTTTTTGTATGCACAAGTCTCCACAAATGTCATTTTTATACGACCGCAAAAAATTTTGCGGTCGTATATTGGTATCACGTCGTTGTCATCAGCCTCATTTGAAGACAGTTGGTTTCAGGACAATAACTTTAGTATAATTAAATAGAAATCTATGAAATTTAAAGACAAGGTATATAACCACAAAAGGAAGGTTGGGATTGATTTTGGGGGTTATGGTCCTAACAGTATAGGAATTAGGTGCCAAAAAGGGGCCCAAATAAGCATTTTTCTAGTTTCCAGACAATAACTTGGAACGGTGTATGGATCTCTCTGAAATTATACCACAAGTTTCAATACCACAAAGGGATGGTTAGGATTTGCTTTGGGGGGTTATTACTCAAACCATTTAGGAATTAGAGGCAAAAAAGGGGGAAAAACAAGAGTTTCCAGGATAATGGACAATTACTTAAGACAATTTAAAAGCAGTGTAAGGGAGGTAATCCAAACACAATGTTTTGATTACCTCCCTTACACTGCTTTTTAATTATGTTTAAAGAAATGTTGTATTGTCTTGAAGTGATTAGGGTCAATACGCAACAGCATAGTGTATTGCACAAAAGCCAAAAAAAAGGGGGGGTAAATTTTTTTATTTTTGTGGGGGGAGGGGGGGGGGGGTTCATTTCGCAACAGCAAAGTGTATTGTACAAAAGCAAAAAATAAAAAATTGAATATAAATTCATATCATATTACCAATTCTAAGTTCTTTGACTACAGTTATTCTGTGACAGAAACCTATTATGTGTCAAATATTTGATTACAATCCAAATTCAGACCTGTATCAAGTGCGAATATTGTGTCCATTTTTGCCCCAACTGTTCAGGGTTGGACCTCTGCGATTGTATCCAGCTGCGCTTGGCGAAGCAATTTATATCAGTTATATACACTGAAATTAGAATCCCTTAAGGGCATTCGATACAGTTACAGGGGAGGTAATGACATCCCTAATGTAAAACGTTATTTTTTAGAGACGTCAAACTGTGACATATCGGGAAAAGATGCATTTTTCGACTCATTTTTATCATTTAAGATTGATTTATCTTGAAAACAAGTTCATGGACCCCTCTTTTTAAAAAATGAGATTTAGCTTGATTATTTATGTATGAAGATTATGTGTGCTAATTTTTATAAACAAATCACTGATGATTTTTTTTTAGATTAGAAAAATATACAACAAAAAATGCTGTTTTTTTTACTAAAATCATGAAATGTGATAACAATGAATCATTTCCAAAGAGAAGTGTTATACAAATTCAAAGCACACTGATGTAGAGAAGATGTCACAGATGTTTTTACAAAAGTCTGCTTGCTTTTAAAACAAAAAAGTTAGGTATGTCTTTTCAAAGGATAGAAATGTCCAAGAGACCGAAATTTCCAGTAAATGTATAAAATTTCGACCCCATTTATCTTTAATTAAAAGAGGCACATGAAGGTCTATTTTTCAATGCATATTTGAATTGACTAGGTGAAAAATAGCTTGCAAACTTTCATCAAAAATTCACCAAGGGATCAAAACTGTATCGTATGCCCTTAATTGCTGATATGGATTGTCAAAAACAACCTTTAAAATTATAAAATATCTATGGTTATTATTTCATAATTTAAAATTTCCTCTTAATTTCATTTGAATGTTTAATCATCTTTTACAGGCCATTACAATTCATATTTTGTTTCTCAAGCCCCACTTTGATCAATGGAATAACTATTATAGATAAAGAAATCTCAAAGAAATTATTTTGACTTTCATATTACTTGTGTTTAGTGATAATTTTAGAAAGAGAATCAGTAATTACTTTTTTCCCTTTTTGATATCATTATATAATTACTATTTGAGAAATCTAATAATGGATTGATTCTTTATTTTACTAGATTAAAAAAATATGGAACGAATTGTTTTTCCCACAGAATTGGACATTTCAATCAAATTTTCCTGTCATATTAACTGTTGATGTAAAAGTTTCATATATCACTGTTTGATGTACATACAGAGTTTATAGAATTGTGTATATATTATTTATAAATTATGTATATGTAATAAGAACTTTCACAAAAACTGTGGTTCTCCAGTTTCAGCTTGGAAATGGCAAATTTTCTCATAAAAATTCACAATAACAAAATGATAATTGATAGATTTGTTCGTTTTAGAGGGATTTTCTCTCCTTTCTGTTTTGTTAATGTTATTTAATAGAGACAGATTTAAACTGGAAAACAAAAACTTGTGAAAGGGGAAATGTTTCAAGATGTATAGAACAACTGCAGACAAAGTTAACAATCATCTGAAACAATCTAAATACACAAAAATTAGCCTCTTTTTGGATACCGATAACAATTGCCAATAACTGTTCTTCTTGTTTTCTAGAAAAAACTCAATTAATAACTATAATGTTCTGATTTCCATAAGTGCAGGGCCACAGTTATTGTGAAAGGTTCCCTTTAGCTAACTTTTATATAACTGCTGTAGAATTGCTATAGATATATTGCAAAAAAAAAAATTAATGTGAGGCTTTGTTTCAGTTTTACCTAAGAGGCATTTTAATTGATATTGAAATAAGATTTATGATTATTTGTTGTGATTAAAAAAAATATCCATATTTAAAGGTCTGGATAGGGTTTACAGAATAGAGAATAATGGTAAAAACACAGAATAATATGTGGAAAAATAAAGAATAGAGAATAATTGGGTGCTTAAATATGAAGAACAGATAATGATAGACTAAAAAAGATAAATATTAGTAAAAAAATGGCCTATAAATTTAAAGCATTCAGAAATGAAGGCCCCACCCCCCATCCAGACCCTCATATTCATTAGTAAATAATAATAATATAAAAAAAACAAGTATCGCAATAGCCTAGTCATTTCATTCAGTAATATTTTTTGGTATTTTTTATACATGTTTTTATACGACCGCAAAAAAAATTTTGTGGTCGTTTATTGGTATGACGTTGGCGTCGTCGTCCGAAGACACATTAGTTTTCGCACTCTAACTTTAGTTTAAGTGAATGGATCTCAATGAAATTTTACCATAAGGTTCAATACCACAAAAGGAAGGTGGGGATTGACTTTGGGGGTTATGGTACCAACAGTTAAGGAATAAGGGGCCAAAAATAAGCATTTTTGTAACTTCCAGACATAACTTGTGTGTAAGTGTATGGATCTCTCTGACATTGTACCACAAGGTTCCATATCACAAAGGGAATGCTGGGATTGATTTTAGGGGTAATTGCCTCCAAATTTTAGGAATTAGGGGCAAAAAAGGGGCAAAAAACAAGCATTTTTCTAGTTTCATGAAATAACTTGTGTGTAAGTGTATGGATCTCTCTGACATTGTATCACAAGGTTCCATATCACAAAGAGAATGCTGGGATTGATTTTGGGGGTAATTGCCTCCAAATTTTAGGAATTAGGGGCAAAAAAGGGGCAAAAAACAAGCATTTTTCTAGTTTCATGAAATAACTTGTGTGTAAGTGTATGGATCTCTCTGACATTGTATCACAAGGTTCCATATCACAAAGAGAATGCTGGGATTGATTTTGGGGGTAATTGCCTCCAAATTTTAGGAATTAGGGGCCAAAAAGGGGCAAAAAA
Organism: Mytilus californianus; assembly: GCF_021869535.1. NCBI lineage: Eukaryota > Metazoa > Mollusca > Bivalvia > Mytilida > Mytilidae > Mytilus > Mytilus californianus. Next base: position 51,876,401 of record NW_026262593.1, read on the forward strand.
CAAGCATTTTTCTAGTTTCATGACAATAACTTGTGTGTAAGTGTATGGATCTTTATGAAATTGTACTACAAGGTTCCATATCACAAAGGGAAAGCTGGAATTGAGTTTGGGGGTAATTGCCCAAAAAGTTTAGGAATAAGGGGCCAAAAATAAGCATTTTTCTAGTTTCCAGACAATAACTTGTGTTCAAGTGTATGGATCTCTCTGAAATTGTACTGCAAGGTACCATACCACAAGGGAAGGCTGGGATTGATTTTGGGGGTAATTCCCTCAAATTATTAGGAATTAGGGGCCATAATGGGGCAAAAAACAAGCATCTTTCTAGTTTCAGGACAATAACTTGCTTGTAAGTGTATGGATCTTTATGAAATTGTACTGCAAGGTTCCATATCACAAAGGGAAAGCTGGATTTGAGTTTGGGGGTAATTGCCCTAAACGTTTAGGAATTTGGGGCCAAAAAACAAGCATTTTTCTAGTTTCCAGACAATAACTTGTGTTCAAGTGTATGGATCTCTCTGAACTTGTACTGCAAGGTACCATACCACAAAGGGAAGGCTGGGATTGAGTTTGGGGGTGATGAATCATAAGGGGGTTCAAAAAATTTTGGGGGGAGGATTTTTTTTTCCTTTTTTTTCTTTAAAATTTACCATTTTAAATTGGTTATTTCTGATTAATATATAAAAGCAAATAATAATGATATGGTTTGAATAGGTAAATTAAAAAATTTTAAGTTCTTAGACCACTTTCATTCTGTGTCAGAAACCTATGCTGTGTCAAATATTTAATTACAATCCAAATTCAGTGCTGTATCAAGCTTGAATGTTGTGTCCATACTTGCCCCAACTGTTCAGGGTTCGACCTCTGCGGTCGTATCAAGCTGCGCCCCAGCGGAGCATTTTATTTTCATAGTATTGTAGTTCAACGATTAGTAGATTTTATTTGTGGAAGTAGAAACTGTTTCTTTTAGATTGTTTTTTTTTTTTTTGAAAAATGCATTCTTTTTTAGATACATCTGATTGTCTATATGTAAGCCAACATACTGAATTCTCAAAAAGTAGATTTTTGCTAGATTATCAAATTAGTTTTGCACATAACTGCAGTTTTTACGTTTGGAAATTACAAGAAAACAATAAGTATAAATGATATTTGATGGCATTTTCAAATAGATGTTTTCAAAGATACACACTGGTTTCAAGCATCATATAAATTTTGCAGCATTATGAAGAAAAAGCTGTGTGCAGCATTCTATGCATTTTTAATTGCAATACCAAATTGAATTTTGTAACCTTTGGAACCAGGTATTGGAAGATATGTTTTTGTATAAAATAAATTCTTGACATCCTACAGAAAAAATGTTAACTTTAAAAATATTTTCATTGTTTGCTTCTTTTGAAAATGTAATCTTCTAATAGTCCAAGTTACCTATTAATACCCTCAATTTATGCACAAGAGCATTTTTTTTAATTTGAAAATAATTCAAAGTTGAGATTTCATTTACATTTAATATTGATATTCTTGCCATAGAAAACATGTTTAAATTGTTATGAATAAAATTAACATTCTCAACTTGTAACTCACAGCATTAATAATTCATTGCCATTTCATCGACCAAATTTTGTCAAATTCAGTAATTGTTGCATTTATAATCAGCTTTTCATTTTAAAAGAAATGATAAATGATTCATAATATTCACATTAATGGTTGTTAATGATTGTTTGTCCATTTGATGTATACAAATTACTCAAAGAAAGTATGTTGGTTGTTTTGGGGCTTCCCACCCTCCAAAAATAGATTTTTATGGAATACCCTTAGTGCCATGTTTTTTGGGTTTTGATATGACAAATTATAAAATTTTTGAACTGCAAACATTGAAACTTCCTAAAATGAATCCCTTAAAGACTTAATGTTTTGGTTGGATTAGACAGATGTTTTGTTTTCAAAGGTTAATTAAGCATAAAATATTCAATTGATCTCTAGGTAAGGGTTCAGTTCATAAACATTTCAGATTTATCCATAAAAAAAATTGGTATAAAACTTGTTTTTTGAATAACTGCAAATATACTTACGTGTTTCACTACACATTAAAATAACTTAGTTGTAAAGTGAATTAATTTTATTCAAAGAATTCTGGTGTTGTATATATGTGATAGATGTTGCGTTAAATGATCTCATGTATTATGTTTTATACATTTATAAATACTTGAAAATCACGTTATTAGAAATTCATACAAAATGTCATTTTACAAGTGAAACATATAATTGTTTATATAGTAGTTATGTTAGAAATCGTGTTAAATTTCGGTGCTTCACATTATATTTTGGGAAATTGATTTTTTGACAAATTAACTTTGAGTAACTAGAATAAACAAAATAGATTGGTTGGTCGGTTGACTTGAAGAGACCCTACACATCATTTGTGATTGTAGAAAGAAAATATATTTAATATATGAGCTGCATCGGATAGAAATCGACCTTATGCAAATGAATATCAATACATCTGTAAACCTATTTTGGATGAAAAAAACTACGAAAAGTCTGTTGGAGTTGATGTAAGAACCCAACAAACAGACAAAAATTCATCTTTTATTTCGTATTTGAATGTTCCAAAATAAATCAAAGTCTTATACATGTATATGTATACATGCACTTGCATAAGGTCGGTTTCTATTTGTCACAGCTAATATCTTGTATGCAAGATTTTCAGTCTCAACTTGTTATTAAATGTGTTATTGGTTTTTAAACACTACTTAATTTGAAATTTACAAATAATGCAAATTTAAGATTTGAAATTCTATAGATAGCAATGTGAAGTCCTGTTAAATAAGCAATTTAGTGTTTGCTTTATTTTCTTGTCAAACTTTTATGAAGTTAAGCGTTTTTAAATACATAATAGAAAATAAGTTGAAATTGTCCTCTTTTAGTGTTTAAAAAAAACTCATGTTAATAGTAAAATGAGGTGCTTTATACTTTTAAGATATGTATAATACTTCTGGAAATCTTATGAGCTAGTTTATTAGTTTAGTAAAGAACAAAAATGGAGCTGAATTCTTTGTTTAAATGCAATAATAATATCAAGTTTTTTATGTTATTTTATTCTACAAAGGCAATTTAAGACATTCATACAATCATGATGTTCCTAGCCAATAGATTTGAGCATTAAATACAATATATCATAAGTCATAACATGTCATTATGTATTAAACTTAATTTGTAACTTGACTCTCATTTATTATTTTACCTTAGTACTTTTTTTATTATCATCATATTTTTTTTCCGCAAATGTAAGTTGTTTTCTGGTACACAAAATCTTTTGAAAAGCTTATATTTTTGAAACTTGTTCAATAATTATTTTACAACTCTTTTTAACAACTTTGATTGGAGTTATAACCTTTTCAATAGTCTATTTTATCTAACTTATCTAAAACAGTATATATAGTTGATAAAGTCAACCATGTTTAGATTTTTTTTGGTATTTATACAGTAGAACATTGAAGTGTGACATAAAAGGGACCACAAAGTATTGTTCAAGTTGTTGAAATTTTTATATGTATAAAGAAAGAATTCAGAATTCATGTCAAAACTGTTGATGTTTTCTTTAGTTTTGGACTTGTATCTTTTTATTTAAAGGTAAACCTTCTTTTAAAACTTTACATAAAAATACACCTGTTTAATTCCATCTAAAAGGCTGTTCCATTAATCCATTTAATGTCCAAGGGAAAGGTAATCTTAGTGGTTTAATCAAAACCTTACTCACTGCATACACAAACTCATTGGTGGTGCTCCTATTTAGGATGTACCTTGGGATCCTTTGGGTATTTTATATGTTTTAATGGTAAACACCATAGCTTCTTCCTTCTTTGTATAATGTAGATAGCATGTTAACTTAGAAAAGGGATCCTATGAATTATCTCCCCTATATTCTGGATAGTTATATCCCTTGAATTTCTGTATAGTTATATTTGTTACTTTGTTTAGTCATTTGTGTGTTTAAACCATAGATATTTTATTAGTTGACATGTAAAACATGTTTTAGATGAAGATTTTACACACCAAATGCATTTGTTACAGTATAATACATGTTAACATGTCAATTCCTAGATGTGTTTCATGCAATATTTAAATAAATTTGTTGTCAACAGTTTCAATTTTTTTTCTGCCAACTACCATGGAGTAATGATCATTCATGAAATAATAAATCCTGTTAATTAATTGATAGAATACAACTGATTAAATACTAATGACCAATTGGTGATTCTAAAATATAAAATAAGGAGATGTGGTATATTTGCCAATGAGAAAATTATTCACCAGAGTTCAAATGACATGGATATATAAGCAATTATAGGTCACGTTATGGACTTCATCAATGAGCAAAACTCATCCTGTATAGTAAGCTATAAAAGGCCCCAAAATGACAAATGTACATGTAAAACAATGCAAACGAGAAAACTAACTGCCTGATTTTTTCTACAAATTAAAAACAAATATGATATACAGCAAAAGACAACACCCACTGCCTTACAGGCTCCCGACTTGGGACAGGCACATACAGAATGCAGTGGGGTTGAACATATTTGCTGGTGCCAAATCCTCCCCCTAACCTGGGACAGTGGTGTAACAATACTCTAAATCATTTATAAAAAATTGCAAAGGGAAATAACACCTGGGTAGGACAAACTAACTCTGCCTATACAAAGCAAGTGGAACCAGATATCTGTAGGTAGACGTTGATCTTAAAGACTGTCAACATAAAATTCAATCACAATCCAAAAAACAGGTGAGACATTTCAGCGTGTGCACTCTTGTTCTTGGATTTTTGGCAGGAAAAGGATGTTCAGGTTTTGGAAAAAATAAATGGAGAATGTGGCCGTAGGATACAGAAGATGCTCCCACTTGCATATAATGGGGCATAACTCGAGAAGAACAGTAAAAGTGATGCCACCCAAATACCAACTTGATTTGTATTTTGTGTATAAATTTTATAACATTTGGTTGAGGAAAACTTAAGTTTGAGAATGTAAACTAATTTTGGGACGTATGTAGAGACGGACAAGGGTAACACTTAATGTGTTGATCTTTTTGAAAAGTGTTGGATGTCTAACAAGAATAAGAAGACCTAGATGCTTCATACCTAGTATACAGATGTCATATTACACAAATTTCTGTCATATGTCCATTATCCTTAACCTCATTTTTGTCGAGCCTTCGACTTTAGTCGAAAAAGCGAGACATAGCGATCCTACATTCCGTCGGCGGCGTCCACAAATATTCACTCTGTGGTTAAAGTTTTTGAAATTTTAATAACTTTCTTAAACTATCCTGGATTTCTACCAAACTTGGACAGAAGCTTGTTTATGATCATAAGATAGTATCCAGAAGTAAATTTTGTAAAAATAAAATTCCATTTTTTCCGTATTTTACTTATAAATGGACTTAGTTTTTCTGCCGAGAAATATTACATTCACTCTGTGGTTAAAGTTTTTAAAATTTTAATAACTTTCTTAAACTATCCTGGGTTTGTACCAAACTTGGACAGAAGCTTGTTTATGATCATAAGATAATATCTAGAAGTAAATTTTGTAAAAAAATAAATCCATTTTTTCCTTATTTTACTTTTAAATGGACTTAGATTTTCTGCCAGGAAACAACACATTCACTCTGTGGTTAAAGTTTTTAAAATTTTAATAACTTTCTTATACTATTTTGGATTTGTACCAAACTTGGACAGAAGCTTGTTTATGATCAAAAGCTAGTATCTAGAAGGAAATGTTTTCTTCCAGTTAACATTACATTCAGTTTGCAGTTAAAGTTATTAAACATTTATTAGATTCATAAACTATCCTGTATTTTTACCAAACTTGGACAGAAGCTTCTTACAATCAAAAGATAGTATCAAGAGGAATATTTTTATTGATTTACTTCCTCATTTTTGTTGAGCCTGCGATTAACAGAAAAAGTAGGCGAGACACTGGGTTCCGCGGAACCCTTAAGAATTTTTATTGTTCAGTGACTGCTTATAAAAATTGTAGTTTTTTGTCATTTGAATTTCTCATGAGCAATAGGATAACTACCAGGTATTTTAGTGTATGGGATCCTTGCAAGGTCTATATTTCTGTCAGAAAGAATTCACCTGACTTTTACTTTATTTTTAAATTGGTTAATGTTAAGGTTTTCATGGTAAAGCCTGTTTCTTGGATACTATATAAGCAATAGGTCTACAATATTAGTTGAATGGAATCCTTCAAAGAGGAACATGACTATTTGGAAGGGGTAATATGATCTGTATTTGTCAATGTTTATATTCATACTTAACTTCTTAAGTATGTTTCTCAGATACTATATAAGCATATAAAGGTCAACTATATTTGGTGTATGGAATGATTGCAAGGTGTACATGTCTGTCAGGTAGGGTACATCTGATATTGACCTCATTTTCATGGTTCATTGGTCAATGCTAAAGTCTGTTTCTCAGATACTATCCCAATAGATCAACAAAATTTGGTAACTGGAATGATTGTAAATATACATGTCTGGCTTGCAGGGTTCATCTGACCTTGACCTCATTTACACTGATCATTGATAATGTTTAAGTTTTTATGATATTTCTATTAAACCTTGATTTTACGAGACTTGCAACATAAATTCAATCATGACCAGTAAAGCATACCTCTGATAATGTGCACACTTGTTAAACTAGATATTGTTTTATTTAAATTTAATTAAAACAAATACAAATAATAGTTTATTTACATGAATAAAGTATATTACAAATCTTTAAACTTCATATAATCTTTTCTCTTATTCACAGGCAGTCCTTATTTATTAGCACTCAAATCTTGTTATTCTCTTCACTTCTTTGTTAAAGAGCAGTTTTTCATTTTTATAAATTTTGAAATGTTTTAAATTTCATAACAGTCTGATTGCTAATATGCTCCACAGAGGCAGTTTTACCAAAAGTGTCAAAATTTCACAGATTTCAAAGAATGCCTTTGTTTTTCCCTAATGCAAGAACATTATGAAAAGTATAATAATTCAACAGATTTCTGTATACAAAGTTATGCTTCGGTTAAATCATCATTGAAATACAAATGGATTGCTTGTAAGAATGTATCATCATTCATGCTCAGTTTATAAAATTCCTCATCTTCATCTTCAATACCATTTTCTTCTAACGTACTCCCCATCACAAGATTTCGACTGTCATATTTCCATGTATAACTTGCAGCATGTGCATTGTATTTCAGGTACCGTTCTAAAATTTCTGTCATTATCTCTTCTGAACAAACCTGAAAAAAAATATTAATGTAATATCATGAAGAAAAAAAAGAGACTGAAGATGCCACAAATTATTTATAACTGGAAAGTGGAGGAGAAACTGACAACGCCATGTCAATAAACAAATGGCAAATTGATAAAAAATTTCTCAAAACACTTCATAGAAAACTGAATGCCGACAAAAACAGGGGTGATCTCTTGTTCTCCAGAAGGGTAAATTGAAGAAAATCAGATCAAGACAAAACACTACAAAGAAAATAAGAAAATTAAGTTGCACAAACCATATAAAAAATACAGATAAACTCAGGTGCACCAGAAAGTTTTGCAGTTAAAATACTTCTCCACTAATGACACAAATCATGTTACTCCTATTTTGATCAGTTGATAAGTCAAAAGCATGAGTACCTAAAATACAATACATTGTTTTTTACCTCCTTTTTTCTGTAATAGAAATAAAAATTTGAAATTAACAATGATATTTACCTCAATAACATGGTCCTGTGACGTAAGAGTGTTGATTATTTTAACTTTTCTAGTTTTCTGTGACAGAATTCCTACTAGATAACTGTCATCTTTCCACCAAGGTCTTCCAAAGTCATTGGCCCAATTAGAATCTGGATAAGGTGGTGGTATATGAACAAATCTGCCATTAGGACAGTAAGGTATTTCACAACCAGTCTGTGGATCAACATGTGTACGTATCTGAAATAATCATACATTGGTTAATTTTCTCAATTGAATTGTTCACATTGAATTGATTCACATTTTTCATGTCAGTGCCTTTTATAGCTGACTATACGATATGGGTTTTTCTCATTGTGGAAGGCCTTACTGTGGGCTATAATTGTAACTATCACTTCATTTTAACTCTGATTGATAATTGTCTCATTGGAATTCATACTACAACTCATTTTTATATACATTGGTTTCAATGAAATATCAAATTTTTGAAAACCGATATTTCACATTTAAAAAAAATTATGCAATATTGTCACTCAACATTTATAGGGGTTGTCAAGATGTGGTCAGTGATGTTGCATCAAAACAAATGTGTAGTAAAAAATATAATTCCTCGCATTTTATACTTTATTTACATTCAAAGTCAATATAATCAAAAGAATAAATAATCCAAGAATTGAAAAATTGCAAGTATTCAATACAATTAACAGAACAATAGTGATATTAGTGTACAAACAAAGAAACTTACATCTTTTGTCTTAGGATTAAACCAATGTGATATATCCCCACCAGCAGCTTGAATAATGGGCTTCAGTAAAACATCTCCTGTTAAAAAATAAAATGTAAGATTTAGACCAGTTTAAGAAAGAGAGGTTTAATACAGATCATGGTGATCTTTACAGCAGATTCCATTGAGTGTGTAGCCAAAGGTAATATCTTTGGTTAGCTTGCTTGTTAGCTGAACCGTGAAGTCATTATTAGGTCAAGTATACTACCCTCCTTTCGAAGTAGCATAGTCCAACAGACAGATCGATTGGTTTTCTGTCGGACTAGTCTATTCTTAAAGTAGGGTAGTTTACCTAACCTAACAATGACTTCACGGTTCAGCTAACAAGCAAGCTAACCAAAGATATTACCTTTGGCTACACACTCAATGGAATCTGCTGTAAAAGTTAAAAATATCATATGGTACTAGCTGCATTAAATTTCTGTAAAAGAAAAACTATCAACTGTCTGTTACTACTTTAAATAGACAAACAAATACAAGTTACATATGTACAATTATAGATACTATAATTCTTATCTTAAGCAGTAGTACATTTTAACTTAAGTTTAAAAGGAGGACAATTAGCTAGCAGATGTCTTTTACAATCATCATCATCCTGAATATGTATGAAATATTTGCTACTGGATGTATAGCAAACAGCAACCAATCATTCTTTTTAACTCTGGGACAAAGTTATGAATTGATACAAATTATACTGATGTCATATGCCAACAGATTTCAGTTAGAATTGATTTTGAATGATTGAAAAACTAAAGATGACCTCCTCAGTCCTGTGTTCCTAAGTTTAATCCCCCCTTATTTCGGATGGGGTTCAAGATGCCAAATTTTTTGTTTTCTGTGTTGTATTTTGCCAGTTTTGTTTTTTGTTTTCTATTGTTCCTGATTCTGCAGCAATAGTGAGATATATTTACAATGTATACATCCAGTCATAAAACTCACATTTAACCACAAAAACATACATGTACATACCAGTTGGTCATCATATAAATATGTAATCTTAATCCTGTCACGAGTTTAGCATACACTGGGTTATGTTATTGTATCTAGTCATCATATATTGCATGATGGGGTTAAATTTACATTTATTACTTATGAGTTTGAATGTCTCTTTGGTATATTTTGCCTCTCTTTTACATATCAAAATTGCAATTGTAATTGTAATTTATGCAGGTTGACATTTGCAAAGCAGTATTTATGTTATGGATTTCCACTACAGATCAATAGTATAGATGTAGAAAAAACTAAATCGTTCCTATTTTTGACCAAATCATATTAATTTATAAACTTGGGGTTAAACAACGCAGTGCCAAAAGGAATCAATATGACCCTGATTTTGAAGAGTACCATTCTTACAAATACATTATTGATACAACCCAGATTTATACGGTTACAACTTACATTATTGAAATGGTAACAAGACATTTCGGCACCCAGACAAATCGGCACCCAAGTCCGAAGACATTTCGGCATCCATTTTGGACAGTTCGGGAGCCGGACATTTCGGGACCAAGACAATTCGGCACCTCATTTTTTTTAAATATATATATTAGGAAAAATAAAAGAATTGTTACCGTAATATTATAATCCGTTGATAAAATATACAATAACAAAATTTGAAATCATCATTTAATTAAATCCTAAATGATTGTGTATGAATAGTAAAACATCATTTAATTAAATCATAATTGATTGTTAGATATGACGGTGTTTGAATAAACATCATTTAATTAAAATAAAATCATAATTAATTGTAGTTATGCATTAATCAGTATTTTATGTATAAATCTGATAATTTCTCAATAGAGACAAATGAGAAATCAAAAGTGTATAGCTTGTGTTTCAGCTTGTGTTCTCGTTTGATTCTTACATCTGTAAAGACAACACAATACCTGAAAACTATATTTTATTGTTTTAATATTAAAACCCATAAACATAAAAGCGCGTGCAAGCCATAATGAGTAAAAACCCAGAAACATATGTAACACTCCCAAACGTGTCCGATTCCCCCAAACGTGTCTATTCTCCCCAAACGTGTCCGTAATATTCAATATGGCCCAAACGTGTCCGATTTCAAAACCCCCAAACGTGTCCGATAATTGTTATTCGCCAAAACGTGTCCACTGTTAAACGCCATAACGTCTCACGTCTTTTAGCGCCAATACATGTATGTCCTAAATAAAATCAATAACGTTTACGGCAATTCTATGATGGGGAAACAGTTGATGAGGTAGTAATTTATAAGCATTAGTTTGTTCAATGCCGGTTGTTAATGATTATCATAATTGCAAATTTAATATGTAACATATGAATTAACTTTTGACTGAATTTGCTTATTGTCCAGTTGCAAGTATTTCATGCTCATTAAGAGCGAACATACATATAATTCTAGTGCAGTATAATTAATCGTTTACTCTGTAAATTATGAGTTGCTAATAAACTCCGATGATGCCTTTTATATTAATCCGAAGGCAGGCTTTCAGCAGAATTGACTTCCCTTTTTTTCAACAGTTCTGATATTTTAAAAGCTCTTCAAATCAAAAACTGGTTTTCCGGGTTTCTAATAAATTTTAGGTTTCGAGCATCACTAAAGACACACGAACAAGAGAAATAACATCCAGTGCCAAATATTTCATGCATTATTTGAACGAAATCATGTTAACAATAAATACTGTATATAGGTTCTATTATCATACCGGGAATTTAGGATTGGGCCTAAATTGTTGCAGTTATTCGGGATTAACACTAGTTGGGATTGTAATCTAAAAAAATAAGAGCGTGTGAAGACCGATTTTTTTTATGACTTCAGTTCGAAACTACTGCAATCTCCGTTATGTAATAGAGGCCGTTTTAAATAAAAGTTGCGGAAATTTAAAAAAATGTTGCCTTCCATAATACAACTGATGGCACCATGAAAGAGTGAATTGCTACATTCTCCCTACACGAGGTATCTGATTTAATATCTACAATTAACTGAGCATGGCTGCTAATACATTTACATTGTTGAAGGCTTGCCTATAATTGCTTACATCCACTTTATTTGAACTTTGGTGGATAGTTGCCTCATTGGCAATCATACCTCATCTCCTTATTTTTATAAGGATAAAAATGATAAGCATGTTAAGATTTATCTGCCACGTAATTTTTCAAACCAATTGGACAACCCTATTTGCAGTTATTGCATCTGGAATTATAAATTTTACGAAATATCTCTGTTTTTTTTTTTTTTTTTTTTTTTTTTTTTTATTATTATCTTAAATGCTGATAAAGAGAAATTTTGAACAGCAAGTTGAGATCTACAACTAAGTTAACTAAGTTATCTACAACTAAGTTAACTAAGTTAACTGACTGAAATTGTAAATTTATCCCTTATAGGAGTTATTGGCTTGAAAGGCATTTTTTTTTAAATTAAATTTTCAAGTTATTTTTAAGAAAGTATAATAGATGAAGGGAAACTTGAAGTGACAAAAATGTTCAACAAAATTAGATCTAAGAATAAGTTGACAAGACAGCTATCCAAATGACCAAGCTGCAATACAGTCTTCACAAATAAAAAAAAACAAAAAGAAAAAGATACTTCTTCAAAGATACCATATACAATATTGACAATAATGTCATAAATAGTGCAGGAATTAAATTGGTAATTTGTAAAAACAGTCAAACATAATCGCTATATTAACACTAAACTTGTAAATTGAGTTCATACCCACATACATATATCAGTGCCAGGTAACTTTAATGTTTGGTTCACTATATTTTGATCAAGGATAAAATAATTGATTTTATCTTTATAAGGTGCCGATTTGTCTATGTTAGATGCCGATTTGTCTAGATGCGGATTTGTCTGGGTGCCGAAGTGTCTTACTCGGGTGCCGATTTGTCCGGATGCCGATTTGTCTGGGTACCGAACTGTCTAGAATTCTATTGAAATACATCTAGCAATCGACAGTGAGAATGATCTGTTGATAACTATATCTAAAATCCAAACAAACTTTGGTTGTGGTGAGAAATAAGATTTTTCATTTTCCTTTGGTGTGTAAAAAGCTCTTGATTCAATTTTTTTATTTGTGTTATTATCATTTTTTTACTCTGGAACTGGTTTATTTCAATACCTTTGTATTTTTCGCAAAGTGGAGTAAGATTGTACACTTTTCCAAGGAACGATACCCATAAATCGTCTACAGTATTATGAACGGCAACTTCTTTTGGTGTAAAATACTTTGGCCGTCCCATTTTCCCTCAAAATTGATTCAGGAACTGGGTTGCTAACGTCAACAAGTAAACCGGAAGTTAATTTGATGGCGTTTATGAAACGAAAGAACTAATTTATGTAAAAGATTTCTCTACACTGAATTATTTGTAACTATACAACCGTGTTAAATGAAATATTATAAATACTCATCATAATTTGCAAATTTTTAAGAAACTGAGGTCATATTTTTACAAAGAAATAATTTTTCGTTTTGTATAAATCAATATTTCCCAAAATGGCCGGCGAAGTGCAGGTGAATTTCGTCCAAATATATATTTAATCGAATTACGCCACATTTTACAAATTTACCCATGAAAAATTATTAGATTGCACGGAGAAAGTCTACTTCTATTAATACTTTTTTCATTTGTATGATTTATACCACAAATCTGTTTAAAATAAAAGTATTGTCAAGTTCTATGTTTACAAGCAGAGATAAATTCTGCAGAATATAACAAACCCTGGTTCTTAGCATTTTCGAGATTGACAAGAAAGTTCTAAAGAACATGTATAGATTATGTAACGTAACATCACCCTCAGTTCAGTTGTGTTCCTGTAATGGTTACAACTCAGTCCCATTTAACAGAATGTACTGGCAACCCTGATTGATTTACACTAGGCAGGGGTTGTCCTAATTCTGTTGCATGGATGCAAGTAGTTTGTAAAATTAACAAGAAAGAAAGATTACAATATTAAGTTAAAACCTGAAAACACTGCATCAATCCTTGGTAGACTTACATTGTATATCCACCATTTCCACGTTACAATTACATTTTTTGTACCTGCCAACTTTTCAAAATCTCAATGGGGGACAGGGGTGGATTCAGGTGGGGCGTGCCCCCCTAAAATTTGCAAAGCATGAGTTGTCCTCAGCTTCATAAAGAATATTTCAATAATTTTACCTCAAATAAAATTTAGCTGAGCAGAGCGAGGCAAAAATTTAAGTTTGCACCGCCACTGGGGGATTTGAAGCGCAAGAGGACCTTATGCTCCTTTTATATTGAAATAAGTGTTTTTAATCTACTACTATATTATTTGAATGAGTATGCATGTGCTTGAATACCTTTTTAACACATTTGGATGCCTGTTCTGAGGTATTTAGTCATGTTAGTTAATACATGTAATATAATAAAGAATAATAAAATTCAGGTCAACACTTCTCAGAGGGAAACCCCCCATAAAGCGTAAAAGTTGGCAGGTTTGACTTTAAATGCATTACAATGAAGCATGACATCTTTTTTCTGTCCATGCTGCTATTTCATGTGGACTTGTCTCAGTTTGGAGTTATCCTTATTTGGATTGATTACCATGTTAGGAACAATGACCTAAATCTGTAAACAAACCATAGAAAAAATATGGACATCAACCAAAGAAATTTAGCATTGTCATGATTGTAGAGAGTTAAATCGAGAGAAACATGGGCAAGAAATAGTGTTGAAAAAAGAGAGGAGTTGATCTCTTTTTCTTCTTACTCAAACTCTATCCATCTTTTCGATAACTTCCCTGAATAACTGTTAGTAGTAAACCTTGTAGTAGAAGTTTTTCTTATTTTGAACTTGGGTCCATATGGATGCCTAATACAAGGAGACATTCACTCCTTGCCTATTTAACATGTTTAATGCATATGATCAATCAGGATGAGAATATTTAAGTTAATTCAATGACATACAATGGTTATGTCAGTGTTTTTTTTTTTATTAGGATCACATCAAAATTCAATGAAGAGTCACTTTTAGATTAAACAAAATAATTGTTTGGGTGAAGTTCAAGATTGATCTTACATTTGTAAAAGTGACTTTAAACATGTTAAAGAAGCTAATGTGACTATGTTCATGATGTTGATCGATTTTGCAAGTTTAAAAGCTTAATACAATTTACAAAGATATGAGACAATATATTCAAAAGTATTAATACTGTCAAGCTAATGTTTTATGAAGGATGTACATGTAATTTGGTAGATTTATAAAACTTTTCGATTTTCCAGTAGTGGCAAAATAAAGGAAGCCTTATAAAAAATTCTCCTTTATCTTAACTTCAATGTTGGAGAAATTCATTTGTTTTTGCTGTGGAATTTGTTTCATGGACATAAACTGCAATTTTCCATTTAATTTAGGAATTCAGTTTTGCTCCATGGCAAGTATTGCAAAAAAAATGTAACCATGTTGGGAGAGTAGTGGACACAGTGTTACCATTTATATTGTATCTACAATCTACATGATCTATATGCATGTTGCTCAATTGAGCTATGACAATTATCTCCCTTTGATATTTTTAAAAGGAAATATAATTTTCTGCATTAATTAAGTGACTTAGTCTTGCATGCAGAAAGTAACTTAAGTCAATACTAAATATGTGACATTACTTTTTAATTTTTCAGCAGGAAAATGCAAAAGAAGAAGATAGTGAGAAGTCTGCTGGAAAGATAAAGTTAGAGAAATGGTTGAACAAAAGTATGAAGATCAAGATGACAGATGGAAGAACTTTAATTGGTAATTTTAATGTAAAACCTGTCCTATTTTTACTCTTTTCAAAAGTTACATCCTTTTTATAGTATTCAAAAAGTTGCTCCCTTGGCAAAAACACGTGGTGATAATTTTATTAGTTTTTATTTAGGTATATGTTAACAATAGATTTCTTTGAGTATACAAAATATGTTGAAATTGATATTCAACTTTAAACTTTAATGGTAATAAGGTTTTGGGACAGTGAATGAATTTTAGAGAAAGACATTTTGCGGTAGTGTAAATTACATGTTACTTTGAATGAATTTTAGAGAAAGACATTTTGAGATAGTGTAAATTACATGTACATGTTACTTTGAATGATTTTTAGAGAAAAACATTTTGCAGTACTGTAAATTACATGTTACTTTAAATGAATTTTAGAGAAAGACATTTTGCAGTGGTGTAAATTACATGTTACTTTGTGAAAATAATGAGCAAAGAGTTTTTTTGTTTTTTTTTCAAATATATAAATACAGTACACATATTGTTTGCATAAATATATTAAAGTTTTATTTATAATTTACCGAAGCATGTTTTTAAAGGAATTTTTGTTTTTGTTTTAGGAGTATTTTTATGTACAGATAAAGACAGAAATGTTATATTAGGCTCATGTGAAGAGTATTTGAGGTCTCCAGGTGGGTAGAAACCAAGGCTTCCAAAACGGTCATATATTCCGGACATTTGTATAATGTCCGATAAAAGTCCGGCTGGGCAAAGCATGAAACGGTCATCTTCTTTTTAGATTTCAAGGCTTTCTTAAGAGACGGTCATTTTAACATAATTTGCGATCTTTTTGACCCAACCTTTTGCCTTTAACAGCCACACATTTCCAGTCATAAAAGTGACATGATCATTAAGTACTATCAAAACAACCCCTACTTTAATACCTTCTCATTTTAATCAAGGCTAATTAGTTGTCGAACAGCTGAAATTTACCTGTTCAGGTGACAGGTAAACTATTTTGAAACGGACATTGATCGGTCTATTCAAAGTTATTTTCTTACATTTCACCGGTTTGCATCTAATTAATTTAGTCAAAAAGATTTAAATTATCAGAAATACATTTACAAATAAGATTTGATGAAAAAATTAAAGAGGTGAAAATGAAAAATCGTCATAACCACGTTGTTTGAACCAGAGACATGTCTCTGTTTGAACTAGTACACGTGTGCGCATGTGCATGTGCGCAGGTGTGAAATTTAATTATGCATCCTAATTTCTTTAGTAAATGCTTAAATTGTCATTGATACCTTTATCTCACGTTTATTTCGAATATTTTCTTGAAGAAATAACGTAGAATGAGCTACTTACACTCATTCATGCTTTGCAAACGTACACGGAATTTACGTATCCGTCTCTGGTCCATGTTTTACCATTGTCAAGATAACATCTGGTTTCAGATTTAAAAACGAAAGTAAAATTTTTGACAACGTTATTTTGCACAAATAAAGAGTCTAAGGCAGATATAAGTACGCTGATGTTGCACACTTCGGATGATGCACTGCCAATTTAACAGTTTACGTCAGAACTTCGAATTTGAATCAAAGAAAGTTTAATATCGTTTTTTTTAAATATCAATCATTGGGAGGGCCAACTCGGCAACTGATTACCATAATTGCCTTTTGTTTATTTAGTCTTAAGGGATTAAAATCGGGATAATATATAAAATGTCCGGCTGGCTAAAAATAATTTTGGAAGCCCTGGTAGAAACCAAAAACATTTTAGTTCTTTTTATTCAACTGGTAATTTATGTTAAAGGGGTATTTGTAAGGCAAAACAAATTTTGTTATCTTTCCTGCCTCCCTATAGCTACTTATCCAAAATTTTCATGCCTACCTCAACATATTTTATGGGAATTTTATTTTTTAGCACTGGTAAAGTCCAGAACATTCCCTAAATATATATATATATGATGTGAACTTTGTAAACATAAAAAGAGTTATCACCATGCAGAGCAGGCAATATCCTCTTTCACAGTTAACACCATCAAGAGTGGATTAGCAAGAATATTTCTTCTACAGGTTTTATATTCTACATTGATCTGAGAATATAAAACTCTTATTATAGAAACTTGGAATCACCTGACCTATTTCCATTCATCCATTCTTCTGTCAAACATTTTAATTTCAAGTTTCTATTTGAAAGAATAATTTTTAGACATGGATTGAAAAAAATGAAAACAACTTTGGAGGTCATTTGGAATCAGCTGTAATATCTTCATTGTTTTGCAGATGTAGATGACAGAGAAGATCCGAGAATATTAGGACTAGCTATGATCCCAGGACATCAGATAGTCACTGTACATATTGACGAAAATGATAATAATGATCAGGGAATTTTGTGATGAAAACAAATAGTCATATATAATATTTTTCTTAATTGAGATTCTTGACACTTTAAATATGACATGGTTTGGAAATCAAGCCTTCCTGCAAAGAGAAGAGGCAGAAGAAAGCTATTGGATTTTTCTTGTTGATATGGAATCATCACAAGACGATGCTTATTTCTTTATACTGTGTTGGACTTCAAAGATGTGTTGCCCAACTAATGGCCAAAAGACAGATTTTTAGAAGAAATTTTATGATTAGTGATATTTTTATATAAATGTTCAATAAATTTAAAAATGTAGTTTTATAATTCATCAAACCTTTTTTTTTAGCTTGATGTGAGTTTTTGCCATAAAATGGCATCCATCTCCTTGTCAGTCCGTTGTCATAAACTTTAAAAGAAATCTTCTCTGAAACCACTGAGCCAAATGTAACCAAAGTTTACCTTACTGTTCGTTAGGGAATCAAATAAAAAAAAGTATCAAGGGAGTTGATTCATCGACAAACATGGTGGCTGTTGCTAAAAGTAGAAGATAGGGGTATAATGCAATTTTTATGCCCCCACCGAAGTGGAGGGGGCATTAAGTTTTACCCTTGTCCGTCTGTCCGTACGTCCCAAAATTGGTTTCGTTCTCTAACTTAAGTTTGCCTCAACCAAATGTTATGAAATTTATACACAATGCTTATTACCACAATACACAGATCAAGTTTGAATTTTGGTGGTGTCACTTTTACTGTTCTAGAGTTATGCCCCTTTATGCTAAATTTTTCATTTTTTTTTCTAAAAATAACAATGATGTCATTGTTCAAGTAATTTTTAAAATTGGAGTTATCTTCCTTTGTCCATGATTATAGTTGAATCAACTACAATCAATGCTTTGTACAATGTTGAATTTTGCCTTCCACTGATAAAACACAGATCAAGTTGAATTTTGGTAGTGTCACTTTAACCATTATTGAGTTATGCCCTTTATACATCGAAAAATTGCAAAATTTTTAGTTTCTGTTCTGTAACTTAAGTTTGCCCCAACCAAACATGAAACCTATACACAATGCTTATTACCACAAAACTAAGATCAAGGACAAATTTGGGTAGCGTCACTTTTATTGTTCTTGAGTTATGTCCCTTTATAATGTTGTATGCAAGCGGGGGCATTATCTGTGTCCGTGGGGACACATTCTCTATTTTTAACCTATCTATCTAAAACTGACAAGGCTAAAAATGATCAGCAGGTCAAGATAAAAATGAGAAGGTGAGGTATGATTGCCACTGGGACAACTCTACACCAGATACCAAATGTTGGAGAAGTAATCAATTATTAAAAGGTCTATTGACTTTGTAACTTTTGCTTAGTTTACATTTTAAAATTTGTGATTAGATCAGTTAATTGGGAACCACTAGTGGAAGGTCAATGCTATTTGGTATGCAGTTTTATCAGCATTGGCACATCTGTTTTGCCATTGAGATTATTTTGCCTCACTCCTCAGTCATGGTCTATTAACTTTGAAACCTTTGCTTAGTTTATATTTTAAAGTTTGTGATTAGGTCAGTTAATAGGGAACCACTTATGGTTGGTTAATGATATTTGGTATGCAGTTGTATTTGTATTAGCATTTACATTTCTCATTTTCATGGAGGTTGTTTGGTCCTGCATCTTCATTCATGGTTTATTGTTGATATTGTTATGTAGTTGTACTTGTATTAGCATTTGCATTTCTCTTTTTCATGGAGGTTATTTAGTCCTGCATCTTCAGGCATGGTTCATTGACTGAATGTTTTGCATAGTTTACATGTTAAAGTATTGCCCTTTTTAATATCAAAATTTGTATTATATTATCAAAATTACACAAAGGTGAGACATATCTCTGTGTCAACAGTTCATTAGTCATAGCAAAAATTAAACTGTTAGTTCAAAAAAGAACGACTAAAAATTATCAGTAGATAAATCTATAGAAATTTCAGAAAAATCAGACAATTTATTTTGGAGTTCTTGCCCCTTGAATGTCAATGTTTAGAAAATTTGGAAGTTTTTGGTTCTTTTTAGATAGAGAGAAATTCTAAACAGTAAAAATCACTAGAACAATAAGACCAACAATTAAGTCAACATTGCAGTAAATGTCAATATGCCTCTTATTTCCTTTGAATAATGATTTTTACCCATTTTTGTATTTTTTGTAGATATTTTTAGTAGATAGAGAGAATCTTTGAAAAGTAAAACTGTTCAGTAAAATAAGGCCTACAAATAAGTTATTATGGAAGAAATCGTCAATTGACCTCTTATAGGAGTTATGACTTGTGAAAGATGGAGTTTTGCTCATTTTTTGCCTAAACTACAATAGATACAGGGAAATTGTAAAAAAGCAAAAATGTTCAGCATAATAAGATCAGCAATAAAAATCAACATGAAAGAAAATAGTCAATTTGCTCCTTTTAGCCTTTGAATGATGATTTTTACATCGCGATGACCGTCAGGTCATTCCGATGTATTGCATGTTGCCATAGAGATTTGACTTTCGTTTTTGACTGGTTACCGATAGTATAAATACGCTGACATTATCGAGTGCAAATTACCATGCGGAAGAATATCACAAGAACGTTTTGTGGGAAAATATGAATGCATACTCAAATCCAATCTATTAGAAAAATAGAATTATTACAGAAGAGTGTAACAACAAGAATATAACAACAAACCAGAGTATACTGATTTGTATCACTACAATATATTACCACTGTGTATCATCGCTACCGTAAATTGGGTACTAACGAAGCGGAGAGAAATGAAAAAAAAAGTAAACAATGTAAGAATTCATTCAATTTAAAGCATTTCTACTGATTTGACGAGGGTACCGCTTAAGAAATGATTTTCTGATATATAGTTCTTTAAATTATTAGGCTGATAAGTACAAAATTAAGACAAGATTTTGTGTTATACTCCAAAGCTTGCCACTTAGTACCTGAAACTTTCGAGGTCGATTGTCCTCTGTTGCCCCATTGGCAAGATATTCAACTGTTTTTCATTATTTTTCCAGACACGTTTTTAGATTATGATAGTGTGACATCATATTGACTGAAATCTGTTGTCATAAAGATGTTTTTAAAGAATATGGACCAAAACATTGTTTGTTTATTGTACGGCGAATTGCAGGACGTTGTACGGCGAATTGCAAAATAACAACTTTTGTCTGTACGGCGTCTTGCAATACATTGTAATTTAAAGATGAAATTAATCACTGTTTAGATAATATCAAGTGACGAAATTTTGGCTGTATCAAAGCTTTACCGGCTTACAAATATACAAAATAAACTACTTATCAAATACATGTATTATAAAATGTATGCCGTTAATTTCGTTCAGAAGTCGTCGTTGCGTATCTCTTTTGACTTAGTGTTTTTAAAGACAAAAAGGTTTTTTTTTCAACCATATTATCCTAAATACATTCATATATCGTTATAATACTAACGACTGTTGTCTTATTTGTTGTCAGGGTGAAATTTTGTAAGTTCAATAAAAAAACGACCATTCATCTTTTGTTGGCGCTGTTGTTTTTTTTTAAATATAAACAGTGGATATGTTGTATGATTGCAAATAAGATAACTATCCACCAGGGTCAAATAAAGTGTATGTAAGCAATTATATGCTATCGTTTGGCCTTCAACAACGAAAAATCGTACCTTACAGTCGGCTATAAAAAGCACCGAAGGATTCAACAAGAAAACTAACGGCCTAACTCATAACAAATAAAATCATGAATTGTGGTTCGAATTAATTTTCTTGTTTCTTATTGAAAATAAGATTGTATTTTTTTTTTTTAGTTTAAGTAAATTCAATCAATCTTTTTATTTACAGGGAAAAAATAATAAAAGACTGTTGCTAAGGCTGTTTGGCCTAAACTTAAATGAGTAGATGGAGGGGTAGTGAAAAGGAGTGTATTCGTCCGAATTTTCATTGTTACAGTAGTACATTTTCATGATTACTATGTATAATATTTCTCAGTAAATTTTAATGTGATATTGTGCCAATTAAAATTATATAATTAATACAAGTAAGACTTGCATTTGCCTTAAAAGATACAGCAGTACGTGATTATTTGTTTTCAAACACACCTACTTATGAAGGTATGGATCTCGGCCTATCTATTTGGTTTAACATAAATGTATGTGAATTCATAGAGTTTCAAAATCAACAGTGAGCCCTATTTGTTTGTGTGTGTAAATAATCTAATCTTTAGATAGATGCTAAAATTAAAATCATTTTTCTTAATAATAAAAGTGCAACTTAAGCACGCCTGAATGTAAAAAGGTGTACCCGACTTATTCGTTCACGATAAGAATTTACCGATTTCGGTATTTTAACAAAACTGTTTACGAGGGCAAATAAATAAATGAACGCTATCAAATCAACATTTAAATTTACGTGGATTTTTCCAAAAGAATTTATGAGTTTGCACCATCAGGATTCAAAAATATTTCAACCTGTCCTTATTAGATGTTATTTCATTATAATTCTTTAAACTTACAAGTCGAAGATGCTAGCTTTTGTGAATTGTATTAATAAGTATATAATATAAGATGACAACCAAAAAAAACTTTATACAAGGTCATCTGTATTCTCAAGTAGAAAGTTTATATAAATAGTTTATGCCGTAGCCACAGCAGGATTTGTATCCCTTGTATCGGATTCTTCTTTCATTCTTTCCAAAAATGATTAATCTAAGGTTAATTTTTTTTTTAAATTTATACAGTGTTAGCCACCGAGCTTGTTCATTTCTTACTATATAGAGATGAAGTTTTTTTTTTTTTAGAAAATTAATGTTCTTTATTCTAATATATTGGCTGTATCTGCCTTTTACAAATAAGACAATAACATTAATTGAAAATGGAGACGTGGAATGGTTTTCACTGAGAGGACTTTCAAACAAAGTCCAAATGAAATAGATTTGACCAACTATTGGTTACTATACACTTCACAATGAACAAAACCCATACCGTATCAAAATTGCCTGATTTATGACAAAATCGTAAACAAATATGTCAGGCAGCAGCTAACGACAGCCGCTATATTAAGCTAGGCTCAAGCTAGCAGCCACTCGCTAGCAGCCACTCCGCTAGCAGCCAGTTTTCAGATATGTCTATAAACCCAAAAATTGCATAAGACTCAATTTTTTCTATACTATATATAACGCTTTTTAGTTTAACAATCGAAGACACTATGAATGCGTTTTAGGGGTGGATCCAAGAATTTTGAAGGGGGAAAAGGGAGGGGGGGGGGTAATTACCAAAAACGATATATATATATATACCGCCGAATGGAGGGATACAAAAAATTGTTGGACGATTTTATGCAAAAATTAAGAAGATATTCTTCCGTTGGAAGAGGAGGGTGGGGTACGCCCTCCACGCCTAATCTGATTCCGCAACTGACTTTTACATTTTCATTTCTTGATCAAGAATTAAAAGACATTTATATATTTTATCAGCACACCGCGCTGCACGCGTTGAAAGGGTGAGACATAGATAAAAAAAATATATATAGTACACTGCAAGAGTGGAGAAATAAGGAAATACTTTTTTAAAACACAATGTTAAGCAGTATTTTTTTTAAACAGTTTAAATTGTAACCCTCAAAAGCATGGAAATGTGGAAAACAATTTTTCTTAAAAATCTTTAAAAAATATGATTTACCTCCCTTTAAAACTTACTACTTTAGAATAATTAAAATATTAAGTCTTCTTTGATGCGTAAAACTACAAATACTTGTATCATAAGGTGTCAAGCATTTATTCATTAAATATTAATGATCATGTAACAAACAGTTACAGAAATTATATATAATTGAGCTAATTTCAGTTTCATTTTATGCCTATTTCATGAGACTCATTGTGAATATTCATGAAGTTCGAATAACGTTTTTACAGCTTCGGAAACACAATCAGCATTTATCCACAAATGATGCCAGAAGGAAGGGACTATTATTTATTTTAATTCGGTTGATGAATTTTAGCTAGTTAGAACTGAATAAAAGCAATGAAATAAATAAGCTGTCATAGACAAAGTGAGAACTAAACATAACCTATCTTGCCGAAAACAGGATGAAATGAATATTCTATCCAAAATAAAGAATTATTGTGTACGAAATCGAAAGTAAATTTTCGCGCGGCTTTGCCGGCCCAAAAAATGACTATTGTGAAGCTAGCCGGCGATAACAGTCGGCAACTTTCTATCCAATCTGCAATAATATTCATGAGCCTGCGATAATATTCATGAGATGACCTGGGTTCGATTAAGCGTTGTAAGGAAGTATCGTTTATTAGGATAAAATCATGTTTGCTGTTTATATTTGATATTGCTAGAAATAACAATAAAATCTGAACACTATGGGTGTCTTCTTCGAGGTCTGCGTTTACTTAATAAGTTATAAAAGGGGAACGCTTACGGAGAACCGATAATTACAAATATTTTTTCGGTGAATTATATAAAATGCTAATTGAAACATCAATGAAAAGCCTTTTATATAAAAACATTAGGCTGAACCATAAATACAATCTACAGATGCTTCTCGGTAAAGACACGTTCCATATAGAATTACAAAATGGTTGTTATTAAATTCTCTTACATGCCGACGTGACAATTTTTACTGGTTTTAAATCACTTTCATAATTATACAGTACTCCTATTATAAACAATCGTTTTCGACCATATTTAACAGCTCAGACTAAAAGATAAGACCAGGTACCCCTACCCTATGCTGACAAACTGGTACGGATTTAGGGCATAGGTTCTATGAGCCACTTTAGAGGCAACAACTGGTACCAACGTGAATAATATCTAGGTTTGGCCAGCCAACAGAAGTGAAGTTGGACTATGTGACATATCAGGATATAAGGACCCCCCACCACACATGCTAACAAACTCGTACGGGTCTCAAGCAACACACCCTTCGTTTAATAGTGACAAGCTCGTATGGGTCAAGGACATAAGTGCTCAGAGCCATGTTAGAGGCAATGTCTTCATCTTCTTCTTGTTTCATGGCCAACGTGGTGAATCTCTTAGTGTGGCCAGCCAGCAATAGTTAAGTCGAACTATGTGACATACCCGGTACCCCGACTCCCTCTCCCTATGCTGACACAATTAGTGTTTGACTTGCCAGCAATAGTTAAGTGAGAGTATGACATACCAGGTACCCCCACCCCATCCTTCGTTCAATGCTGACAAGGTCTTAAGGGTCAATGGCATAAGTCATAAGGGCCATTTTAGAGGCAATGTCTTCTTCTAATTCTTGTATCATGGCCAACGTGAATAATATCTAGGTTTGGCCAGCCGACAGTAGTGAAGTTGGACTATGTGACATAGCAGGATACAACCCCGCCCCCACCCCCCGCCACCACACATGCTTACAAATACGTACGGGTCTAAAGCATACGTGCTATGGGCCATTTTAAAGTTGGACAATGAGAGGTCCCCCTAACCCAATACTGAAAACTCGTACGGCTCTAGGCCATTTTAGAGGCAATGCATACATCTACTTCTGATATCATGGTCAACGTGAATAATCTTTTAGTTTGACCAGCCGGTAATAGTTAAATTGGACTATGTTACATATTAGGTGCCCCTTTTTATCCAATGATGACGAACTCGTACGAGTCTACGACATAAGTACTATGATGCATTTCAGAGGCAATATCTAGCTCTACCTCTGGTACCATGGCCAACGTGAAGAATGTCTTAGTTTGATCAGCCGGCAATAGTTAAGTTGGACAATAAGACATACCTGGTCCCCCTAACGCTATGCTGAAAACTCGTACGGCTCTTAGGCCATAAGTGCTATAGACCATTTTTGAGGCCATTCATATCTCTACTACTGGTATCATGGTTAACGTGAATAATCTTTTAGTTTGACCTGCCGGTAATAGTTAAATTGGACTATGTTACATATTAGGTGCCCCCTTTTTATCCCATGCTGACGAACTCGTACGAGTCTACGACATTAGTACTATGATTCATTTCAGAGGCAATATTTACCACTACCTCTTGTATCATGGCCAATATGGAGAATATCTAAGTTTGGCCAGGCGGAAATAGTAAAGTCAGACTATGTGACGTTCCGGGTACAACCCACCTTTCGGCCAATATTGACAAGCTCGTATGGGTCAAGGGCATAAGCGCTCAGAGCCATGTTATAGGCAATGTCTTCTTCTTCCTCTTGTATCATTGCCAACGTGGTGAATCTTATAGTGTGGCCAGCCGGCAATAGTTAAGCCGGACTATGTGACATACTCAGTACCCCGACTCCCTCGCCCTATGCTGACACAATAAGTTGGGCTTGCCGGCAATAGTTAATTGAGAGTATGACATACCAGGTACCCCCGACCCACCCTTCACCCAATGCTGAAAAGGTCTTACGGGTCAAGGGCATAAGTCATAATGGCCATTTTAGAGGCAATTTCTTCTTCTACCTCTTGTTTCATGACCAACGCGAATAGTATATAGGTTTGGCCAGCCGACAGTAGTGAAGTTAGACTATGTGACATACCAGGTATGCCCCATTTAACCTTATGCTGACAATCTGCCTACAGATCTAGGGCATAATTGTTAAGTGCTATTTTAGAGGTAATGTCTGTCTCTACTTCTGGTATCATGGCCCAAAGTTGATAACCTTTAAGTTTAGGCAGCCGGCTCACTGAAATATGCTGACAAACTTATAATTGTCTAGGGCATAAGTGCTCAGAGCCATTTAAGATACAATGCGTATCTATACCTGTGGTACCATGGCTAACGTGGAGAATTTCTTAGTTTGGCAAGCCGGCAATTGTTAAGTGAACTGGGAATCTGATGTACAGTA
This sequence comes from Mytilus californianus, assembly GCF_021869535.1. NCBI lineage: Eukaryota > Metazoa > Mollusca > Bivalvia > Mytilida > Mytilidae > Mytilus > Mytilus californianus. The sequence continues at coordinate 51,902,842 of NW_026262593.1, forward strand.
GTTGTCGTCTGTTTATGTAGTTCATACGTGTTTCTCGTTTCTCGTTTTTATATAGATTAGACCTTTGGTTTTCCCGTTTGAATGGTTTTACACTAGTAATTTTTGGGGCCCTTTATAGCTTGCTGTTTGCGATCGGTGTGAGCCAATGCTCTGTGTTGAAGGCCGTACCTTGACCTATAATAATTTACTTTTATAAGTTGTTACTTTGATGGAGAGTTGTCTCATTGGCACTCATACCACATCTTCCTATATCTATGTAATAAACCAGGATACAACGACCCCCCTTCCCACCCACCACCCCAACCCCAAAATGCTGACAAGCTTGCACGGGTCTAGGGCATAAGAAATAGTGCTCTGAGCGACTTTAAAGGCAATGTCTTCTTCTACCTCTGGTATCATGGCAAACATTGTGATCTCTTAGTTTGGCCAACAGATAATAGTAAAGTTCGACAATGAGACATACCAGGTACCCCAAACCCTATGCTGAAAACTCGCACGCGAACGGGTCTAGAGCATCAATGCTACGAGCCCCTTTAGAGGCAATGTATACCTCCACCTCTGGTATCATGGTTGACGTGAACAATCTCTTAGTTTGATAGTTAAATTGGACTATGTGATATTCCAGGTTCCCCCCTTTTTAGCTCACTTGGCCCGAAGGGCCAAGTGAGCTTTTCTCATCACTTGGCGTCCGTCGTCCGTCGTCCGGCGTCGTCCGACGTCGTCCGTCGTCGTCCGTCGTCGTCGTTAACTTTTTACATTTTGAACTTCTTCTAGAGAACCATTGAATGGAATGAAACCAAACATGACATGAATGTTCCTAATGAGGTGCTGACTAAGTGTTGTTACTTTGAAGCCGATCCATCATCCAAGATGGCCGCCAGCGGGGGACTTAGTTTAACATAGGACCGTATGGGAAATACATACAAATGTCTTCTTTTAGAGAACCACTGAATGGAATGAAACCAAACATGACATGAATGTTCCTTATGAGGTGCTGACCAAGAGTTGTTACTTTGAAGCCGATCCTTCATCCAAGATGGCCGCCAGCGGGGGACTTAGTTTAACATAGGACCCTATGGGAAATACATCCAAATGTCTTCTTTTAGAGAAACACTGAATGGAATGAAACAGAACATGGCATGAATGTTCCTTATGAGGTGCTGACCAAGTGTTGTTACTTTGAAGCTGATCCATCATCCAAGATGGCCGCCTGCGGTGGACTTCCTTTAACATAAGACCATATTGGAAATACATACAAATGCTTCTTCTAGAGGTGCACTGAATGGAATGAAACCAAACATGGCATAAATGTTTCTTATGAGGTGCTGACCAAGTGTTGTAACTTTGAAGCGGATCCATAATCCAAGATGGCCGCCTGCGGGGGACTTAGTTTAACATAGGACCCTATGGGAAATACATACAAATGTCTTCTTTTAGATAACCACTGAATGGAATGAAACCAAACATGGCAAGAATGTTCCTTATGAGGTGCTGACCAAGCGTTGTTACTTTGAAGCCGATCCATCATCTAAGATGGCCGCCATCGGGGGACTTATTTTAACATAGGACCCTATAGGAAATACATACAAATGTCTTCTTTTAGAGAACCACTGAATGGAATGAAACCAAACATGACATGAATGTTCCTTATTAGGTGCTGACCAAGCGTTGTTACTTTGAAGCCGATCCATCATCTAAGATGGCCGCCATCGGGGGACTTATTTTAACATAGGACCCTATGGGAAATACATACAAATGTCTTCTTTTAGAGAACCACTGAATGGAATGAAACCAAACATGGCATGAATGTTCCTTATGCGGTGCTGACCAAGTGTTGTTACTTTGAAACCGATCCATCTTCCAAGATGGCTGCCCGCGGGGGGACTTAGTTTAACATAGGACCCTAAGGGAAATACATACACATGTCTCCTTTTAGAGAACCACTGTATGGAATGAAACCAAACATTCGTTCAATGCTGACAAGGTCTTAAGGGTCAATGGCATAAGTCATAAGGGCCATAGCATGTGACATAGCAGGATACAACCCCGCCCCCCACCCCCCGCCACCACACATGCTTACAAATACGTACGGGTCTAAAGCATACGTGCTATGGGCCATTTTAAAGTTGGACAATGAGAGGTCCCCCTAACCCAATACTGAAAACTCGTACGGCTCTAGGCCATCAGTGCTATAGGCCATTTTAGAGGCAATGCATACATCTACTTCTGATATCATGGTCAACGTGAATAATCTTTTAGTTTGACCAGCCGGTAATAGTTAAATTGGACTATGTTACATATTAGGTGCCCCTTTTTATCCAATGATGACGAACTCGTACGAGTCTACGACATAAGTACTATGATGCATTTCAGAGGCAATATCTAGCTCTACCTCTGGTACCATGGCCAACGTGAAGAATGTCTTAGTTTGATCAGCCGGCAATAGTTAAGTTGGACAATAAGACATACCTGGTCCCCCTAACGCTATGCTGAAAACTCGTACGGCTCTTAGGCCATAAGTGCTATAGACCATTTTTGAGGCCATTCATATCTCTACTACTGGTATCATGGTTAACGTGAATAATCTTTTAGTTTGACCTGCCGGTAATAGTTAAATTGGACTATGTTACATATTAGGTGCCCCCTTTTTATCCCATGCTGACGAACTCGTACGAGTCTACGACATTAGTACTATGATTCATTTCAGAGGCAATATTTACCACTACCTCTTGTATCATGGCCAATATGGAGAATATCTAAGTTTGGCCAGGCGGAAATAGTAAAGTCAGACTATGTGACGTTCCGGGTACAACCCACCTTTCGGCCAATATTGACAAGCTCGTATGGGTCAAGGGCATAAGCGCTCAGAGCCATGTTATAGGCAATGTCTTCTTCTTCCTCTTGTATCATTGCCAACGTGGTGAATCTTATAGTGTGGCCAGCCGGCAATAGTTAAGCCGGACTATGTGACATACTCAGTACCCCGACTCCCTCGCCCTATGCTGACACAATAAGTTGGGCTTGCCGGCAATAGTTAATTGAGAGTATGACATACCAGGTACCCCCGACCCACCCTTCACCCAATGCTGAAAAGGTCTTACGGGTCAAGGGCATAAGTCATAATGGCCATTTTAGAGGCAATTTCTTCTTCTACCTCTTGTTTCATGACCAACGCGAATAGTATATAGGTTTGGCCAGCCGACAGTAGTGAAGTTAGACTATGTGACATACCAGGTATGCCCCATTTAACCTTATGCTGACAATCTGCCTACAGATCTAGGGCATAATTGTTAAGTGCTATTTTAGAGGTAATGTCTGTCTCTACTTCTGGTATCATGGCCCAAAGTTGATAACCTTTAAGTTTAGGCAGCCGGCTCACTGAAATATGCTGACAAACTTATAACTGTCTAGGGCATAAGTGCTCAGAGCCATTTAAGATACAATGCGTATCTATACCTGTGGTACCATGGCTAACGTGGAGAATTTCTTAGTTTGGCAAGCCGGCAATTGTTAAGTGAACTGGGAATCTGATGTACAGTAGTTGTCGTCTGTTTATGTAGTTCATACGTGTTTCTCGTTTCTCGTTTTTATATAGATTAGACCTTTGGTTTTCCCGTTTGAATGGTTTTACACTAGTAATTTTTGGGGCCCTTTATAGCTTGCTGTTTGCGATCGGTGTGAGCCAATGCTCTGTGTTGAAGGCCGTACCTTGACCTATAATAATTTACTTTTATAAGTTGTTACTTTGATGGAGAGTTGTCTCATTGGCACTCATACCACATCTTCCTATATCTATGTAATAAACCAGGATACAACGACCCCCCTTCCCACCCACCACCCCAACCCCAAAATGCTGACAAGCTTGCACGGGTCTAGGGCATAAGAAATAGTGCTCTGAGCGACTTTAAAGGCAATGTCTTCTTCTACCTCTGGTATCATGGCAAACATTGTGATCTCTTAGTTTGGCCAACAGATAATAGTAAAGTTCGACAATGAGACATACCAGGTACCCCAAACCCTATGCTGAAAACTCGCACGCGAACGGGTCTAGAGCATCAATGCTACGAGCCCCTTTAGAGGCAATGTATACCTCCACCTCTGGTATCATGGTTGACGTGAACAATCTCTTAGTTTGATAGTTAAATTGGACTATGTGATATTCCAGGTTCCCCCCTTTTTAGCTCACTTGGCCCGAAGGGCCAAGTGAGCTTTTCTCATCACTTGGCGTCCGTCGTCCGTCGTCCGGCGTCGTCCGACGTCGTCCGTCGTCGTCCGTCGTCGTCGTTAACTTTTTACATTTTGAACTTCTTCTAGAGAACCATTGAATGGAATGAAACCAAACATGACATGAATGTTCCTAATGAGGTGCTGACTAAGTGTTGTTACTTTGAAGCCGATCCATCATCCAAGATGGCCGCCAGCGGGGGACTTAGTTTAACATAGGACCGTATGGGAAATACATACAAATGTCTTCTTTTAGAGAACCACTGAATGGAATGAAACCAAACATGACATGAATGTTCCTTATGAGGTGCTGACCAAGAGTTGTTACTTTGAAGCCGATCCTTCATCCAAGATGGCCGCCAGCGGGGGACTTAGTTTAACATAGGACCCTATGGGAAATACATCCAAATGTCTTCTTTTAGAGAAACACTGAATGGAATGAAACAGAACATGGCATGAATGTTCCTTATGAGGTGCTGACCAAGTGTTGTTACTTTGAAGCTGATCCATCATCCAAGATGGCCGCCTGCGGTGGACTTCCTTTAACATAAGACCATATTGGAAATACATACAAATGCTTCTTCTAGAGGTGCACTGAATGGAATGAAACCAAACATGGCATAAATGTTTCTTATGAGGTGCTGACCAAGTGTTGTAACTTTGAAGCGGATCCATAATCCAAGATGGCCGCCTGCGGGGGACTTAGTTTAACATAGGACCCTATGGGAAATACATACAAATGTCTTCTTTTAGAGAACCACTGAATGGAATGAAACCAAACATGGCAAGAATGTTCCTTATGAGGTGCTGACCAAGCGTTGTTACTTTGAAGCCGATCCATCATCTAAGATGGCCGCCATCGGGGGACTTATTTTAACATAGGACCCTATAGGAAATACATACAAATGTCTTCTTTTAGAGAACCACTGAATGGAATGAAACCAAACATGACATGAATGTTCCTTATGAGGTGCTGACCAAGCGTTGTTACTTTGAAGCCGATCCATCATCTAAGATGGCCGCCATCGGGGGACTTATTTTAACATAGGACCCTATGGGATATACATACAAATGTCTTCTTTTAGAGAACCACTGAATGGAATGAAACCAAACATGGCATGAATGTTCCTTATGCGGTGCTGACCAAGTGTTGTTACTTTGAAACCGATCCATCTTCCAAGATGGCTGCCCGCGGGGGGACTTAGTTTAACATAGGACCCTAAGGGAAATACATACACATGTCTCCTTTTAGAGAACCACTGTATGGAATGAAACCAAACATAGCACGAATGTTCCTTATGAGGTGCTGACCAAGTGTTGTTACTTTGAAGCCGATTCATCATCCAAGATGGCCGCCTGCGGGGGACTTAGTTTAACATAAGACCCTATGCAAAATATTTACAAATGTTTTCTTTTAGAGAACCACTGAATGGAATGAAACCAAACATGGCATGAATGTTCCTTATGAAGGGCTGACCAAGTATTGTTACTTTGAAGCCGATCCATCATCCAAGATGGCCACCAGCTGGGAACAGTGTTTAAAAAAGGACCCTACGGACAATACATACAAATGTCTTCTTTTAGAGAACTACTGAATGGATTGAAACCAATCATGGCATGAATGTTTCTTATGAGGTGCTGACTAAGTGTTGTTACTTTGAAGCTGATCCTTCATCCATGATGGCTGCCAGCGGGGGGACTTACTTTAACAGAAGACCATATTGGAAATACATACAAATGCTTCTTCTAGAGGTGCACTGAATGGAATGAAACCAAACATGGCATAAATGTTTCTTATGAGGTGCTGATGAAGTGTTGCTACTTTGTTGCTGATTTACTGTTCAAGATGGCCACCAGGATTTTTTATTAACTTACAGGGCCAATATTAAACCAAATTTGGCCTCACGCATTATTAGGGTATCTGTTATGATTTTAATCTATTTTAACATGATTTCCAAAACCAAAGTAAAATCAGGTGAGCGACACAGGCTCTTTAGAGCCTCTAGTTACTCTATGCTGACAAACTCGAACAGGTCTTGAGTGCAACAAGCCATTAAAGAAGTAATATCTGCCACTACCTATGGTACCATGGCTAACTTGGAGAATATCTGTTTGGTCAGGCGGCAATAGTTAAGTCTGACTATGAGATATAACAAGTTCGCAAGTTAACATACCAGGTACACCCCCTCACCCTTCACCCCATGCTGACAAGCTCGTTTTGGTCAAGGGCATAAGTGCTCAGGGCCATTTTAGAGGCTATATCTTCTTCTACCTCTTGTATTATGGCCACTGTGGAGAATCTGAGAGTATGCCCAGCCGTTAATAGTTAAGTCGGAATATGTGAAATGCAAGAACCCCAAACCCTATTCTAACAAATTTATACGGGTCTAGGGGGTAAGTGCTAATAGCCATTTTAGAGACTATATCTACCTCTTTCTTTGGTACAATGACTAACGTGGATAATCCCTTAGTTTGGCTAGCAGGCAATAGTTAAGTCACACTATGTGATATACTAGGAACAACGCCCCCCCCCCCCCTGTTCACCAAATGCTGCCAAGCTCGTTTAGGTCGAGGGCATAAGTGCTAAAGGCCATTTTAGAGGCAATGCCTCCACATTTTGTATCATGGCCAACATGCAAAATCTATTAGTTTGGCCATCCGGCAATAGCTAAGTCGGACTATGTTACATACCAAGTTCCCCCACCCGATGCTTACAAACTCGTACGGGTCAAGGGCATAAGTGTTATAGACCATTTTTGAGGCAATGTCACCATCTACCTCTGGTAGTATTGATTTTAGAGAATAAAGTATTGTATGGTACCATGGCCAACGTGGAGTATCTTTTAGATTGGCCATCCGTCAATAGTTAAATCGGACTATGAGATATAACAAGTTCGCCCCATCCGATGCTGACAAACTCATACAGGTTTAGGGCATCAGTGCTCAGAACCATTTTAGAGGCAATGTCTACCTATATCTCTAGTACCATGGCCAACATGGAGAATTTCTTCTTTTGGTCAGCCGGCAATAGTTAAGTTGGTCTATGTGATATATAGATGGTAACCACCGCCACCCCCACCCCTCCCCTTTTCACGATATGCTTGCAAATTGTACGGTCATAGTGCTTCAGTGCTATGAGCCATTTAAGAGGCACTGTCTTCTTCTTCCTCTGATATCATGGCCAACGAATTGAATCTCTTAGTTTGGCCACCCGGCAATAGTTTACTCGGAATATGTGACATACATGGTACCCTAATTCACCCCCATCCCTCTCCTTATGCTGACAGGCTCGTATGGGTTATTATTTAGGGGCATAAGTGCTAAAAGCCAATTTATAGGCAATTTCTACTTCTACGTCTGGTTCTATTGCCAACGTGTCTTGGCCAGCCCGAAATAGTTAAGTTTGACTACGTGACAAACCAGTATCCCCCTCATAACCATATGCTGACAAAATCGTTCGGGTCTAGGGCATAAGTGCTATTGGCCATATTAGAGGCAATGTATGACTCTACCTCCAGTACCATGGCCAAAGTGGAGAATCTTTTATTTTTGCCAGCTGGCTCACTATAGTTTGATGACAAACTCATACGGGTCTAAGACATAAGTGCGAAGGACCATTTTAGAGGCAATGTCTTCCTGTACCTCTGGTACAAAGGACAACTTTGAGAATTTCTTAGTTTGGTCGGCCTTCGATAGTCAAGATGGACTATGTGTTATATAGCAGGTACCCCCTTTTTTTCACCATATAAAAGTGTACGGGTATAAGGCAACAGTGCTATGAGCCTTTTTTGAGGCAATGTCTTCTTCTACCTCTGGTATCATTACCAACTTAGAGAATATCTTAGTTTGGCCAGCCGGTCATAGACAAGTCGGACTATATGACATACTAGGTACCCCCAACCCTATGCTGACAAGCTTGTACGGGTCTAGGGCATAAGTGCTATAGACCATCTAAGAAGCAATGTCACCCTTTGCCTCTTGTAGTATTGAATTTTAGATAAAACTGTATTGAATGATACAATGGCCAACGTGGAGAATCTTTTAGTTTGGCCTTCTTGCAATACTTAAGTTAGACTATGTGACATTCCTTGTACCTCCCTTTTACCTGATGCTGACAAACTCGTATGGGTCTAGGGAATAAGTGCTTAAGGGCATTTTAGAGGCAATGTCTACCTATACCTCTTCCACTTCCTTTGGTATCATGGCCAACGTGGTGAATCTCTTAGTTTGGCATACTGAAAATAGTTATTTTTAACCATGTGACATATTAGGTACCCACAACCCTATGCTGACAAACTGGTACGGGACTAGATCATACGTGCTAAAGACGATTTTAGGGCAATGTCTAATTCTACCTCTGCTACCATTGCCAACGTGAAGAATGTCTAAGTTTGGCCAGTCGCAATAGTTATTTGGAATATGTGACACACCAGGTACTCCTCACCCTATGGTGACAAATTTGTACGGGTCTAGGGCAGAAGTGCTATTGGCCATTTTAGAGGCAATGCCTACCTCTATCTCTGATACCATGGGAAACGCGGAGAATGTCTTAGATTGGACAGCCGGCTCATTTTTTCCAGACTTGGGAACTTAGTAATTTTCCAGCAAATTGAAAGAGGGTACAAGTTTTTTGTAATTACTTCGTTCTACAGTTTTCAAGCTAAACTCCTGAAACTTTGCAGGACGTTTGTACATATATTGAAGCTATTATTGAATTGTTTGGGGATTTTTCTCTCATTTTTCAAGACATTGGAAATCATTCATTTTTCAGCAACATTTAGTAAAAAAATTGCAACCCGACCATTAAGGATTTTGACCTATTTTTACGAGGTAAATTTAGGGTGGTTAAGGGGATTATTTATGTCAGACATTGACCTATGTAGAAGACTTTCCGTTGGTTGTACCACCAGGGATTTTTCGTCAAGGAAGCCTTTGGCCTCGTGCAGATAATGAATTGCCGTAGAGAAATTAAAGGGAAGAGGCACAATGTCAGAACCCGATATAGGACCTCATTAGGTCACTGACTTTTATTTTTACATAGTGCGAAACAAGAATTGCTATAGGGAACGATTTAAATTTAGGCCAAGTGCAGTTTGTCTGTAATGTCAGACCCCGATATTGGACATTCCTGGATTGTCCCAGCTAGGCCTATGTATGGTGTAGACTTTCCGTGAGTTGTTTGGGCATTTTGATCCAGGAAATAAAAGTTCACTGCCTTTGATTGGCATCTAGTGCACATAAAATAATATCAAAGAGGTTTTTTCCGAATTAAATTTAGGACGAGTGACGGGGTCAGTAATGTAAGACCCCGATATTGGGCATGTGGTGAAGACCTTCGGTGAGTTTTCTTACCTGGGCCTTTGTCCAGGAAACCTTATGCCTCTCGTTTGCATTTATACCTTGTGGAGATCAAATAAAAGTATGGTCATAAGGATTTGTTTATGAGTTAGATTTAGGTTGGATAAGTCATACCTTGATATTGGACCCATGGTATAGACCTTCTGTGAATTGTCACCCTTGAGCCTTTTGGTCAAGGAAATATAGGGCTATTGGATTGTATTTGAACATTATAGTGCAGATAAAAGCATTGCCGTATTGATTCTTCTTTTACGAATGGAAATATGGTTGATAGGGTCAGTTATGTAATTCCGATATTCTATGTTCTATATATTATATATGGTTTAGACATTCCGTGAAGTATCCTATCTGGGCTTCTTGATTAAATAATCCATAAACCACTGCCTTTCATTTGCATCTAGGGCGTAAAAGGTATCCCACTAGACAATTTGATCTAAAATACTATAGGCCACTAGCTTTTATTTGTACCTTTTGTGAATAAAAAGCCTTAAAGGATCGATTTTTTTTATGGTGGGCGGGGGGATGGGGGGTTGAAATTAAGGTAGGTATGGGGTCAGGTATTTCATACCACGATTTGGAACTAATGCTGTAGACCTTCCTTGAGTTGTCTCGCCTGGGCCTTTTAGTCCAATAAATATTTGGCCTCTGTCTTTCATATGCGCCTAGTGCAAATAAAATTATCGACGTAGGAATCTTTTCACGGATTAAATATTAATTCAGGCTGTGAAAAGAAACTTATCATAGATACAATGATTAAAATTTTGTACGCCAGACCCGCGTTTCGTCTACAAAAGACTCGTTAGTGACGCTCAAAATTAAAAAGTTTAAAATGGTAAATTAAAGTACAAAGTTGAAGAGCATTGAGAACCAAAAAATTCCGAAAGGTTTTGCAAATACAGCTAATTTATAAGGTAGCCTATTCCTGAGGTAGAAAATCCTTTTTTATAAAAGTTTAAAGTTTTGTTAATTTATGATTATGACCATAATTATCAATGATAATTCATATCAACCCACAGAGGTCAGTAACGTCAGAAATGTGTTGTAGACCTTCCAAGAGTTGTGTTAAAATGTGCAATTTGAATCAAGAAACCGTAGGTCACTGGTTTGATTTTGTTACTAGTGGGGATAAAAGCATTGACGTATGGAGTTAGATTTAGAATAGCTTAGGTGTCTGTTATATCAGACCCCCATATTCAACATAAAAGGTAGTCCTTGCGTGAGTCCTCATACCGGGACATTTTAGTCTAGGAAACCTGAAGTCATTGCCTTTAGGTGTCAGACCTAAAATTCACTCACTCCAATCTAGAACGTAAAAGTAGCCTATTTCTTGACTAAAAATAGTGCTTTTGATATCATTGTTTACTTAAACTGACCAAAAAATTTGCAGAAATACAACTGTTGATGTAAGAAAAATATATATTGAGCCAAAATGTACTTGTCCATAAGTTTGCATTAAAAAGTGAGGATTAATGCGCGCCATAGTATACATATTCAAGACTTCCAGAAAACTAGGGGTTATTGACAGTAGTAGTTACCTTCGAAACGTTGGTATTTTACTACAAGAGGTCAAAGAGAGATGAAAGGGACATTCAAACTCATAAGTCAAAATAAACTGACAACGCCATGGCTAAAAAAGAAAAAGACCAACAGAAAACAACAGTACACAAAACACAACATAGAAAACTAAAGACTAACCAACACGAACCCCACCAAAAACTGGGGGTGATCTCAGGAGTTCCGGAAGGGTAAGCAGATACTGCTTCATATGTGGCACCCGTCGTGTTGCTCATGTTGGAACCCAGTAATAAGTCTAATTCGGTAGGTCATATTCGGGGAAAGGGGGAACGAGATTGTAGTTACGACAATCGGAACATATCAGTTATCGGTTATCATCTGTGAATCGGATATTCCATAACAGTCAACCAACACGTGATGGCGTCCGTGAAATTTACGAAGGGATGATTTCAACTTCACCACTTGGAACTCTTGGTTTAGAAGTTTCCTTGTGAGCAGCAACCCTCTATCAAGGAAATCATGACAGGAAATACAAGCCCTGGAATATCGTATCAACTTGGAGATATATACTCCGTATGCAGGCGCTGCTGGATGAGTTGAACATGGGTTGAAAATTAGCATGTAGAAAGGTGATACATGTACAATTCAAGATATAACTGGTTTCCATGAAGTTAATCTTAAGGTAAAATATTTCGAAAGCTGTGAAAATGGAAAAATTGGTTGAATAAATGGGGATTTTGAATTGGTGGTCTGACATCTTTAATTTGCATCATGTGCGGATCAAAATATTGTCGTAAGAATCTTTTTAATTAAGTGATGGTAAGGGGTCAGTAATCCCGATTTGTAGCCTATGATGTGGGTCTTCTGTTAGTAAGCACATCTTGGCCTTTTGGTCGGTAAAACCTTATAGTCTATCTGTCATATGATATAGTCAGGATAAAAGTACTGCAGTTGGGATCTTTTTCGAATTAGATTTAGACCATAGGAAGGAGTTAAGTATTATCAGACCTCGATATTGGATCTGTGGTGAGATTTATCGAGGGCTTTTCCCCCTGGGTATTTTGTTCCAGAAAACATTAGGCCAGTACTATATAATTGACATTGTGGCTGCACAAAAACATAGCACTAGGTTTTAAAATATAAACCCTAAACATTAACCCTTAACCATTACAAATAATAGTCTAGTTTGACAGATCAATAAAAAAGAGAAATACAATAAAGACATGGCATTGAAAAATAAAATGGAAAGTGAGGGAGATTGTATTTACACAGATGATCTGAATGAAAACGAATCAAAAAACTATAAAATGGAAAAATAAATACCAGAAAATGTGGTATTTAATGTGAAAATTTTTAATTCTTAGGAATAGAAGAACTGAAAATTAAATCAGTGTGGGCTTTCACTATACTAGAAAAAAAGAAAATGAATTGGTTGTTAAAAGTAACGGTTTACAAATAAACCCTAAATCATAATAGGCTTATTTTCCCTCCTTGTTGATAAGTACAAAATGTAACTAGTATCGGGGTAGGTATAAAAGAATTATTAAATAAACTTTGAAATGATAAAAACAATTGTTTAGAAGGATGATAAAAAGATATACAATACCGAAATGGCATTAACAAAAAGAAGGATGTTGGATGTTGAAATAGTAAAACAGTTATTGCAAAGAATCAACTGCTTGAAAAAATGAAAAGATTAGAAAAAGCTCATATAATTGAACTGATTCAAACAAAACGGACAAAAAGGAAAGGTAAGGAAAAGACATACAGGGAACTTTAAAGGTGGATCCGGAAAAAGAGAATCAAGGGTGTTAGTGGAATGAAAAAGACTGCTTTGTTAAAAAGTGTTGTGGAGAAACAAGAAGAAACAAGGAACAATCGTAAGAGAAGTAGGAAACCCTAGGAAAAAACCTTGGATGGGTTACTTGCCTCAAGGACAATTAAACTCACAGTCTAGATGGATTATGTGATTTTACATTGTATGATTGAAAAGATGGTTGGTGATAAGAAGGAAGAAGAAGAAGCTTAGTAATTATGCATTGCTGGACAAAGTATTCACAAAGGCGACCAACTTTGAAGATATGTTGAAAACCATGTATAATAGCTTTGGAGAGAAATTTGCAAGTTGAACATAGGATAAAAGTGACGAAGCACTGAAAGAGGTGATTAGTATAAAATTTGATATCGGCAAATATAGATCCATTGCCGGATCTCAATACTAGGTCTTTCATAATTGTCTGGCAGACAATAAAGCGATCATGGATGTGAAGAACCAGGACGAGCAATGTTTTGGCATCAATACACCACGAATGGTAGACCTTAAAAGTCACGGCCGGGTGAACAAGTAATAGCGATGGGAGATGAGTTAACGTTGAAAGGATTGATTGCCCAGTGATCTCAAGAACATTACCAAGTTTGAGAAAAACAATCCAAATATATTCATCAACATGAATGGTTTAGAAAAGAAAAGAATCTACCCACTCATGATATGAGACACTGCGAAAAGAGAACTGAATGTGGACTTGTTGACGATTGAGAAAGACGGATTGACACATTGCTTTGTGTACTTGTTTTGTTTTTTGCCATGGCATTGACAGTTTTTTTTCGACTTGTGAGTTTAAATGTCTCTTTGGTATCTTTCGCCTCTCTTTTAATCACTTCCAAAGTGACCCTATCCCAGCAAAAAGAGTAAGATAATAACAAGATAACTGTGAATGTAAAGATGCCGGATCAAGGGGCTTTACAAGATTTTACGAACCACATGAGATCAATGAAGGTTCCACTATTTCGAAGTGTACGCAGAATTTGACTGCTTTCCTGAGTGTCATGAAAATAGCGCAAACTACGTTCCTCTTTTATTGTACTTTCGTTTGTCGACGTTGGTACGTCAATGACGTCGGCTTGGGCAGAAGTCGAAATAAGATATTATCAAATGGTAAACTTGAACGACTGTATATTTTACATGTCTCCTGTCGCCACTGCATTTTGGTGCCGTGACTGTTGGAAATAATGGATTCGAAGTTGAAAGCAGTACGGGCAGGACACAGATGACAAGTGACACGGTTACTAAAGAAATTCGAGGACATTGAAAAGAATTCGGACTTAGACAAAGACGAAATGAAACTGATAGCGGATGCCATTAAACAGAAACAGAGGACTGTCGTGGAATTAAATGAAAAGATACTGGATTCAACGTCGGAGGAGGATGTAGCGGAGGATGAGATGAGATGAGTATATGTTTAATCAAGAGTCCAAGCTTCGGAAAATTCGAAAAAACTGTCTCACCCTGTCTCAAAATGTAAGAGTCGCATCAACGTCTTTAGATCCAAATGCAAACAGTTTTACGCAAATTACACGACGAGTTCATCTCTTACCAATGGCAATGTCATACACAGCAATGGAAATGAAATAAATGTACAACAAACACATTTTGATGATTTCCGCTCCATGCTAAATATCCATCGTGACTTGCAGTCTACAAGTAATTTGTACAACCAAGGCTTTTCTTCGGTATCAAATAGCAGTCAAAACCACAGATTATCGAAACTAGATTTACCGCACTTTGATGGGGACATTTTACAATGGCAAACCGTTTAGGATTCGTATGAATCAACTATCCATTACAACAGTAATTTGACCGAGATACATACATTTAGTTACCAGAAGGCCCAACTACATTGTCACGTCGCCCAAACAATTGAAAGTTTCGCACTGACAAATGCAAATTACACCACAGCCATCAATTTACTCAAAAAGAGTTTTAGACAGCCCCATAAGATAATTCATACCTACATGATAGCGTTAATGGAAATGTTAATAGCACCAGTACATTTTGAACACAATTACGCAGAAACAAACATTTTATTTCACGAGGGTGCTCATCGTTCTTTCATAACTGAGAGTTTAGCCAGGAAAGTGAATGTTAACGCCACAGGAAAAGAAACAGTTCAACTTGCTGCATTTGGAGATGTGAGTAACAATGTACGTCAACTTGAATCTGCAACCATTGATATACAGACTGATTCTGGAGAGAATATACCAATTCACGCATTGATTGTTCCAACCATATACGTTCCTATGCAGACCAACATGACACGTAACGTGAGAAATCTGCAGTATTTGAGAAGACTTAAATTTGCGTATCTACTGACTTCACATGAACAGTTTGAAATTTCGTTGCTGATAGGAGCAGACTTTTACTGTAAGATAGTATAGGATAAGGTGATACGAGGTGATTGACTCACAGCAGTTAGCTCCAAAATTGGCTTTTTATTGTAAGGACCAGTTAGCGATAACAGGACTTCATCAATTTCTCCCGTCCTTTTGAACATCATCAAGTCATCATATGGAGGAGAAAAGAATTGAAAACAGACTTAAATGATTTGAAAACGAACAGTACCAGGCCAAATTGCCATGGAAACATGAACACCTTGACTTGTCATTAACTTTTATATCGCTAAATCGGAAACAGAGAGCCCAATCAGAAGACTTTGTCGGGAACTAGAGTTACTACACAGATATGGGGATATTATTAAAGAGCAGGAGAAAAGAGGATTCATCGAACAGGTAAATTAAGACACAATAATAGTCAAAACTCATTACATTCCACACCATGCTGTAAGAAAGGACTCAGCTATCACACTCATTAGAATAGTACACGATTGAAGCTGCAAACAATCGCAAAACCATGCCAGCTTAAACGACTGTTTAATGCAGATACCACCAGTACTTAATGATCTAACAAAAATTCTGATGATATTTCGACTCAACAAAATTGGAGTGAGCACAGATATTGAGAACGCCTTTCTACATGTTGGCCTAGACAACAGTGACAGAGATGTAACACGCTTCATATAGATCTAAATAATCAAACTAGCCAGCCGACTACTTACAGGTTTAAATCTGTATTATTTGGCACAAAATGCTCCCCATTTATCTTAAATGCAGCATTACTGAAGCACTGAGATGAATACAAAACGGAAACTGCGTTCATCATGAAGAAGGATTTGTATGTTGAAAACATTTTGTCAAGCCTTAAAAATGAGAAGAAAGCTCTTAAATACTTCCGTGAAGCAAGATCATTAATGTCAGAAGCTGGGTTTAATCTTCGCTCATGAACATCAAGTAGTAATCATCTCCCGAAAACTTGCACAAGTTGAAAATGTACTGGACAAAGACACCAAAACGAAAATACTTGGACTACGTTGGGATACAACAACAGACAAACTAGTCCGGAAGTAGAATTGAACCAGGAAATCGGGAATATCACAAAGCGGGAGATTCTTAGCCAGTCTTCATGGATTTACGATCCGTTAAGTCCTATTACTGTGTGAGCCAAACTACTAATATAAGATTTATGGAGACAGAAAATTGACTATGGATAAAACTTGCTAAATATTTAAAGATCACAACAACTGCAAAACTGAAACACTTTTTCACAAGCTCGTCAGTCAACATGGACCACAATGAACTACATGTATTCGTCGATGCAAGTATGGGCGCATATGGAGCAGTAGCATACATTGGTAATGAAAGTAATTTAGCAGTAGTAATGGCGAAAAATCGTGTAGCATCACTAAAGAGGTTGACTCTTCCATAACTAGAACTAATGGAAGCACTTATCGGCGCTCGCCTCGCTAGCCACATCAGGACTACCCTACCTAGCAACAAAGTGGTATTTTGGTCAGACAGCCAAATTGTTCTACACTGGTTGAATACGTCGAGACAGTTAAAACGATTCGTTCAGAAAAGAATTGATGAGACAAAAAATTTAACTGCACAGGATGAATGGAGATATTGTCCAACTAAAGAGAATCCAGCAGACTTACTGACTCGAGGACTGACTGCGGAACAGTTTTTATAAAACACACTCTTGTTTGACGGACCCGAATGGGTAACAGATGAGCAAAAATGGCCGACATGGAACTCACAAGTAGTACCGTATAATCAACAAGGACAACACACCAACAGAAGAAAGGAACAGTCTAAAGAAAACAGGAATTGATATTATTATGAACATTACTCGGTACAGCACCTTATACAAAACGATCCGAGTGACCGCCTTTATTCTGAGATTTGTAGACAACTGTAAAATTCCAAAATCACAGAGAAAAACCGACCAGCTGCTTGATACTAGTGAACTACAATAACTTGAAGTCACAGACCAGCAAAAGATTGTCACTCGTGAAACAGTTAAGATTATTTTTTTATTTAAATGGAACTACTCGTTGCGGTGGTAGGATTCACAACGAACCACTGACAGAGACTGCTAGATTCGCTTATTTATTACCTATAGATCCCCCACTTACTCCATTGGTTGTACTGGATGTACATGAAACATTGAAACATTCTGGAGTACTAGCTACAGTAACTCAGATAAGATAAACATATTAGGATCCATACATTCGCCAGTACGCGAAGAAGGTTCTCCAGAAACGTATAACTTCCCGAAAAGTTAGCGGGAAACCACACAGAGAAACTGACCCGCCACCATTGCCGAAAAGCAGATTGACAGAAGCATCAGTACGAGCGAATGAAAGAATTCACAAAGTGGATACACGGACAATAGTTTGTGAAAGTTAAAGTTAAATTCAGTGAAATCAAATATTTACAGTTTAAAGTTAATTTCACTTTTTGCCGTAACCATGGACATGTCTTGAGAATTTTTTGATTTAAAGTCATTAATTGGTAACTGGAAATATTTTTTTTTTTTATATAATTGTATTTATTTTCTTTGCGTGCCCGGATAATGTCGCGAAAATAGCGCGAACTACGTTCCTCTTTTATTGTACTTTCGTTTGTTGACGTCGGTACGTCGTCTTGGGCGGAAGTCAAAATAAGATGTTATTAAATGGTTGACTTGAACGGCTGTATATTTTATATGTCTTCATCGCCACTACACTGAAGACGTCAAGTCAAAAAATTGTCAGGGGTCGAAGAGAAATCAAGCCAAAGACTTTGTAAAATAAATCAATGAACAGAAAGAGATCTCAGCCGTAGAAATCATGAGTCACTGGTGCCGAATGAATGACTGCAAACCAGACATCAAACCCTACCAGAAGCAGACACCGCCCGTAATTTG
Source organism: Mytilus californianus (assembly GCF_021869535.1). Lineage (NCBI taxonomy): Eukaryota > Metazoa > Mollusca > Bivalvia > Mytilida > Mytilidae > Mytilus > Mytilus californianus. The sequence continues at coordinate 51,921,020 of NW_026262593.1, forward strand.
CTATATCATTAAGTGCTATGACGACAGGGTGTTAACTAGAGAACCACTTTGTTATACACATTGTACAATGCAGTGGCCAAGATCTTTGTGAATAAACTTGAATAAGATTTTTGAGCGCTGTACCAGAAAGATAAATATCAAAAATCCAATGATATATCGAAGGAGAATAAGCAACGGGTCTAGAGTATAAGTGCTAAAGTCCATTTAGAGGTAATGTCTCCCTCTACCTCTGGTACTATGGCCAACAAGGAGAATATCTAAGTTTGGACAATCGGCAATAGTTATTGGACTACTAGTATGTTACACACCAGGTACCCCTCACACTAATGTGACAAGTTCGTACGGGTCTAGTGCATAAGTGGCCATATTAGAGGCAATATCTACCTTTATCTCTGGTACAAAGGGCAACGTGGAGAATATCTTAGATTGGCCAGCCGGCTAGATTCCAAGAACTTTCTTGTTGACCTAGTCTAAACTTTGGATTTATGGTCAGTCGGGTAATTGGAGATCTCGTACCACTGAGCACATGTTTATATATGTATTTGTAAATGTCTCTGGTCTGAATATTGCAAACGAGACTTAGTATTGTGTGTGAAGCAGATCGTGCCTCGCGTTCCGTATTTGGTTTTTATGTAGTCTTATTCATAATCAGTCATCAGTGTTTTTAGCAGGTTCAAAATTTCCAAACGTAGGTAGATTGGTTTGTCAAATACCAGCTTGGTTCGTGTCCTGTGGATTACAGCCAATAAATTATTAAATATAGTCCGTTTCTTGAATTTGGGGATGATTGCTAGTTTTAAAGCTTTCGTGTTGTTACGGATACCAACACGGTTCCGGATATTTTCAATGCTTTTGCAAACAATTTCATCACTATTGAATTCTTTTTTAAATGTTGCCATATGTTCGGCTCGGAGTTTCGTTTTCTTGTCAATGTAAGGTTTCAACCGTGGGCTTTGGTTGAACATGATAACTTTATGTAGATTCCTAAGTTTCAACCCCGTGGCCAGATATCTCTTTAAGTGTACATGATGCACCACATATATTGTCTTGTTCTGAAGATTAGCTACTGGTTCTTGATTTGACTCCGTTCATTTACAAAGATTGTGGAGCCAGTGGACATTCATTAGGTAACATTTCTTTTGCTATCATATCTCCATCGATTTCCTTAACAGGAAAGGTGATGTCACAATCAATTACTTTTTACTTTCTAGGAACACCATTGATTAATCAAGGCAGTCTGTTGCGTGATACATATTCTTTGCGAAAAAATTAATCCATTGAACACAAAAGAAGGTACATTTATCCAAACCTCAGCCGAGGTATGTAGTTTTCAACAAAGAAAAGGCCAGTAAAATTTGGTGACCATTCTTCGTGTAAATCTCATACATGTAGTCTTAGCAAATTAAAGTGTGTGTCTAATTTTTCCAGCTTATATTTTGCAATCCGAGTTTTACCGCAGTCCAGTATCATAAGAAAAACTCTTACTGCAAGGGACGCAATACACATGTATCATTGAGGCTGGCTAGGTAGTCGCGTATTCATGTTTACTGGGTAGTCGTGTCTACTGTAATTCGTTTGATATAGCAAGCCCTAAGTTGGAATTCATCCGGATCAAGGGAAAATTTCTCTAAACACTTTAAGTACACTATGATTGGAACTTTCATTTATCTCATATGGTTTTTTAAATCTTGGAAGGTTCCTTGATCCGGCACCGTTAAATTCGCAGTCATCTTTTTTTATTACAGTATTCTCTTTGCTAGGTTAGGGTCTGCTCACTTTGTGATTAAAAGAGAGGCGAAAGATACCAAAAGGATATTTTTAAAGGGTAAGCAAATCCTGCTCCACATGTGACACCCGTCGTGTTACTCCTATAAAATATGTTCATTAACTTTATCAAAATGAAAAGATGATTTATGAGCTTGTTGAAAGCATGTTCTCGATGGGTAAAAAAAATCCAAATACCTCGACAGGGTGATTGTTCAATTGAAACATACGACTGAATCTGAGCGATCACGTAAAACCGACAATGACAAAGAAGTGGTTAACCTCATCAAAGTCCTTTTTCCCATACTAGGTACAAACGAAAGTTGGGGAACTAAGGTCTGCTTGAGAAAGAACAACAAGGGTGTAGTATCTCTTAGATTTTTTTGAATAGGTTCAAAGTTGGGGTCCGACACCCTACCCTACCCTAACTTTCAAAGTTAATAAAAAATTTCCTACGGCAATACTTTTTTCCACACTAGGTGCAAATGAAAGTTGGGACCCTTAGGCATGCTTGACTAAAATTTCCAGGTGGGGTATAGCACGGATTTTTTTAAAAATTGGTCCAAAGTTGGGGTCCGACACCCTACCCTACCCTAACTTTCAAAGTTAATAAAAAATTTCCTACGGCAATACTTTTTTCCACACTAGGTGCAAATGAAAGTTGGGACCCTTAGGCATGCTTGACTAAAATTTCCAGGTGGGGTATAGCACGGATTTTTTTAAAAATTGGTCCAAAGTTGGGGTCCGACACCCTACCCTACCCTAACTTTCAAAGTTAATAAAAAATTTCTTACGGCAATACTTTTTTCCACACTAGGTGCAAATGAAAGTTGGGACCCTTAGGCATGCTTGACTAAAATTTCCAGGTGGGGTATAGCACGGATTTTTTTTAAAATTGGTCCAAAGTTGGGGTCCGACACCCTACCCTACCCTAACTTTCAAAGTTAATAAAAAATTTCCTACGGCAATACTTTTTTCCACACTAGGTGCAAATGAAAGTTGGGACCCTTAGGCATGCTTGACTAAAATTTCCAGGTGGGGTATAGCACGGATTTTTTTTAAAATTGGTCCAAAGTTGGGGTCCGACACCCTACCCTACCCTAACTTTCAAAGTTAATAAAAAATTTCCTACGGCAATACTTTTTTCCACACTAGGTGCAAATGAAAGTTGGGACCCTTAGGCATGCTTGACTAAAATTTCCAGGTGGGGTATAGCACGGATTTTTTTTAAAATTGGTCCAAAGTTGGGGTCCGACACCCTACCCTACCCTAACTTTCAAAGTTAATAAAAAATTTCCTACGGCAATACTTTTTTCCACACTAGGTGCAAATGAAAGTTGGGACCCTTAGGCATGCTTGACTAAAATTTCCAGGTGGGGTATAGCACGGATTTTTTTTAAAATTGGTCCAAAGTTGGGGTCCGACACCCTACCCTACCCTAACTTTCAAAGTTAATAAAAAATTTCCTACGGCAATACTTTTTTCCACACTAGGTGCAAATGAAAGTTGGGACCCTTAGGCATGCTTGACTAAAATTTCCAGGTGGGGTATAGCACGGATTTTTTTTAAAATTGGTCCAAAGTTGGGGTCCGACACCCTACCCTACCCTAACTTTCAAAGTTAATAAAAAATTTCCTACGGCAATACTTTTTTCCACACTAGGTGCAAATGAAAGTTGGGACCCTTAGGCATGCTTGACTAAAATTTCCAGGTGGGGTATAGCACGGATTTTTTTTAAAATTGGTCCAAAGTTGGGGTCCGACACCCTACCCTACCCTAACTTTCAAAGTTAATAAAAAATTTCCTACGGCAATACTTTTTTCCACACTAGGTGCAAATGAAAGTTGGGACCCTTAGGCATGCTTGACTAAAATTTCCAGGTGGGGTATAGCACGGATTTTTTTTAAAATTGGTCCAAAGTTGGGGTCCGACACCCTACCCTACCCTAACTTTCAAAGTTAATAAAAAATTTCCTACGGCAATACTTTTTTCCACACTAGGTGCAAATGAAAGTTGGGACCCTTAGGCATGCTTGACTAAAATTTCCAGGTGGGGTATAGCACGGATTTTTTTTAAAATTGGTCCAAAGTTGGGGTCCGACACCCTACCCTACCCTAACTTTCAAAGTTAATAAAAAATTTCCTACGGCAATACTTTTTTCCACACTAGGTGCAAATGAAAGTTGGGACCCTTAGGCATGCTTGACTAAAATTTCCAGGTGGGGTATAGCACGGATTTTTTTTAAAATTGGTCCAAAGTTGGGGTCCGACACCCTACCCTACCCTAACTTTCAAAGTTAATAAAAAATTTCCTACGGCAATACTTTTTTCCACACTAGGTGCAAATGAAAGTTGGGACCCTTAGGCATGCTTGACTAAAATTTCCAGGTGGGGTATAGCACGGATTTTTTTTAAAATTGGTCCAAAGTTGGGGTCCGACACCCTACCCTACCCTAACTTTCAAAGTTAATAAAAAATTTCCTACGGCAATACTTTTTTCCACACTAGGTGCAAATGAAAGTTGGGACCCTTAGGCATGCTTGACTAAAATTTCCAGGTGGGGTATAGCACGGATTTTTTTTAAAATTGGTCCAAAGTTGGGGTCCGACACCCTACCCTACCCTAACTTTCAAAGTTAATAAAAAATTTCCTACGGCAATACTTTTTTCCACACTAGGTGCAAATGAAAGTTGGGACCCTTAGGCATGCTTGACTAAAATTTCCAGGTGGGGTATAGCACGGATTTTTTTTAAAATTGGTCCAAAGTTGGGGTCCGACACCCTACCCTACCCTAACTTTCAAAGTTAATAAAAAATTTCCTACGGCAATACTTTTTTCCACACTAGGTGCAAATGAAAGTTGGGACCCTTAGGCATGCTTGACTAAAATTTCCAGGTGGGGTATAGCACGGATTTTTTTTAAAATTGGTCCAAAGTTGGGGTCCGACACCCTACCCTACCCTAACTTTCAAAGTTAATAAAAAATTTCCTACGGCAATACTTTTTTCCACACTAGGTGCAAATGAAAGTTGGGACCCTTAGGCATGCTTGACTAAAATTTCCAGGTGGGGTATAGCACGGATTTTTTTTAAAATTGGTCCAAAGTTGGGGTCCGACACCCTACCCTACCCTAACTTTCAAAGTTAATAAAAAATTTCCTACGGCAATACTTTTTTCCACACTAGGTGCAAATGAAAGTTGGGACCCTTAGGCATGCTTGACTAAAATTTCCAGGTGGGGTATAGCACGGATTTTTTTTAAAATTGGTCCAAAGTTGGGGTCCGACACCCTACCCTACCCTAACTTTCAAAGTTAATAAAAAATTTCCTACGGCAATACTTTTTTCCACACTAGGTGCAAATGAAAGTTGGGACCCTTAGGCATGCTTGACTAAAATTTCCAGGTGGGGTATAGCACGGATTTTTTTTAAAATTGGTCCAAAGTTGGGGTCCGACACCCTACCCTACCCTAACTTTCAAAGTTAATAAAAAATTTCCTACGGCAATACTTTTTTCCACACTAGGTGCAAATGAAAGTTGGGACCCTTAGGCATGCTTGACTAAAATTTCCAGGTGGGGTATAGCACGGATTTTTTTTAAAATTGGTCCAAAGTTGGGGTCCGACACCCTACCCTACCCTAACTTTCAAAGTTAATAAAAAATTTCCTACGGCAATACTTTTTTCCACACTAGGTGCAAATGAAAGTTGGGACCCTTAGGCATGCTTGACTAAAATTTCCAGGTGGGGTATAGCACGGATTTTTTTTAAAATTGGTCCAAAGTTGGGGTCCGACACCCTACCCTACCCTAACTTTCAAAGTTAATAAAAAATTTCCTACGGCAATACTTTTTTCCACACTAGGTGCAAATGAAAGTTAGGACCCTTAGGCATGCTTGACTAAAATTTCCAGGTGGGGTATAGCACGGATTTTTTTTAAAATTGGTCCAAAGTTGGGGTCCGACACCCTACCCTACCCTAACTTTCAAAGTTAATAAAAAATTTCCTACGGCAATACTTTTTTCCACACTAGGTGCAAATGAAAGTTGGGACCCTTAGGCATGCTTGACTAAAATTTCCAGGTGGGGTATAGCACGGATTTTTTTTAAAATTGGTCCAAAGTTGGGGTCCGACACCCTACCCTACCCTAACTTTCAAAGTTAATAAAAAATTTCCTACGGCAATACTTTTTTCCACACTAGGTGCAAATGAAAGTTGGGACCCTTAGGCATGCTTGACTAAAATTTCCAGGTGGGGTATAGCACGGATTTTTTTTAAAATTGGTCCAAAGTTGGGGTCCGACACCCTACCCTACCCTAACTTTCAAAGTTAATAAAAAATTTCCTACGGCAATACTTTTTTCCACACTAGGTGCAAATGAAAGTTGGGACCCTTAGGCATGCTTGACTAAAATTTCCAGGTGGGGTATAGCACGGATTTTTTTTAAAATTGGTCCAAAGTTGGGGTCCGACACCCTACCCTACCCTAACTTTCAAAGTTAATAAAAAATTTCCTACGGCAATACTTTTTTCCACACTAGGTGCAAATGAAAGTTGGGACCCTTAGGCATGCTTGACTAAAATTTCCAGGTGGGGTATAGCACGGATTTTTTTTAAAATTGGTCCAAAGTTGGGGTCCGACACCCTACCCTACCCTAACTTTCAAAGTTAATAAAAAATTTCCTACGGCAATACTTTTTTCCACACTAGGTGCAAATGAAAGTTGGGACCCTTAGGCATGCTTGACTAAAATTTCCAGGTGGGGTATAGCACGGATTTTTTTTAAAATTGGTCCAAAGTTGGGGTCCGACACCCTACCCTACCCTAACTTTCAAAGTTAATAAAAAATTTCCTACGGCAATACTTTTTTCCACACTAGGTGCAAATGAAAGTTGGGACCCTTAGGCATGCTTGACTAAAATTTCCAGGTGGGGTATAGCACGGATTTTTTTTAAAATTGGTCCAAAGTTGGGGTCCGACACCCTACCCTACCCTAACTTTCAAAGTTAATAAAAAATTTCCTACGGCAATACTTTTTTCCACACTAGGTGCAAATGAAAGTTGGGACCCTTAGGCATGCTTGACTAAAATTTCCAGGTGGGGTATAGCACGGATTTTTTTTAAAATTGGTCCAAAGTTGGGGTCCGACACCCTACCCTACCCTAACTTTCAAAGTTAATAAAAAATTTCCTACGGCAATACTTTTTTCCACACTAGGTGCAAATGAAAGTTGGGACCCTTAGGCATGCTTGACTAAAATTTCCAGGTGGGGTATAGCACGGATTTTTTTTAAAATTGGTCCAAAGTTGGGGTCCGACACCCTACCCTACCCTAACTTTCAAAGTTAATAAAAAATTTCCTACGGCAATACTTTTTTCCACACTAGGTGCAAATGAAAGTTGGGACCCTTAGGCATGCTTGACTAAAATTTCCAGGTGGGGTATAGCACGGATTTTTTTTAAAATTGGTCCAAAGTTGGGGTCCGACACCCTACCCTACCCTAACTTTCAAAGTTAATAAAAAATTTCCTACGGCAATACTTTTTTCCACACTAGGTGCAAATGAAAGTTGGGACCCTTAGGCATGCTTGACTAAAATTTCCAGGTGGGGTATAGCACGGATTTTTTTTAAAATTGGTCCAAAGTTGGGGTCCGACACCCTACCCTACCCTAACTTTCAAAGTTAATAAAAAATTTCCTACGGCAATACTTTTTTCCACACTAGGTGCAAATGAAAGTTGGGACCCTTAGGCATGCTTGACTAAAATTTCCAGGTGGGGTATAGCACGGATTTTTTTTAAAATTGGTCCAAAGTTGGGGTCCGACACCCTACCCTACCCTAACTTTCAAAGTTAATAAAAAATTTCCTACGGCAATACTTTTTTCCACACTAGGTGCAAATGAAAGTTGGGACCCTTAGGCATGCTTGACTAAAATTTCCAGGTGGGGTATAGCACGGATTTTTTTTAAAATTGGTCCAAAGTTGGGGTCCGACACCCTACCCTACCCTAACTTTCAAAGTTAATAAAAAATTTCCTACGGCAATACTTTTTTCCACACTAGGTGCAAATGAAAGTTGGGACCCTTAGGCATGCTTGACTAAAATTTCCAGGTGGGGTATAGCACGGATTTTTTTTAAAATTGGTCCAAAGTTGGGGTCCGACACCCTACCCTACCCTAACTTTCAAAGTTAATAAAAAATTTCCTACGGCAATACTTTTTTCCACACTAGGTGCAAATGAAAGTTGGGACCCTTAGGCATGCTTGACTAAAATTTCCAGGTGGGGTATAGCACGGATTTTTTTTAAAATTGGTCCAAAGTTGGGGTCCGACACCCTACCCTACCCTAACTTTCAAAGTTAATAAAAAATTTCCTACGGCAATACTTTTTTCCACACTAGGTGCAAATGAAAGTTGGGACCCTTAGGCATGCTTGACTAAAATTTCCAGGTGGGGTATAGCACGGATTTTTTTTAAAATTGGTCCAAAGTTGGGGTCCGACACCCTACCCTACCCTAACTTTCAAAGTTAATAAAAAATTTCCTACGGCAATACTTTTTTCCACACTAGGTGCAAATGAAAGTTGGGACCCTTAGGCATGCTTGACTAAAATTTCCAGGTGGGGTATAGCACGGATTTTTTTTAAAATTGGTCCAAAGTTGGGGTCCGACACCCTACCCTACCCTAACTTTCAAAGTTAATAAAAAATTTCCTACGGCAATACTTTTTTCCACACTAGGTGCAAATGAAAGTTGGGACCCTTAGGCATGCTTGACTAAAATTTCCAGGTGGGGTATAGCACGGATTTTTTTTAAAATTGGTCCAAAGTTGGGGTCCGACACCCTACCCTACCCTAACTTTCAAAGTTAATAAAAAATTTCCTACGGCAATACTTTTTTCCACACTAGGTGCAAATGAAAGTTGGGACCCTTAGGCATGCTTGACTAAAATTTCCAGGTGGGGTATAGCACGGATTTTTTTTAAAATTGGTCCAAAGTTGGGGTCCGACACCCTACCCTACCCTAACTTTCAAAGTTAATAAAAAATTTCCTACGGCAATACTTTTTTCCACACTAGGTGCAAATGAAAGTTGGGACCCTTAGGCATGCTTGACTAAAATTTCCAGGTGGGGTATAGCACGGATTTTTTTTAAAATTGGTCCAAAGTTGGGGTCCGACACCCTACCCTACCCTAACTTTCAAAGTTAATAAAAAATTTCCTACGGCAATACTTTTTTCCACACTAGGTGCAAATGAAAGTTGGGACCCTTAGGCATGCTTGACTAAAATTTCCAGGTGGGGTATAGCACGGATTTTTTTTAAAATTGGTCCAAAGTTGGGGTCCGACACCCTACCCTACCCTAACTTTCAAAGTTAATAAAAAATTTCCTACGGCAATACTTTTTTCCACACTAGGTGCAAATGAAAGTTGGGACCCTTAGGCATGCTTGACTAAAATTTCCAGGTGGGGTATAGCACGGATTTTTTTTAAAATTGGTCCAAAGTTGGGGTCCGACACCCTACCCTACCCTAACTTTCAAAGTTAATAAAAAATTTCCTACGGCAATACTTTTTTCCACACTAGGTGCAAATGAAAGTTGGGACCCTTAGGCATGCTTGACTAAAATTTCCAGGTGGGGTATAGCACGGATTTTTTTTAAAATTGGTCCAAAGTTGGGGTCCGACACCCTACCCTACCCTAACTTTCAAAGTTAATAAAAAATTTCCTACGGCAATACTTTTTTCCACACTAGGTGCAAATGAAAGTTGGGACCCTTAGGCATGCTTGACTAAAATTTCCAGGTGGGGTATAGCACGGATTTTTTTTAAAATTGGTCCAAAGTTGGGGTCCGACACCCTACCCTACCCTAACTTTCAAAGTTAATAAAAAATTTCCTACGGCAATACTTTTTTCCACACTAGGTGCAAATGAAAGTTGGGACCCTTAGGCATGCTTGACTAAAATTTCCAGGTGGGGTATAGCACGGATTTTTTTTAAAATTGGTCCAAAGTTGGGGTCCGACACCCTACCCTACCCTAACTTTCAAAGTTAATAAAAAATTTCCTACGGCAATACTTTTTTCCACACTAGGTGCAAATGAAAGTTGGGACCCTTAGGCATGCTTGACTAAAATTTCCAGGTGGGGTATAGCACGGATTTTTTTTAAAATTGGTCCAAAGTTGGGGTCCGACACCCTACCCTACCCTAACTTTCAAAGTTAATAAAAAATTTCCTACGGCAATACTTTTTTCCACACTAGGTGCAAATGAAAGTTGGGACCCTTAGGCATGCTTGACTAAAATTTCCAGGTGGGGTATAGCACGGATTTTTTTAAAAATTGGTCCAAAGTTGGGGTCCGACACCCTACCCTACCCTAACTTTCAAAGTTAATAAAAAATTTCCTACGGCAATACTTTTTTCCACACTAGGTGCAAATGAAAGTTGGGACCCTTAGGCATGCTTGACTAAAATTTCCAGGTGGGGTATAGCACGGATTTTTTTTAAAATTGGTCCAAAGTTGGGGTCCGACACCCTACCCTACCCTAACTTTCAAAGTTAATAAAAAATTTCCTACGGCAATACTTTTTTCCACACTAGGTGCAAATGAAAGTTGGGACCCTTAGGCATGCTTGACTAAAATTTCCAGGTGGGGTATAGCACGGATTTTTTTTAAAATTGGTCCAAAGTTGGGGTCCGACACCCTACCCTACCCTAACTTTCAAAGTTAATAAAAAATTTCCTACGGCAATACTTTTTTCCACACTAGGTGCAAATGAAAGTTGGGACCCTTAGGCATGCTTGACTAAAATTTCCAGGTGGGGTATAGCACGGATTTTTTTTAAAATTGGTCCAAAGTTGGGGTCCGACACCCTACCCTACCCTAACTTTCAAAGTTAATAAAAAATTTCCTACGGCAATACTTTTTTCCACACTAGGTGCAAATGAAAGTTGGGACCCTTAGGCATGCTTGACTAAAATTTCCAGGTGGGGTATAGCACGGATTTTTTTTAAAATTGGTCCAAAGTTGGGGTCCGACACCCTACCCTACCCTAACTTTCAAAGTTAATAAAAAATTTCCTACGGCAATACTTTTTTCCACACTAGGTGCAAATGAAAGTTGGGACCCTTAGGCATGCTTGACTAAAATTTCCAGGTGGGGTATAGCACGGATTTTTTTTAAAATTGGTCCAAAGTTGGGGTCCGACACCCTACCCTACCCTAACTTTCAAAGTTAATAAAAAATTTCCTACGGCAATACTTTTTTCCACACTAGGTGCAAATGAAAGTTGGGACCCTTAGGCATGCTTGACTAAAATTTCCAGGTGGGGTATAGCACGGATTTTTTTTAAAATTGGTCCAAAGTTGGGGTCCGACACCCTACCCTACCCTAACTTTCAAAGTTAATAAAAAATTTCCTACGGCAATACTTTTTTCCACACTAGGTGCAAATGAAAGTTGGGACCCTTAGGCATGCTTGACTAAAATTTCCAGGTGGGGTATAGCACGGATTTTTTTTAAAATTGGTCCAAAGTTGGGGTCCGACACCCTACCCTACCCTAACTTTCAAAGTTAATAAAAAATTTCCTACGGCAATACTTTTTTCCACACTAGGTGCAAATGAAAGTTGGGACCCTTAGGCATGCTTGACTAAAATTTCCAGGTGGGGTATAGCACGGATTTTTTTTAAAATTGGTCCAAAGTTGGGGTCCGACACCCTACCCTACCCTAACTTTCAAAGTTAATAAAAAATTTCCTACGGCAATACTTTTTTCCACACTAGGTGCAAATGAAAGTTGGGACCCTTAGGCATGCTTGACTAAAATTTCCAGGTGGGGTATAGCACGGATTTTTTTTAAAATTGGTCCAAAGTTGGGGTCCGACACCCTACCCTACCCTAACTTTCAAAGTTAATAAAAAATTTCCTACGGCAATACTTTTTTCCACACTAGGTGCAAATGAAAGTTGGGACCCTTAGGCATGCTTGACTAAAATTTCCAGGTGGGGTATAGCACGGATTTTTTTTAAAATTGGTCCAAAGTTGGGGTCCGACACCCTACCCTACCCTAACTTTCAAAGTTAATAAAAAATTTCCTACGGCAATACTTTTTTCCACACTAGGTGCAAATGAAAGTTGGGACCCTTAGGCATGCTTGACTAAAATTTCCAGGTGGGGTATAGCACGGATTTTTTTTAAAATTGGTCCAAAGTTGGGGTCCGACACCCTACCCTACCCTAACTTTCAAAGTTAATAAAAAATTTCCTACGGCAATACTTTTTTCCACACTAGGTGCAAATGAAAGTTGGGACCCTTAGGCATGCTTGACTAAAATTTCCAGGTGGGGTATAGCACGGATTTTTTTTAAAATTGGTCCAAAGTTGGGGTCCGACACCCTACCCTACCCTAACTTTCAAAGTTAATAAAAAATTTCCTACGGCAATACTTTTTTCCACACTAGGTGCAAATGAAAGTTGGGACCCTTAGGCATGCTTGACTAAAATTTCCAGGTGGGGTATAGCACGGATTTTTTTTAAAATTGGTCCAAAGTTGGGGTCCGACACCCTACCCTACCCTAACTTTCAAAGTTAATAAAAAATTTCCTACGGCAATACTTTTTTCCACACTAGGTGCAAATGAAAGTTGGGACCCTTAGGCATGCTTGACTAAAATTTCCAGGTGGGGTATAGCACGGATTTTTTTTTAAAATTGGTCCAAAGTTGGGGTCCGACACCCTACCCTACCCTAACTTTCAAAGTTAATAAAAAATTTCCTACGGCAATACTTTTTTCCACACTAGGTGCAAATGAAAGTTGGGACCCTTAGGCATGCTTGACTAAAATTTCCAGGTGGGGTATAGCACGGATTTTTTTTAAAATTGGTCCAAAGTTGGGGTCCGACACCCTACCCTACCCTAACTTTCAAAGTTAATAAAAAATTTCCTACGGCAATACTTTTTTCCACACTAGGTGCAAATGAAAGTTGGGACCCTTAGGCATGCTTGACTAAAATTTCCAGGTGGGGTATAGCACGGATTTTTTTTAAAATTGGTCCAAAGTTGGGGTCCGACACCCTACCCTACCCTAACTTTCAAAGTTAATAAAAAATTTCCTACGGCAATACTTTTTTCCACACTAGGTGCAAATGAAAGTTGGGACCCTTAGGCATGCTTGACTAAAATTTCCAGGTGGGGTATAGCACGGATTTTTTTTAAAATTGGTCCAAAGTTGGGGTCCGACACCCTACCCTACCCTAACTTTCAAAGTTAATAAAAAATTTCCTACGGCAATACTTTTTTCCACACTAGGTGCAAATGAAAGTTGGGACCCTTAGGCATGCTTGACTAAAATTTCCAGGTGGGGTATAGCACGGATTTTTTTTAAAATTGGTCCAAAGTTGGGGTCCGACACCCTACCCTACCCTAACTTTCAAAGTTAATAAAAAATTTCCTACGGCAATACTTTTTTCCACACTAGGTGCAAATGAAAGTTGGGACCCTTAGGCATGCTTGACTAAAATTTCCAGGTGGGGTATAGCACGGATTTTTTTTAAAATTGGTCCAAAGTTGGGGTCCGACACCCTACCCTACCCTAACTTTCAAAGTTAATAAAAAATTTCCTACGGCAATACTTTTTTCCACACTAGGTGCAAATGAAAGTTGGGACCCTTAGGCATGCTTGACTAAAATTTCCAGGTGGGGTATAGCACGGATTTTTTTTAAAATTGGTCCAAAGTTGGGGTCCGACACCCTACCCTACCCTAACTTTCAAAGTTAATAAAAAATTTCCTACGGCAATACTTTTTTCCACACTAGGTGCAAATGAAAGTTGGGACCCTTAGGCATGCTTGACTAAAATTTCCAGGTGGGGTATAGCACGGATTTTTTTTAAAATTGGTCCAAAGTTGGGGTCCGACACCCTACCCTACCCTAACTTTCAAAGTTAATAAAAAATTTCCTACGGCAATACTTTTTTCCACACTAGGTGCAAATGAAAGTTGGGACCCTTAGGCATGCTTGACTAAAATTTCCAGGTGGGGTATAGCACGGATTTTTTTTAAAATTGGTCCAAAGTTGGGGTCCGACACCCTACCCTACCCTAACTTTCAAAGTTAATAAAAAATTTCCTACGGCAATACTTTTTTCCACACTAGGTGCAAATGAAAGTTGGGACCCTTAGGCATGCTTGACTAAAATTTCCAGGTGGGGTATAGCACGGATTTTTTTTAAAATTGGTCCAAAGTTGGGGTCCGACACCCTACCCTACCCTAACTTTCAAAGTTAATAAAAAATTTCCTACGGCAATACTTTTTTCCACACTAGGTGCAAATGAAAGTTGGGACCCTTAGGCATGCTTGACTAAAATTTCCAGGTGGGGTATAGCACGGATTTTTTTTAAAATTGGTCCAAAGTTGGGGTCCGACACCCTACCCTACCCTAACTTTCAAAGTTAATAAAAAATTTCCTACGGCAATACTTTTTTCCACACTAGGTGCAAATGAAAGTTGGGACCCTTAGGCATGCTTGACTAAAATTTCCAGGTGGGGTATAGCACGGATTTTTTTTAAAATTGGTCCAAAGTTGGGGTCCGACACCCTACCCTACCCTAACTTTCAAAGTTAATAAAAAATTTCCTACGGCAATACTTTTTTCCACACTAGGTGCAAATGAAAGTTGGGACCCTTAGGCATGCTTGACTAAAATTTCCAGGTGGGGTATAGCACGGATTTTTTTTAAAATTGGTCCAAAGTTGGGGTCCGACACCCTACCCTACCCTAACTTTCAAAGTTAATAAAAAATTTCCTACGGCAATACTTTTTTCCACACTAGGTGCAAATGAAAGTTGGGACCCTTAGGCATGCTTGACTAAAATTTCCAGGTGGGGTATAGCACGGATTTTTTTTAAAATTGGTCCAAAGTTGGGGTCCGACACCCTACCCTACCCTAACTTTCAAAGTTAATAAAAAATTTCCTACGGCAATACTTTTTTCCACACTAGGTGCAAATGAAAGTTGGGACCCTTAGGCATGCTTGACTAAAATTTCCAGGTGGGGTATAGCACGGATTTTTTTTAAAATTGGTCCAAAGTTGGGGTCCGACACCCCTACCCTACCCTAACTTTCAAAGTTAATAAAAAATTTCCTACGGCAATACTTTTTTCCACACTAGGTGCAAATGAAAGTTGGGACCCTTAGGCATGCTTGACTAAAATTTCCAGGTGGGGTATAGCACGGATTTTTTTTAAAATTGGTCCAAAGTTGGGGTCCGACACCCTACCCTACCCTAACTTTCAAAGTTAATAAAAAATTTCCTACGGCAATACTTTTTTCCACACTAGGTGCAAATGAAAGTTGGGACCCTTAGGCATGCTTGACTAAAATTTCCAGGTGGGGTATAGCACGGATTTTTTTTAAAATTGGTCCAAAGTTGGGGTCCGACACCCTACCCTACCCTAACTTTCAAAGTTAATAAAAAATTTCCTACGGCAATACTTTTTTCCACACTAGGTGCAAATGAAAGTTGGGACCCTTAGGCATGCTTGACTAAAATTTCCAGGTGGGGTATAGCACGGATTTTTTTTAAAATTGGTCCAAAGTTGGGGGTCCGACACCCTACCCTACCCTAACTTTCAAAGTTAATAAAAAATTTCCTACGGCAATACTTTTTTCCACACTAGGTGCAAATGAAAGTTGGGACCCTTAGGCATGCTTGACTAAAATTTCCAGGTGGGGTATAGCACGGATTTTTTTTAAAATTGGTCCAAAGTTGGGGTCCGACACCCTACCCTACCCTAACTTTCAAAGTTAATAAAAAATTTCCTACGGCAATACTTTTTTCCACACTAGGTGCAAATGAAAGTTGGGACCCTTAGGCATGCTTGACTAAAATTTCCAGGTGGGGTATAGCACGGATTTTTTTTAAAATTGGTCCAAAGTTGGGGTCCGACACCCTACCCTACCCTAACTTTCAAAGTTAATAAAAAATTTCCTACGGCAATACTTTTTTCCACACTAGGTGCAAATGAAAGTTGGGACCCTTAGGCATGCTTGACTAAAATTTCCAGGTGGGGTATAGCACGGATTTTTTTTAAAATTGGTCCAAAGTTGGGGTCCGACACCCTACCCTACCCTAACTTTCAAAGTTAATAAAAAATTTCCTACGGCAATACTTTTTTCCACACTAGGTGCAAATGAAAGTTGGGACCCTTAGGCATGCTTGACTAAAATTTCCAGGTGGGGTATAGCACGGATTTTTTTTAAAATTGGTCCAAAGTTGGGGTCCGACACCCTACCCTACCCTAACTTTCAAAGTTAATAAAAAATTTCCTACGGCAATACTTTTTTCCACACTAGGTGCAAATGAAAGTTGGGACCCTTAGGCATGCTTGACTAAAATTTCCAGGTGGGGTATAGCACGGATTTTTTTAAAATTGGTCCAAAGTTGGGGTCCGACACCCTACCCTACCCTAACTTTCAAAGTTAATAAAAAATTTCCTACGGCAATACTTTTTTCCACACTAGGTGCAAATGAAAGTTGGGACCCTTAGGCATGCTTGACTAAAATTTCCAGGTGGGGTTATAGCACGGATTTTTTTTAAAATTGGTCCAAAGTTGGGGTCCGACACCCTACCCTACCCTAACTTTCAAAGTTAATAAAAAATTTCCTACGGCAATACTTTTTTCCACACTAGGTGCAAATGAAAGTTGGGACCCTTAGGCATGCTTGACTAAAATTTCCAGGTGGGGTATAGCACGGATTTTTTTTAAAATTGGTCCAAAGTTGGGGTCCGACACCCTACCCTACCCTAACTTTCAAAGTTAATAAAAAATTTCCTACGGCAATACTTTTTTCCACACTAGGTGCAAATGAAAGTTGGGACCCTTAGGCATGCTTGACTAAAATTTCCAGGTGGGGTATAGCACGGATTTTTTTTAAAATTGGTCCAAAGTTGGGGTCCGACACCCTACCCTACCCTAACTTTCAAAGTTAATAAAAAATTTCCTACGGCAATACTTTTTTCCACACTAGGTGCAAATGAAAGTTGGGACCCTTAGGCATGCTTGACTAAAATTTCCAGGTGGGGTATAGCACGGATTTTTTTTAAAATTGGTCCAAAGTTGGGGTCCGACACCCTACCCTACCCTAACTTTCAAAGTTAATAAAAAATTTCCTACGGCAATACTTTTTTCCACACTAGGTGCAAATGAAAGTTGGGACCCTTAGGCATGCTTGACTAAAATTTCCAGGTGGGGTATAGCACGGATTTTTTTTAAAATTGGTCCAAAGTTGGGGTCCGACACCCTACCCTACCCTAACTTTCAAAGTTAATAAAAAATTTCCTACGGCAATACTTTTTTCCACACTAGGTGCAAATGAAAGTTGGGACCCTTAGGCATGCTTGACTAAAATTTCCAGGTGGGGTATAGCACGGATTTTTTTTAAAATTGGTCCAAAGTTGGGGTCCGACACCCTACCCTACCCTAACTTTCAAAGTTAATAAAAAATTTCCTACGGCAATACTTTTTTCCACACTAGGTGCAAATGAAAGTTGGGACCCTTAGGCATGCTTGACTAAAATTTCCAGGTGGGGTATAGCACGGATTTTTTTTAAAATTGGTCCAAAGTTGGGGTCCGACACCCTACCCTACCCTAACTTTCAAAGTTAATAAAAAATTTCCTACGGCAATACTTTTTTCCACACTAGGTGCAAATGAAAGTTGGGACCCTTAGGCATGCTTGACTAAAATTTCCAGGTGGGGTATAGCACGGATTTTTTTTAAAATTGGTCCAAAGTTGGGGTCCGACACCCTACCCTACCCTAACTTTCAAAGTTAATAAAAAATTTCCTACGGCAATACTTTTTTCCACACTAGGTGCAAATGAAAGTTGGGACCCTTAGGCATGCTTGACTAAAATTTCCAGGTGGGGTATAGCACGGATTTTTTTTTAAAATTGGTCCAAAGTTGGGGTCCGACACCCTACCCTACCCTAACTTTCAAAGTTAATAAAAAATTTCCTACGGCAATACTTTTTTCCACACTAGGTGCAAATGAAAGTTGGGACCCTTAGGCATGCTTGACTAAAATTTCCAGGTGGGGTATAGCACGGATTTTTTTAAAATTGGTCCAAAGTTGGGGTCCGACACCCTACCCTACCCTAACTTTCAAAGTTAATAAAAAATTTCCTACGGCAATACTTTTTTCCACACTAGGTGCAAATGAAAGTTGGGACCCTTAGGCATGCTTGACTAAAATTTCCAGGTGGGGTATAGCACGGATTTTTTTTAAAATTGGTCCAAAGTTGGGGTCCGACACCCTACCCTACCCTAACTTTCAAAGTTAATAAAAAATTTCCTACGGCAATACTTTTTTCCACACTAGGTGCAAATGAAAGTTGGGACCCTTAGGCATGCTTGACTAAAATTTCCAGGTGGGGTATAGCACGGATTTTTTTTAAAATTGGTCCAAAGTTGGGGTCCGACACCCTACCCTACCCTAACTTTCAAAGTTAATAAAAAATTTCCTACGGCAATACTTTTTTCCACACTAGGTGCAAATGAAAGTTGGGACCCTTAGGCATGCTTGACTAAAATTTCCAGGTGGGGTATAGCACGGATTTTTTTAAAATTGGTCCAAAGTTGGGGTCCGACACCCTACCCTACCCTAACTTTCAAAGTTAATAAAAAATTTCCTACGGCAATACTTTTTTCCACACTAGGTGCAAATGAAAGTTGGGACCCCTTAGGCATGCTTGACTAAAATTTCCAGGTGGGGGTATAGCACGGATTTTTTTTAAAATTGGTCCAAAGTTGGGGTCCGACACCCTACCCTACCCTAACTTTCAAAGTTAATAAAAAATTTCCTACGGCAATACTTTTTTCCACACTAGGTGCAAATGAAAGTTGGGACCCTTAGGCATGCTTGACTAAAATTTCCAGGTGGGGTATAGCACGGATTTTTTTTAAAATTGGTCCAAAGTTGGGGGTCCGACACCCTACCCTACCCTAACTTTCAAAGTTAATAAAAAATTTCCTACGGCAATACTTTTTTCCACACTAGGTGCAAATGAAAGTTGGGACCCTTAGGCATGCTTGACTAAAATTTCCAGGTGGGGTATAGCACGGATTTTTTTTAAAATTGGTCCAAAGTTGGGGTCCGACACCCTACCCTACCCTAACTTTCAAAGTTAATAAAAAATTTCCTACGGCAATACTTTTTTCCACACTAGGTGCAAATGAAAGTTGGGACCCTTAGGCATGCTTGACTAAAATTTCCAGGTGGGGTATAGCACGGATTTTTTTTAAAATTGGTCCAAAGTTGGGGTCCGACACCCTACCCTACCCTAACTTTCAAAGTTAATAAAAAATTTCCTACGGCAATACTTTTTTCCACACTAGGTGCAAATGAAAGTTGGGACCCTTAGGCATGCTTGACTAAAATTTCCAGGTGGGGTATAGCACGGATTTTTTTTAAAATTGGTCCAAAGTTGGGGTCCGACACCCTACCCTACCCTAACTTTCAAAGTTAATAAAAAATTTCCTACGGCAATACTTTTTTCCACACTAGGTGCAAATGAAAGTTGGGACCCTTAGGCATGCTTGACTAAAATTTCCAGGTGGGGTATAGCACGGATTTTTTTTAAAATTGGTCCAAAGTTGGGGTCCGACACCCTACCCTACCCTAACTTTCAAAGTTAATAAAAAATTTCCTACGGCAATACTTTTTTCCACACTAGGTGCAAATGAAAGTTGGGACCCTTAGGCATGCTTGACTAAAATTTCCAGGTGGGGTATAGCACGGATTTTTTTTAAATTGGTCCAAAGTTGGGGTCCGACACCCTACCCTACCCTAACTTTCAAAGTTAATAAAAAATTTCCTACGGCAATACTTTTTTCCACACTAGGTGCAAATGAAAGTTGGGACCCTTAGGCATGCTTGACTAAAATTTCCAGGTGGGGTATAGCACGGATTTTTTTTAAAATTGGTCCAAAGTTGGGGTCCGACACCCTACCCTACCCTAACTTTCAAAGTTAATAAAAAATTTCCTACGGCAATACTTTTTTCCACACTAGGTGCAAATGAAAGTTGGGACCCTTAGGCATGCTTGACTAAAATTTCCAGGTGGGGTATAGCACGGATTTTTTTTAAAATTGGTCCAAAGTTGGGGTCCGACACCCTACCCTACCCTAACTTTCAAAGTTAATAAAAAATTTCCTACGGCAATACTTTTTTCCACACTAGGTGCAAATGAAAGTTGGGACCCTTAGGCATGCTTGACTAAAATTTCCAGGTGGGGTATAGCACGGATTTTTTTTTAAAATTGGTCCAAAGTTGGGGTCCGACACCCTACCCTACCCTAACTTTCAAAGTTAATAAAAAATTTCCTACGGCAATACTTTTTTCCACACTAGGTGCAAATGAAAGTTGGGACCCTTAGGCATGCTTGACTAAAATTTCCAGGTGGGGTATAGCACGGATTTTTTTTAAAATTGGTCCAAAGTTGGGGTCCGACACCCTACCCTACCCTAACTTTCAAAGTTAATAAAAAATTTCCTACGGCAATACTTTTTTCCACACTAGGTGCAAATGAAAGTTGGGACCCTTAGGCATGCTTGACTAAAATTTCCAGGTGGGGTATAGCACGGATTTTTTTTAAAATTGGTCCAAAGTTGGGGTCCGACACCCTACCCTACCCTAACTTTCAAAGTTAATAAAAAATTTCCTACGGCAATACTTTTTTCCACACTAGGTGCAAATGAAAGTTGGGACCCTTAGGCATGCTTGACTAAAATTTCCAGGTGGGGTATAGCACGGATTTTTTTTAAAATTGGTCCAAAGTTGGGGTCCGACACCCTACCCTACCCTAACTTTCAAAGTTAATAAAAAATTTCCTACGGCAATACTTTTTTCCACACTAGGTGCAAATGAAAGTTGGGACCCTTAGGCATGCTTGACTAAAATTTCCAGGTGGGGTATAGCACGGATTTTTTTTAAAATTGGTCCAAAGTTGGGGTCCGACACCCTACCCTACCCTAACTTTCAAAGTTAATAAAAAATTTCCTACGGCAATACTTTTTTCCACACTAGGTGCAAATGAAAGTTGGGACCCTTAGGCATGCTTGACTAAAATTTCCAGGTGGGGTATAGCACGGATTTTTTTTAAAATTGGTCCAAAGTTGGGGTCCGACACCCTACCCTACCCTAACTTTCAAAGTTAATAAAAAATTTCCTACGGCAATACTTTTTTCCACACTAGGTGCAAATGAAAGTTGGGACCCTTAGGCATGCTTGACTAAAATTTCCAGGTGGGGTATAGCACGGATTTTTTTTAAAATTGGTCCAAAGTTGGGGTCCGACACCCTACCCTACCCTAACTTTCAAAGTTAATAAAAAATTTCCTACGGCAATACTTTTTTCCACACTAGGTGCAAATGAAAGTTGGGACCCTTAGGCATGCTTGACTAAAATTTCCAGGTGGGGTATAGCACGGATTTTTTTAAAATTGGTCCAAAGTTGGGGTCCGACACCCTACCCTACCCTAACTTTCAAAGTTAATAAAAAATTTCCTACGGCAATACTTTTTTCCACACTAGGTGCAAATGAAAGTTGGGACCCTTAGGCATGCTTGACTAAAATTTCCAGGTGGGGTATAGCACGGATTTTTTTTAAAATTGGTCCAAAGTTGGGGTCCGACACCCTACCCTACCCTAACTTTCAAAGTTAATAAAAAATTTCCTACGGCAATACTTTTTTCCACACTAGGTGCAAATGAAAGTTGGGACCCTTAGGCATGCTTGACTAAAATTTCCAGGTGGGGTATAGCACGGATTTTTTTTAAAATTGGTCCAAAGTTGGGGTCCGACACCCTACCCTACCCTAACTTTCAAAGTTAATAAAAAATTTCCTACGGCAATACTTTTTTCCACACTAGGTGCAAATGAAAGTTGGGACCCTTAGGCATGCTTGACTAAAATTTCCAGGTGGGGTATAGCACGGATTTTTTTTAAAATTGGTCCAAAGTTGGGGTCCGACACCCTACCCTACCCTAACTTTCAAAGTTAATAAAAAATTTCCTACGGCAATACTTTTTTCCACACTAGGTGCAAATGAAAGTTGGGACCCTTAGGCATGCTTGACTAAAATTTCCAGGTGGGGTATAGCACGGATTTTTTTTAAATTGGTCCAAAGTTGGGGTCCGACACCCTACCCTACCCTAACTTTCAAAGTTAATAAAAAATTTCCTACGGCAATACTTTTTTCCACACTAGGTGCAAATGAAAGTTGGGACCCTTAGGCATGCTTGACTAAAATTTCCAGGTGGGGTATAGCACGGATTTTTTTTAAAATTGGTCCAAAGTTGGGGTCCGACACCCTACCCTACCCTAACTTTCAAAGTTAATAAAAAATTTCCTACGGCAATACTTTTTTCCACACTAGGTGCAAATGAAAGTTGGGACCCTTAGGCATGCTTGACTAAATTTCCAGGTGGGGTATAGCACGGATTTTTTTTAAAATTGGTCCAAAGTTGGGGTCCGACACCCTACCCTACCCTAACTTTCAAAGTTAATAAAAAATTTCCTACGGCAATACTTTTTTCCACACTAGGTGCAAATGAAAGTTGGGACCCTTAGGCATGCTTGACTAAAATTTCCAGGTGGGGTATAGCACGGATTTTTTTTAAAATTGGTCCAAAGTTGGGGTCCGACACCCTACCCTACCCTAACTTTCAAAGTTAATAAAAAATTTCCTACGGCAATACTTTTTTCCACACTAGGTGCAAATGAAAGTTGGGACCCTTAGGCATGCTTGACTAAAATTTCCAGGTGGGGTATAGCACGGATTTTTTTTAAAATTGGTCCAAAGTTGGGGTCCGACACCCTACCCTACCCTAACTTTCAAAGTTAATAAAAATTTCCTACGGCAATACTTTTTTCCACACTAGGTGCAAATGAAAGTTGGGACCCTTAGGCATGCTTGACTAAAATTTCCAGGTGGGGTATAGCACGGATTTTTTTAAAATTGGTCCAAAGTTGGGGTCCGACACCCTACCCTACCCTAACTTTCAAAGTTAATAAAAAATTTCCTACGGCAATACTTTTTTCCACACTAGGTGCAAATGAAAGTTGGGACCCTTAGGCATGCTTGACTAAAATTTCCAGGTGGGGTATAGCACGGATTTTTTTTAAAATTGGTCCAAAGTTGGGGTCCGACACCCTACCCTACCCTAACTTTCAAAGTTAATAAAAAATTTCCTACGGCAATACTTTTTTCCACACTAGGTGCAAATGAAAGTTGGGACCCTTAGGCATGCTTGACTAAAATTTCCAGGTGGGGTATAGCACGGATTTTTTTTAAAATTGGTCCAAAGTTGGGGTCCGACACCCTACCCTACCCTAACTTTCAAAGTTAATAAAAAATTTCCTACGGCAATACTTTTTTCCACACTA